>NC_142878.1:75277500-75902500 GCF_051225735.1 Oryctolagus cuniculus | reverse complement strand
GAATAATAAACAATGGGAGCCCACCAATTCTAAAAATTTAGATTGACAGGAATAATCCCCTCCCTGGAAAAGACAGACCAGCGGGCGCTTCCCATAAACCCATTACTGCCTACTCACCCATAAGCCAATAGAAGACGTTGGATTATTGGAACTCCTAGCTTTAAGAGAAATTGCTTTCCTAAATTTGACCTCCCACACTAAATATAAAATATGGACCGCCTGTAATGAAGGGATTGCAGCCCAACCAGCCATCATCTGTCTGAGGCAGAGGTTAGGAGGTTGATGCGCATTGGTTCCAAAGGGATGGGGACTGGGATGACCTTTTACCTTGAAAATGGTCACTTGGAGCTGTAATGTGTGAGAGCGAGGTCAGGTATCAGCCAGTAGAATCTCCAAAGCTTCTGCCTTGTTAGACTCTTACACAGGGTGGGGTAAGAGAAAGCCACAAAGGCAATATGAAAAACATCATTAATTCTCGTAAACATGAGACTGTAATATGTGGGAACAGGAAATAGAATATAGTTCAGTTGGAGAATGTTTCCAACCTGTTCAAGATAAATACGTCACTATAAGGGAAAGACAAATGTGGAGAGGAAAATATTTTATAGAAGTTGTGATACACTTAACGATCACTCGGTTCTCATGTTGATGTCATTTGTCCCCTATCTGCAGGAAAGCATTCACAAAAGAAACACTTTATTAAAAAAAATCTGGAGTTCTGTGAAATTCCCCGTGTTCATGCCCTGAGTTTTTTTAATTCTAACAAAAATTCTGACATCACTGGAGGGGTGGCTGCAAAATATGGAATGCTTTGTAAGCAGCAGCCTTTAGGGGGAAAAAGGAACAGCAGATCAAAGATGTCATCTGAGAACAGAGAGTCAGAGTCAAAGAAGGATGACATTAAGCAGAAACTGAACTGCATAGACAGGAGTGGGACACTTCAGACTGTTGGGATAATCCAAGGTGCTATGCCTTGATGCTAGAGCAAACAAGGAAAGTGGTTTAATAAATGCATAAGAACTTGGACACACATCAGCCTTGTGGAAACTTGCAGCAGAGTTCTTGGGTTGTAGTTTCAAACTACAAGTGATAGAAAATGGAGGCCACCTGACTAAAGTTTTGCCAGGCCTGGCATTTGGGGACATAATATTGACCAGAAGAATCATGACTAAAATTCTGAATGTGATTATTCTATCTTGTATCTCAGAAAGAAGCCTTTCCCATCCAACTTTCTTGGGCCATCTCTCCTAGGTCACTGTCTTTAGCAAAACTATTCTCAATGCCTGGTATGCATGGAAATTACACATCAAAGAAATAAGCAATTAATAGCTGTTCCAGTTAGTAGTACCTTCATCAGCTTGGTATGAGAAAGAGAAATGACAGAGTAATATTGCCACTAGCAATTCTTAAATCATGTGATTTTTTTTTCTGGAACAGATCAATGTTGGTTGCCAAGCAACACACACACACACACACACACACAAAGGAGGAGAAGAAAAGGGGAAGGAAGCATTGTTATATTTTGATAAATCTCTCTTTTCAATAAATTCATGTATTTCATACTGATATTAGCATGCTAATTGCTTTCAAGCTGTATGTTATCTTGGAGGATCAGCCTTATCAATGGAGACAAGCTTTTATGAACAACAGGCAATGTTCAAAATACACTTGGTAAATGAATAGAGAACTTTAGGAATGCAGCTGAAAATTCATAATTTTAATCTTGGAATGCTTATTAGTGACATCCACATGTTAATTAATGAGTTTATTGCCTTTGTGTCACACTTATGTCACCATCAAATATTAATGTTTTCTATATTATAATAATATCTATTGATGTAACTGAAATTTGCTTCCCAGTAGGTGTCACCATGAATAATACTTCTCAAATACTAAAATCAATAACAAGAATATTAGAGGGACATTATAGTATGTCAATGAAATGAATTCCACTTAAATGCTGCATCTAACCTAAATGACCTAAATATACCAAATTATAATTTTGAATACATAAATAAACAAATTATAGGTAGGAACCTTATCATATATATGAATATATTGTTTGAAAGAATGAGGCTACCAAATAGATGAAAAGAGGTTCTGTGGATTCTGATTTAAAATCAAGATCCTTTTCATTGTTGGAATTAATAAGTAGCAGTTTCCTTCAATGTGACAGAAGAATGTGTAGACAGGGATGGTCTAAGTGGTTCAAATAAATCCAAATTCATTTACCCTTGGGTAAGATGGCTGCCATTCCTCCCTCCGCTCACCCCTCCTACAATTGCAAGCTCTGTTCAAGAGTCATTTTTTTCTACTCCACATTGCACAGCATTGGACAATGTCTAGATGAACAAGAAATCTTCCACTGAATACCAAGACAGAAATGTTCATCCGGCTCATGGGGCTCTGAGCTGAAGTGACTGTCAAGGCAGCTAAGAGCATAGCTGTACTACTTGAGGATCAATAGAGGACTCCAGCCTCGTGCTTTGCAGAGCTTCTAATAAAGACAGGTCAGCAGGCTTCCTTAACCAAGGGAGAAAAACCATGAGTTTTCAACAGGAACAAATCTATCTCGATTTTGGTTAATTGTCAGAATACCTCAGTCATTGTTCCTTAATTTCCCTTCTAGGCAAATCTAACTAGAGGAGGCAAAATAGAAAGCATACAGCCCTGGTTACCTCTTGCTTTATGCAGTCTCAGACTGCCCCCTCACAGCCTCACCCCACCATACCCTCATGAAACTCTTTTATTTTGTTTACACTTGGGCTAACCTAGGCCAGCCTAGCTCATCGGACAAAATCAGAGTCTATCACAGATAATGGCTGACATCCTGAGTCATATTCAAGAATTCCAGAATTGGAACAGTGCTTGGCGCAGTGATTAAAGTCGCCCATTTGGATGCTTTCATCCCATATTGGAGAGTCTGGTTCAAGTCTCAGCTACTCCGCTTCCAATACAGCTCCCTGCTAATACATACCCTGAAAGGGAGCACAGGAAGACTCGAGTACTTGGGTCCCGGCCACTCACATGGGAGATTGTGTTCCAAGATTGTGTTCTAGGCGCCTGATTTCAGTTTGGCCCAGTCATGGGTGTTCACAGGCACTGGAGGAATAAACCAGTGAAAAGAAAATCTCTGTCTCTGCGTGTCTTTCCCGCTCTATTTTCAAATAAAATGAAAACAAATACATAAAATTTTAAAATATATAAATTGCTGTTATCTTAACTCAGAATAACAGTAATAAGAATTTAAGGCCCCATTGTTAGTCAAGAAGAATGCATCTTGGGCATCTTTCCAATCCTACATCACAGACAGTTACCTACTTTCCTATGTTCGGAGAAGAGTCAGCCATAACAATATAAGCCAAAAATGCTAGGGTCTGCTCAAAGCACTTCGTGCACATTACTCTTCTAATCTCTGTAACAGCTCTGCAAGGTAAGTCCTATCTTTGTCTTCATTTTACAAGGGGATAAGCTGCTCAGGATTCAGGGCTCATAAGTCTCAGGCAGGAATGTGACCCTGAGCATCTGGCTCTCAAGACTAGACTCTTACCCACTACTCTGCAGCTGGGTCTGACGGATGGTCACACCGTAAGGGGTCATTAGTGCTGTGTGCGGACAGTTTCAGGCAGGGCACCAACCATGGAGCTGTCCTGATTTGGACCCTCCTAGAGTAATTTTTTTTCAGCCACCTAATGTTTGATGGTCAAACATTACTGATTTACACTATTTGAAGATATCTCTTACTCTAAATGTTCTAAAAATCACAGAAAGAATACGTTGAGAAGGACTAAAACAATCCTTGTGGAAAACCGGCCATCTTAAAGTGGGACGAGGAGAGAAACCAAACAAATGTAGACACAGGAGGTCATGGGCAAAGGCCCCTTGCTGGGCTCTGTGGGCTCATGGACACTCAAGCAGGATCTTTCTCTCAGCTGGCTGATGACAAGGTCCCTGGGTTTGTGGGACTTACAGGACTTAGATTTGCAACTACAGGGAAGACATGATCTTCCACTGGCACAGCTCTGTCCTCCATTCCCCATGACTCTGGCCTAGGTTCTGTCTCCCTCGGCCTCCCTGTGGACCTGGTTCTGTCTTAAGTCTGTGTTAGATCTGTGTCACAATGCTGCACTGCCTCTTTGATGACTATCTCCCAGATATGTAGATCTAAGCAAGCCCTATCCTCTTGGTTATTTGATCAGAAGTCTCAGTGTGTTCTCCTGAGTAGCCTCAGGAATTCATGATGTCGCTGGTCAGGCTAACCAGCCTGGCCTCATGACATGTACTGAAACCCTGTAACCACTAGCAATCTGAAAGAAACTCAGGGTTATGCCCATGTTTTCTGTAAGAAAGACTAACTTCTATAATGCATCATAGAAACAGACATGGTTATCTCATGAAACCAGTTCTTAAATTTCAATGCACATAAGAGGTGCTTGCTAGAATTACAGGCTCACTTCTTGTCCACCCTCTCCTAGAAAAATTCTGACTTGAAATGACATGCCCAGGGGCTCATTTTATTTATTTTTTTTAAATTATTTGAAAGGGAGAGAAGGAGATCTGCTAGCCATTGGTTCACTCACCAGATGTAATCATGGTCTCCCACAATGGTGGTAGAGGCCCAAATGTTTGAACCATCACTGGTGCCTCCACAGTGTGCATTAGCAGACAAATAGAATCAGAACCAGAGCTAGGAATTGAACCCAGACACTCTGAATCCTGAACCTGTCCCTGGGCCTAGAGGAGACTGGAAAACAACATTTACTAAAAAAAAAAAAAAAAAAAAAAAAAAAAACTTGTTTTTTTTTTCTTAATTTTTTTAACTTTTATTTAATGAATATAAATTTCCAAAGTACGATTTATGGATTACAATGCCTTCCCCCCCATACCGTCCCTCCCACCCACAACCCTCCCCTTTCCCACTCCCTCTCCCCTTCCATTCACATCAAGATTCATTTTCAATTATCTTAATATACAGAAGATCAGCTTAGTATACATTAAGTAAGGATTTCAACAGTTTGCTCCCACACAGAAACATAAAGTGAAAAATAATAGATGATTTTTTTTAAATGATGATGAAATCAGATCAGACCTATTGTCATGTTTAATCCCAGTGAGAGTCAAGTTGGGAGTTGATAATTTCTTCTTCTTCTTTTTTTTTTTTACAGAGGATCAGTTTAGTATGCATTAAGTAAAGATTTCAACAGTTTGCACCCCCATAGAAACACAAAGTGAAATATATTGTTTGAGTACTCGTTATAGCATTAAATCTCAATGCACAGCACATTAAGGACAGAGATCCTACATGAGGAGTAAGTGCACAGTGACTCCTGTTGTTGACTTTACCAATTGACACTCCTGTCTATGGCATCAGTAATCTCCCTATGCTCCAGTCATGAGTTTCCAAGGCTATGGAAGCCCTCTGAGTTCTCCGACCCTTATCTTGTTTAGACAAGGTCATAGTCAAAGTGGAGGTTCTCTCCTCCCTTCAGAGAAAGGTACCTCCTTCTTTGAAGACCTGTTCTTTCCACTGGGATCTCACTCACAGAGATCTTTTGCCAGAGTGTCTTGGCTTTCCATGCCTGAAATACTCTCATGGGCTTTTCAGCCAGATCCGAATGCCTTTAGGGCTGATTCTGAGGCCAGAGTGCTATTTAGGACATCTGCCATTCTATGAGTCTGCTGAGTATCTCACTTCCCATGTTGGATCACTCTCCCCTTTATTTATTCTATTTGTTAGTGTTAGCAGGTACTAGACATGTTTATGTGCTCCCTTTGACTCTTAGTCCTTTCATTATGATCAATTGTGAACTGAAATTGATCACTTGGAATAGTGAGATGGCGTTGGTACATGATTCAATTTACCAAAATCAGAGAGGATAAGTGATTTGTTTAAGCTTTAAAAGTTGGTCAGTGGTGGATCTTAAAGTGGAGAACATATATTCTGTCTTCCAGCTCTTTAATCTACTTTTTGAGGTATTTTGAATAAGGCAATAGATGTAAGAGTAATAAAACCTGTATATTTGTATATGTAAAGATACCATTTATTGAGAAATTAGAAAATTCTGTGAATAGCTAGTAGATTTTTATATCATTCAAATAATTATAGTTTTTTTTCCATAAATATAATCCACATGTAACAAAGGAATGTATTTGGATGCTTAAAGCTAACAATACTGCCTTCTACCCCTAGTTTTTTACCTTGTACTCATATAAGCAAACTTCTAAAAGTTCTGAAGAAATGAAATTAAAAGATAAATTTATGTGGAAGTTTTGGGTGCAAGAGATTATGAAGCCCATGCATAGTTTTTTCATAACACACTTCCCACAAATTTTTGATGATCCCTCATATTTGGGCCACAAAAAAACTTTGTCTTTTATCAACCAAATGCACATAGTGAAAGACTGTAACTGATTTTCAAAAAACTCAAAACACAAGCACAGTCTCATCTTCAACAAACTCATTATATGAAAATAAGAAATTTTCAGGAGAGGTAAATTGAAGTGATTCTTTCCATTACGTAGATTTACCCTAACTCCTTAGAGAAGGCCCCCTGAGATTTATGAAATATGATTAATCTCCTAGAAATGCTCCTGTGAGTGACTGTTCCCAAGATTATGTCTCACATTATGATAAAATGGAAAGCGATTGTATTCCTCTTGGCAATTTTCACAGAAATTACAGCACAAAAACTGTCCTCATATAGCATCAATTGCCACACATCCAAATAATTAGTATAACTCACATCAACATACACCACTTGAAGAGAATCTGCCGGTTCACCTATTTCATTCACAATGATTCAGCAAAACTAAAACGTTTACCATGAACTAAGTACAGTGCTAGAAAATTTTATATTGGGCAGACCTAACAATGAAAGGCCAATCAGAAACCAACTACTTAGGCTTGGTGTGTGCATAGGGGAGAGGAGAAACAGAGAAATAGAATCATTTTCACATAGCAGCAACTAATGTAGTACCACCCAGAAAAACAGGAGCTATAGCCAATGACTGAAAAAAAAAGAGACCAATGCATACCTGAACTGAGAGCTTTCTAGTTTACATTGTTCCACAGACAAGATGTAGGTACCATTCAGAGGGCTAAGATCTCCCAGGAGAAAGCAGTAGAAGATGGCCCACGTCCTTGTGCCCCTGCACCAGTGTGGGAGACCCAGAAGGGGCTTCTGGCTCCTGTCTTCCGATTGGTGAAGCTCTGGCCATTGCAGCCAACTGCTGAGTGAACCAGCGGATGGAAGACCTCTCTCTCTCTCTCTCTCTCTCTCTCTCTCTCTCTCTGCCTCTCCTTCTCTCTCTGTGTAACTCTGACTTTCAAATAAATAAACAAATCTTTAAAAAAAATCTCCCAGGAGATCACAAAGCTTTCTCTGGCCTCTTCTTAACAATCTCCTCTATAGCCTCCTCCTACTTCTTTGTTCATCATCTTCCCCTTTATGCCTCTACTCCTTCACACAGTTGTCATTCAGCCTCTGTAAGGAATCTTAAAAGTTTTGGAGAAACAACAGCTTTGATTACAAATGCCCTGTGTAAGGCAATGCTTTCAGTTAAAAACAAAATAGATGTTGTTAAACAGTCTAAATTTTAAAATTGTCTCAACAACATTAAAAACCTTGATAATTACATTCACCAACATTTTTATTTTGCTATTTCTTGATCCCCAAATAAATGTTTTAAGGAAATTAAGATCTATTTGTTCAAAACATTTGACATTTACTTCATTAGCCAGACCACTAAATTCTCTCTAAATAAATCCTATACTGATCTGACTTTCCCCATGAAAATCTGTACAGTGAACTCCTAGTTTATTATGCCTACTTGAAAAGGGTAATTTAATAAGGCATCAGTACAAATACTTAATTGTGCAATGGCTATCGACAATGCCTTTAAACAGTTGCATATTTGCCAGATTTAGCTAATGGAAGTAGAATTGCCACTTAATGTCTCAGCTTGCACTGGTGGAAAATAAATTGTATCTGACATTCCTTTGGCTTTTAAAGGACATACTTAGATAATATTTACAGTCAAATTGATCTATTGTTGCCTTTATGTTTTCTTGGGTTAAAAAAGGGGGATCAAATGGGTTCTAAAGGATAATATTTCTTTGTATCTGCTCAGTTTGGAATGCTTTTACACATATATAGCTCACTTGGTGGGTATCTAACCAAAGTCTAAATACATGAATGGAGAGTAGACATTTCAATCAGGCAAACAGCTGTTCAGCTGCTGCTGGAAGACCCAGGTGCATGGAAGATGAGTTGGTCAGTGAGTTGGACTGTTCACTTTTTGTGGAGGTCATATAGACAGAGCTGGCTTTATTAAATTATCTGATACATTACACATTGCAGTATCTCGCCCATTGTAGTCATTAGGAAGAAGAAAGAGACAGGAGAAGAAATCCAATATGTCAACATCTAATATTTGCCAGGTGTTTTTGTAGATGTTTTACCTCATTTACTTAGGAATTCAGTACAGCAAGTTACAGTATTATAATCTTAGTTTTACTTTTAGCCTTCCAGTTCTATAAAAGTCAAAAACAGGAAAGTCTTACGATTATCACTGGCATTAAAAACCAGGACCACATTTCCCCTGGGAGGTAGTGAGTGGAAAGCAAGTTCAAGGATATACTTCAGACTCACTGAGATGTTCCGTTTTCTGCTCAAAGCACTGGCTACACAGCTTTTATGCATTCCTGTGTTGCATTAGTCTGCTCAAGCTACCATAGCAAAATACCACAGCCTGAGAGGCTTAACAGCAAAATTCATATTCTCACAGTTTTAGGATCTTACAGTCCAAGATAAGTGTGCAAATATGGTCTGGTTCTGGTGAGAGCTCTCTTCCCGGCTTGCAGATGGCATCTTTCTCAGAGAGGAGAGGAAAGAGAGAGAGAAGGAGGAGATTGAATATTCCTCTTCTTCTAAGACCACAAATCCTACTGGATTAGGTCCCCACTCCTATGAACCACTAAAAGCCCTATCTTTCCTCCTAAAAGCCCTTTCTCCAAAGAAAGTCACGGTGGGAGTTTGAGCTTCAGCACGTGAATTTGGGGGCAGACACTTGAGTCCACAGCATCAGTCTAACACAAACTGCTATCAAGATAGAGAACATGATCATAATCTCAATGTATCCTTTCACTCCGTCTCAGTCAATACCCATCCTCATCCACCCCTGAAAGGAATCACTATCAGGATATTTTTTGAACCATCAGTTAGTTTCAACTGTTCTAGAATTCCATGTATCAAACCACAGGCACTCTTTCGCACATGGCTTCTTTTATTCTGTTTGAGATTGAACCATGATGCATGTATCAGTAACTCATACCTTTTGCCTACTAAATAGTATTCCATCGTATGCATATATTGCATTTTGTTTATTCCCTTATTAATAGACATGTAGGTCACTCCCAGTTTGTGGCTATTATGAATAAGGTTTCTGTGAACAATTCTAGAACAAAAGTCTTTTTGCAGATGAATCTTCATTTCTCTTGGATAAATACGTATGTGAGAAATTGCTGAACCATAGGACAGGTGTTGGATTTTATTCTACTGATTTCAGCATGATATATGATGAATTTTTATATATTCTTGTGATACAGACAAAGACGTTAAAGATTGACACTATGTTGGGAAAAATTATGTCTTAACAAACAGCTTTTGTCAAAGTGCTCACTAGAATGAAGATCAACCAGAAAAGAGATCTTTAATGATATGTTTTGGGACCTAGGACTATGTCCTTGACCCTCTTATAATCAATATTTTTATCAGCAATTTATAAGAACATATCAGACGTATTCTACAAACACATTAGACATAATCAAAAAATCTGTAAGAAACTGAAAGACATTGATTCCATCATTGCAGTCAGCATAGTGTTCCATGAGCCTGCCACGAATTCTCCCCAACAAGCTTTTCCATAGACCTCCTGTGAGCCAACTCTAAGTACCATGTGAGACATCCCTCTGACAAGAAAAATCTTCTTAAATCCTAGTGCATATTTAGAACTGTAAAAAGCACATCCAAGTTTTTAAAGGTCCCTCTGGTTTATGCATCAAGTCATAATGAGAGTGCCATATCCAATTGAGAATACCTCACCCTAGAAGAAACATTAGCAAGTTAGAGTCCATCTGGAGGAGAAAGAACTTCCAGAATAAACAGGAAGCCAGAGAACCAAAATTAAGAGAAGATACCCAGGATTTCTCTCTCTCTCTCTCTCTAACCTAAGCTCCATTCCACAGATTCCAAGTTTCACTCTAGTAGGCCCACCTTGTCCCCCATAAAAAATGTTTGCAAATGCAACTTGACCTTTGGAATTCTCAAGCCCTACCCTTGTCCAGCTTTCTGCCATTATCCTTGGAATACATAGCAAAGATAGAAGGTACAAACCCTGAGGGGTGGGGGGAAATGAAAAGGGCATTGGATGCCTGTATGACTTCTTTGAACTCATAAGGAAATATTATAATTCACTGGATGTTTGTAAACTTTTGTTTGGTATGTAGAAAAATAATTGTAACTGAATTTCCATTTTATCTAAATTCTGTAAGATCCAAGTGAGTTATTATTTTATAAAAGTTATTTTAGAGCATTTTTAGTTGTGTGGAGAAGCATTCAAATGCAAGAGAGTAAAAAATCCTAGAAGACATTTTAGCAACCTTCTTTGGGGAGAGTATAAACAATGCATTAGTAGATCTGAAATTTTAAAGAATTAATGTATTTATCTGAAAGAGAAAACTCCCATCAGCTGCTTTCTTCCCCATTTCTCACTTACCTCAGCCACCCATTACCAGAATAACTAGAGGAAGATGTGATAATAAAGGCTAAGTCTGTTTCTTTCAGGTCATTGTACACATTTTACCTAGAACTAGATGTGTTGCTCACACGGTTTCAAATTTTGTATTCCCAATTCAGGAAAAAAAAAAAAAACTGGAGAAACACTGTTTTTTTTTGTTTTGTTTTGTTTTGTTTTTTATCTTTTATTTAATGAATATAAATTTCCAAAGTACGACTCATGGGTTACAATGGCTTCCCCCCCAATACCGTCCCTCCCACCCACAACCCTCCCCTTTCCCACTCCCTCTCCCCTTCCATTCACATCAAGATTCATTTTCGATTATCTTAATATACAGAAGATCAGCTTAGTATACCTTAAGTAAGTATTTCAACAGTTTGCTCCCACACAGAAACATAAAGTGAAAAATAATAGATGATTTTTCTTTTTAAATAATGATGAAATCAGATCAGACCTATTGTCATGTTTAATCCCAGTGAGAGTCAAGTTGGGAATTGATAATTTCTTTCTTTCTTTTTTTTTTTTTTTTTACAGAAGATCAGTTTAGTGTACATTAAGTAAAGATTTCAGTCGTTTGCACCCCCATAGAAACACAAAGTGAAATATACTGTTTGAGTACTCGTTATAGCATTAAGCCTCAGTGTACAGCACGTTAAGGACAGAGATCCTACATGAGGAGTAAGTGCACAGTGACTCCTGTTGTTGACTTTACCAATTGACACTCCTGTCTATGGCATCAGTAATCTCCCTATGCTCCAGTCCTGAGTTTCCAAGGCTATGGAAGCCCTCTGAGTTCTCCGACTCTTATCTTGTTTAGACACGGTCATAGTCAAAGTGGAGGTTCTCTCCTCCCTTCAGAGAAAGGCACCTCCCTCTTTGAAGACCTGTTCTTTCCACTGGGATCTCACTCACAGAGATCTTTTTGCCAGAGTGTCTTGGCTTTCCATGCCTGAAATACTCTCATGGGCTTTTCAGCCAGATCCGAGTGCCTTTAGGGCTGATTCTGAGGCCAGAGTGCTATTTAGGACATCTGCCATTCTATGAGTCTGCTGAGTATCTCACTTCCCATGTTGGATCACTCTCCCCTTTATTTATTCTATCGGTTGGTGTTAGCAGATACTAGACTTGTTTATGTGCTCCCTTTGACTCTTAGTCCTTTCATTATGATCAATTGTGAACTGAAATTGATCACTTGGAGTAGTGAGATGGCATTGGCACATGCCACCTTGATGGGATTGAATTGGAATCCCCTGGTATGTTTCCAACTCTACCAATTGGGGCAAGTCAGCCCGAGCATGTCCCAAATGAGAAACACTGTTGAACCTATAGCTAAAAGGGTTCTAGTTCTGGCCAGGGCACTTGATTCTGTCCCGGTTGCTCCTCTTCCAGTCCAGTCTCTGCTGTGGCCCAGGAAGGCAGTGGAGGACGGCCCAAGTCCTTGGGCCCTGCACCCGCATGAGAGACCAAGAGGAAGCACCTAGCTCCCGGCTTCGGATCAGCGTGGTGCGCCGGTCCCAACAGCCATTTGGGGGGTGAACCAATGGAAGGAAGACCTTTCTGTCTCTCTCTCTCTCTCACTGTCTAACTCTGCCTGTCAAAAAAAAAATTGCATTTCAACTTCTCTCAAATATTTTGTTTTAAAACAACAATTTTTAATATTTTCCACATTCACTTAACATGTAGACATTATATACATATATGCTATTTTTCTTGAAAACAGGAAAATTAATATCACAAAGTGAAGGATTCATGATAATAATTATAATGTGGGAGAAAGAAGTATGTAATACCATGTATACCCTACAATTACATGAATCAATATTTATAACTGATTATCAAGTGATATAATAGCAGCACAACTTTTATACTATATATGCTATATATGTTAACCTCCACAAATAACAGAAAACATGCAATATTTGTCTTTCTGGGTCTGGCTACTTTCACCTAGCATAATGATCTCCAGTTCCATGTTGCATTTCTTTTTTTTTTTAAAGGTTTATTTTATTTTATTTTATTTGAAAGACAGAGTTGGGGCCAGTGCTATGGCACAGTAGGTTAACACCCTGGCCTGAAGCGCTGGCATCCCATATGGGCGCCGGTTCTAGTCCTGGCTGCACTTCTTCTGATCCAGTTCTCTGCTATGGCCTGGGAAAGCAGTGGAAGATGGCCCAAGTCCTTGGATCCCTGCACTCACGTGGGAGACCAGGAAGAAGCTCCTGGCTCCTGGCTTTGGATTGGTGCAGCTCCGGCTGTTGCGGTCAACTGGGGAGTGAACCAGCTGATGGAAGACCTCTCTCTATACCTCTCCTCTCTCTGTGTAACTCTTTCAAATAAATAAAGAAATCTTAAAAAAAAAAGAAAGACAGACAGACAGAGTTACAGAGAGAGGTAGAGACAGAGACAGAGGTTTTCCATCCACTGGTTTGCTCCCTAGATGGTTACAACAGCCAGAGTTGTGCTGATCCGAATCCAGGAGCCAGGAGCTTCTTCTGGGTCTCCCACATGGGTGCAGGGGCCCAAGGACTTGGGCCATCTTCTACTGCTTTCTGAGGCCATAGCAGAGAGCTGGATCGGAAGAGGAGCAGCTGGGACTTGAACCAGCACCCATATGGAAGGCTGGCACTTCAGGCCAGGGCTTTAACCCGCTGTACCACAGCGCCGGCCCCCATGTTGCATTTCAAACCTAATAAAATCTCCAGAAGGCCTTTAAAATCATTTCAACTATTCCAGATTTGACCGCCATTTCTTCCCACAATTTCCAGTGTTCTAGGGTCCCACATAGCTCACCTAATCCTGACAAAGCTCTCACTTTCAGCATGCCGCTGGGCACCAAGAAATATCAGAGACCTGAACAAAATTGGTTAGTCCTCCTTCTTAGTCAACTCTTAACACCCATCTAATTTGATGTAGAACCTAGAGCTTTACAGTCCCATAGTTTTATTCATTTGTGTATAAAAACTGGCAGGATAGTGCACAGCCCATGTTCCCTCCTTTATTCATTGATTATATATAATCTTTTTGAATAGTAACAATATTCCAACAAATGGTGTGCAACACTCTACCTATAGATTTTCTAGTCAATTAGAACAAATCTTTGAGCAACTAATTGGTTGACCTGTATTATTTATCCAGTGTTATTTGGGGGACAAGCTTTAAAAATGTAGGTTCATTTGTTTGCAAGATAATGCACTAAATACTTCAAAACAAAGGAGATTAAGGGTATATGAATTCTGAAACTGACCAGTTGTCACAAGACTAAAAGATCCAGTTATATATGAAGAATATGTTCAAGAAATCTACTGTACATCCTGATGACTACAGTTAACAACAAAATAGAAAATATTCAAAAATTGCCAAGAAAATGTTCTCGGCCGGCACTGTGGCAAATAGGTTAATCCTCCACCTGCGGCACCAGCATCCCATATGGATGCCAGTTCTAGTCCCAGCTGCTCCTCTTCTGTTCCAGCTCTCTGCTGTGGCCTGGGAAAGCAGTAGAAGATGGCCCGAGTGCTTTGGCACCTGCACCCACATGGAAGACCGGGGAAGGGGCACCTGGCTCCTGGATTCGGATCAGCGCAGCTCTGGCCGTTGTAGCCATTTGGGGAATGAACCAACGGAAGGAAGACATTTCTCTCTGTTTCTCTCTCTCAAATAAATAAATACAATCTTTACAAAGAAAAAGAAAAAGAAAATGTTCTCACAACAGTAAAGCTTAGGACATAAGGTGTATGTTAATTAACTTAACCATTCCACTTGCATACATATATCAAAACAATGTTGATACCACAAATATATACAACTTTTACTTGTTAATAATGTTATTAACAATAATAATGAAGAATAGAGATTTTAAGGCAGAATTTATCAAGCACCAGAAGAGAAAAGTGGCTAAATAGAGACCCAGGCAACAGAAGAAAATTGAGGTGAGGATAAGGCATGTATGTTTTCATATGAGAAGTCAGTCACTTGAAGAAGAGAGACAACCCAAACTACTTTTCATTTCTCTTCCCTAAGGGTTCTTAAAGAAGAATTAAGACAATGTGAGTCCACAATCGAGAAGGAGGAATTAAGGGTATTCCTAGCCACCGGGAACAATATCAAGTACTATAGCAAAGTATACATCAGCTTAGACTTTCTTCAAAATTGAGGAAAACTATCTAAGAAAATAATGCTGTTTACTGTGGGGGAAAAAATGACTAGGAAATTATTTTATAACAGGGAACTTGAATTTTTTGAACTCTTATTCATTCAATTCTAAATATGTAAGCATACATTTTTTAACCTAAAAATTAAAGATTTTGTAGAAAAGATGCTGATGGATGGATTATGTATTCTGGCCCTCTGTTTCTTTCCCTGTGACATAAGGACATCAGTGTTTTTTTTTAACTTTTATTTAATGAATATAAATTTCCAAAGTACGATTTATGGATTACAATGGCTTCCCCCCCATACCGTCCCTCCCACCCACAACCCTCCCCTTTCCTACTCCCTCTCCCCTTCCATTCACATCAAGATTCATTTTCAATTATCTTAATATACAGAAGATCAGCTTAGTATACATTAAGTAAGGATTTCAACAGTTTGCTCCCACACAGAAACATAAAGTGAAAAATAATAGATGATTTTTTTTTAAATGATGATGAAATCAGATCAGACCTATTGTCATGTTTAATCCCAGTGAGAGTCAAGTTGGGAGTTGATAATTTCTTCTTTTTTTTTTTTTACAGAGGATCAGTTTAGTATGCATTAAGTAAAGATTTCAACAGTTTGCACCCCCATAGGAACACAAAGTGAAATATATTGTTTGAGTACTCGTTATAGCATTAAATCTCAATGCACAGCACATTAAGGACAGAGATCCTACATGAGGAGTGAGTGCACAGTGACTCGAAATCAGTGTTTTTTTTAAAGATTTATTTTATTTATTTGAAAGAGTTACGGAAAGAGGTAGAGACAGAGACAGAGGTTTTCCATTCGCTGGTTCACCCCCCAGATGGCCGCAATGGCCGGAGCTGCACAGATCTGAAGCCAGGAGCCAGGAGCTTCCTCTGGATCTCCCACACGGGTGCAGGGGCCCAAGAACTTGGGCCATCTTCTACTGCTATCCCAGGCCATAGCAGAGAGCTGGATCAGAAGAGGAGCAGCCAGGACTAGAACTGGCCCCTAGATGGGATGCTGATGCTTCAGGCCAGTGCTTTAACCCACTGCACCACAGCTCCAGTCCCAGGACATCAGTATTTTTTAATTCATGTGACACAGTTCACCTGGTGGCAGGTAACCACAGTGGGGTGTTTAATTCACTTCAATGGAGTGAGCATCTATCCTTTAAAACACTATGTAGCAGGCCGGTGCCGCGGCTCACTAGGCTAATCCTCCGCCTAGCGGCGCCGGCACACCGGGTTCTAGTCCCGGTTGGGGCACCGGATTCTGTCCCGGTTGCCCCTCTTCCAGGCCAGCTCTCTGCTGTGGCCAGGGAGTGCAGTGGAGGATGGCCCAAGTGCTTGGGCCCTGCACCCCATGGGAGACCAGGAGAAGCACCTGGCTCCTGCCTTCGGATCAGCGCGGTGCGCCAGCTGCAGCGCGCCGGCCGAGGCGGCCATTGGAGGGTGAACCAACGGCAAAGGAAGACCTTTCTCTCTGTCTCTCTCTCTCTCACTGTCCACTCTGCCTGTCAAAAAAATAAAAAAAAAAACACTATGTAGCAAATTTTGCAGATAGCAGGTACAATAGCAAAAGTAACAGGGACTTTGTCTAAATTCATTATTTCACACAACCAAATGCAAGTGATAACTGAAGGTGAAAATTAGATTGTTTACATATCTCAAAGATAAGACTCTTTTTAATATATCTTAACTTCACCTTTTCTTAAAGATTTATTTATTTATTTGAAAGTCACAGTTATACAGAGAGAAGGAGAGGCAGTGAGAGAGGTCTTACATCCGCTGGTTCACTCCCCAGATGGTCACAAAGGTCGGAGTTGCACTGATAAAAACCCAGGAATCAGGAGCTTCTTTTAAGTCTCCCACATGGGTGCAGGGGCCCAAGGTCTTGGACCATCTTGTACTGCTTTCCTAGGCCATAGCAGAGAGCTGGCAGGCAGCGGCTTTACGCGCTATACCACACCACCAGCCTCCTTAACTTCTTCTTATATTATGCTTCAGGAAAGGCAAATGAGATAAATTTTATCCTTAGTATACTACAGGGCATTTCTAAAATTTAATAATACCCCAGGAGAATCAGGAGTGCCAAGTGTTTGCATAATTATGTTGAACACCTGTTATTAAATCAGTTGCAAAGGTTCTCTTTCTTGATAGGAGGTAGTTTGGATAAAGAGTACAACTATTTCAAATTCCCATGGAATCTTCACCAATAGTTAAACGTTTATTCCCATAACTAAGAAATGCTCAAGGGGATGATAACAGTTTTCTCTTCATTCTCCTGGTTTTTTTTAACTACTAATAAAAAGGCACAACAAAGAGTAATGAAAATCTCCAGAATGAAGCCCAATGTACACACTCTAAGAAGGCAGGATTTATGAAGATCTTATTCCAATTGGGGATTGATGGAAGAAGTGAATTCTGTTGTAAACCATACTGTAAGGAGATGCGTTTAAAGTAAAACAAAACTTCATCCTAATTCAGAAGATCAGAAGATGAAATGAACAGATCAGAAAAACCTGGTGGGGTTAAGGATAAAAATATTAGACAAAAAAATTTCATGTTTTCAGGTTGAGTTTAAGCTGTCAAAATAAATAGAGGGAAAAAATTATTCTGGGACATCAATATGTGGGTATTAAACACAATCAGATTAATTTAAAGCAATCATTTTTCAACCTGAACTTTTTAATTAGCTAACTGAAAACTCTTAGTCACAAACTCACAATGACTGATTATGGAGGGGTCCTCTGGGATCATTTACATCATTCTTTCCATTTTCCAAAGGTGACACCACAGCCAGAAAAGAGAAGTGGTTTCCTTGAGGTTGCCCAACTACTGGTGGGCAGACAGGATGCTAGAACCTAGTCGTCTAGATAAATGTTCTGTATATTATACTACAGATTCTCTTCTCTCATAAAAAATGAAAACTATTAGCAGTTATTAAGGACATAATATATGCCAACAACTATTCCAATGGCTCTCCAGGGATTTGCTCTTCTAATTCTTAGAGCAATAATGAATTAGATTCTATTACTATCCTCATTTTTACAAAAGGATAAACTGAGGCTTAGGCTAATTAATGTACCTAAGATATATAACTAAAGTTTCAAAGCTAATATAAATGTTGCTTGTATAACTCTAAAAAATGAACACTAAACAAGAGTTATTTGAACCTGGGAGATCCTGACAGGACTACTGACTTGGAGGGATACAGAAAACTGAGCTTAATTTCCAAAAGAGGCTGGGAATTAAATATGATACCTAATGTCTTTGCCTATAATTCTCAAATTGCACAAGTAGCAACACATGTATACCAACCATATGTATGAATTAGAGACTCTTACATAAAGGATATGAAGACTGCTAAGAGATAGGTCCTTCCAAAAGAGTTCAAGATTTGACAGTAAGAAATTATATGTTTGGGGTCAGTGCTGTGGTATAGCAGGTAAAGCCGCCACCTGCAGTACTGGTATCCCTATGGGTCCCAGATCGAGTTCCAGCTGCTCCACTTCTGATCCAGCTCTCTGCTATGGCCTAGGAGAAGACCGCCCAAGTCCTGCCTCTGCACCTGCATGGGAGACTCGGAAGCTCCTGCTTTCTGGTTTCAGATCAGTACAGCTCCAACTGTTGCAGCCAATTGGGGAGTGAGCCAACAGATAGAAGATCCCTCTCTCTCTCTCTTTCTCTCTCCCTCCCTCCCTCTCCTTCTCTCTTTAACTCTGACTTTCAAGTAAATAAATAAATATTTATTTAAAAAATAAATTACATGTTTATGAAGACTAGGTATGGTCCAAGGATGCATAGAGAGGATATAAAAACAGATACACAACCAAATGTCAAAATTAAACAAAAAAGCCTTGCAATTCTTTCTAAAGACATCCCTCACTCCCTAAAAATTATTTTTGTATTATTTCATTTTATGATTTTTAAATCTAACAATCATTATTAAGTGATACCTGTTGAACAAAATAAGAAGACAAGCCAAAGCCTGGAAGGGACTGATATCTAAAATACATAAAGAATTCTTAAAACTTGGGCCCGCGCTGCGGCTCAATAGGCTAATTCTCCACCTGCAGCGCCAGCACCCCAGGGTTCTAGTCCTGGTCAGGGCGCCGGATTCTGTTCCGGTTGCCCCTCTTCCAGTCCAGCTCTTTGCTGTGGCCCGGGAGTGCAGTGGAGGATGGCCCAAGTGCTTGGGCCCTGCACCCGCATGGGAGACCAGGAGAAACACCTGGCTCCTGGCTTCGGGTCAGCATGGTGCGCCAGCCGCAGCAGCCATTGGGGGTGAACCAATGGAAAAGGAAGACCTTCCTCCCTCTCTGTCTCTCTCTCTCTCACTGTCCACTCTGCCTGTCAAAAAAAAAAAAACTCTTAAAACTAAACAATGAAAAAAAGTAACAAATAAATAAGAAGCCAAAGACCTTAACAAACACTTCATCAAAGTTGATATATAACACTCAGCAAAGTGAAGAGGCAACCAACAGAATGGGAGGAAATATTTGCAAACTATGCAACTGATAAAGCATTAACATCCAGAATCTATAAAGAGCTCAAAAAATTCAACAATAACAACACAAACAATCCAGTTAAGAAATGGGTAAAGGACTTGAACAGGCATTTTTCAAGAAAGGAATTTCAAATGACCATCAGACACTTGAAAATGCTCAAGATCACTAGCCATCAGGAAAATGCAAATCAAAACCACAAGGAGGTTTCACCTAACTCCAGCTAGAATGGCTCTCATATAGAAATCAACGAACAACACATGCTGGTGAGGATGTGGGGGAAAGGTACCTTAATCCACTGTTGGTGGGAATGTAAACTGGTCCAGCCACTGTGGAAGACAGTATGGAAATACCTCAGAAATTTGAATATGGACCTAGCATATGATCCAGCCATCCCACTCCTGGGAATTTACCCAAACCTAAAGAAATCAGCATATGAAAGAGTTATCTGTACCCTCATGTTCATTGCAGCATAATTCACAATAGCTAAGATATAGAATCAACCCAGATGTCCATACTGTTGACTGGATAAAGAAATTATGGAGTACTACTCAGATATATATATATATATAAATCCCATCTTTTGCAACAAGATGATGCAACTGGAAACCTATTTACTTGGTGAAATAAGCCAGTCCCAAAAAGACAGACATCATGCTTTCCTTGATCTGAGGTCACTAATAGAGTACCTGAAATGTAATATATTGGAGTGAAATAGATAGTTTAAGATTTGATGATTATTTATAGGCCTTATCTCTTCCATTGAAGAACAGCGGGGTTTTTTCTTCATATTATTTGTTGAACTCTTTTACTTAGAATGAGGTTAACTATATGATCATTAAAAATGCCAAAAATAAATCTTTGTAAAAATTAAGAATGGGAATGAGGGTTGGTGGGGGGAAGGGTTAGATTGTGGGTGGGAGGGAGTGCGGGGGGGGGGGGGATTTGGGAACTATATTCCCAAATCTGTACATATGAAATATATGAAACCTGTAGAAGTTAAATAAAATACAAATGTAATAGTGATAAAACCAGAAAATCTATGACCTTTGTGAAAATCCTCAAATAACAAAGATAATGAGAATGATACTCAATGTAGTAATACTATACTAGCTAATGCTAATATAAATAAAAATCTTACTGTTAAAAAAGATGATATACAGAATGCAAACAAGTATATGAAAAGATGTTCCATATCATACGTCATCAGGTAATTGCAAATTAATACAACAATGAGGTATCATGGCACACACAAGATAAGAATGGTCAAAATCTAGAACATTGACAAAAACAAATGCTGACAAGGATGTCAAGTGACTAGAACTGTCATTTGCTGATAGGAGATGGCAAAACTGTGCAATCATCTTTCTTTTTAAAGATTTATTTTATTTATTTGAAAGACAGAGTTACAGAGAGAGGTAGAGACAGAGAGAGAAGTTTCCATCCACTGGGGAGTCTTCCATCACTCCCCAGATGGCCACAACGGCCGGAACCGGGTCGATCCAAAGCCAGGAGCCAGGAGCTTCTTCCAGGTCTCCCACTTGGGTGCAGGGGCCCAAGGACTTGGGCCATCTTCTACTGCTTTCCCAGGCCATAGAGAGAGCTGGATTGGAAGAGGAGCAGCCAGGACTGAATCGGCACCCATACGGGGTGCCAGGATTTAACCCATTGCACCACAGCACCAGCCCCGTATCTTTTTTTTTTTTTTTAAACAGGCTGAGTTAGACAATGAGAGAGAGAGAGAGACAGAGAGAAAGGTCTTCCTTTTTCCAGCCACTACGGCTGGCGCGTTGCGGCCGGCACGCTGCGCCAATCTGAAGCCAGGAGCCAGGTGCTTCCTCCTGGTTTCCCATGCGGGTGCAGGGACCAAGTACTTGGGCCATCCTCCACTGCACTCCCAGGCCACAGCAGAGAGCTGGACTGGAGGAGGAGCAACCAGGACAGAATCCGGTGCCCCAACCAGGACTAGAACCCGGGGTGCCGGCGCCGCAGGCGGAGGATTAGCCAAGTGAGCCGCGGTGCCTGCCAATCATCTTGAGATATAGTTTAGTGGTTCCTTACAGAATTAAACACACTCTCACTCTGTGATCCAGAAATTGCACTCTTGGTACTTACCCAAAGGAGCTGAAAACCTATGTCCACATCAAAACTCAGACTCACGTTTATAGCAGCTTTATTCATAATTGCCAAAATTTAAATCCAAATGTTCTTCAATAGTTGAATGGATGAACTGGTACATCAAGACAATGGAATATTATTCAGTGCTGAAAAGATGTGAACTATTAAGTCATGAAAATACAAGGGGAAACTTAAACATGTGTTACTAAATGAAAGATACTTGACAGAAAAGGCTACATACTGCCTAATTCCAACTGTAGGACATTCTGGAGAAGGCAACATTATGGATACAATAAAAAGATCAGTGGTAGCCATGAGTTGTGAGTAGAGGGAAGCATTAAAAGGTAAAGCACAGAGACAAGGCACAGAGGCTATAAATATATTTTATATTATACTATAGGGATAGGTACATAACATCACATATTTGTCCAAATCCACAAAATGTACAACACCAAGAGTTAACCCTAATATAAATGATAGACTTTGGGTGATTATAATGTACCAATGTAGCTTCACCAATTTGCAAAAAACATACCACTCTGATGGAGGATGTTGATTACATGTGAGGCTATGTGTATATAGGGGCAGCAGCATATGAATAGTGACTTTACCTTCCTTTCAGTTTTGCTACAAACCTAAAATTGCTCTAAAAAATTAAATATTTTTTAAATCCATGTTCATTTTATCAAAAAAAAAATCAAGCCATGCCAAGAAATATTTTACTTTACTTTTAATTAAATTTTTAAAACTTGATTAACATATAATATTTATACGTTTCTGGTTTTTTTGTTTTTTTTTGTTTTTTGTTTTTTGTTTTTTTTTTTGACAGGCAGAGTGGACAGTGAGAGAGAGAGACAGAGAGAAAGGTCTTCCTTTGCCATTGGTTCACCCTCCAATGGCTGCCGCGGCCGGCACACCACGCTGATCTGATGGCAGGAGCAAGGTACTTATCCTGGTCTCCCATGGGGTGCAGGGCCCAAGCACTTGGGCCATCCTCCACTGCACTCCCTGGCCACAGTAGAGAGCTATTTGCTTTCTTAATGCCCAAATACAACAGAGCATAATATATGATGTCTGCCTCTCTGTGTCTGGCTTATTTTACTTAACACAATAATCTCCAGTTACATCCATTTTGCTGCAAATGTCAGGGTTTCATTTTTTTTCCTATGGTTGAAGAGTACTTATTGTGTACATAAACTACATTTTATTTACCTGTGCATCCATTTATAGACAATTAGGTTGATTCCTTATTTTGGCTATTGTATTAGTGCTGCAATGAACATGGACTGAATCTTCATATTGTTTCTCACCATAGCTGTACTCACTTGCATTTCCACCAACAATAAAGAAGGATTCCCTTTGCTCCGCATTCTTGCCAATGTTATATTTTGTCTTTTTTTGGAAACATTCTAAGCGAGTGAGATGGTACTTCATTGTGGTTTTGACAGCATTTCTTGATGGCCAGTTATATAGAGCATTTTTGGAAACAAAATCTTAGAATAATTTTAACCAAGCATGTGAAAGGACTCTGAGGCCGGCGCCGCAGCTCACTAGGCTAATCCTCCGCCTAGCGGCGCCGGCACACTGGGTTCTAGTCCTGGTCGGGGTGCCAGATTCTGGCTCAGTTGCCCCTCTTCCAGGCCAGCTCTCTGCTGTGGCCAGGGAGTGCAGTGGAGGATGGCCCAGGTGCTTGGGCCCTGCAGCCCATGGGAGACCAGGAGAAGCACCTGGCTCCTGCCTTCGGATCAGCGCGGTGCGCCAGCTGCAGCGCGCCGGCCGCGGCGGCCATTGGAGGGTGAACAAAAGGAAGACCTTTCTCTCTCTCTCTCTCTCTCTCTCACACTGTCCACTCTGCCTGTAAAAAAGAAAAGAAAAGAAAGAAAGAAAGAAAGAAAAAGAAAGGACTCTGAAATAAAGAAAACCTAATGAATGAAATTGATTCAGTTGTTAGAGGAGTACCTCTGGTTTGCTTGCTGTGTCTGATATTTCCAATGACAGCATCGTAGTTAAGAAATTTTAAAAAAAGAAATTGAACACACAAAATGGGAAACAGCTCACATGTTCACAATTAGAAAAAATTATTAAAATGTCATAGATTGGAAAAATACTGTTAAAATAGCCATACTACCAGGCCGGCGCCGCAGCTCACTAGGCTAATCCTCCGCCTTGCGACGCCGGCACACCGGGTTCTAGTCCCAGTTGGGGCGCCGGATTCTGTCCCGGTTGCCCCTCTTCCAGGCCAGCTCTCTGCTGTGGCCAGGGAGTGCAGTGGAGGATGGCCCAGGTGCTTGGGCCCTGCACCCCATGGGAGACCAGGAAAAGCACCTGGCTCCTGGCTCCTGCCATCGGATCAGCGCGGTGCGCCGGCCGCAGCGCGCTGGCCGCGGCGGCCATTGGAGGGTGAACCAACGGCAAAGGAAGACCTTTCTCTCTGTCTCTCTCTCTCACTGTCCACTCTGCCTGTTAAAAAAAAAAAAAAATAGCCATACTACCCATAGCAATTTACAGATTCAACACAATCCCCATCAAAATACCAATAATGTTCTTCACAGGAAAAAAAATCTTAAAATTTATATGAAAGCACAAAAAGACCCTGATTTGTCAAAGCAATCTTGAGCCAAAAGACATATTGCAAAGCCATTGTAACCAAAACAATGTGGTATTGGGATAAAAACAAGTACACAGACCAATAGAACAGAATGAAAATCAGAAATGAACCCACACATCCATAGCCAACTCATCTTTGACAAAGGAATCAAAAATACACCAATGAAAAAATACTCTTTTTAATAAATGGTACAGGAAAGACTGAATATTAGAAACACTTTTAATTTTACAAAACACTTAATACCTCACCACCAAAAAATATCTGTTTATCATTAACCTAGAGTGAAAATCATTACAGCTATTAAAGAGAGAATAAGAAACAGGCAGACAGATAATTAAATTGTACTTGACTTTATTCAAGAGAAAGAATATTAAAGCAAAATTGGGAAAACTGCTAGACTTAGCATAGGTGTATCTTATCACCTTCTAAAATTTTGTCTGCAGTTTCAGGGCTTTTTTATTTGTCATAATTTGTTTTTTTTTATTATGTTTCAATTTTACATACTACTGATTTCTTTCTTTGAAAGATGAGGATGTAATCAAGTCTAGCCTTTCTTCACCCTCCATCTGCCCAATCCCTTATTTTGTTCAGTTTGTACTTTTTCATTGTCTATGCTTTGTGACACTAGCATCCTATTCAGAAGTAATAATTCTCAGACATTTAATCTGGGTTCTAAATTTGAGTGGATTCAAAATTCACTTCAGAAGCCACTATTTTGTCACTTCTGGGGACTTGGACACATGTATTTGATTGTATTTTTATCAAGAAATGCAAGATTTTTTAATCACAGTTGTAGCTGTTGGTATTCTCTCATTCTTTACTCTTACAGATGCACCTGTTTCCCAGGTGGTTCAAATGTCTACCACCTCCCAGACCCAAACCCATGTGTTACCTTTCTCTCCACTTAACATATAGTAAAGCAATTTTTAAAATTTTTATTGAGATATATTTTACATATAACAAAATTCAATACTTCAGCTACAATTCAGTGATTTTTAGTAACTTTATTGAGTGGTGCAACCATCAACATAAATCAGGTTTACAGTACTTCAATTTCCCCAGTAAGACCCTCATTTCCATTTCCTGTAAATGTTCATTCCCACACCCAGCCACTCTTCTATAAAGAAGAGTCTGTCTCTATAAAATTGTGATTTCTGTACACAGATTCCTTATGTGTGGATCCTTTCACTTAAAAATTAGTTTTAATTTTCACCCATGTTGATAGTAATCTGTTTATAGCATTTGATAGTAGTCTATTTGTTTTTTATTATCAAATAGTATTCCTATTCTGAAGATTCCTATTTTGCCACATCCTCACCAAAACTTATTATTTTCTTCTTATTTAGCATGGCCGTTCTAATAGGCATGGACCGTTTTCCTAATGATTAGCAATGGTAGCCATCTTTTCATGTGATTCTCTGCTGAAATGTTGTCCTTATCTTTTTTCCATCTTTATTTGGGTTGTTTGTCTTCTTATTATTGAGTCATGAGCTTTCTTTGTAAATTCTGGATGTAAGTCCTTTATCAGATGTGTGTTTTACAAATATTTTTCTCCCAGTTTGATGCTTATTTTTTCTTTTCCTTAAATGTCTTTTGAAGAGCAAAAATTTTTAATTTATGCCCTACAATTAATAATAAAGAACACAGAAATGAGTCTTCTTGCAATGGAAAAGACCCAACTTTAGAGTGATTTTCCTTTCAGCCCATTCCAATAATCAGAAAACTTGTCTTGATCAAAGTAGGTGCTTTTGATCAGAACACCTGCTACAGTAGAAGAATGCAAAATACTTAGCACAGGCCTTACACAGGGTAAGGGCTGTGAAAGGTGGCTACTGTTGCTCCTTGGGGAACATATCTACCTACTTTCCTCACATTTTCCATCCCCAATTTTTATATTGCACCTTCTTTTAGAGATTTGATGTTCAGCAGGCTAGCTACTAGCCACATGTGGATTTTTGAATTCATATTAATTAAAGTTAATGCAATTAGGAAGCAATTAAGAAATCAGCTCCTGATTCACACTAGCCACACAACCTACTGGTCAACAGTCACACATAGATAAAAACTACCTGTTGAGCATCACGGAAAACATTTATCACAGAAAGTTCTGTTGGATGGGACTGCATTGATTATTTCTGATACTCTCATTAATTTCTGTGGACATGATTAAAAGCTATGTAAACAATGCTAAATTTTAGAAGCCTCATTAGGATACCCTTTCATATATCAAATCTCCCCAGTTCTTAATATTTGTATTTTATGTCTTTCCATTCAGCTCAAGTATCTCAAGTAATTGTATAAAGAGGTTGCAAGAGCCTCAGGCCTCTAAGAATGCCTGGAAATGTCTTTCCATTGCTTCACATGTAAATGAGAGCATGGCTGGATATAGAATTCTTGGATTATTGTCTTTTTCACTGAAAACTTACTGAACATGGTTCCATTTATTTGGGCATTATCTGATGCCACTTTCCTTATTGTATAGCCTGTTTTTAGTCTTACACTTTTTTTAAAGATTTATTTTATTTATTTGAAAGCCAGAGTTACAGAGAGTTGTAGAGACAGAGAGAGGTCTTCCATCCGCAGGTTTACTCTCCAGATGGCCACAATGGCAGGAGCCAAGAGCCAGGAGCTTCTTCCAGGTTTCTCACATGATTGCAGGGGCCCAAGCACTTGGGCCTTCTTCTACTGCTCTCCCAGGCCACAGCAGAGAGCTAGAATGGAAGAGGAGCATCTGGGACTAGAACTGGCACCCATATGGGATGCTGGCACTTCAGGCCAGGGCTTTAACCTGCTGTACCACAGCACTGGCCCCATATTTTAAAGAAATATTTTATTTCCTTTAAATTGGGAAGCTTAACCAGGATATACCACAAAGAGGTTTTCTGTGAATTTTGCCCAAGTACTTGGGGAGCATGATCCAAACACAGATTTTTTTTTTCAGTGCAGATAAATTTTCTTATATTTTTTGTATTCCTGCATCTGTTTTGCTCCCTTCTTCTAAATTGTTATATGTACATAGAAACTCTGGAATTCATTCTTTGTGTCTTTATCAATTCTCTGTTCTATTTAATTGTACTCTTTCATCAAAACCTTAGAAATTTTCTTGAGCTGCCATAATCTTCACTGGTTAAGTTTTTTTCATTATAACCAATCTTCAGTCCACATTATACTTTTTTTTCACTTTGTCATGTATGTTCTTTATTATCTTAAAGCAATCTTCTCTGATCTAGTGTCATTCCTTTAAAATATTGTCAATTTTATTGTTAACACAAAATAGAAATTTTTAAAAATTTTCTCTTTTCTTCTTTAGCTCTGTTGAGGGGGTGATTGCTGTGTTCTTTATCATTTACTAGTTCAGAACATGAGCTTTCGAGATAGAAGTTGGCTCAAACTTCTATTCTGTTGCTTATTTGAGTATGTTTGCTAGTGTTGAAGGGCTTCTGTTTACTTATCTGCTATATGTATATAATTCCTAGAGTTTAGAGATGTTCTAAGTATTAAAAAGCACAATTTATGTCAAGTTCTTGGCACTCAGTTTGTACCCAGTAATGGTTAGCTACTATATCACTGTATTTTTTCATGCTTACAATTATTTATTCAATTTGCTTGTTCTTGAGACAAAAGAATGTATGCTTGTCTAGACTTAGAAGTTGAAATTTAATCTGGCAGACATTACTGGCTTTTATTTGTATGTTTCAAGCCCAGATGAAGAAATGGGGAATACTTTAGCAATCCTGTAAGTTTATTTTGCCAGATGAGCCATTTGGTTGCCAGCAGAGAGGAGAACTCTACTCCACACTAATTCGATCCAAACATCTCTGAAGAAGATGTGAATACAGGGTCCCACCCTTTCCTGGTATAGTTGCCTCCAGTAGAACTCTTAGAAGTATTGCTACTTGCTCCCCAAACCAGCTAGGCCATGTAGAACTGGATACACATAGTACAGCCCATGGTGGCCCACTCTGTTTCAACCCCACAACCTTGTGCCTTTGCCCAGGCAACTCTTGAATTAAGATCCCCAACAACTTCCTGAGCCCATCTTCATCTGCAGTCCTGTCCCTTTGAGATGCTGGTCCCAGAAGCCAACTACTAAGGGATCCCTTCCAAGTGTTCCCCAGGTCAACTGCTCATCAATCACCCTCCTTTGGATCCAATAATAGTAGCATGGATTGAACAAACTCCTTAAAGTTTCTGGCCTTTTCCTTACTTCGAATTGCAGTAGTGACAGCCTCTCTCTCTCCCCACCACACACAACTTTTTAGATTCATTAGGCTTTTACCAGGGTGATTTTAGATTGAAGGAGTTAAATAACAGACTTACAGCTCCATCTTACACAACTTGCTTTTGAACCATTAATTTTATAAAAGGGGTTACGTAGAATAAAACAAAAAGGCTTTGATAGTGATTTTGTTTATGGGAACTTCAGCCAAAAAAAAATTTAATTGTATTAATTTCATTATGTATTATTGCCTTTGCTTCAATTTAAAAAAAAAAGTTCCAATTCTACTTGGGGGAATCATCTCCCTAAAACAAGCTATTCCATTCACAGATCCATGGTTGGTTAAAAACCAGCACAGTCAGGCCGGCGCCGCAGCTCACTAGGCTAATCCTCCGCCTTGCGGCGCCGGCACACCAGGTTCTAGTCCCGGTCGGGGCGCCGGATTCTGTCCCGGTTGCCCCTCTTCCAGGCCAGCTCTCTGCTGTGGCCAGGGAGTGCAGTGGAGGATGGCCCAAGTGCTTGGGCCCTGCACCCCATGGGAGACCAGGATAAGTACTTGGCTCCTGCCATCGGATCAGCGCGGTGCACCGGCCGCAGCACGCTGGCCGCGGCGGCCATTGTAGGGTGAACCAACAGAAAAGGAAGACCTTTCTCTCTGTCTCTCTCTCTCACTGTCCACTCTGCCTGTCAAAAAAAAAAAAAAAAAAAAAAAAAAAACCAGCACAGTGTAGGCCAACTCCAATTTTCATCTTTTTTTTTAAAGGACATATGCTGGTGTCTAAAAGCAGGCTGTTGAGATGAACTTGTCAGCCCCAATGGGAACAGAGATGTCTTTCTTCACAGCTGAACCAGGACACCAGGCAGTACATTTCAGAAAGTGTTCAGTTTGAACCGATCTGTCCTGTCATAGGCGAGAGGTTTCCAGCTGATATTTGCTGAACTGGTGGATGGCTCTCACAGAAACAACAAGAACACCACAGAGAGATACTCCTGTAGCTATCTCCTTGCATGTACAACCTGCCTGCAACACTGTGCGTGCTCAGCCTGGACCGTGCCAGTCTCTTATGAGAGAATTCAAGACGCAGGTGTTGGAAGGGAGAACAAGCGGGAGAGCTCAAAGCAATTGAGTCTGGGAAATAAAAAGGCCTGGTAGAGAGCAGGGCAGAGATGAAGGATCGTGTTAGGATGAGTCATGTGGCAGCAGCTATGGGCATCAGACCTACCCTTGGAGAAACCCTTTTATTCCTGATCCTTTCTTCCAATGCTTTCCCTCAAGGGCAAACTCACTCCTCTCCATAGAAGCCTAGGAGGTTGTGCAGTTCATTTTTAAGACAGTAAATGCAACCTCCTTACTAGTAGTTCTTCAACCTCCTTACTAGTAGTTCTTTTTTTTTTTTTCCATAATGGTTGAGTTCTGACCACTGCACTGCTAAGATAAGTTAACCCAGCTCCATCAGCCACATGCCTGCCTTATCCAAGAATTTCATGTTACAAAGAAGCTTCAGAAGCAACAACGATAGACAGCAAGATGGCCCAGATCAAGAACCGGTATACCCTTGTCATATGGATCTGGGCTCAGCTCTGCCCTAGTTGGGTTTTCTCTTGGTGGATCATGAGAAAGACAGCAAAACTTAATGTTGAAGCATTCTGCCAAAGCCCAGGTCTGGCCATTCACACATCAGCTTGGGGCCTATAGACACATACAGAAGAGAGGGGAGGATTCAGACTAAGAGCTCTATTGGCCAAGCTACCCTCTGCCTCCTTTGAGATATGTATCGCATCCAAGGAGCTGCTGTGGTCATCAATAACCCACAAAGCCCACTGGTATTAAGGGTGTTGTGAGAGATTCATGATTCATAGCCCATCACTCTGTTTCAAAATCCCAATTGAAAGACGACATTTAGAGTAATATTGCTCCAGCAAAGTGTGGCATAGCTGAATTAAAACCCTGCATTTCAATGTGACTAGTTGTTATAACTGAACCTGGTTAACTGGATAAATGTTTTCAGGTCATAATTCTAAGAAGCACATTACTCTAGTTAGAATAAATATTTTTTGCATGAACAGTCCCATCATAGGTGGATTTAACTCAAGTTATACCGCATGACTTACAGAAAGAGAAAAATAATTCTCTAAATGGTGCTCTTCTACTAGAACATATATCCTATTTGGCAATGAGATGGGAGGTGGAAACACACTTGAACTGTTGCCTCAGTTGGTAAGCCCCAACCATTGTCTTTCCTCTTCTTGTAAAAGCTTCTTTTTGCTTTTGAGGATAATTTCAGGGCCATTCAGAAATAATTTTGGCAACCCACAATTGTCACCCTATGTACAGACTACACCCAAATTCATTGTAATGGGGTTGGAAAGATTAGAGACTTGGTTCAACATAGTTTATTGCAAAGGCATCTGAAATTTTCATGAGCCTACCAAGCACTCAGATATTTGTTAAAACACAGGCTTTTGGATGGGAATTTAGCTAAGTGATTAGGATGCCCACATGTCATATGGAGTACAAAGGTTTGATCCCCAGCTCTAGACCCTGATTCCAAATTCCTGCTAATGCAAACCCTGGGAATCAGTGGTAGTGGATCAAGTAATTGGGCTCCTGCCATCTGAATTGGGAGACCTGGACTGAGACCTGTGTCCGGTCAGGCCCAGTCCTGCCTACTGTTACAGGTATTTGGGGAATGACTCAACAGATGGGAGATATTCTCCCCAACCCTCTCTTTCTCTAACTCTCAAATAATTTTTAAATGTAGGTTCTCTTTTAGTACCTCCAGGGCAGTGCCTAAAATTCTGTATTTCTAATAAACTCCCACATGATATCAATACTGCTGGACCACAGACCACACTTTGAGTACACAGGCTTATTATGTAGATTTAGATATGTAACATTTGAGACCCATCAAATATTTACTGAGCAATCAAATATTTACTGAGCATCTACTATGTGCCAAACACTATGATATATGCTTATGATAGAAAAAGATACTGATCTTTATCTTCAGTGAGTTCCCAGTCTCGTTGGATGTGACAAATGAAGTATTGCATGAAATAGCAGTCTGCCCCCCAAAAATGTGCCTAAATTAGCACTTAACCCTAACATGAATGCAGTACTCTACCACTTATACACATTTTTTCAGATATTGTCCAATGTGAGACCTGTAACATACTCTCAACTTTCCCAAAGTTGTAGCATGTTACAGATTATTTCTTATGTTAGCATCACTGAATACTCCCAGCAACGAGGAGTTTCTTGCCACTCCATTTCACTGATCACTGGATATTAAAAATAGATTAAATAAACCCATTCAGGGATTTATCTACTTCATGCACACAAGTGTGTGATCTAGTAAATAAAACAAATTTGATTTTTTCATAACCCATGCAGAGGAATAAAATACTCAAGAGGACATATCTCTTTCTAGTATGAGGTCTTATGCTGACTAGCTCTGTAACCACATGCAAGTTAGTTAACCTCTAAGGACCTCAATTTCCTCATCTTTAAGAAAAGAGCTAGACCAGGTGACCTCTGAGGTCTTGCCCAGCTCTATACTTCTACATTCTATGACCCACCCACCTTGACTTTTCTATAATCTGTGTTTCAGATCCCAAAGACACATCTTTTCAACAGCATCAGCAAAACCCCCCTTCCCCCTCCCTGGGGCCTTAGCTATGCTGGTTCACAGAGCAAAGCTTTGAAATTCCCAAATACTGTAAGCTCAGACCTGCCAGTGCTGCGTGGAGCTGCTCCTTCACAATTCAAGTAGTCAGCTATTGACTCCTGGCAATCTATATCTGCATTAAAATGGGGAGTTCTGGATTAATGTGGAGCTGAAAGCCCGACTGAGGCTCTTTGCTGCCAGCCTGTCTCTGTAATTGCAGCACGGATTTCACCAACCACAAAGGGCAGAATGAATGTGATCATCCCCAGTAGTCGATAGCCCATCGATTTTTTCTTTTGACTCTATGATTCGCACAAATATTGAAGCTCATTTTTTAAGCAAGGAGGCTTATTAATCTACATTCTTCAAAACTAGTGGCCCTTTCAATGAGGTGAATTCTGAAGGCTACTTGATATGCAAGACTTGAATAAATTAGTCACATTAATTTTTTTAAATTATTTTTCACCTACACATGCGCACACACACTTGTGTCGTCACTCATTTAAAACTGGCATTCCATGTCGACAGTGGAGCTTTGTGCTCATTATCCTGCCATTACACGTCTGATTGTTTAGGAATGATTAGGAAGGAAATGTTGGCAAAGCTCATTCTGGTCTGTGGTTGCTGTTTCCTTGGTTAGGTTTCATTTTTCACTCATCCCTAAAGTTGTAAACAAAATGGGTACGACAACACCTGTGGTTCTTAAGATGGAACACTGATCCAGGGTCATTTCTTCCCTGAATGAAGGCTATTAATCTGCAGTAACAAATACACGCTATGACAGAGAAACAAAGGCAGCTCCTGCAGAGTTCAATTGTGGTTGCTCCAATCATGTCACTTCTCTAATTTCTTGTGATGCATTTTCCATTTAATGTTGCTTCTCGTTGTTGTAGCCTCTGATCATTTCTTTAGTCTATCACCTCCTTAATTTTGCTAGAAATACAGAGTCCAAATGTTTTGAAACCACATGAGTCAGATTTGGGTTTTTGTGTTATCATAAAATGTAGTGGTCTTCTTTTTCCTGAAATCTCTAACTCGTTTTATGAAATGAACCTTGCATAGGCTATTAGAGTTTGAAAAATACTAAATAATGATTTTTAAAATGGTCATCAAATCCCATCAGCTTTGGTTCTCAGGAAAATTTCCCAAACTTGCTTCTTACTGTCAACTCAAACGCTGGCTGAGCTGTTTTGTTGGCGAGAGGCAAAATTTAACTTGGTTTGCTTCAGGCAGAGATCTTGGGGTAAGGAGATGTATAAGAATAAAGATGATGAGAGTCTTACCATGTAGACTGAGCCACACCACAAGGTTCAAAATGATCAGAACTTGCCTGGGGAACTTGAAGCTCATTCAGGCCCAACACAAGTCAAGGGATCGATTTATCTTGCCACCCAGACTTTATCACAGCCTCTGTTCTACAACAGAATGATTCTATTTTACTCTACAGCCTCTCAGCTTTTACTCTGATGTCTGACTAACTCTCTGTTTCTGAAGTTCCAGTATGCCAAATATCAATCTCTAATTCTTCAGTCACCCCCCATTGGCCTTAGCTTTGGTGTTAAACCATCTCATTGGCCACTTTCACATGTGTAGGACTGTTCTTAGATCAAGCAACCATTTTTGATCTAATGAATAAGAACCCATGTCAATATAATGATTTACGTGGAAGAAAGAGCCTTTAAAATTACGTTTAAAGATAGCAGGAATTCTTTCAAAGGGAAATATAGGCAAGGTAGCATATTGAAATTTGATCTGTCCAATATGCCCATAGCATTAGCTGAGTTCAAACACATTATCACCTACCTAGACCTTTGTAATAATTTCCTTACTGGGATCCCAGCCTAAAATCTATCCCATTTAATCCATTCTTAATAGTAGTAATGACCTTAGAGAAGTCTCTGACATCTCTGAGCCTTAATTTTCTCTTCTATCTAATCTTATCTATTAAAGATGTATAATAGTTGATAAGACATGAAGAAAGAATATATGTAAAGGACTTGGTCACTTTTATCATTGTTTTGTGAATACCTTATCCTTGTGCTCAGGGTTATATTTGTTTATAAGAATCTCTCTCCCACAAGGATGTAGGCTCCTTGAGGTCCAGTTCCAAGTTATTCATAACTCATCCTTGAAACAGAGCCTAGCACAATCTGCTACTCAAAGGATGTTGCATTACTGATGACATCATTCATATTCCAGAGAACTTAATACCAAGCCCAAGATGAAAAAAGTTTATTTAAAAAATCCTTCCTTCAGGCCCAGCACTGTGGCGTAGCGGGTAAAGCTGCCACCTGTAGTGCTGGCATCCCATATGGGCGCCAGTTCCCCAAGACCCAGCTGCTCCACCTCCAATCCAGCTTTTCTTTTTTTTTTTTTTTTGCTTTATTTTCTTGCTTCCAAATGCTTGGGTTTTTTACTTTTAACAAATTTTTTACTTTTTATTTACACAAAGTGAACAAATTTCATGTATCTTATATTTATAATTTTAAGAACATAATGATACTTCCCACCTCATCCTCCTTCCCTTTCCTACTCCCACTCTCTCTCCTCCTCCTTTTCTTTTAATTTTTACCATGACATATTTTGAATTTTTCTTTATAATCACAAACTTAACTATATACTAAATAAATAATTCAACAAGCAGTAAGTAGAAAAGCCACTGTTCCTCAAGAATACAGACAAGGGCTATAAACAATAAATCTCAAAATGTCCATTTCCTTCATATACATTACATTTTTCAATTTTTCAAGTTTGGACAGTTATAATTTTTATTGACAGGCAAAGTAGACAATGAGAGAGAGAGAGAGAAAGGTCTTCCTTTTGCCATTGGTTCACCCTCCAATGGCCGCCACGGCCGGGGCGCTGCAGCCAGCGCATCGCGCTGATCCAAAGGCAGGAGCCAGGTGTTTATCCTGGTCTCCCATGAGGTGCAGGGCCCAAGAACTTGGGCCATCCTCCACTGCACTCCCTGGCCACAGCAGAGAGCTGGCCTGGAAGAGGGGCAACTGAGCCAGAATCTGGCACCCCGACCAGGACTAGAACCCGGTGTGCCGGCGCCGCAGGTGGAAGATTAGCCTATTGAGCCACGGCGCCAGATACAGTTATAATTTTTAATTCACTTTCAAGTAAAAATTATATCTCCACTAGTTTATAAATGTTTTGATTATTTAATCTTGTCTATGGCTCGAGTCAAATTTCTCAACAGAAATAGGGCAAAAGGAATGGTTCTGATACTTTAAACCACTAGATTACCTATTAATAAATTTACTCCCAAGAAGGATTTTAAACCTGCCACACAAAGTTATGAGAATTTTTCAAGGTACCCCAAAATGGCCCTTAAGCCCTGAAAAATCCTAAATATGGATAATGATTTTTTTTTAAAATTTATTTTCTTTATTTGAAAGAGTTACAGAGAGAGGTAGGTCCAGAAAGAGAGAGAGAGAGAGAGGTCTTCCATCTGCTGGTTCACTCCCCAGATGACCACAATGGCCAGAGCTGAGCTGATTTAAAGCCAGGAGCCAGGAGCTTCTTCTGGGTCTCTCAAGTGGTTACAGGGGCCCAAGGACTTGGACCATCTTCTACTGCTTTCCCAGGCCATAGCAGAGAGCTGGATTGGAAATGGAGCAGCTGGTACTCAAACTGGCGCCGAGACGGGATGTTGGCACTGCAGGCTAGGGCTTTTAACCCACTGTGCCACAGCACTAGCCCCAATAATGATGTTTTAAAATGTATGTAATATTACAATGATATCTATGATGCACAAAAAGTTATAACTATATAAAACTCCAATGAACTGAAATATTTTGCCCACCATGTCATTTAAACAAATGTGTTATTTTGCCCAATGTGTTTTCAATTAATCCGTTTTTTACCAAATTTTATTCTTTGGGAGAACCATGAAATCCTTTGTTTCAAACCCTAGAGAAAAACTCATATGGAACTAATGAAAGTTGAGCCCACACAGAAGGCTTCCTTCTCTCTTACAATTCTTACTCCATCACTAAGAAGCCATCAAGATAGCCAGGTTTAGCTGGCATGGTTCCTTATCTCATTCGTTCACTTATTCATTCATTCCTTTAGCACTTAAATGGGCCAGGCTTCTAGGTGCAGAGTTGGAGAGGGCAAGGTCTTTGCTTTATAAGCAGATAGGCATGTGAATATTTAAAGTAACCTGTGATAAGTGCTACTAGAGATACATTTTCCCAAGGACTAAGGGTGAAAGTAACAGTATGACATAAGGAGAGCTTCAAAGAAGCACGGGGGAGGCAACTGTCTAAGACTTTCAGGTTCCACAGTAATTCACAGATAAGCAGTGCACCAATGGGATCAGGAGAGGAGAGGCATTGTGTTGAAGAAAGGAAGAAGAGGGAGCTAGAAGGAATCCCCGGCAGACAGACAACCTGTTCAGAGGCACAGAAGGCCACTGAGTTTCTCGGGAACCCTGAATAATTCAGAATGACAGCAACTTGGTTCCCAGTGAAAAGAGGAGTGATGAGAAGGATCTGGCAATTAGGTGACAATATGGCCAGCAGTCAGATAAATGCAAAAGGTTCCTGACAGGACCATGAAAGCGACTGTGAGGAGGCTAAATGCAGAGAGGAAAGCATGTGGCCTAGAGACTTATATTCTACAGAAGAGACCAGGCTAGAGAAATCCTTTAAAGGCAGATGATTCTATATATCAAAATAAAAGATGTCACTGTAAAGTACATGATAATAAACACCCAAATGCAATGGGTCACTCTGGAATCAGAGTTATGAATGACAGAACGACGAGCTGGGGATGAAAGAAAGGGCAGCGAAATGTCAAGTCAGTGAATAGAGATCGTGAACTCCCTCCAGAAGAAGACAGAACCCACAGTGGGTAACAAAATAACTCAAACTCTCAAATAAACCGAACATGCTCAGGGTGCTTTGCCAGCTGCTATCTTAGACCTAATCAGTGTTCCTCAACCTGCCTCAGGAAACATCATTATGTCAGGAATGACTAGACAGCCAAAAGCTACAGACAGCTGCTATGGAAGGAGACTGAATAGGAAGCAGAGAGTGGAGTCTTTCTTTAGTACTGCTGTAAAGAAAAAAATAAATCATCACAGATGCTATGGGAAAGACTCTACCTTATGTTTCCTGTTTGGTTCCTAGTTAGCCAGCAAAAAAAGCCATGAAATGTTAATGGCAAAGGTTAAGAGCACCCAAGGAAAACAAAAGCATGATCCAAAGGAGAAAGCTTTCTGGGAATCTTGTCAGCAAAAGTGGTCACCTGTGTGTATAAATTCAGAAGGTGCAGAGTGATTCCCTTCCCTGGCTACCCTGTGCAGCTCTCTGTCCTGTAAAACACACACATACACCATTGCTGGTGCCTGAAATTCCCATACATATCATTCCATTTCTTTTGCTTGAACTTAACAGGATCTTCTTCATCAGTTAAAATGTGAACATCCTGGGGGGCCAGTTCTGTGGCGTAGTGTCTCAAGTCACCACCTGCAGCACCAGCATCCCAAACGGGCACTGGTTCACGTCCCAGCTGATGCTCTTCTGATCCAACTTTCTGCTATGGCCTGAGAAGGCAGTGGAAGATGGCCCAAGTCCTTGGACCCCTGCACCTGCATGGGAGACCTGGAAGATCCTGGTTTCTGGCTTCAGACTAGCACAGCTCCAGCTGTAGTGGCCATTTGGAGAGGGAGGCAGCAGAAGGTAAACCAGCAGATGGAAGACCTTTCTCTCTGTCTCCTTCTTTCTGTCTGTAACTCTACCTCTCAAATAAATAAACAAAATCTTTTTTTAAAAAAAAAAAGTGAACATCCTGAATGAGGAAAGGGCACATAATGACGTTTAGTTTTTGTTAATAAGAAATAAGTGTATCTGCCCGTTTCTTGGAATAAGCAGAGAAATAAGAAATAGAATAAGCAGGAAAGGATGGTGTAATAGAACAGATTCCCCTGCACAAGTGGAATGCCCACTTCTGATCTAGGGAGGCAAAGTTCCTCCAGGTATGGCTGATGACTAAAGATGCAACACAACATTTTTGGTTCTGTCTCTATAGCAAGCATGATCAAATATTCTGATCTAAGCCAAACCTCCATGTAGTGAGCCTCAGCAAATAAACAGCATTGAGATAGGCAGTGCTGGTGAGATCCAGGAGGCAGAATCTGTGGTTTTTCAAGGGCTTTAAATCCCTTGGTGAAGACAAGATATGAATGTCTTGAGGGAATCCACGAGGCTGGACAGTTAATGTTAAGTGAGGAATGGAGACTTCAGCTCTGAGGTCAAGGAAGGGAGTAGTCACTTCCATCAATCACAAAGCAAGCAAAAAGCAAAGGTGGCATTCAGACCAGAGCCCTTGTACTTAACCATAACATGGCACTGCATCCTGGATAGCAGACCAAAAATGGGGGTTGCATTGAGGCAATGTAAGAAGTTACAGGCAGAAAAACATGCAACTCTTCTCAGCTCCCAATCTCAAATTTTACCTGCCATAAGGCTAAGGAAACAGATGAATGAAAGCCTCCTTCAGACTTTCCAATAATTCATCAAAAGGTAAAAGCTGCTTTTTAAAATAGAAAAATGTGGGTAGACAGTGCAGAATTCAAGTTATCTCACAGTAATTTTCTCTGATACAAATAAAATCATGATCCACAGAAGCCTAAGTGAGTGCCTAGATGAGTAAATTCATGAGTAAACCAGAGATCCTGGTAGATGTGATGAGAAAGTAACATCACAAGTAGAAATAATACTATCACAAATGAGATTGTTGGATCAGAATCACGGCAGTTGTCTTTCACTAATGGCTTCAACACTGTCTAGCACTGTGACTCAATGTCATCTGGCCTCAATCTATACTTTTGGGCTTTCTATCCTTGAAACATTGGATGACCTTTCCTTGTCCTTCAGCCCAATAAACTCCTCACTATTCTTATATTCAATCTTTTTTTGCATTTTTTTTCATATGTTTTCCCTAAGGAAGCCATTTTTCGCCCCTCTTCTCATACTCAAAACCCTACCCACTTATCACCTCACCCTAGTTAGAAGGGTTAATATCCAAAAGACAAAAAAAGAACAAATATTGACAGCATGGGGTGGAAAGGGAACCCTTATATATTCGTGGTTGGTGGGAAAGCCAATTAGGATAGCTATTATTATAAACAATATGGAGATTCCTCAAAGAACATTTCCCATATGATCCAATTCTCAAACTTCTGAGTATATATGCAAAGAAAATAAAATCAGCCTATCAAAAAGATACCTACATTCCCATGTCCACTGAAGCACTATTCTCAATAGTCGATATATGGAATCAATCTAGGTGCCCATCAATGGAAAATGGATAATGCAAATGTTGGTATACACCTAAAGCCATACTATTTTTAATTTTTTCATGTTAATGTTATATTTATAAACAGAAAGATGCTATAAAGCCATTAAATATTAAATCCTGACACTTGGAGAAAAATGGATAGAATTGGAGATCTGAATGTTAAGTGAAATAATACAAACAGAGAATGACAATTACTGAATGTTCTCTCTCATATGTAAGTTTAAAAAAAAGTCTATCTCAATTTAAAATAGTGATTACTAGAGGCTAGGAAAGATAGGAGGGAGGTGGTATAACAGGTACCAAAACACAGTCAGATAGAAGTAATACATTCTATCATTCCACCACATATGGGAGTGACTATAGTTCGCAATAACGTATTATTATATTCTGTGCAAAGAATTGGAAGAGAGGAACTAGTAGGTTTCAAATGGAAAGAAAATATCAGGAACTGGAAAGGCTAGTTACCTGGTTTGATCTGTTTACAATAGGTGTATTTGTTGAAATACTGTACTGTACTCCCCTTAAAAGGTATAAGCATTATGTAATCCAAAAATTTTAATCAAATAAAGAGAAATATTTTTTAAAGAGTACCTACCCTCAAAGTCTTGTTGCAAACCTGTTCTTTCTCTACCACAGCGGGGATTTCAGGACCTGCTGGTGACTAGAGCAGTCCCCAGAGACTGGGACAGGACTTGCTCCTAGATGAGCATGAGTGGCTTCTGTTCATTTTCAGTGCTGGGTGACTGAGGACCACGCATGCAGATTCTGTCTCACCAACTCATCTGGACTTAAAAGGCTTTCACCTGTCCCTAATGCAATGTTGGTGTCTTGGTCTCCTGTTGAGTGTGATTCAATAGGTCAAACACACCAATAATGATAAAAACAGACTTTCCCTCTTGGCAAGATGAGCTTACTAAATAATCCTCTACATCTCAAAGTATTGCTCCAAAGATATCTCCTACTTGCTCCATGTTATTTTGTTTTTGCTTATGTTAGCTGCACTGTCTGCAGTATCCTAGCCTTTCTTCTCTGCCACTTTACCTTTCTTTATCTGTCTAAATCCTTCTCATCCTTCAGGACAAATCCTTTGGGCAGCACTTCCAGGAAACCATCCAGGACTCTCTCAGGGTTATGTGCAACTTCTGTACTCTCCCTCAATTTAATATGCACATCTTATCACTGCCCTCACTATATGGATATTTATTTGTTAAAGTATCTGCCTTACCCAGTAACTGTCAGCTCCTGAGCAAAGGCTATGTCTCATTCGTTGTTATGTCTTTGGCAGCTAGGAGAAGGCAGGACACATAGCAGGAGTTCATCATTTTGCTGAATAATTGAGTCAACGGATAAGCAAACAAGTTAGAGAGCTCCCTGTCGGGCCACAATATGTGAATTCTTTATTTTAAAGAAGAGCACCAACTGAGAATAAGTCCTTGAAGGCAAATCTATATCTTCTAAAAACAAGAAACCTAGCATAAAGCATCTTGAACAATATGAAGAGAGAGCTGCAGACCAAGCTGCCAGACCTGTGCCTAGGAGCTGTCCAGGGTACTTGGCTAACAGGGCTATTTTCATCCCAAACCTAGAAGGGCTATCTGCCCAGCCCATGTCTGATCTTTTGCTTCAGGCTGTTAAAATCCTGGTCTCTGACAATCACTCTCACCTCTACACCAAGTGTCTCTGTTCACTCAATCCCTTCCTGGCACTGGCTGTTCTCCAGATGAATTACTTTACTGACTTAACTGGCTTGAGCTCACTGGCACCTGGAAACTCCCTGCTCTGGCTGTGCCTAACAGGACTACTAACACCCGCTGGATCCCCTAATATACCATAATGCAAGAGCTAGTTCCCTGGAGACTCACCCAATAGATCCCTGACTACCTGCACTGGAAAGCAGAGCCAGAGAATCAGATTGGACAAGAGAATGCATGGAAGGGAGGAATATCATGTAGTTCAGAAACAGTGACCTCCCTGTCAAAGGCATTCTAATGCTGCGAAGGCAGAGTGGGACATAAGTGCCTTTGTGATGTGCCTCCTGCCCTATTTCTCCTTAGCACTCAGGAGCAGGTGGACAATGCACAGGAGCTTGGCACTTGTAAACCATGAGGCAAAAGTAGGAGGATTACTTGCATGTCACTAGCTGTGAGTATTTACAAAGTGCATCTCATATGTAGGATAAGAATTAAATTTTATCTCATATCCCATCTAAATACAGACAATAGAACATTAAAACTTCATCAGACTATTTTATTTTGTATGATCTCTTACATGAACTGATTCTCACTTAAACCAATTTTCAACATATTAAGAACGTTGAAAATTCTAATTCATATTAATTTAAATGTTCCAGGTTTTGTCTTATGACCATCTTAAACACCATACACATGCTCACTAGTTACAGTTTATTGCTGATGTAATGGGCTTTTCTATATGTAACTGTCAAAGAATAGACCATGCTCTATCTCACTAAAGTTTTTGAAGTGCCTCCCTTATTTACCAGTCTGAATTGGGAATTCCCAATGCTGCAGACTTCCCAGGACTTACAGCCCTCCCCATCATTACCTTCTGCTGGGTGACTTGAGTCTGGAGCCATAAGGGCCACACCACTCCTCTCTAACCTACTGGAGTTGAAGCTCCACAAGGCCAGAATAATGAATCTTCAGGAATCCAAATCCCCTTCAAAAGCAGGATGCAAGTCTACCCATATTCCTCAGCCTCCTTATATTCAGCAGCCATCAGATCCAGTCATAAGAAAAAGCTCTCCCAAACAACCCTCCCCAGATCAACAGTGTCTACTCCAGATATAAGCATCTTTTGAACTAATATATTCTACTTTCTCAGAAAAGCACTCTTGCCACCCTAGGATCTCTTAGCATTCAAATAAATGCTTCTTTCCCCATCTCATTAGGGTATGTTTGTGTACGTATTTGTGTGTGTGTGTGTGTGTGTATATATGCATTTGTTTGTGTGTGTGTGTATGGCTAACACTGATTTGTAGGCAAGGGAAGATAATAGGAACCCTATGTCCTTAGCTTAGCTCTTAATGGCCAGGTAACTATATACTCAGGGTCCAGCAAAACTTGCAGGTTTCTCTCCCTCTCAGCTCAGTGTTCAAAGTTAACAACCACTGAGTTCGCAGGACATGCAAGTCTCAGAGGAATTAAGGAGTGCCGTTAGGAAGCTGATGACCCCAGCAGCTGTCACAGCTGAAAATTGGCTGCCTTGTGCATCTTGGCCAGCCCCTTACATCTGTGAAAGAAACCAGTCACGCTTGAATCACTCCTCTTTTGTCTTCATGGATTTTAATCTTTCCTCCAAGCCTAGGGGTGTTTACCAGGATATCAGAGAAAGGAAAGGGAAATATGATCTGAGTCCCCTTGCTGGCACATCTCACTCTCATACTCTGCTGTCAAACAACCCAGGCAGGGCTTGGAGCTGGAATCAGGTATTTTCTGTTATTTTAGGGTGTGTCCCCCTCAACATGCTGACTTACCTATAGAAAGCTGTGGCTGCTGGTAGCTAAGAATATTCCTAATCCAACATTTCAAGCAGGGATAGTCCATTTTAAAGAGAAGGCTTTGCTTCACTGGCTAATTCTAAGCACCCCCTCTCTTATCCTCACTGAAACCTTTGGCCCCTGGTACGCTCACATCAGCTACTTGCTCCCTTCCTTCACCTGAATGGCTCAGGCTTCTGCTGAACTTTGCCTTATCATTTACACTCTCCGTTCATTTCCTAACCCTTTCCCTTTCACCTCTTAAACAGCTTCATAAAAACCCACCTCTTCATGAGTCTTCCCAGTTAGAGGCCAGGATTCAAGTGCAAGTCCATCAGTTGGCTCTGCCATTAACTCTCTGTGCCTTCTCCAATTCTAAAGTTTCCCCAATGCCACCATTCAATGAGAGCTTTGAACCCCAAATATATCTTCATCTTCAAAGCCTCATGCCCTATAACTTCATTCTAAATAAACATTCACTGTCCACTATTCTGCAAATCTGAAAGATCTCTGTCTTTGTTTTATTTAGCCTTTTATTTCTGGGGACTATTAAAATGCTAATATTTAATAATTAAAAAATGCGACTAAAGCAGTTTTCTTGCGCTTAAAAGATAGCCAGACGAATTCTGGAAATTTTAGGCAGAGTCTGTGTTTGTAATACTGAGCATACAGATCTACAGAACATTTGGTTGTTACCATGGTTAACAAAAAAAATCTGGCAAATGACTCATTTGGAGGTTTCACCATTGGGGAGACACATTCTGGTTGGGCTTTGAACATTTGCCCACCCCAATTTTTGCTGCTGCTTAAATAGCTTTTAATGCAAAATATTCTTAATTGTGATGAATTATCCCTTTACCCCCAGAGAGGACTCAGTTTTGAAAACACTTCAAGAGTCTACTGAAAGGCAGAACTAAGTTTCTATCACCTGTCTTCCAGACTGTGAAACCAAAACTGTCCAAACCATATTCTGCTGTTATCACTTTCTAAAAATTGCCATTATTCCCACAAATGTAAAGCTTATATTTGTTGGTAAAAAATTAGACAAGATAATAATTAGCTGAATTAAGGCAAGAAGGCAAATTAAATACCAGGCACAAAATATTTAAAGGACATACCTCATTTTTGGTATCTACTTTTTTTTCTTTCTTTACATAGTTTCTAAGCAAATCATATTAAACAAAGTGATGTACTAAATTAGCTACCACGTTTGCTTTTATAATCCAAAATCTATAATTCGGTTTGAAAAAACACTGCTAGTTATTTCCACTACCCTGCCTTCTATTCCTGTAGGATAGGAAAAATATCAGCAAGCTTCCTGAAATTGCCAGGGGGTAGGCAGCAGAATGTGTTTCTGACCACTGAAATACTCTCATTGTTCACACTCTAGCCACACCACTGAGAATGACCTCTTTCCAACATTGACAAGTGAACATGAACAGCCCCAGAGACTCGGATTGGCAGTTCACTGGGTCTCTGACCTTGGATGACATTGCTGGCAGATTTTGATTGGCAAGCTGCAACACTGCATACCACCTCCAGGACACATGCCCACCCTCCACAAATTAGCCCTTATCTTTTCAAACGCTCTCGTGTTCCCCAAACATGGACTAAACATTCACGTAAATGTGACTGCAGGATAAAACACAGTCAAAAGAGGGGAAAAGGCATGATCTTTCACTTACAACTCTCAGATCTCACTGTAATTGACACATCCAGTGATGCAGCTGGTCAGCCTTTGGCTGCTTCTCCATGAGGCCAAACATCAAAATTAAATGAGGGAAATTCAGGCAGTCATATAAATGGATTGTCTACAGAACACCAAACACTCCAGTTCTTGGAGCCTCTGGACGGTGCTTGACATACAGACAAAACATGTGGGTGATGATCAAAGGCTTCACTCGTTTGTTTGCTTGGATACACTCAAGGGATGCCTCAGCCCCTGCACTAGGCCTTAATCACATACATGTGCCTACGTGAGACATAGCAGACTGGTGGTGCCCTTGCCACTCTTCTGGTGAATGAAAATGTGGTGACTTTAACCTGAAACTCTACATGGCATACAAAATATTCCCTTAATCAATAAGAATAACTTTACAAACCAAATGGCATACATGTTTGAGAAACCATTGCCTTGCTTTTAACATAAAATTTAAATGCTCCAATGACAGTAATAAAACATGGACCTCCCATATTCCTGGAACAGGCATAAAACATATTGCTCATCTATGCTCAACCACGGTTCCTTTAGGAACCCCTCTAAAAAGAGAGTAAAAAAATGTAAAAATATTACAAAGCTTCAAGTACAAAAACAATGAGATGGAGACAATAGCAAGTGGGAGAGAGCATCACACTTTTAGAAGATGGCAAGTAGTTGTAGGATTTCACAGAGTTGAAAGTTTGACCAGAAAATGCTAGTGGATAAGAATAAGAAATAAGACATTTCCCCTAAGAGCATCCTGGCAAGAATTAGAGAATCCACTGCCATGGAAGAAATGTGGGGTGGGGGAAGACTAGAATCAGGACAAGTGGAAAACTGTTAGTGTAAGAAGCATTTTGATTCATTGGCTTCTTCCCAAGCAACCAGCCATCTCTTACTCTTCCAACAGGTATTCTATAGATAAATGAATCAAAGAAAATTCAGACTTGTGACTCTGAGGTGGAATGAGAGCACTGTGGCAAAAGCAGAGGAGAATAATAAAAAGCCTACACTCTGAGCAGCAAGTCTTCAGCCACCGTCTGCCACTCAGCTGAGATTCACTTAGCAGCCAGGCATAGACCTTCCTGTCCCAGGTCAGGTTCCCAGGGAGAGGAACGCAGTAGGGAAGATTTGTGTGCAGAAAGTGCTTTAGAAATGCTTTCAAAATCGACACCTGGGGAGGAGAGGAGAAGGCATGGCTGGACAGCAGAGGAGGAGGTGACACTGTGACAACAATGGACTCAGTCAATCCTATAGGGATTTCAGCAGGTGAATGGACCTCCAGAGTTGTCCATACTGAACCATGAGGCCAGACTTTCTATTCCCACATGGACCAGCCACTGGAAGTAGGCTGCGCTTGTCAGCTAGATGCAATTCAAGTGGAGGGGCTTAACTGAGAGCTGTCAATCACAAGCCCTCTCAGTGATAGGATGAATAATTGATTTAGTGCTCAAGGACAGAGGGAGAGATCTGGAGGTGCAATGTGGGGCTGAGTAGGATGATTCCACTGTCTTGATCAATGGTCAGCAGAACAGACAGTCTGGTAACTAAATAAGAAGATGAGTTACATGCGTACCAATGCTATGGGACCAAAATTCTATGAGTTGGGAAATGAAAGTGCAGAGGCCAGAGAATATTTTTCCAGGTTGAAAATATAGGAACCAGATGTGGAAAGATGCACTGCAACATATCCACCATGATAGGTGTGGAAAACAACATGAGATGGGATGGAGAACAGAGCCAAGGAATGGGAGCATGTGTGAGTCTAGGGAGGTAGTAGTGAAGGAGGAGGTGTTGAGGAGATAACTTGAGTGGAATGAATTTAATTCATCAGTAGTGGGAAGCAACTGGAGGTTTTTAAGCAGGGAAAGAAACTAAAAACCACCATCTTGCCAGGTTTTACTCTCCGTGATTATAGGAAATATTAGCACTAAGAATTACTCCAGTTGGAAGTACTATTAGTAAGAAATTTTACAAATTGTAGAGAGGCAGTGCAAAAAAGGTTTTATCATTGCAGGCTGTGAACTCAGGTAGGCTTTCATTCTTGCTCTGCTACTTACCTGCCAGGAGGCCTTGCACAGATCATTCAGCCTTTCTAAACTTCAGCCTGTCACCAAAAACTACAAGACAATAATACAAAGAAGGCATCAAAAAGCTCATGGAATATGTATATCATGGTTTAATTCCATTTTTCCACAAACTTTTTAAGCCCCCTTACATCTGCTTTAAAGGACTAGGGAGAGGTAAGTAAGTGAGATACTACTTTTTTTTTTTTTATTTGACAGGTAGAGTTTACAGACAGTGAGAGAGAGAGAGACAGAGAGAAAGGTCTTCCTTCTGTTGGTTCACTCCCCAAATGGCTGCTACGGCTGGCGCTGTGCCGATCTGAAGCCAGGAACCAGGCACTTCTCCCTGGTCTCCCAGGAGGATGCAGGGGCCCAAGCACTTGTGCCGTCCTCCACTGCCCTCCAGGCCACAGCAGGGAACTGGACCAGAAGAGGAGCAACCGGGACTAGAACTGGCACCCACATGGGATGCCGGCACCGTAGGCTGAGGATTAACCAAGTGAGCCAGGCACTGGCCTCTGAGATACTACCTTTAGATGTTCAGTACGGAATCTAGCAGAGCAGGTGCTCAGTCAAATAAACCTGAAAGGCAGCAGCTACAGCAGTGAGATGCAGTGGGCTGGTGTTACCAAACAGGCAGGAGTGATGTGGGAGAAACTTCCAAAGAAGAAGCAAGTTCTTGGATTTTGTCAATGAAAAGTGAAGCAAAGTGGCAGATTCAGTGACACCTTAGTGGTTTTGACCTGGAACAATGGCTAGACTTGTGGACATTTAAAGACAGGAATTTAATGCAATTTTGAAACATCTGTTTTTGGTTGTACCTAGATATTTGGTCAAACACTATTCTGAATGTGTCTGTGAGAACAGTTTTGAATGTGATCAAGATTGGGGTTAGCAGATGTACGAGGCCGATGGTGGGCTTGATCAAATCTGCTGGAGGTCTGAATAGAACAAAAAGAAAAGTGCCGGTCTTCATGCACAGAAAAGGCAGCTCCTCCTGCCTGCCTGCCTTGTGTTAAGACATTTCAACATCCTGCCTTGGAGAGTGAAGAGACAACCGACAGAATGGGAAAAAATATTTGCAAACTATGCAACAGATAAAGGGTTAATAACCAGAATCTACAAAGAGATCAAGAAACTCCACAACAACAAAACAAACAACCCAATTAAGAGATGGGCCAAGGACCTCAATAGACATTTTTCAAAAGAGGAAATCCAAATGACTAACAGGCACATGAAAGAAGGTTCAAGGTCGCTAGCAATCAGGGAAATGCAAATCAAAACCACAATGAGGTTTTACCTCACCCCGGTTAGAATGGCTCACATACAGAAATCTACCAACAACAGATGCTGGCAAGGATGTGGGGAAAAAGGGACACTAACCCACTGTTGGTGGGAATGCAAACCATTCAAGCCACTATGGAAGTCAGTGTGGAGATTCCTCAGAAACCTGAAGATAACCCTACCGTTCGACCCAGCCATGCCACTCCTTGGAATTTACCCAAAGGAGTTTAAATTGGCAAACAAAAAAGCGGTCTGCACCCTAATGTTTATCGCAGCACAATTCACAATAGCTAAGACCTGGAACCAACCTAAATGCCCATCAACGGTAGACTGGATAAAGAAATTATGGGATATGTACTCTTTAGAATACTATACCGCAGTAAGAAACAACGAAATCCAGTCATTTGCAACAAAATGGAAGAATCTGGAACACATCATGCTGAGTGAAGTAAGCCAGTCCCAAAGGGACAAATACCATATGTTCGCCCTGATCGGTGACAACTGACTGAACACCAAAAAGGAAACCTCCTGAAGTGAAATGGACACTATGAGAAACGGTGACTTGATCAGCATAGCCCTGACTGTTAATGAACAACTTAATACAATATCCCTCTTAGTATTTTTTTTTGTCTGTTCTACTTAATATGACTGGTTTAATTCTGTAATTATCACACAGTTATTCTTAAGTGTTGAAAATTAACTGAAATGTGATCCCTGTTAAACATAAGAGTGGGAATAAGAGAGGGAAGAGGTGTACAATTTGGGACATGCTCAAGCTGACTTGCCCCAAATGGTAGAGTTAGAAACATACCAGGGGACTCCAATTTAATCCCATCAAGGTGGCATGTACCAATGCCATCTCACTAGTCCAAGTGATCAATTTCAGTTCACAATTGATCATAATGAAAGGACTAAGAGTCAAAGGGAGCACATAAACAAGTCTAGTATCTGCTAACACTAACCGATAGAATAAATAAAGGGGAGAGTGATCCAACATGGGAAGTGAGATACTCAGCAGACTCATAGAATGGCAGATGTCCTAAATAGCACTCTGGCCTCAGAATCAGCCCTAAAGGCATTCGGATCTGGCTGAAAAGCCCATGAGAGTATTTCAGGCATGGAAAGCCAAGACACTCTGGCAAAAGATCTCTGTGAGTGAAATCCCAGTGGAAAGAACAGGTCTTCAAAGAAGGAGGTACCTTTCTCTGAAGGGAGGAGAGAACCTCCACTTTGACTATGACCTTGTCTAAACAAGATAAGAGTCGGAGAACTCAGAGGGCTTCCATAGCCTTGGAAACTCATGACTGGAGCATAGGGAGATTACTGATGCCATAGACAGGAGTGTCAATTGGTAAAGTCAACAACAGGAGTCACTGTGCACTTACTCCTCATGCAGGATCTCTGTCCTTAATGTGTTGTACATTGAGGTTTAATGCTATAACTAGTACTCAAACAATATATTTCACTTTATGTTTCTGTGTGGGAGCAAACTGTTGAAATTTTTACTTAATGCATACTAAACTGATCTTCTGTAAAAAAAAAAAGAAAGAAATTATCAATTCCCAACTTGACTCTCACTGGGATTAAACATGACAATAGGTCTGATCTGATTTCATCATCATTTAAAAAAATCATCTATTATTTTTCACTTTATGTTTCTGTGTGGGAGCAAACCGTTGAAATCCTTACTTAATGTACACTAAGCTGATCTTCTGTATATTAAGATAATCGAAAATGAATCTTGATGTGAATGGAAGGGGAGAGGGAGTGGGAAAGGGGAGGGTTGTGGGTGGGTGGGACGTTATGTGGGGGAAGCCATTGTAATCCATAAGTCTTACTTTGGAAATTTACATTCATTCAATAAAAGTTAAAAAAAAAATCCTGCCTCTGGATCAGAGCAGAACTATGGGTTTTTTCTGGGTCTCGAGCCTATCAATCTTTAGACTAGAATGACAACATTAGCTGCCCAAGTTTCAAGGGATGGGAGTATTTCAAAAAGGAGCAGGTGAATTATGTACTAAATACCCATTTAGCTAAGCAAAAATGAGTGTCAGTAAGAAGACTTAGGCTTGGGTGATCTTGATATAAAATGTTGACACAGATAAAGGAAGTGGTTTTGCTCTAGAGGAGGTTTTACAAAGACTGTCACTCAAGCTGGCAGATCTTATCAGATATTTTTAAATAGCTCAGATAAAAGTTAAAAACCAAAATTCACATCAAGATTATCCTTAGAATTAAGTGTACACAAATACACCAGGAGTAGCATCATTGGTGTACGTATCTCAGAACCAAGGTTTTAGTCCTGGCAGGGATGATCTTATCCGGTCTTCATGTTCCTGTGACAAGTTTGATGCAATAGAATTTAATCTCTCACAATCCTGGAACTCAGAAGCTCTGGGCCCAAATCACTGTGCCAGGAGGGTCACACACCTTTCAGAGGTTCCTGAGAAAAATCTGTTTTCCTGCCTTTTCCAGCTTCTACAGCTGCATGTCTTGGTGCAGTGGCCCCTTTCCACTACCTTCAAAGTGGTCTTGCATCTTCTTTCCTCACACTCTTCTACCCCGTACTTCTCTTACAGGGCTGTCTTCTCTTCTGTGTCTATGACAGATCTTCCTCTTACAAGACACATATGATTGCATTTGGGGCCCTCCTTTGATAATCTCCCTATCCAAGACTCTTAAGTTAATCAGATCTGCAATGTAATCTTTTACCCATAAGGTAGCATTTATAGGGCCCAAAGATTAGGCTATGTATATCTTTTGGGGGATCATTTTGTAACCCACAACACTTGGTAATCTAAAGGCTAAATCAAAATATGCAACCCTAACAACCCAGCTGACTCATCATCAGCCTAAATTCTAAACTCAAACACCCAGATTCGAGGTTTTTAAAGAGCAAAACCATGAAATCTAAGCCTAAGCATAACTAGAAAAAAAATACGGGCATTTTAAAGAAAGAACAGGAGATAACATCTCTTTAAGAAAGATAACCCACACTTGTGGAAGGCCTGTCACTTAGCAAGAGCTGTGAGCCAATCAGATGCTCTGTCACAGGCAAAGCAAGAGAAAGCCCTGCCTAATTGGATTGGCTGCCTTAATGGGCCAGGAGTCAACAAGTCAGAATGAAAAATATACTCAATTCAGCCACCTGGAATTGGTTGTAAAAAGGATGCAATAAAATAGCTCAATTTTCTAGGACTGGTAAGAGAGTCATATCCAAATGGACCGAATGCTTCTGCCTTTATGCGACTATTCGTCACTCTGTGACTATAGCCTTAAACCACTCAAGGTGGGTGAATCTATATTGTTTTTAAAGGGTTAAAATCTATTGAATTAATTTATTCATTTTGAACATCCTTTCTAACTACTGCCAGTCAACTAAAATCGTTATGATTTTTTGCTAAGTGATATGGCTAAGCCTTTCTAATTTGTTTGACACTGTTTCAATCCATGTTTTCACTTAGATACATCTGGATTCTCCCTCTTCTCAGAATAGCACTGTATTAGTCAGCTTTTCACTACTTGAACTAAAACAACTGAGAGGACCTTCTTGGGAAGGAGAAGGCTTATTTTGGTTTACAGTTTAGAACTTCACAGTTCAGGATCAGGTAGCCCCATTAGGCTGATGTGTGGTGAAGTAGATACAGAGGAACAAACACATGACAAGCCAGGAAGCAGAGAGAAGCTATGCTGAACTCGGCTTAAATACCAACCCTCTCAGAAGCACTGCCTTCTGGGGGCAAGTCCCAGTGACCTAAAGACCTCCCTCCCACTAGGTTCACTTCTCAAATGCCATGATTATATCAAGTCTCCATCCTAAACCATTCACCACTGGCATTAATCCACTAACTGTTAACATAAGCCTTTGGGGTATAAATGCATGAGTTTGGGGAACCGAGTCCTGTTCTATCCTTAACAACCACCATACTTCATGCAGCCATCTCACTCTATGCAATTATGTTTTTATCTATCTAAAATGGAGTCATTATTTTGGGAGTAGATGGAACATAGCATGCAGAGATGGTCATGGAAGAGGTAAACATAGATACATCTGAGAACTTTCATCCTGGTGGTCCTTGCCATCGTTTTAACTTGCCATTCCTAGTTTACTCCTTCAGAAAATATTTACTCAATGTCAGCTGTGCAAAACATCTTATATTAGCTCCTGCTTCCAAGACTCTCACAGTAGAATGGAGCAGAAGCAGGAAAGGACAGCCTCATACCCAGATTCTAGATTTTCATTATATCCCGAAACTGTAGCAAGACTACTAGCCATGTATACAGTATTGCTGAATAATGTCTATTGAAAGGTAACATCCATCAGATACTGCAGAATATGACCTTAATTAAAAACATAGTTTTCACAGTTGTAATTAAGGACTTCAATATGAAATCATCCTCAATTTAGTCTGGTCCCTAAATCCAATGACCTATTGATATTATTGTCCCCCTTGCTAATATAAAGTAAGAGCATATCACTTTATCCATGATGTATAATACATATGTATATATAAAGTATTTCCAGTATATTTTTCTAGTTTTCTGTTAGATTTTGCAGGTTAACTACTTGCCCCTATTTTAGCAGTATTGCCATGATTCTTATAAGCATTTGCTTTGTATCTCATTTTTTTCCCTTCGTGGTATGTTAGTGGCATTCCCACATGTGTACCCATTTATAAGACCAGTATTCCCCTTAATTTTTTTGGAAAGTATGTCTTTAGCTTTATTGTGGTGAAGACTGCTTATAGAAAACTATCATTGGAACTAAATTAACCAAGCACTGGATATAACATTTCCCTATACTTACAACTGATCATTGTTTGATTGAAGAGACCAAATTGAACAACGTTTTTTTACTTAGTTTAACTTGACATATTTAGCTGTACATAAAACACAGTTTTGACCAGCTAGCCAAAGTTAGGTATTAAAATTTTAAAAATGCTGTTGACCCATAATAGGCCAACCATCTACTCAGAGTGGTATGTTGATTTGTCTCTATCAGTCAGATCACAGGAGCACCTGTATATGTAACTGAAAAGCAGATAGGGAAGGCAACAAAATGCCAACATTGGGAAACAAATAAGGGCTGAGGAAAGGGATGCCTTAGACGCACCAATAAAAGAGATGAAATATGGTCTTCAGCATTATTAGATCCAAATTCCTACTGGTCAAGGAACAGCAAGAATTATTCTATTCTACAAAACTGCATGAAGAACAAACCCAGTAGAAAATACCACCTCAATGTCATTTATGGTAGATGGCTAAAAAGAATAAGCAAGGCTTATAGGAATGGGTCAATCTTAGCTAAATAGGAAAGTGCTTACTTTGGGAAGAGTAGGGTAACAGTAGATGCAGGTAAGACAGGAAATCAACTACATACATGGCTGAAGAAGGAAGAGTCACGATAGATTAATTTCAACAGAGTGTTAAAATTCTCTGGAGTCCAAGAAAGTAGGGAAAGTAATGGGAACGTTCACATTTATGGAACCCATACCAGGTACCAGTCACTATACCAAGAACTTCAGATATATACAATTAGCTCACTGGTCCCATTTCACAGTTGAAGCTCACCAAGGTTAAATCACTTGCCCATATAAACAAAGTTCATAAACAAATTCAAACCCAAGTCAGTCCATGTTCAGAGTCCATGCTATTTCTATTACATCAGTGTTTCTCAAAGTGTGGATTGAGATCACCTACATCCAAGTCACATGAGATGCTTATTAAAATGCAGGCCCAGGGGCCAATGTTCTGGCATAGCAGATAAAGCTGCTGCCTGTGGCACTGGTATCTCATATGGGCACATATTCATGTCCATATTGGAGATTTGGGTGGCAGGTTTCTCCCTCTCTCTGCAGCTCTGCCTTTCAAATACATACATAAATCTTTTTTTTTTTTTGCTTCCAAACTTTTATTTAATGAATATAAATTTCCAAAGTACAACTTATGGATTACAATGGCTTCCCCCCCATAACGTCCCTCCCACCCGCAACCCTCCCCTTTCCCACTCCCTCTCCCCTTCCATTCACATCAAGATTCATTTTCAATTCTCTTTATATACAGAAGATCAGTTTAGCATACATTAAGTAAAGATTTCAACAGTTTGCTCCCACACAGAAACATAAAGTGAAAAATACTGTTTGAGTACTCGTTATAGCATTAAGTCTCAATGTACAGCACACTAAGGACAAAGATCCTACACGAGGAGTAAGTGCACAGTGACTCCTGTTGTTGACTTAACAAATTGACACTCTTGTTTATGGCATCAGTAATCACCCTAGGCTCTTGTCATGAGCTGCCAAGGCTATGGAAGCCCCCTGAGTTCACTGACTCTGATCATTTTTAGACAAGGCCATGGTCAAAGTGGAAGTTCTCTCCTCCCTTCAGAGAAAGGTACCTCCTTCTTTGATGACCCATTCTTTCCACTGGGATCTCACTCACAGAGATCTTTCATTTAGGTTTTTTTTTTCCCCCAGAGTGTCTTGGCTTTCCATGCCTGAAATACTCTCATGGGCTCTTCAGCCGGATCCGCATGCCTTAAGGGCTGATTCTGAGGCCAGAGTGTTGTTTAGGACATCTGCCATTCTATGGGCCTGCTGTGTATCTCACTTCCCATGTTGGATCGTTCTCTCCCTTTTTTATTCTATCAGCTAGTATTTGCAGACACTATTCTTGTTTCTGTGATCCCTTTGGTTCTCATACATAAATCTTTTAAAAATGCAGGGCCAGGTTCAAGTCCTCCTTAGGCAATTCTATGTGTATTCAACCTATGAAATACTACATAGCAGTAAAAATAAATAAATAAATAAAATCCTGTCTCTTGCAACAAAATGAATGCAACTGGAAACCATTATACTTAATGAAATAAGCCAGTCCAAAAAATACAAATACTATATGTTTCCCCCTATCTGTGATAAATAACAGAGTACCTACAAGGTAATCTACAGAAGTGAAAGTGACATTTTGAGATTTGATGATTGTTTACAGCCATTGTCTCAACTGTCGAGGAACAGTGTTTTTCTCTTCAAGTTATTTCTTGAACTCTTTACTTAGTGTGGGGTTAAACTTACCAGTATAAAGTTAACTGAAAATAGATCTTTGTAAAAGTTAAGACTAGAAATGGGAGGAAGAAGAAGAGTGGGAGCATGGGTGGGAGGGAGGGTAGAGTGGGAAGTGTCACTACACTCCTGAAGTTGTATATAGGAAATAAATGAAATTTTATATCTTCAATAAAATCTGAAGAATATAGTTTTTTTTTAAAAGAAGTTCTTGAACCACTGAACTAACTTGTCATTCCACTCTAAGGGAAACCTTCCCCCAAGAGGGAAGTATAAAGTCCCTTAGTCCCATTCAGAGAGTCAGATCTTAATAAAGTCCAGCTATCAGAAGTCTAGGAATCAGATTGCAGGAATGAATTAGCAGATCTACCACATTGCCCAGAGTTGGAACAGTGAGGTTGGCATCCTCACACTACCTCTCATGAGCACATGAAATACATTTGCCTTCATCTTGAATTATGGTCCTAGATTTGATTGGAACTGAACCTAAAAGTGGAGTGAAATGCCCCAGCTATACAAAGGCAAAGAACAAGAATCCAGACTGACTGTTCAGCATCCACACCCATCAGCAGGCTCTGGTTTCACCCTAGAGCTTCCGCATGATTCAAGAATCAACCAAATGACCAAGACCAAGCGAACAGAATTATGGCAACCATCAGGGGACAAGCACATGACCCAAAATCCCTGATGTTGAGCATCACTTCATTCTTTATTCGTCTCTGTGAACTTCTCTGTATGTCTTATCCAACTCTTATCCACATCTTCCATTTCTCATCTTGATTGTCTATAACTGTAACAGCTGAGAACTTCCAATATGTCAGACTCTATTGTTCAAGGACTTCTACGTGTATTTACTCACACAATCCTTCAAACATTTGAAGAAACAGGTATAATTTCTATCCCCATTTCACAGATGATAAAATAAAGCCATGAAGAGATCATCAACTTGCTCAGGATCCCACAGCTAGCAGGTGCTAAAGCCAGCACTCCACTGTAGGAAGTATTTCTAGGGACTGTACTCTTCCACATGACACTGTCTTTTTCTGACAATAACTCTGGTGCCACCTTTCACACCCTAACACTTGTTAGAAAGCTTTAGGTGCCATGATGGGACTCATCAGGATCCAAGCACTGCCCTGACCACACATGTCTGACAAGCTGTGATAAGGGAAACAGTGAGATCTCGATAAATTTTTTTCAGTCACATCAGTTTCTGCTGTGATAGCATGGATGGACATGATCCCAGATGTTAAGCCGAATTGACAGAAGTTCTAAACCTCAGCAGATGCACACAATCCTGTTTTATTTACAGTGAGTTCAGGAAGCATTGAAACTTCTCCTAGAAACCTGAATTGGAATTAAAAAAAAAAAAACTCTGCCTTGGAAACAGAGGATAGGATCAATAGAGAGGTGGGTCTTTCAAGAGTTCCTAGATATGAAAAATAAAAAAAAATTAAAAAGACAGCAGCACATGCTAGAGAGTTGTCCTCAGTGGCTGAAGTGTCTACAACTGACCAACAAGGTAAATCAAATCTGCTGCCAATACATTCTTTTGCTGTCCAGATAAAACGGCAGACTAAGCTGGTGAACTTTCACCCTTCACCCGCGCTCTTCAAGCCAAAGTACAGATTAAAAAAAATCAATAACCCCAATCGATGGGAAAATATTTTTAGTCTCTAACTGAACGATATGTTTTGACAAGGCCAAAGAGGAGCACAAAAGAATGGCAAAAGATAAAAGACAGAAAATTAGGAATTTGCTTTATTGGGTGAGGTGGAATCACCAATCACTTTCTTTTTCCCTCGCTGACATTCATCTAAATTATCTCACAGCAAGGAAATAAAGTGTAAGGAGATGAATTTATAAAATGGCATGATTCACCGCCAGGCACCTTAAAACCTATTATTGCTACCATTTTCCATTGCCATTTCCAAGAAAGCAATCTAGAGAAATGCCTATGTTCAGAACAGAGTCAGTGGAAAGAGCATTTCCCCAAAGTGCATACAGGGAACAATGGAGCAAGGAAACCCCCACCCCCACCTCAACCTGGAGATCATATCCAACACCAAACACATCAGAAGGTGTTTAAAATCCATCCCCAATTTGGCTCCATTTTCTCTCAAAATAACCATTGTTTTTCATAACCTAGTACCCCTGAGTTCCTTTCATAACTGAGCAAATTAAACATATAAAATCACCTTGTCTTCTGGACCCTTAAGCAGTAATGTATTTCTGTACATAGACTTGAGCCTGCTGTATTTCCAAAAATTATTTCATATTTTTCCTATGTTAAAAATTATTTTAAAATGAGATTGTGAATAAAAGAAATGAATTAAAAATTTTTGCTTTTTTTGTCTAAGAAAATCTTAAACATACTGAATAGTTTTACCAATAGATTAACATTTTCAATTGTTTATAGTAGTGACAACAATTGGTAAATAGATTTATGGGATTCAAAAATCTATATAAATCCAATAGACTGATAGTTGGAAGACTAGCAACCTATTTTACTTATTAATGCATTTTCTTCTCCTTTTTTCACCTAATATCAATACCCCATCTGTTATTTGACAAGCCTTTGGAGTGAATATAATGAGTATCATTGTCCTTAAAGACAATTCCTTTATTTTTTCCCTCCAATAGAAGTTTAAGCATACATTTTTATATTAATACATACTTGAGCTGAAGGCTACATCTGCTGCATCTATGTGATGCCAGCCAGTTCAACCCACAAAAATCAGTCAATTCAGTAAAAATGATTGCCAGACCAGTAGTTTGGCATCATATAGTTTGGCAGTTAAAAAATTCATTCAGGGGGCCTGCAGTGAGGTGCAGGTAGTTAAGCTGCCTGTGATGCAGACATCATCCCACATCAGAGAACCAGTTCAAGTCCTGGGTGCTCCATTTCTGATCCAGGTCCCTTCTAATGCACCTGGAAAAGAAGTAAATGGTGGAACAAGTATTAGGGCCCTTTCCACTAAAGTGGGAGACCCAGATGGAGTTCCAGGCTCCTGGCATCAGCCTGGCCCAGCCTGGCCATTGCAGCCATCTGAGGAGTGAACCAGCAGATAAAAGGTCTCTCTCCCCACCCCACCCCCCACATCCTCTGTCACTCTGTCTTTAAAATAAATAAATAAATAAACACTATTACAAGTTGCTTTGTTGTTGTGATCTACATAGACTCTATAATTGAAATCATTTGGGCTGAATGAAGAAATTCAGACAGCCCCATTCCCCATAACTTCCCTTGACCAGTCAAGTACCCTTGTTTTCTATTTTTGCAAGTGCCAGAAAACTTCATGGATTATTTTTATCTTCACTTCAAAGACTCCCTGGTACTATGACCTACACATCTTTTTGTAATAGAAACAAGGTGCTCCTCTATTTTTATTCATAAAAATCATAAAACACTTGCTTCTTTTTTCTAGCACTTTACTATATGCTGATTTCTCTGTGGTTAGCATTTTTACAATATAGATAACATTATCCTCGAACTGCAAAAGAGGAAAAATCCTTAGGGAGATGAAGCAAGCTCACAACAGCCAAGTGCGAGCCAGGATACAAAATAATTCCTGTTTGCTTCTGATGTCCGTATCACCACCTCATTCCATTGATGATACTACTACAAAAGATGCAATGGAGCTGACAGAGCAAATCAAATCCACTAAACAAAGTAGTTGCAATGATCAAAAAAATATACTTGATCAAGACTTTAATTTACTAACTATTCTGGCATATTCAAATGGGCATAAATTTTTAACAGTTCACCTTATGAAAGGAGATTTAAATTTGTACAGTGAAAGATCAATGCATTCTAAGCACACTATAAGTACATCCTGTGTATACTTCATGAGCGACTGGGATGCCAAAATGAAGAGTATAATATATCTTACTCATGGAAATCCATTTACTTAGAATTTTCCAAGATAATTTTGCAAAACTGAATTATCATATTTAAAATATTTTTCCAAAATGACTGTCAATAAAATGCCATGCTTCAGATTGTTCATTTGTTCACTTGGCTTTGCAAATAGCCCAGAGGATTTTGGATATGCTCTCCCCTCCTTTCAAACATCCCTTAAAGTACTTATCATGGCGGTTGATTGCTGAAGCACTAGCGATTGAAATGAGTAGGGAAGTGTGTTGACTGCTGGAATTAACTAACGGAAACATGTCAAGTCACTGCCAAAAGATCTGTCATAAAAATCCATTATTTGTAGTTGGGAAGTTACCAACAGTATGAAAACTCAGAATGACCCTTTATAACTCTGACTAGATAGTCTGACTCTATCATTTGCAAGTAAAACTGGCTGTATATGTGAATCCCAAAATGTTTTCAGAATGGGGAGACATAGTAGACTCACTGATTCACTGGCCATATTAATGTCCACAACACTCTATTTCCATTGAGAGCTGAACTTTTCTTAGCAAAATTGATTCAGCTGGTTAAATCTAGTTTTGTCCCTTCAGTTGAATTCTAAGTTCTTGAGCGACAGAGACTGATAGAGGAAGGTGATGCTTCACATCTAGCCATTTCCTTAAACTTTCCAGTGCTTCTCAGAAGACTGGAATAAAATCCAGAGCTCCTTCCACAACCTGAAGGGTTTGGTATCTCTGTGGCCACTGCATGGATTACAATGCCCACAGACCTTTGTGTGGCCAACAATTATTCATCATTCAAGTCTCAGTTCATCCCTTTAGACCTCTCTGCAGTGTCACTCATTCATATTTTATTTTCCATTCTCCACAGCACTTACTGTTTTCAGAAGTTCCCTTACTGGACTATACATTCTAAGTCTATCACATCTCCACTGACTACAAAAGGAGAGGTGTTCAATATTTATTGAATAAATGAAGCTCCAGTGCAATAATGGACAACTTGGACTGAATGAGATTTTTTATTAAGCCAATTAGAATTTGGAGACCACCAGTTTCATTCTTTAACAAATGGTGCATCAGATATTTGGCTACCAAATTCTTCATTCCTGGTCATTTTATAACATAAGTCAATGGACATGGCAAACTGTTGAAATCTTAGTATATACCAAGTTGATCTTCTGTATGTAAAGATAATTGAAAATGAATCTTGATGAAGAATGGGATGGGAAAGAGAGTGGGAGATGGGATGGTTGTGGGTGGAGGAAGGTTATGAGGGAAAAGCCACTATAATCCAAAAGTTGTACTTTGGAAATTTATATTTATTTATTTTTTAAAACTTTTATTTAGTAATTTTATATTTATTAAATAAAAGTTTAAAAAAAGAAGGACAGATTCTCCCTGCAAACTGGGTGAATACGCACCATACCTCCTGTGTACCTTGGCATATATTCTGTCTGCCAGCCTACTTTCCACCTCTCACCTAATAAATTCTACTCAGCTTTCAAAGTTGTTCAAGGCATCCCCTCTTTTGTGAATGCACATGAGAATAGCATCTAATCCCAGCTTTCCTCTACAGCTCTATCTCCTGGCAGTCATCTCTCAAATTTCATTTTCTAACAACACTAAAATTTTCCCAAGACTCTGTCATCTGTCCAAATCCTATGCATGAAAGTGCAATTTCCTCTACCAGGAATTGACTTCTCTTCTGTATTCTTCTGTAGAACTCCTGTTTATCCTTAAAAACCTCCCCCAGTGTCATTGCCCCTCTGAAGCCTTAGATGAATAACCTCTCATCCAGAAAATATGAATCACTCCCTCCTCTGAGAAACATTTCTACCTTGAACACGTCCATTTTTGTACTTTTCATACTTTTTTAAAATCACTTATTTTCAAGTATGTGACTTTATCTTTCCACATAGATCACTGCTTCCCAATCCAAGTGATTTTTTTTTTTTTTTTTTTTTTTTTGGGACAGGCAGAGTTAGACAGTTTGAGAGAGACAGAGAGAAAGGTCTTCCTTTCCGTTGGTTCACCCCCAAATGGCTGCTACGGTCGGCGTGCTGCACCGATTTGAAACCAGGAGCCAGGTGCTTCCTTCTGGTCTCCCATGCAGGTGCAGGGCCCAAGCACTTGGGCTATCCTCCGCTGCCTTTCCGAGCCACAGCAGAGAGCTGGACTGGAAGAGGAGCAACTTGGACAGACTCTGGCGCCCCAATCGGGACTAGAACCTGGGGTGCCGGTGCCACAGGCAGAGGATTGGCCAAGTGAGCCACGGCACCGACCCAAATCCAAGTGATTTTGCCCCTCAGGAAACATTTTGCAATGCCTGGAGACATTTTTGCTTGTTGCAGTTGGGAGGAGCAGGAAGAGTAATGCTGCTGGCTAGTGAGCAGAGGCCAGAGATGTTGGTAAGCATTCTACAATGCTCAGAGAAGTACTCACAACAACAAAATCCAGCTCAAAATATCATTCATGCTGAGGTTGAGAAACACTGACCTAGACTAAAGTCTCCAAGACAGGTTCTTTATCTCCCTTAGTACCCTCTATCCCCAACCTCTGCACATATCACAGGCCCTAAAAACATTAAACTACAATCTCCAAGCTGTGGAGAATGGAGCACTTCCCCACTTTCCAGGTTCAAACAGATTTGTACCTATGTTCCATCATGTGGCCTCCTTCAGCCTGTAAAAAGTATGTGCTTGAAATGGCTCGATCAGAGCAAAGAGCCAAAGAAGCACCCTCCAAGTATTCACCTGTCAGAAGCTCCTCCTAAAAGGAAAGTTCATCTCACTTAAATGTCCTTATGGGTGTCAGTAGTTAGGTATTGAGCTATTGTATTTGCTGTGCTTACTCTTTTTTTTTTTTTTTTTTTTTTTTTTTTTTTTTATTTTTGACAGGCAGAGTGGACAGTGAGAGAGAGAGAAAGGTCTTCCTTTGCCGTTGGTTCACCCTCCAATGGCCGCCGCTGCAGCCGGCGCACCGCGCTGATCCGATGGCAGGAGCCAGGATCCAGGTGCTTTTTCCTGGTCTCCCATGGGGTGCAGGGCCCAAGCACCTGGGCCATCCTCCACTGCACTCCCTGGCCATAGCAGAGAGCTGGCCTGGAAGAGGGGCAACCGGGACAGAATCCGGCGCCCCAACCGGGTCTAGAACCCGGTGTGCCGGCGCCGCAAGGTGGAGGATTAGCCTATTGAGCCACGGCGCCGGCTAGTGCTTACTCTTGATACTCATGTCCCATGTTCTAGGCTGGACGTCTGATTCTAAGTAACCCTTGCCTTATGAACTTTTGCAAAATCTCCATATTCAAGACAAAGGTTATTCCCACCTACAGAAAAATTCTGAATGCATCCAAATGATTCTGCATTGAGATTTTAAGGGGAACCAAATAAGAGAGATTGAGATTTGCCTCCAAGAATGATGCCAGTAGGGGAAAACAAAAGCCCACACCCTAGGGAGAACACGGCAGAAAAGTAGAAAGATTTGGGGGTTTTGAAAGTACATTCAGGAGCCAGCACCGTGGCGCAGTAGGGTAATCCTCAGCTTGTGGCACCGGCATCCCATATGGATGCCAGTTCTAGTCCCGGCTGCTCCTCTTCCAATCTAGCTCTTTGCTGTGGCCTGGGAAAGCAGAAGATGGCCTAAGTGGTTGGGCCCCTGCACCCACATGAGAGACCGGCAAGAAACACCTAGCTCCTGGCTTCAGATCGGCGCCGCTCTGGCCGTTGCAGCCATTTGGGGAGTGAACCAATGGAAGTAAGATCTTTCTGTCTCTCCCTCTCACTATCTGTAGCTCTACCTCAAATAAATAAATAAATAATCTTTAAAAATAAAAAAAGAAAGTAAGTACATTCAAGGAGGGACACAACACAAAGATGGGTACCTATAATGCAGCAATGAATTGGAAAGCCTTCTGACTTCAAAGCTTGTCCACTGAGGGTTTCAGTGGCAATAAGGATATGCTGGATGTAAAACATCCTGGACCTTTTTTTCTACGCACAGCTGAAGCTTCCTGGGTTATCTGGCAAGGGAAGAGGCTCAGGTAATAATTAAGGCTGAATTTCCCAGTTAATCAAGATACAATTCTGACTCTGGTTTCATTTGAATTGAAGATAATTAACAAAGGAATATTCTCTTTCATACTTGGAAGTAAGGATAGATAGAGACCCCCGCTCACTACAAAGGCCTTCACTGATCAGTTCAACCTGAACTGGAAATTCTTTCAGTCCTTCTTTTCATCTCTACAATACAGAAACAAACTGAAATAGGGTTTTTCAGCTTGCTCTTTCCTTTCAGCAAAGAAGAGTTAATGTTTGCACACAGGGTGTCATGTGCCTAGGTTACAGAAAACCTTCAATCCTGAAGCTGCTATCTCTGGTCAACTCATTAGATCTCTCTGGACCCCACAACAATAAGATGGAAATAATATCACTTCCCAGGGCAGTGCAGAACATAAAGAAAATCACATTTATGAAAATACTTTGTGAACTGAAAAGTCCTGACATTAATATCTTCTTCCCATGAAAGGAAAAAAAAATCCAAAGCAGTTTCAGTATTATTTTCTTGATTTGGCTATAAAACCAGTTTAGAGTGAGTCATCAAGATAGTTGCTAAGCCAGTGCCATGGCTCAATAGGTTAATCCTCCACCTTGTGGCGCCAGCACACCGGGTTCTAGTCCTGGTCGGGGCACTGGATTCTGTCCCAGTTGCCCCTCTTCCAGGCCAGCTCTCTGCTGTGGCCAAGGAGTGCAGTGGAGGATGGCCCAAGTCCTTGGGCCCTGCACCCCATGGGAGACCAGGAGAAGCACCTGGCTCCTGCCTTCGGATCAGTGTGGTGCGCCGGCCACAGCGTGCCAGCCATTGGAGGGTGAACCAACAGCAAAAGGAATACCTTTCTCTCTGTCTCTCTCTCACTGTCCACTCTGCCTATCAAAAAAATTTAAAAAAAAGATAGTTGCTAGACTGGTGTTTTGGCATAGCAGGTTAAGCCATAGCTGGTGACACCAGAATACCATACAGGCACTGGTTCAAGTCCCAGCTGCTCTACTTCCAATCCAGCTACCCCTACTAATGTACCCCCAGAAAGCAGCAGAAGATGGCCCAAGTGCCTGTCCCTTTCCACCCATATGGGAGACCTGGATGAAACTCCTGGCTCATGACTGCAGCCTGACTCAGCCTTGTCCATTGTGGCCATTTGGGGAACGAACCAGTGGACAGAAGATCTCATTCTGTCTCTCCTTCTCTCTGTGAATCTTTCAAATAAATAAACAAACCTTTAAAAAATGAATTTTTTTAAATCTGTTTACCAATATACATATATTATGCAGGGAATAGAAGTCACTTCTCTTTGTCCCTGTAGTTCTTACATTAATGAAAACAACTTGATCTAAAACACTTGTGGCAAACCAGCTTCAAACTATATTTCTTAAACTCCCTCTACAAGTACTTCTTTTTACGTTCTATATTATGTGAGGTAGGCCAACAGCATGGCCATACAAATCCCAAAATGTTACTGGATTAACATTGCATAAACTTGCCTCTCAATCATATAATATCCAACACAGCTCTAGCTTAGGGTAGAGTAGATGAGCATTGTGCTCTATGTTATCATTCAGATATCTGGGCTACCAGTGGTTCTTCCATCTTCCATATGCTGCTTTGACATAAATTGACATCCAACTGGTATGTAATGGAAAATAGTGGGAGGAGAAGGCACATGCACAATTATTAAATATTTCAACTTAGAGATGACATATATGTCGCTTCTACTCACAGTCTATAGGTGAGAACTAGCCATATGGCTCCAGTTAGATATAGGGGAAAGGGGCTGGAATTATTCACTGATGTTCCAACCACCTCTTAACAAATTCATTCTCTGAAAGGGGAGCAAGAGAGCAAGAAGTTTTGGTGGAGAGTTAGCCATCATTTCCATATACTCTAACATATGATCTACTGCCTCAACATGTTGGATTTTTTTTTGACATACAAATAATAAGTTTATTTATTATTGAACGTAATAAATGAGTAATTATATATTAGAAATTGATACATGTTTCAGTAAAAAGGAATATCTTTATCACTGGAGTGGTAGCCGGAGAAGTTGAGCACTATGAAGTGGCATTCTATATGCATTTACTGTTTTTGGATTAAATTATTCTTTATCTGATACTGGGATTCCAATCCCCTCTTTCTTGTGATTCATGTCATTGGTTAAATATTTGCCCACTCCCTTGTTCTACCCTTCCAGATCACTGTATTCCAAATTTTCTTTCGTACATAACACAAAGTTCGATTTTTCCTTTATAAATCAAATTTTAAAATTCATATTTTATTTTATTTTTTTTTTCAAAAGGAAATTTCAATTCTATTTCTTTTTTTTTTTTTAACTTTTATTTAATGAATATACGTTTCCAAAGTACGAATAATGGATTACTATGGCTTCCCCCCCATACCGTCCCTCCCACCCACAACCCTCCCCTTTCCCACTCCCTCTCCCCTTCCATTCACATCAAGATTCATTTTCGATTATCTTAATATACAGAAGATCAGCTTAGTATACATTAAGTAAGGATTTCAACCATTTTCTTGACTTACCCGAATCTATTTCTTACTTCTATGTCTTTGATAACACTGCTGCGTTGGTGTGGAATGCCCTTTCCCTCCTGTACCTGGCAGCACACATCCTTCAAGTCTAGCTCATTTTTCACTTCCTCAGTGAAATTACGCTAGCCCACTCTGGAGGAAGTACTATCTCCATCCTCTCTTTCATGCCTCTTTGTAACTTCCATGATGGTACTGGTGGTCTTTGTAGCATTATGTTTTTTTGTTTATCCACATACATCCCATCACTAGGTCACAAACTCCTGAAGACTGGAGCCCACGTCTCATTTGCCTATGTCTCCTTTATGGCGAAAGTAACCTTTCATGGTCATGAAGCCACATATCCATCTCAATTGCTTCAAGGCAGATCCTGCCTGTGAAGAAGTAAGGAGAACAGCTGACCTTTCACCATTCCAGAAAAATAAACCTGTAAATACCATCTCGATAGATTCTTACTATCACACTATTCAATGATGTCTTTTAAAAAGCATAATGGGAGAATTTTCAGTAGCTGGCATTCTATTTTAATCTGTTACAGATGCCCAGACAAGTAAAGGACAATCTCAAAACTACAAACCATTTAGAACCAGAGATAGCAGCCTGCACAGGAAGAATAGATGAACTCTCCAGAGCACAGATCCCAGAATGTGTGGTCAAAAAATATAATTTATTTTACTTGTTCAGAAAAGTTATTTGTGAAGCTCTGATGGGCCATAATTTTAGCACTTAAAAAATGCTGCAAATCACTAGAGAATTTGACAAACAAATTATAACATAGATGTATTGACCTCTGAAAGAATCAGATGAAGAATAACCCAAAGTTAACAGAAAGAAGAAAACAATGAAGACTACAGCAGAAATAAATGAAATAAAGATTAGAAAAATTTAAAAATCAACAAATGTAAGGGTTTGTTTTTTTTTTTTTTTTGACAGGCAGAGTGGACAGTGAGAGAGAGAGAGAGACAGAGAGACAGAGAGACAGAGAGAAAGATCTTCCTTTACCGTTGGTTCACCCTCCAATGGCCACTGCGGCCGGTGCACCGCGCTGATCCAAAGCCAGGAGCCAGGTGCTTCTCCTGGTCTCCCATGGGGTGCAGGGCCCGAGTACTTGGGCCATCCTCCACTGCACTTCCGGGCCACAGCAGAGAGCTGGCCTGGAAGAGGGGCAACTGGGACAGAATCCAGAGCCCTGACCGGGACTAGAACCCGGTGTGCCAGCACCGCAGGTGGAGGATTAGCCTATTGAGCTGCGGCGCCGGCCCAAATGTAAGTTTTTTTTAAAAGACCAACAAAATTGGCAAACCCTTAGCTAAAATGACTCGGAAAAAAAAAATGACTCAAAAATAAAAACCAAAGGCCGTCGCCGTGGCTCAATAGGCTAATCCTCCGCCTGCAGTGCAGGCACACTGGGTTCTAGTCCCAGTCGGGGCGCCAGATTCTGTCCCGGTTGCTCCTCTTCCAGTCCAGCTCTCTGCTATGGCCTGGGAAGGCAGTGGAGGATGGCCCAAGTGCTTGGGCCCTGCACCCACATGGGAGACCAGGAGAGGCACCTGGCTCCTGGCTTTGGATCAGCGCAGTGCACTGGCCGCAGCGCACTGGCTACAGCCATTGGGGGAGGTGAACCAACAGAAAAGGAAGACCTTTCTCTCTCTCTCTGTCTCTCTCACTGTCCACTCTGCCTGTCAAAAAAAAAAATAAAAACCAGAAATGAGAAACTATAAAGTGGATGCTACAGAAAAAAAGGAATTTTAAGAGACTACTGGAAACAGTTATATAGCAACAAATGGAATAATTTACAAGAAATGGATACATTTCTAGAAGCATACAACCTAGACCAAGACAGAACCATGAAGAACTAAAAAGAAGCTGACTAGACCAATTACTGCTAAAGATATTGACTCAGCAACCTAAAACCTCCAACAAACAAAAAGCCCAGGACAACCTAGCTTCAAGAATGAATTCTACAAAACATTTAAATAACTAACACTAATCATTCATGTATTCCCCCCAAAAAATGAAAACACTTTGAAACACATTTTATGAGACAAGAATTACTGTGATACCAAAATGATATGAAGACACTCCAAGAAAAGTATAGATCAAAATCTCTGTTGAATGTTTATGCAAAAATTCTCAACAATAGCAACTGAAATCATAATAGCACATTAAATGAATTATAAACCATGACTAAGTAAGATTTATTCCTAAAATGAAAGAATGATTCAACATATGAAAAATCAAAGTAATGCACCACATTAATGAATGATGGACAAAAGCAATACAATCACCTCAATTGATACAGAAAAGTATTTGATAAAATTCAATACTTATTCATGATTTTAAAAACTCAACAAATTAGAAACAAGAGAAAATTACCTCCAACATAAGTAAGACAATTGATGTAAATTTCATAGCTAATATGCTCAACTGTGAAAAACTAAAAGATTTCCTCTAAGATCAAGAACAAGGCAAGGCTGCTGTTTCCCACCCTTTCTACTGCAAGTCCAGCCAGAGTAATTAGACCAAAAAAAAAAAAAAAAAAAAAACCAGAAAATAAGAGATAAGAGATGACATAAGAGAGGAAGGGAAGGTAGGGTAGGAAGTATCATGATGCTCCCAAATCTGTATACATGAAATATGTATACCTTAAATAACATTTTTTAAAAGACAAGGGTGACTGTAGATGTGGATTCATTTGTGGGATGGCTCATGTATTTTCTTTGGAGAAATATCCATTCAAGTCTTTTGCCCATTTCTAATTGGACTTTTTCGCTTTCATTTGGTTTGGGTTTTTTCTATCAAGCTATAGGAGTTCCTTACATATCAAGGCATTTTAAAAAGTTAAAAGAGAAACAGAATTATAAGGTAAGTTTGTTTTGGCAAAAAAAATTTAAATCCATGCATAGCTTTCTCATAATATGTAGTTTTCCATGAAGTTTTTGAAGACTCCCTCATAGTTTGGAAATTCGGCCCTTAATCAGATATGTGATTTGTAAATGCCTTCTCCCATTCCAAAAGTTGTCTTTTCATTCTGTTGGTTGTTTTCCTTGTTCTTTAGAAGCTTTTTAGTTTGATGTAGTCCAACTTGTCAAGTTTTGCTTTCATAGCTTTTGCTTTTAGTGTCATATCCAAGAATCATTGCCAAGACCAAAGATTTTTTTCTTGCAAGTCTTATGTTTGTCTTTAATCTATTTTGAGCTAATTTGGCATATAGCATAAGGTGAGGATCCCCTGTTTTCCCAACATCATTTATAAAATACAGAATCTTTTTTCCATTATGAATGCTTTGCACCCTTGTCAAAGATTATTATATGCAGGGTTATTTTCTGGACTCTATTCTATCCCTTTGGTCTACATGTCTGTCTTTATGCCATTATTGTACAGTTTTATACTGTTATCTTTTTCATATTTTGAAACCAAGGGTATGTTAACTCCAGCTTTGTTTTTCATTCTCAATATTACTTTGTCTATTTGGGGTATTTACTGGTTTCATATAGAGTTTTAATTTTTTTAATTTATATAAAAAGTAACATTAAATTTTCATGGAGATAGCCTTAAATCTGTAGATTGCTTTTGGTATTATAGACATTTTAATAACATTCTTCCAACCCATGAACACAGAATAATTTCCTATTTATTTATGTCTCCTTTAATTTCTTTCATCTGTGTATTATAATTTTCAATGACAAGTCTTTCACATCTTTGGCAAAGTTCATTTCTTAGTATTTTATTCATATTAATGCTATGTAAACAGGACTTTTCATAAATTCCTGTAAAAAGATTGAATTGCTGTAAGCATATAGAAATGCAACTGGTTTTTATGTTGACTTTGAATCCTACAATTTCACTAAGTGAATTTATTCTAACAGTTTTCTGTGCTGTTATGGAAGTTTTCTACAAGTAGAATCATGTCATCTGCAATGATATTATGCTAAACTTATTTGTCATCACTATTTATATTGAGTGTCCTGAGAGATTTTTATTTGCCTTTTTATTTAAAGACATTTCATATTAAATTCTTTTTAAAGATTTATTTGTTTATTTGAAAGGCAGAGTTACAGAAAGGCAGACAGAGTGAGGTCTTCCATCTGCTGGTTCACTCCTCCAAATGGCCACAATGACCAGAGCTGGGCCAATCCAAAGCCAGGAACCAGGAGCTTCTTACAGGTCTCCCATGTGGGTGCAGGGACCCAAGGATTTGGGCCATCTTCCACTGCCTTCCCAGAGAGCTCGCTCAGAAGTGGGACAGCCAGGATTCAAACTGGCGCCTGTATGGGATGCTAGTACTTCAGGAAGCAGCTTTACCCACTACACCACAGTGCTGGCCCCTCTTATTAAATTCTTACAACAATCAATTTCTTATGTAAAGAAGTTGAGATTCAAAAGGATAATTTTAATTGTTCACAAGATAACAAAACTGAAAAATGGGAGTTGGGATTTGAACCCTAGTCTCTGCAGAGTCAGAGCCTGAACTCTGAACCATTAGGTCTTTCTGGAGTGATTGCAAGAAAACTCCAGCAAGACCAACAGGTGAGGACATTCCAGAAAATTATGTAGTAATTCAGGAACCTCCTTGCCAGGGGCATCTGTAACACTCAAGTTACACAGATACAGACCTACAAGTGGTTTCTAAATCAGCTACAACTAAAAAGAGAAATTGATCGAAAGCTTGTGTTTGGTAGAATAACTCTAGCAACATATGCGGCATCAAAGACAGGCCAGCATAAAAGGAAGCAATGTTTAAAGGGCTTCCCAGACACACCAACAGCTCCCACAAAGCCAGCCAGGACATGCTTCAAGGTGATTCCATTTATCACCCTTCTCAAGAGATCCTGGTGTAGATTTCCTAATATCATCATATCCTGGGGACTGTATATTTCCAGGTCACCACCTTTAATATTGGTTGTGACTGGGAGTTATTTGGAGTTTATAACACCTTGTATCTGCCAGGATTGGAGAAAAGCAGGAGAGGCAGACAGCAGTTCAAATGGCATTTTTCCAGCATCTTCTCACATATGTGTACTCTTCCCCTGTGGACTTCCACCTTCTCGCTCTTCCCGACCAGTGTAGAGTAACTGTTTCAATCCACAACACATCTTTCTGGAACCAGGAGACCAGAATTTCTGTCAGGTAGGGATGCAAGGTGACATTTCACCTGAGTGAAGATTACGTGCCAACTTCTGAACTTGAACAAGTGTACCTCCATCTGTGTAATAAATAAGTAGAGATGGGTAACCCTAATGGCAAGGCAACAAGACTTGGATATCTTTAGATCTTTGTGTGGAACAGCTCTGCCTTTTTAGTGCATATAGATCAGATATCTATAATTACTTATATTTTAAAATACAACTTTTTCTCTAAATTCAGTTAAACAACTCCATTAGGACAGAATCCAAATCTAATTCATCTTCCCCCATTCCCTCACCTACAAATTTCATGACCTGGTACCTGATAGGTGCTGAAAACATTTTTTGATAAACATTTGTTAGTATTTCTAAATGCAACCTATTTCCTACTTTTTCCCTTTTTTTCAAGTAGAAGTCAAAGTGTAGCAATCAAATTTCCTGTGTAAATTATACACAATCTAATTCACCATAGTATTTCCCCACAGCCCTGTGAGTTGTTCAACCCAGGACTCAGCCTTTCATTTTGGGGGCCACAGTAAAGAGCCTTTGTAAACAGCACTACCTAAATACTTGAGAGGTGACTGGTTCCATTGAGATTGTACAGTAACAGCTAACAACTCTATATTCTTATAGAAGTAATCTCAATCATTCTTGAAAAAGCTACAAGAATACCTCAAAACATTTATGGATAAATAGAGATAAAAGATGTTTCTTTGACCCAGCACTGTAGTGTAGCAGGTTATCTCCACCTGCATTGCTGGCACCCATATGGGCACCAGTTTGATTCCTGGATGATCCATTTCCAACCAAGCTCCCTGCTAATGTGCCTGAGAAAGCAGAAGAAGGTGGCACAGTACTTGGGCCCCTGTGCTCACATGGGAGACTCAGAGGAAGCTCCAGGCTCCTGATTTTGGCCTAATCCAGCTCTGACCGTTGCAGGCATTTGGGAAGTAAACCAGCAGATGAGAGATAGCTCTCTCTCTCCCTTTCTCTCTCTTTTCTCTCTCTCTGTCTTTCTCAGTAATTCTGCCTTTTGAAGAAATAAATAAATCCTTTTCTAAAAATATGTTTGGTGCAAAATTATTTTTTAAATCTATGAATAACTTTATCATAATAATTCATTTTTCATGAACATTTTGAAGACCCCTCATATGCCTGGATTTCCATTTTTTGTACCAAAACAAGTTTATTTTTTATACCATTTTCCATAAACTTTTTTAAGTATCTTCATACTTCTAATGAACTTAGCTGTCATGTAAATAGGTATCTTTAAAGAATCTTAATACTTCAGGGCTAAAGCATTTGTTCAAATTATCAAGTCTATCTCCCTTCTTTGACAGAGGAGGAAGCGTAGGTCCCAGATGTCATGGACTTGCCTTGTCACACATGGGGCTGCTGACAGGACCAAGAAAGGTCCTCACTTGTGTCTCCTCTAAATCCTGCTCCTGTAGCACCTGCAGCTCTCAAAGCCTCTTGCTGGCCTCTACTTCCATTCCAATGACAACCTCCTCCTCCTCCTCACTCCCGTGGTACTCTTTGTGCATTTGTTTGTAGCCTTCCATGGCAAATGTCTGCTTCTTATCTGAATTGCACAATACCAGCAATGTGCCAGACACAGCATAATCCATAAACAACTGTGGAATAAATAAATGCATTACCCTCTGTAATGCATTTTCCATTATATCATACAAGCCATTATTTATTTATGTATCTTTCTATTTTTCCATCCATCCCCCAAAATTCTGTCCAGCCAAAAAAAACTTAAAAACCAAAAATATCTTGTTAAAAAATAAAAATAAGGGCCTCTAAATACACTACAAAGGTTTTATAAATTGGGGATGCCCAATTCTTCAAAGACCAGGACTATATTAGCTTATCTTTTTGCCTACTGCCTACCCCATAATAAGAATGACAAACAGCAGAAAGTCCAAAAGCATTTGATGAATAAAATAACTGAATGTGCCAGGTACACTCTATATGTGGCCAGATAATGAAAAACTATCTGAACAATGCATCAAAATATCACTCAGAATGTTTTGTTTAGGTTTTTCTAGGATGAGCCGTCCTTGTCTTCTGGATGGAGTCACAGTCTAAGAGCTAAGCAGGAGGTTGGTGGTTCAGCATTTGAACCCAAACTGAGAACTTCGTCTCAGATGCAAGAGGTTACAAAGCTTTTCTCCTCCAAAGGAAGACTGATGTGGGGGTCACAGAGAGAGCAATCTCCCGCTGGCCTCAACAGCAGGGACTCTGGATCCAGACGGTCCCCCACTCTGTGTAGAAACCTGGCTAGGCTGTGCATGCTGACTGAGCAAGGACTGAAGAGAAGCCACCCACGGCTCCAACAGAGCCTGCGCGTAGCCACCAGGGCAGCAAGGGCCACCCCTGCACAGCCAGGCCCGCCTGACCTAAACGCCCTTCAAACAGAAAGCACTTTTCAGAATTTCACAAGAGACTGATCGTAGCCACCCCCGTGGCAGCCTTAGGTTAAGTCCACGAAAGCAAGAGTTAACATAAAGTGCCGCACAGTGAAAGCGCTGCCTGTATTATGTTAAACCCCCTCTATATAAAAGGGAAAATCCAACTGTTATGCAGAAAATCCCTACCCTTTCCGATCGATGCTTCCTACCACTAGGGCATCTAGTAATTTCTGATTCAGTCTCCTGTAGCCTTCACTTCAATGACAGGGCACAGCAGGCCGGGGGCACACGGCGGCTGGGCTCTGCATGGCAGAACCATCAGCCTTGCCAAGAGCTTTGGGTGCTGGGGCGTGATGCACAAAGCAGCAGGGGTTGTCAGTGTGGGTCACACGGGGCTGCTTTACACCATGCTCGGGTCCTCCATCATAGACTGAGAGTTCAGAGGGCTGTGAGGCTGCTGATCAGTGATCTCATCTCAAGGTGATGGTCACCTCCGGCCTTTCAGCAGACAGCAAGCCCGCAGTCCATCCATCTTGCAGCAGCTTGACACTGGATGCTCTACCCATTTTACAGCCAGTGAACATTCCCTATTGATTTATTGACCAGTGTCTGCCTGTGGAGGGAGCGCAGAACCGACTCTGTGCACTCACCGCCTCCTGCATAGATTTTTCTCCCTCCTTTCTTTTCTCCTGTTTATCCAAGGCATGTCAGCAGTCTGGGGTACAGCAGGAATTAGAGCATGCTGGGGTCCAATTCACTGGCCACGGCTCTGCCCTGCAACCATTGGCCAGTCAGGTCTACTCTTTCCTTATATATATATATATTTTTTTTTTCCTTTTGTCCCAAACTCTCAATTCCCATCCCTCACTCCCTCTTGTTTTATCTAATGAGTACCTCCTTTTCCTGACTCTTCTTAAATACAACAAGAAGAGAAAATAAAGCTAAGATAACTACATATTCTTTTCCCTTTTAGTCATTTTGCTGTCACATCCCATGATCCAGGAAAGCACCTTATTTCCAAAAACACAAGTCCCTCCTCACTTTGCCCTTTGAAATAAACAATGTTTAATTGCTTTGAATAATTTCTAATTCAGTTTTAAGTCATTCTGGTTATACTGTTTTCTCTTCTGAAAAATATTTTCAACACACTCATCATTTATTGGTATTTTATTAATAAGGGAACATATTTCATGTATTTCATAGGTATAATTATAAGAAGATATCCATACTTCCCTCCCTTCCTCAATCCCCTCTCCTTCCTTCCTAATTTGTTTTTTTTAATTTTTGCAATAACATACTTTCAATTTACTTTATAATCACAGGCTTAATACACTGCTAGCAATAATGTTCAACAAGTAAAACAGAAACTCCACTGTTCCACAGGAGTATAGACACAGGCTATAAACAATAATCAAATCATAAGATGTCAATTTCATTCTTATACATTTCATTTTGTATTCTATATTGACTACCACATATCAGAGAAAATGTGATATTTGTCTTTGGGGAACTGGTTAATTCAATAAGCAGAATGGTTGCTATTTGCATCTACGTTGTTGTAAAAGACAGGATTTCATTCTTTTTATGGCTGAGTAGTATTCCATCATGTATATATACCACATTGATGTTATCCAGTCATCAGTTCATGGACATCCTGTTGATTATGTTATCTTGGCTATGATGAATTGAGCTGCTATAAATATGGGGTACAGATAACTCTTTCATATGCTGATTTCATTTTGTTTGGGTGAATTCTCAGAAGTGGGATGGCTAGGTCATATGGTAGATCTATTTTCAGATTTATGAGAAAACTCCATACTGCCTTTTGTAATAGTTGTACTAATTTACATTCCCACCAACAGTGTATTAGGGTACATTTTTCTCCACATCCTCGCCAGCATTTATTAATTTTTATTTTTGGATGATAGCCATTCTCACTGGGGTGAAGTGAAACTTCACTGTGGTTTTGATTTGCATTTCCCTGATGGCTAGAGATCTTGAGCATTTTTTCATTTTTCCTGGAATTTCATGAACAGAAGCCATGTGATCTGTGTGATCCTTAAGCTATTTAATCTGTAGAGCAAGTTAAAGAAAAGTGCTCTAAAATATACCCCTTCATTCAAGGGAGAGACAGAAAACAAAAATACTTATTAAAAAAATGCATCTACCTGGTATAAAGTGTAACAATAGAAATCACTGGAACAACAGTTGGTGAGCCTTATAAGCAGACCACACAGCCACGCTTAGCAGTAATTACTTACAAGCCATCTTAGATGGGATCTACGAATCCACCTCTGGATCCCACCGATTTTCAGTACCTTTGGTGTTTTCAGAGAAAGAAATCATTTATCTCTTTATAGTAATTAGATGGAATAATGACACTGGTGTCCTATGAGTAAAATATTACATTGATCTGGACACCGGATACATAGGTCACATTTTATTTATATTTTCTCAAAAAATATTTTCTTTTGCTTGAAATAAAATACCATTCTCCTAAGTAAATTTTCCCACAAAGACCAACTAGGGGACAAGGCTGCCCCAAATGCCTGTTGCCCAGGTCCATTGTTCCAAAAATATCTCCAAGTGTATGGAGTAATTCTAGCTTTTGTGGCTGTATAACCCTGTTTTACTTCCCCTCCAAGAAGCCTTCTCATTCTGCTTGGAGCTATACGTTGTTCAAAAGACATTACTTGACCAATACAAACTGGTTTCCTATGTTGTCATCTGCTGACATAATCATATATGCTACAGATTTTCAGTGTTTTTCTTTTTTTAATTACCCATATATAATTTTTTTCTTTAAAAAAAAAAGATTTATTGAAACTCAGAGTTACACAGAGAGGAGAGGCTGAGAGAGAGAGAGAGAGAGATCTTCCATCCACTGGTTCACTCCCCAATTGGCCACAATAGCCACAGCTGTGCCAATCCAAAGCCAAGAGCCAGGAGCTCTTTCCAGGTCTCCCATGCAGGTCCAGGAGCCCAAGGAATTGGGCCATTTTCTATTGCTTTCCCAGGCCATATCACAGAGCTGGATCAAAAGCGGAACAGCCAGGACTCGAACCAGTGCCCATATAGGATGCCAGCACTGCAGGTGGCAGCTTTATCCACTACACCACAGCGCCAGCCCCAGTAATCTTTTTCAATTGAGTTGGTCCTGAGATCCAAGTACTGAAAGACAATTAAAACCATAGGGGTATGTTCAGTGCAGCAGCTTAGGTTGACTGCTTGGAATGTCTGTATCCCATATTGGAGTGCCTGGTTCAACCAACCTATCTTTCTTTCTGCTAATGTGCACCCTGGGAGGCAGTAGATGTGGCCATCTGGGGCACAGGATGAAAGATTCTCTCTCTCTCTCTCTTTCTCTCTCTCTCTCTCCTAACTAAATACATCTTTAAAAATTGTTAACATTCCTACCACAAAGAAATGATAATTTCTTAAGGCAATTGATTAGTTTGATTGAATCTTTCTAGAATGTATAATAGATCAAAACATTTTTGTAACCCACAAATATACACAATTTTTTTACTTAAAACACTTTTAATCTACAAAAGATAATAATGGGGGCTGGTGCCGTGGCCCAGTGGGTTAATCCTCCACCTGCGGTACTGGCATCCCATATGGGTGCCAGTTCTAATCCCGTTTGCTCTTCTTCCAATCCAGCTCTCTGCCATGGCCTGGGAAAGCAGTAGAGGATGGCCCAAGTGCTCGGGCTCCTGCATTTGCATGGGAGACCAGGAGGAAGCACCTGGCTCCTGGCTTTGAATCGGGCACAGCTCCAACTGTTACGGCCATTTGGGGAGTGAACCAACAGAGGGAAGACTTTTCTCTCTGTCTCCCTCTCACTGTCTGTAATTCTGCCTTTCCAATAAATAAATTTTAAAAAACCTTTAAAAAAGGATAATAATGGATCACTATAAAGCAATAAATACTTGACATTATTCAGTTTTAGTTTTTACTACTCCCTCCAGAATAATAATTATTTGGGTTTTCTTCACCCTTCTTCTGGTGGAACTGGCTACTTTACAAAGGAGTTTCCGTTTTGTCCTTCAAATGGTGCCAGTGAAGGGATCACTCACCCTTGAAGCAGAAGAATTGGACAGGTTCATGAGGGGTCTGCCTCCTTCTGAGGAAAGTGCTGACCAATCACAGGCCCCCATAGAAGTATGGTGGAGCAGTTTGAGCCAGTCCATTGACCTGCATATGTTTGGGAGCTGGGTTGTAAGAACAAACAATATTGAACTCAAAGCCCAGATGTCCCAGCAAGAGAACAAAGGTTGAAGCTAGGTATACTTGTAACAAGGTTAAGTCAATAGTTCAACAGAATTCTGTACCTGGGAATCACTTACGATGGACAGTCACAGTCATCAGATTGACAAAAATGGTCAGAAGTTTAAGTGACCAGTCTCCATACCAAAAATAAACGTAAACACTCTCCCTTGAGCTGCCTATGAGTCCAAATCATCAAGTCACTTAATATAACTGTAGAGGAAGGTTTTCAATTGATTCTTTTATTCAGCCATCATCAACCAAGTTCCCACAACATGCTAAGCAACAGGCATGGAAAGAACAGGCACAATCCTGGTCTCTGAGTTCAGTCCACTGGAAATAATCAAATGCAATACACTTAGCATCCCACACAGAATCTGCTGCTTTCAACTCAGTGCTGCATTTAACCTCCCAGCAGCCCTGTAAGATCTTGCTATGCAATGATAGAGAAAGCCCATGATTGGGTGTAAGCCGTCAAATTAAGGAAAGGCTATACCTACAACCAAGGATGTTTCCTCTGCCCATGCATAGGATAGCCAAACATTCCAAGAGAGACAATCAAGCGGAAAAACTTGTGTTGGACCCCCAAACTGAAATAGTATGTAAGAATCAAGTGAATTTATCACAGCACGCTCTTGTCTATAAGCACCATTCCATACTTCCAACCTCAAGGTGACTGGAGGATCCCGGGGAGAAGTGAAGTCCTTGGGAACCTCAGTTTGGAAAGCAGATTTCTGTGATTCCTAGGAGTTCCTCTTACCTAATTCATCTAGCTTCAGAATTGCAGTATTGCCCCCTGAGGTCTAGAAAACCTGCAGTTGGTGGGAGGAGGTTTAGAGTTGGCCTATCCAGATGCACATCTTGTGCTTGCTTTTTCATCGAGTAGTCAGAAACTCCTGAGCTAGGAAAATGTTCGCTCAGGAAGAAGAGAGCACATGGATACCTCCATTCTACTCCAACCAAGACCCTGCCCTGCAGCCTCAATCCTGCTGCCCCTGAGTAAACCCATAGAAAAAAAAAAAAAAAAACATAATGTCAGACCTGAAATGGAGTTTGGAAATGATTTTTCCCAGTCCTTCATTTCAAAAGCAGAAAAAAAAATGAGAATCCATACAGTAATATACATTGCTTAAGACTACTCAGCCAAGCTCCAAAGCCTTCATGACACAGGCCAACGTATCTACTTACATCCATCCATTCACAGCCCTAGAGCAAGTAGGTGACACACTTAAAAATCACTTTTCTAGACTCTCTATTTCTCACTTTAAGGACCATTTGTACTAGATATAACTATGATTTGTACAACTGGACTAGGTATACTTACCCCCCATTTCTAAACTCAGGGACAAAAGCCAACACAAATTTAGACAGAAATGTCATCCTAAATGATTTTATCAACATTGGTATTAGTACTCCTCTTTGATTAGATGCTGCTTTGACTTAGTCATGGTTTAATGTTGCTTGCTAAAGAAAACAAATCAGGGGCTGGTGTTGTAGCGTAGCAGGTTAAGCCATCACCTGCAATGTCAGCATCGCATCTGGGCACCAGTTCATATTCTGGCTGCACCGCTTCCAATACAGCTCCCTGATAATGGCCTGGGAAAGCAGCGAATGATGGCCCAAGTGTTTGGGCCCCTGCCACCCATGTGGGAGACCCTGATGAAGCTCCTGGCTTTGGCCTGGCCCAGCCTTAGCCTTTGTGACCATCTGGGGACTGAACCAGCAGTTGGAAGATCTCCTGGCTTTCAACTAAATAAATCTTTAAAAAGAAAGAAAGAAGAGAAATCAGACTCTATACAATGCACTTGAGGAGTGAAACTTTCAGCTTTCAGCATGTACTGGCTAGGTAAGCTGACTATGATACAAAATCATTAATTCTTGCCACTTTTCTACCAGACTATTCCTGCACCCCACCCCCACACTTCTGGCCTCTCTGTCCTGCCACTGGCTGATGCTATTTGCCAGGGAGTGAAGGTGTCTGTGAGCTTTGAAAATTGGATCAGAGGGACAGCTCCAAGCTGGCCCCAGTCATGCTGACGGCAAGACTGATCAATCAATACCCTGTGTGACACTTTCAGAATTCATTGGAAATGATGCCCTTTTCAAATGACACCCACATTTTATCGAGGGCAGCTCTTGGGGGGAGGGGGAAGCACCATACCAATGCATTTTTCTTAGATATATCTGGTTCCAGTAAACTTTATTGGTTAGTACAAATAAGTCTGTTTCTCCAACTTCCTGCTTCTATCCCACAGCTTTTGAACAAGGAGAAGGTACAATGTTTAGACAGCTTTGCAAGCTGACATGTTTTTGAGTCTCTAAATCTCACCAATACAAGATAAAATGGCCACAGTTCTTTGAGGCAATGAGTCTTTTAAACCTTACATTTGTTGTGGACTTCAAGCACATCAGACTCATAGAAAACAAACAGAAATTTTCTTCCAAAAATTAAACACTTAAAATTGCAAGGCTGCTTTTGCAAATACTTGGAGAGATTTGACCCTTATTTGTCACATATGATGCTAGGTGGGGGATACTAGGGGGACAGGATAAAATCAGCTACCTAGGCCAGCTCAGAAGAGTAGCCGTGCTGCTTAACAAAACCAGGGGGAAGCTCTGATTTAATTAGGATGTTCTAATGAGGTTACAGAGTGTTGCCAGTACAACTGAACACTAAGTAGCTTGCCAGATTCTAGAAGAAGTTTCAAGAAGCCTTAAGGGACTAAGGTATGAAAGAAGTGCTTCTTTTGACAAGAAAACTCAGGAGGAAACAGTGAGAGAAGAAAACAAACAGAATTAGGATTCCAGCTGTCACTGTTTGAATAAAACCTCAGAAACTCACACTTAAGAGGAATGGTTTTCTTCTCAAACCTACATCAGTATAGCCTAGAAAACTGGTTAAAACATAGGTTTTAAACATAGGCTTGGAGTTAGTTGAGCAGAGTCCCATCCCCAGAGTTTGCAGATCGGCACATCTGGGGTGGGTGAGGACTTCATTCGTAAGAAGCTTCCATGTGATGCTTCTGCTGCTGCTTTGGAGACCACAAGTTAAGGACTGTGGCTCTCCGGGAGTGCAGTGGAGGATGGCCCAAGTCCTTGGGCCCAGACCCTGCACCCCCATGGGAGACCAGGAGTAAGCACCTGGCTCCTGGCTTCGGATCAGCGCGGTGCGCCGGCCACAGCAGCCATGGGGGGTGAACCAACGAAAAAAGGAAGACCTTTCTCTCTCTCTCTCTCTCTCACTGTCCGCTCTGTCAAAAAAAAAAAAAAAAAAAAAAAAAAAAAAAAAAAAAAGGACTGTGGCTCTGAGCAACTTTCAGTTACCTACAAACCAAATAAACCTGGCTGTGTAAATATCAGTGGTCCTAGAATGATTTTTATCATGTGTTCATCAGGGTGGATGTGCTAAAGCATTTCTATACTGGAACCAAATTCCCAAAATGTTGTGTGGGTTTGTTTCTGTTTGGTTTTTGTTTTGATTCAGTTTGGCTTTTCTGCCTAGTACTGTAAAGACAAAGGTGAGCTATGAATTTTTCTTCTCTGACAATGACAATTCTGCAAACAAAACAGGCATGTGACTAGTCCTTGACAGTTCAAGCTCCCCTTAAGGTTCAGGGAGCAATCATTGGGGCCTTGAGTATCCAGGTCAACTGAGTTAATAGACGCTGGTCAATCACGGGGCTCTGGGTTGTCACAATGAATGGGCAATCAATGGGCCATCCCGTGGAGTTGCTGAAACACTCAAAATCTACTGCCTAGTTTAGGATCCGGTTATCATGCAATCCAGTAAACTGGCTTTAAATGGTCAAGTTCTTAAGTATGATGAAATTTCATAGGTCTCGTAGCAATTTTCTCTGCCAGTCAACCAGGTTAATGATTAAGAACTGCCCAAATTTTCCCAAAATAAAGCAAGTAATCTTTACCTTTATAACAGGAATTCAAGAACATTTATGAGGAACTACTGTTTTCTTTTTTTTTTTAAGTTGCAAGATCTATGAACACAGGAATATTAAAATTGAACGTAGAGTGTCTCTCTCTCCACCTGTGAGCCCCTCTTTAAACAGAATCCCAGCATCTTGGACTTGCTTCTGTGCTGTTTTCCAGTAAGCAGGAGAATTTCACTTTGGTTTGCAGTGGATGAGACATATGTGTCTCTCCATGTAGGGAAATTAGAAAGAGTTGTATAAGAAATAGGAAAAAGGGGAAGTGGAAAGACAGCAGCACACAAGCTAGAGTTTTTATGCTTTTTTATCCCTCAGGATGTTTAAAGAAGGTCAAACCTGGCCTCGGAACTACATTCTTCTGCCTGTTGTTAAGAGATGTGTGTGGGGAGTTAAGCATGCTTTGGCTTGGAGTGAGTTGTGCAGTCAGAGGTTCTAAAACTGTATGGATAACAGGGATACAAGGTGAGAAATACTTACACAGTAATAGCACACAGGTTAAACAAAATTTCCCCTAAAAGTTGAGAGTTTGCTGTTTCCTAGTTTGCATCTTCATCTTTAACATCCAAGTCACTCTGCATTTCTGAATTCGAGTAGGACCTGAGAGCAGAGGCAAGAACTCTAAGCCATTACATCAGAAAAGGCACTAAATACATATAGTAGGCAAGACACCAAGAGAAGTCCTTTCAGGCACTAGTATCCCATACTGAAGTGGGGTTCAAGTCCTGCTGTTCCGCTTCTGCTCCACCGCCCTTCTAACGTACCTAGGAAAGCAGCAGATGATAGCCCAAGTGTTTGGGCCCACCACCACCAATATGGGAGACCAGGATTCAGTTGTTGGATCCTGGCTTCAGCCTGGCCCAACTCTGGTTATTAAATCTGGGGAGTGAACCAGTGGAGAGAAGATCTCTCCCTGTTTCTCCCTCTCTCTCTCTCCACCACTTATTTTATTTATTTGAAAGATTATCTTAAAAATCCCTTTCAATCCAGATGTTATCTTGAAAAAATAGGAGACAAATTCACTGTTTTAAGTGTTAAATCAATGATAAAGTATTTTTTATATGTTTTGTAACCAAGGAATTGCAAATAGAGATTAAGCGTGATGTAACTACTATAACCAAGTAACAATGAGTAATATATCATCAGTATCCTGTTTATTTAGTGTGCTAGTTTTACTGCTTTATTGCTAAGGTGATTTTTATGTGTCAATCTACTTCCTTACTTCCCAAACTATTTCTCTATATGATCACCTGACTCTCAACTCTGATTCTTCCTATGGGCCTTTCAAATCCTATGGATTTGGAAGCAACTCCTGTGTTATATATGCAAACCAATAAGCCAATTAGACTATTGGAGCTCTGCAAAGAACTATAGGAGGAAGGAGATAAAGAGAAGGGGAGGACATAAAAGAGTAAAAATATCCCTTAACATTAAAGAGCTCACAGTGTAGAGGTGAGGACAGACTGACCAACACCAAACTATAGTACAAGTGGGAAATAAATAAAATGTATCCAAAGTCTTTCAGGACCACTGTTTGTGTGAGAATGGAAGAAAAGAAAGTTCTAGAAGTTTTCACAACTGAAAATACATTTACACTGAACCTTGAGGTGTGTGTGGCGGGTAGGGAGGGGAATAACAAGAATTCCCGTGCTAGCAATGAGGAACAGAGGAAGGGAGTATTTCAGTCAAAGTTGACTGCCTGCTCAAGTAAGCCCCCTGTGCTGGGGTTCAAGCCACCAGGAGTATTATGGAAATAAAGGTCTTACTTTAGAATTAGACTTTACACAAATGTGGGAGAAGCTGGAGAAGTGAAAGTATGCTAAGGGTAATCAGGGATCAGGAGGAAACTCACCTGAAGACGGAGTAATCCAAGAAACCCACTCATCTAGCCACCAAATGAAAATACAAAGGAGCTTGGGGAAGGGACTAGAGCAAGCTATGCTTCTCTAAAGAGCCACAGACTTGGCATGTCCATAGTCAAGAATCTAGTAATGGGCTTGAGACAAGCGCTGGCCAACAGGACTGCAACTGGGAAGATGAGCTAGACAGAGCAGAAGACAGCAAGGATCAGCAAGCGCTCATCAGGATCTGTACCTCGGCATGACAGACTTCCAAGTAATGATTGATGCCTGTCTCTTACCTTCCAAATCTTGTTCACGTTCTTTGAATAAAATTTTTTAAAAAGAATTTAACTCACACAAAATTGCCTTAGCCTGATGAGACACATGAGCAGAGACATTGTTGTGGTGGAGGACTCTCTGGTAAACTTTGCCTGGTGCTTTTCTGCTAGAATTTTGGCTAACATTCTCAAAACACTCTACTAATATGTATGTATGTACTAATATATATGTATGTATATAATATATACACACATACACTATTATGTACCACATATTTTTAATGAGAAACCTTTCTAAAATCATCTGAAGTTTTTGGGAAAGACGCCATTATTCCCTCCAAGGTTTCTCACTGTATGTACTTAATGTGCATACATGTGTATTCATGTACTTACATGTGTGTTCTCATGTTATAAGAAATATTAACAAGTTTTTTAAATTGATTCATTGGTAAACATTGGATTAAAAGCAGTTAAACAAGCTTCTTTATTATTTTAAAGTACATTGCAACTCTAAAGAAGAAGCCACAATGTGTCATATTTATATAACAGGACTATATCCATCTTACAAGATGAATCTTCCATACAACACACTTTGGGAAGTGGTGGCTCAATCCACAAAATTTTGAATTCCTGCTAAATATAGCCTGAGAATTGAAGATGAAAATGTCTCTGAATCTTGGGATAAACAAGTAAAAAAGATCCTTAGATAATAGCTAACAGAAACCAAGTTTGGAATATTTAAAAACATGCCTAAATTCTTACATATTACTGATGGGAGTTGTCTGTAGAGAGCAATTTGGCAAGTCACCCTACAGATATATATGCAAGTTATTAAATGATGTTTATATATGTTGATTCATATCAGCATTGTTTGCAATAAACAAAGATTAGAAACAGTCCAAGTATCTACAGGTCACTGGTTACACAATGGCACATACATGTAGTAGATTCTATGCAGATTGGTCAACACTATGGTACATGTTAACTCTATGAGCATGAACTCCCTGAATATTGGATGTGTCTGGCTGATTTTTTTCAACTCAAGGGTCTAGGGGTAGGTATTTGGTGCAATGATTCAGTCACCGCTTGGGATGTCAGTATTCCATTTGAGTGCTGCTTTTCTTCAAGTCCCTGTGACTGTTTCCATTCCAGCTTCCTGCTAATGTGTACTCTTGGAGGCAGAAGTGACGGCTAAAGTACTTAGGTCCCAGCCATCCAAGTGGGAGATTCAGAAGGAGTTTCTGGTTCCTGGCTTTGATCTGCCCCAGCTCTGGATGTTGCAGGCCTTTGGGGAGTGAACCAGCAGATGGAAGATCTTTCTGTCTCTCTATCTCCCAAGAAAAATGAAAAGAAATAATGTTTTTAAAAGTATCTAACACAGGTCCTGAGATGTTATAGTTACTGCATAAATATCTGAAGAAGAAAAAATAAAAGGAAGGAATGACACAACTAAAATTACAGCCTTTCATGCCAATGTTGAATTTCCAAATTTTCTTTTCCTGAGATCCTCATAATTGATCATTCAAAAATGTGTTCAGTAACTATTATGTTAGCATTATATTGGATATATACAAAGATAAATCAGAAACAGTTTCTGCCCTTCAAGAACTCAAGTCTCATTGGAAACATTAAGATAAGAAAAAGTAAAGCATGATGGAAATTGGAATAAAGAGACATTATTTTGTCTGTTCAATAATTATAAAATTACAAGCACAAAATGAAAAAATTATGGAAGTTTCCCAAGAAGCACTATCTTCTTTAAATACTTTTGTCTACTTCTACATGACTGGTCACAGCCCCCACCATCACTGATGGGAACTAGTGGTGAACTATTAGAATGCTGCTCAGGGATCTGCACAGGGAAAAGGAAGTCCAACTGCAGTAGAATCAGGTTGTGATGTGATGGCTTTTCCACCAGCAAACCACTCACCCATCACTTGGTATTTTTTTTCTTTTTTCACCCCGTCACTTCCTCCATAAAATTCAACAAATGAATTACTCTGTGCTTATTATATCAAAGTATATTTTATAAAAAGAAGTCTTGCTAGGTATAAACTCCAAAAGCCTACACTTCTAGAGTAAAAGAGGCTTCTAAGGAGGAAAAAGAAATGCTGGATAGGAGGGGCATCTGAGGAGTATGAGGGCTTCCAAAGGGATGAAATTCAATATTGTTCCTCACTAGAAACCAGGCCCCAGACAGAGCTCAGGGAAGGGAGAGAACAGAAATTGAAACACACTAACTCCAAGCTGCCAGCCCTTTAGGGAGCCTCAAAGAGAGTTTCATGCTCCTGGACAGCAAGGAAGAGTGGAATAAAGACCAAGCAAAAGAGTAAAAGAAACAGCCCTTAGGCATGTAGGAGCAGAGGACCAGCAAAAGATGGGTATCTCAGAAGATAAACATGATGGACAAAGCCAACACCCACAGGCAAACTAAATGTACTTGGGTGCCACAAAGCCATCCACCCCCCAACTTAGACTTCATCGAAACAAAAGGCGAGGATACTGTTTTGCCAGCTATGTTTTCTGCTGTCTTGGCTGCGGATTGTTATAAAACCTGACTGCTGCTCACTCCACAGTGAGAATCCTTGGGATTCTCGCAAGGAAAACGCTGCCCAGTCACAGAGATTCTAAAGCCTTTGACTGCTGCAGAGGTTCTCAAACATTGCCTGGGTCACAGGATGGTGGCCTTGCTAAAGCTGACCTTATTGTCCAGTGTGAATCTCCTTCTCCAGAATGGCTAAGTCATGATGAGATGAGGCTCAACGCTACTCACTCTCCAAGAATGTGGTCATTAGAGCTATATCATCCGTCACCTTTGGGTGGTAATTAGAAAAGGGAAGTCAATAACAACAGTACATAACACTACTTGACCAAGATTTAAACAAGTTGTAATATTGTTGAACATCTATTGATGAGTCCAAATGTGCCACAGGCTATTGAGCACAAGGAAGGCTTTGATAGGAAGCTTTTCATTATTAATTTGATGGGGTGAGGTTTATAGACATCACAGCATACATTTCATTTGTTCCATGAGCCCTGGCCTCCCAAAGTCACCAGATCTAATCAGCACCTTGTGATGTGATACTCAAGGAAGCGGGATGCCTCAGAAGTTGTTACCTGGGATTTACCACCTTGGTGACTTTGTCAGGCTCTTTGCCAAGTGTAGGAAACACTCTAGGAAAAAAAAAAAAAACACAGTGGTTGTTGGGAAGAAGAATCTCTGAGCTGAAAATCAGGAAGCCTGGATTTTAGTTAAGCTCTGCTAATAACTACATTTGCACCCTTAGGACCATACCTGTTGTAGTTTCTTCCCTGAAGCCTATTGTGTTGCATTTTAATCCCTCTTGTGTGGTACTATGGGATGGAAACTTAATCCAACTCTGGCATTTATAGGTGGAGCCTTTATGCACAGTTAGGTTTAAATAATGTCATTAGAGGTGGGGGAGGGGGAGTTTGGCCTAGTGATTAAGTTGCCATGTGATCAATCCATATCACATATTGGAGTGCCTGGGTTTGAGTCCCAGCTCCATTCCCAATTCCAACTTCGCACTAATGCACATGCTGGGAGCAGGTGATGGCTCAAGTTGTTAAGTCCTTGTCAATTCATGTGGGATACCTGGATTGAATCCTCAGCTCCTGGCTTTGACCTGGCCCCACCCTGGTTATAATGGGGATTTGGGGAATGAACCAATAGGCTAGAAATTTCTGCATATGTGTGGTGTCTCTTTCCCCCTCACTCTATCCCAAGGTATGTATGTGTGTGTGTGTATATATATATACACACACATATATATACATATGTATATATATACATATATATATATGGCATTCACATATCTGAATCCTGGTAACCTTATAAAAGGGAGACCAGGACATAGGATTACCCAGATAGTCAAGCACTCTCCCTGTCTCTTGCCATGTGGTGCAATGTGACACCTCAGAACTCTGCCCAAAGAAGGCCTTCACCAGATGCGGCACCCCCTACCTTATACCTCCAGAACTGTGAACCAAAATAAACCTTTTTTTTTTTTTAAGTTATCCCACCTCTGGCATTTCCTTATACAGATGACAAGCTGACTAATATCATGCCCCATGTCACCTCTGGGCTGCAGTTTCTTCACACTTAAATGACAAACTCTTAAGGGAACAATATTCTATGATTGTTCTACCTAGGGTTGTCTCTTCCAGTTTCTTGGTTTAAATGGTATCTCTATGCTGGTATTTTCTATTTTTATCTTTATGCCCAACCTCCTGAACTGCAGATTTATTTATTTACAACTGCCTCCTTGACAGTTTCACTTGCATAGCATCTCAGATTTTACATATCCAAAACCCAACTACTTCTCCCTAAAGCCTGCTTCTCTCTCCCCTACTTCTCTCCACCGCCCCAGACTTCACATCAAAGTAAATGGCAGCTGTATCCTAGAGCTTTCATTTGACTCCTCTTCCTCTTACACTGTAAATCTAAACCTTTAACAAAGTTTGTTGGTTTCATCTTCCAGATTTACCTGTAATCTGATACCCTCCTCTACCATGTTTATTCAAGTACCCATCTCTCTTTTCAACTAGAACTTCTTTCTCCACTCTTGCCCCAACTTGGGCTATTCTCCACATGTTAGAATGCACTTCTAAACCCCTTCCTGTTTTTGGAGTAGTTCATTTCCTTGTAGCTATACACCTGAGATCCCTGGTTGCTTCCCACTTAAAAGACAGGAACTGCTCTCAGCTACTGGTTCCTTGTCATGTGATTCCTCTCATAAATAGTCCTCAATGTGGCTGTTTTCTTCAAAACCAGTAAAAGAATTCCTCTCTAACATCAAATAAGGCCTAATTCCTATTTAAGCACTTTGAACTGATGAAGTCAGGTCTACTCAGGATACCCTGCCTTCTGATTAACTCAAAATCAACTGATTTGGAACCTTAATGCATTCTTAAAAATTATTTGGATTAGATTAAGATGGCAGAGTAGGGAGGGAGCTTGCTGCTCTAATCTAGGAGAAGATAGTTTTTAAAAAGTAGAAAGAGTTCAGTCTAAGGGAAGAGTTAGAGAGAAAGCACTAGAGGAAACTCTACACAAATTGGAGGGACACTGTAGACCTACATGGAGGGCAAGGACACACACAACTCAGGACCCCAGAAGCTGAGAGCTGGTGAGATGAGATTAGACTGCAGCAGCCCAAGCCACTGGTGTAAAACCTGCAAGAAGAGCCTAGAGGGAATCCAGCTTAGAACCCCATGGAGGATAGTGTGCCTGCCAAACTAGAGGAGAAAAAACAAAAGGGAGGGCACGTTGTCTCTCTCCCTGATCGCCCTGCAATGTCATCCTGTAAGGAGCTGATAGAGAGCAGGTGCATTTTGGACATTTGTAACAGCTGCACCAGCTCGTGTTCAGGTGCAGCAACCAGCCAAGCAGAGATCCCTGGGTCTGGTGGGGAGAACAGACAGTTGCTCTTAGCTGTGGGAGGCTTATGTGCCAGGACTGTGAAAACACTGAGGCTGTGTGGTAGGATTCAGGGTGTGGTGGAGACTTTGGGCAGTCACTGTGGGAGGCTCCACATGATCAGGGATCCTGGTTACCTGGTGAGGGACATTGCTGGGGAATCTAAGCTTACACTGAGGATTGCACAGATCCTTTGTGTGGTCCTTGTGGCAGAGCAGACAAATAATATACCCACTGGGGCAAGCTTTCAGGCACTGGTCTCCGTTGAGGAGAGGAGCTCACTGAGTCAATACCAGCAGACAAGAATAAACCTCCTTTCTGATTAAAAAAAAAAAAAAGAGAGAGAGAGAGAGGAGTTTTACCATGCCAAACATGGGTGTGTCAACTCAGACACATCCTTCATACCAGATAATTGAACAGAACTCCTTAGCCACACCCACAACATGCCTCTAGGTATTCCTTGAAAGCAGACACTCTACTAATCCACACATAGTCCAAAGATAAAAGCCACCACAGTGAAAAAACAATGAAGAAACTAACTAGTATCTCCACAAATGCTGAATAACAAATGTACCAATTCAAGAAACAAGAATAAGAAAAAACAACATGATGCCCCCAAAAGAACATAACACTTCAATACTAGATTATGAAGATGATGAGACTGAAGAAATGCCAGAAGTGGAATTCAAAAAATTGATCATAGGATTATTTAGAAGTAATGAAATCAATATAAGACATGAAAGAAAATTTCTCCCACGAAATTGAGGTCTTAGAAATCAAAATGAAATATTGGAAATGAAGAATTCAAAGAATAAATAAAAAATGAAGTGGAAAGCCTTAACAGCAAGAATCCCTAAAGCAGAAGAAAGACTATCAGACTTAGAAGACAAAGCACAGGAAATTATACAGTCAGAACAAAAACAAGAAAAAATTGGAAAACTAAAAAACACTGTTGGGAACCTACAGGATACTATCAAACGACCCAACATATGGGTTCTACAAGTTCCTGAAGGAATGGAAATAGAGAAAGGGTTAGAAGGCCTTTTGAGTGAAATAATAAAAGAAATGCCTAATTTGGAGACAGAAAGGGACGTCCAAATACAGGAAGCACACAGAACTCCTAATAGTCAGGACTAGAAAAGATCTTCTACACAACTCATTGTAATTAAACTCACCACAGTAAAACATAAAGGAAAGATTCTAAAATGTGCACAAGAGCTATGCCAGGTTACTTTCAGAGGATCTCCAACTAGATTTACAGCAGACTTCTCATCTGAAACCCTACCACATTACTTTCAGAGGATCTCCAATTAGACTCACAGCAAATTTCTCATCAGAAACCCTACAGGCTAGGAAAGAATAGCAAGAGATATTCCGAGTCTTAAGAGAAAAAAAACTATCAACCCAAAATAATACACCCTGCAAAACTCTATTTTATGAATGAAGGTGAAATAAAGACCTTGCATAACAAACAGAAATTGAAAGAATTTGTCACCACCCATCCAGCTCTACAAAAGATGCTTAAGGATGTGATACACACAGAAACAGAGTCATCACTATGAAAGAGGGTAAAGGAAGAAAATCACCCAGTAAAAGTTCAAAGGGAATTCAAAGTAAAAAAAAATAGGAATATTTTTGGGAAAAATGGCAGGACAAAGCCGTTACTTATCAATAGTCACTTTGAATGTAAATGACCTCAACTCTCCAGTTAAAAGACAGACTGGCTGAATGGATTAAAAAACAAAACCCATCTATTTGCTGCCTACAAGAAACACATCTTACCAACAAAGATGCCTGTAGACTGAAAGTGAAAGATGGAAAAAGAGATTCCATACTAGCAGAAACCAAAAAAACAACTGGTATAGTCATAATCACTTTAAATAGCATTCTGACCTCAGAATCAGCCATTCTGATTTGTCTGAAAAGTTCATGAGAGCATTTCAAGCATGGAAAGCCAAAAAACTGTGGCAAAAAAAATGTCCTACATGAAGGATCTCTGTGAGAGAGATCTCAGTGGAAAGAAGTGGCCATCAAAGAAGGATGTACTTTTCTCTGAAGGAAGAGAGAACTTCCATTTTGTTTATGGCCTTGTCTAAATACTGACAGAAATTGTGGATTCAGAAGGCTTCCATAGCCTTGGCAGCTCATGTCAAAGGCCTCAGGTGATCACTGATGTCATACACAAGAGTATTAAATTAACAACAGAAGTCACTGTGCACTTACTTTCCATGCAGGACTTCTGTCCTCAATGAGTTGTATTAAGAGAATTAACTGTAAAACCTGTTCTCAAACAGTTTTTTTGTGTGTATGCAAATTATTGAAATATTTACTTAGAATACAGTTGGTCTTTGGTGTATAAAATTAATTGAAAATGAATCTTAATAGAGAATGGGACTGGGAATGGGAGAAGGAGGAGGACATGGGCTGGGACTGGGGATGGGAGGGCGGGTATAGTGGGAAAAATCACCATATTCCTAAAGTTGTACTTGGGAAATTTATACTCATTAAATAAAAGGTTTCTTTGAGGGGGAAAAAAGTCCTTCATCTTGGCCATCAAGCATAATATAATCATAGGAGTAGTTTTCCACTTATTCACAGGTCCCATTCACATTCAAGAATTTGGGGATCAGTACAAGGGGTGATTATATAAGAGATGTAACCAGACACAGAATCTAGGGGCCATCTTAATGATTTGCCTATTACAGAACTCCTATCATAAAGTTTAACCTGTATCTTTTTATATTCTTGGCTCCTGACATAGGATTTTTTTGTTTACTTGTAGTTCTATTTCCCCTTGGTGGGATGAAAGATGGCTAAGAGTGAGGACTTTATATTGTTCACTATTACTGCTTCAGGAACTAAAACAGTGTTTGCCATACAATCCAAGTTCAATGAACAAAGCTAATGAAGCCAAGCTAACTGAACAAGTGAATGAATTTAAGCAAGAATCTTTTTGACCCGTTTCTTTCACAGGAAGTCCAGCATATTATCATCTATATTTTTCTCTTCTTCCAACAGACATTGGTCAGACGCAAGTAAACGTCTGTGACTATTGAGCACTTACTCTTAACTGGCCAGTTAAGCACACCATACTTAATCCTCATAATAATCCTCTCTAAATCACGTAATCTTTTCTGATTCTAACTAGTAGAAAATTTAATTTAGGCATACATTTGGGAGTCCTGTATTTCTGAAGTAGTGAGTAAGTATTCTCTAGTCTATCCTCCTGTTTAGTAACTAAACACTTCTGTTTGCAGTGGGTGCTTGTCTCAGTGGTTAAAATATCATTTAGGATGCCCAAATGAGGATGCTCAGTGATTACATTTGAGTCTTGGCTCTGCTGCTGATTTCAGCTTACTAATGCATATCTGGAAGACAACAGGTAATGACTCAAATAACTGAGTCCTGCCACCCATGTGGAAGATTCCTAAATTGACTGCTGGATCCTGGCTTTGGCCTGCCCCATCCGTAGCTGTTGCATATTTGGAGATTGAACCAGCAAATGCAAGAGCTCTCATTCTGCCTTTCAAATAAATAATTTTTAAAATGAGCCCCTCAGTTTTATCTAAGCACCCCACCCCCATAACAGGGTTCCCTAACCCAGTTTCTCTTGAAATTCAGTTCACAATTAATCATAATAATAGGATTAAGAGTCAAAGGGATCACATAAACAAGACTAGTGTCTGCTAATACTAACTGAAAGAATTAAAAAGGAGAGAATGATCCAACATGGGAAGCGGGATACACAGCAGACTCATTGAATGGCAAATGTCTTAAACAGCACTCTGGCCTCAGAATCAGCCCTTAAGGCATTCGGATCTGGCTGAAGAGCCCATGAGAGTATTTTAGGCATGGAAAGCCAAGACACTCTGGAAAAAAAAAAAAAAAAAAAACACCTAAGTGAAAGATCTCTGCGAGTGAGATCCCAGTAGAAAGAATGGGCCCTCAAAGAAGGAGGTACCTTTCTCTGAAGGGAGGAGAGGACTTCCACTTTGACTATGACCTTGTCTAAATAAGATCAATGTCCGTGAACTCAAAAGGCTTCCATAGCCTTGGCATCTCATGACAAGAGCCTAGGGTGATTACTGACGCCATAAACAAGAGTGTCAATTTTTTTTTAACTTTTATTTAATGAATATAAATTTCCAAATTACGGCTTATGGACCACAATGGCTTCCCCCCCACAACGTCCCTCCCACCTGCAACCCTCCCCTTTCTCACTCCCTCTCCCCTTCCACCCACATGAGGACCCATTTTTGATTCTCTTTATATACAGAAGATCAGTTTAGCATACATTAAGTAAAGATTTCAACAGTTTGCTCCCACACAGAAACATAAAGTGAAAAATAATAGATAATTTTTTAAATCATGATGAAATCAGATCAGACCTATTGTCATGTTTAATCCCAGTGAGAGTCAAGTTGGGAATTGATAATTTCTTCTTCTTCTTTTTTTTTTACAGAGGATCAGTTTAGTATACATTAAGTAAAGATTTCAACAGTTTGCACCCCCATAGAAACACAAAGTGAAATATACTGTTTGAGTACTCGTTATAGCATTAAGTCTCAATGTACAGCACATTAAGGACAGAGATCCTGCATGAGGAGTAAGTGCACAGTGACTCCTGTTGTTGACTTTACAAATTGACACTCCTGTTTATGGCATCAGTAATCTCCCTATGCACCAGTCATGAGTTTCCAAGGCTATGGAAGCCCCTTGAGTTCTCCGACTCTTATCTTGTTTAGACAAGGTCATAGTCAAAGTGGAGGTTCTCTCCTCCCTTCAGAGAAAGGTACCTCCTTCTTTGAAGACCTGTTCTTTCCACTGGGATCTCCAGAGTGTCAATTTTTTAAGTCAACAACAGGAGTCACTGTGCACTTACTCCCCATGTAGGATCTCTGTCCTTAATGTGTTGTTCAATGTGAATTAATGCTATAACTAGTACTCAAACGGTATTTTACACTTTGTGTTTCTGTGTGGGTGCAAACCGTTGAAATCTTTACTTAATATATACTAAATTGATCTTCTGTACATAAAGATAATTGAAAATGAATCTTGGGCCAGTGCCGCGGCTCACTAGGCTAATCCTCTGCCTTGCAGTGCCGGCACACCGGGTTCTAGTCCCGGCCGGGGCACCGGATTCTGTCCTGGTTGCCCCTTTTCCAGGCCAGCTCTCTGCTGTGGCCAGGGAGTGCAGTGAAGGATGGTCCAAGTGCTTGGGCCCTGCACTCCATGGGAGACCAGGATAAGTACATGGCTCCTGCCATCGGATCAGCGCGGTGCACTGGCTGCAGCGCGCCGGCCACGGCGGCCATTGGAGGGTGAACCAACGGCAAAGGAAGACCTTTCTTTCTGTCTCTCTCTCTCACTGTCCACTCTGCCTGTCAAAAAAAAAAAAGAAGAAGAAGAAAAAAGGAAATGAATCTTGATGCAAATGGAATGGGAGAGGGAGCGGGAGATGTAACTTGGTCTCCACGTTACAGCAGCTGAGCCTATAATAGGAGACAGCAACCCTCCCCAAAGTCAAGACAGAATCTGGGGTCCTATGTTCAGCAAAACACTTAGAAAAGGACTCTTCAGTCTTCATAATTCCCTGTTACAACTGATGAGCTAATTTCCAAGCCTGCATGACTCCTAGAAGACTGAAAAACCTGGGCAGCAGGTCATGTTCATGCCTGCTGGTCCTAAGGCAACAGCTCCTAAGACTTAACCCATCCATCACCCCAGCCACATCCATCAAAAATCCCCTGAAAGGAAGTGTTTCTGACTATGTGGAATTTACCAAACCCCACACTCTTTACCTTGTCTCAAAAGGAGTTCTCTAAATAGTCTCCATTCTCTTCAGTCTAGCCCACTTTCATATTCCTAATTCATTCACCTCTAACTCTTCTACCCCTCTGGAATGATTCAAAATATTTCTCTTCAATGAACTCATGCTTTTGCTAATCACATTCTAGTTTGAGGTTATCTGGAAACTTCTCTTTGTGTAATATCCCCACCCCTTCATAAAAGTTCCATGGGAAAATAACACAAAAACCAGATTACTATCTTCTTAAAAGAGGAAAGAAAAAACCCACAGAGCAGTGAAAAAAAGTTACCATCTCCATAAATTGTTATAGCTACCACAAGAATCCAAATATGATGTCTTTAGAGTTGATTTTGAGAAGTATGAGAATGGAGAGTAAAAGAAGGATGGGGAATGTAGAAAATTTTTGAAGGTAGAAAGCAGTTTCTGGTTAAGGATAGGAGGACCAGAGCTGGTGCTGTGGCCTAGCGGGTAAATCTGCCTGCAGTGCCGGCATCCCATATGGGCACCAGTTCAAGTCCTGGCCGCTCCATTTCCAATCCAGCTCTCTGCTAGGGTCTGGAAAAGCAGCAGAACATGCCCCAAGTCCTTGGGCCCCTGTACCCACGTGGGAGACCCAGAAGAAGCTCCTACTTCAGACTGGCATAGCTCCAGCCGTTGCAGCCAATTGGGAAGTGAACCAGAGGATGGAAGACCTCTCTCTCTCTCTCTCTGTCTTTCTCTCTCTCTCTCTCTCTCTCTCTCTCTCTCTCTCTGTCTCTCCTTCTCTTTCTGTGGAACTCTGACTTTTAAATAAATAAATAAATCTTTAAAAAAAATTATAAGGACCATGGAATAAGAGAAACCCAAGGCTGCAAGAATGAATTTCAAGTGGATAAAAGTAAATGAATGGGCCGGCGCCGCGGCTCACTAGGCTAATCCTCCGCCTAGCGGCGCCGGCACACCGGGTTCTAGTCCCGGTCGGGGCGCCGGATTCTGTCCCGGTTGCCCCTCTTCCAGGCCAGTCCTCTGCTGTGGCCCGGGAGTGCAGTGGAGGATGGCCCAGGTGCTTGGGCCCTGCACCCCATGGGAGACCAGGAAAAGCACCTGGCTCCTGGCTCCTGCCATCGGATCAGCGCGGTGGGCCGGCTGCAGCGCGCCGGCCGCGGCGGCCATTGGAGGGTGAACCAACGGCAAAGGAAGACCTTTCTCTCTGTCTCTCTCTCTCTCTCTCTCACTGTCCACTCTGCCTGTCAAAAAAAAAAAAAAAAAAAAAAAGTAAATGAATGGAAGCATAGGTAGGAACTTTGTATTGGAGAGGAAGGCAGTAGCTCTTTTTCTTACTGTTTGAGGGCAGAGAGAGAATCAGAAGGAGCAAGAGAGAGCCCCCTTCACTGACCCACTCCCCAGATGCAACAATGGCAAGACTAAGCTATACCACAGCTTGGAACCAGGAACTCACTTCAAGTCTCCCATATGAGTGGCAGGGACCCAACCCCTGAGCCATCACAGCTGCCTCTCAGGGTGTACATAAGCAGGAAGCTGAAATTAGAAATAGAGCACACACACACCCAGGTTCAGATAGGGACCGTAGCATTTCAACAGTGGCATAATCATGAGGCCAAATGCCTACCCTGACAATAGCTTCTAGATAAATTAAGTTTGAGGTCACACTGAAAATCCAAATAGAAATTCCCAAGAGATATGCAACAAGAGCTCTGAAATCAGTATCTAGATGGAGATGTTGATAGAGGCCGAGAAAATTCAGGAGCTCATCAAGGCAGGGAATTAAGAAGCCAAAAGGCAGAAGACCACCTCTGATGCTTGAGGAAAACTCACACAGAGGAAATAGAAGAAAATGTCAAGAAAGACAAGAACAAAGAAGCAGGAATGCATTTAAAGATGTCCCAGATAGCATGGGAGGAAGCAGTTTTAAGCAAAATGCATAGAGAAACTGAAAAGCTGAGCAAAGGCCAGTGGGTTAAGCAATTGGTAATAAAAAAAATGGTTAGTAATAACTTACTAATGATAGGTATTCCTATAAGAAAAAAACTCTGAAGTGCAGGTATTTCTAAGGATGGAGACTGTCAAGATTCTTCTCAGGGCTATAATGGAGCTACAATCTTCCCTTAATATCTTTTTCGCAAATTCTGGCAAATTCATTACAAAAACTGCATATGTAGCTTCTTGCTATTTACAAACATAAAATGTCCCTAGTTTGAAAAATATCCATATCCCAGAAGGCATCATTCAAGGCAAATGGACTTGGAATTATTAAATGTATTTTACTGAATCAATATGATGAAGAATATTTAGTCTCATTTCCCATACCAAAAGACTACATGTATTACATATAGCAGCTCTTAAAATATGAAATGTTTTCCCCCAAGCTGTTCAAATGAAGATATTTCCCTCCATTTTCATTCTATGTTGAAGAAATAACGTTAGTCCTATTTAGTGCACTAGCTAGTGTTTGCCTAAACCCTGTAAATGTTCGCCCACGATGGAATCAATAAATGGAATATAGAATTCATCTCACAGATGGATGATGCCTAATGGACCCTAGATTTTAATTCTGAGATGTGAGCCCAAACCAAAGAGCTAAAAAAGAGCAAAGAATGGGAAAGAAACATGGCAGGGGGAGAGGGGGAGACGATGAGAAGGGGAGGGAAGAGAAGGGAAGGGGATGGAAGGGAAAGAAAGAGGGAGGAAGACAAGTTCTTCACCAAGTCAAAAATAAACAGGATTGCACATATTTAGACAATGAAAAAAATTATGCAATTAACAATATCCTCATAGCCTTTCTGGTGAGCATGAATAAAACATTAACAGGAAGTATACAGATAAAATATTGAGGTGCTAGATGCTGGCACTTACCACAAACAATGAAAGCCTTTCACACTGATCAGTTATTTCCTTATTAAAAGATTTGTGAAGCTCAGGGGGGGAAATGATAAGAGAGAAATTAAAGAAATGTCTTTTACTATTAGCCCAAAAGAAAAGGGAAATGACAAATTTAAGTTACACTCGAGTTTCCTAACACCTGCTACTGTAAAGCAGTCTTGTAGTTGCATGACTTTCTCAGTTTCCCTCCTTGTATCTGATAATGTTTGGATGCAATCTGAGTTCAGCTTCCATTTCTGTTTTATCAAAGTCAGTTGCGCCATAGTCAGGCATCAGCAGAAGATAGCACTGGGTGGGTTCCGATCTGGCCCAAGCTTCAAGAAGCTGAAGTGAGCAAATGCTGGTGACGACCCTATCCCAGTCCCTGTGTGGTTATCCCCCTCTCTTGTCTCACCGCAGCCTCAGGGTCTCCTCCATCCTCTCGGCCACTGATCTACTTTGCTGAGACCAGGGTTGCCCAGAACACACGTTGCCCACCCCCACCTGTCTTTATTCCCATCCCTTCCTCCAGTTTCAAGATGAAATGAGCCCCCCTCTTCCTCATAGTAAATCCTTTCACCACTCAACACCTACCTTTTCCTCTGTCAGATCTTAAGAGATGCTGGCTCTAACTCATCAATCTTTCTCAAGCATCACTGCTGTCTCCTTATCCCCTTCTATCTGTCTCTGACTCCTCCTACTCCTTTCATGCTGGGTCAGAGGAACAAGGAACCAACTTAATTTTCAAGGAGGTCTCATCCAGCAATGCACATTTCCACAGACCTCCTTGTTCTTTTCTAAGTAATCTGCAGTGGAAAGTAAAGTAAATATGCAGTAATTAATACTTAGAAAATTAAAAGGGAAGAATCTCACTCACAAATCAAGAAAAACATTGCCTTTATGGGAAAAACATAACAGTATATGCCTATAGAAAGAATATTATATACTGACAGATATAATTCACAAACGTGTTCAGGATAGGAAAATAATATCAAAAAATGTCCCCAGGCTGGCATTGTGGCATAGCAAGTTAAGCAGCTACCTGGAACACCAGCGTCTCATATGAGCACCAGTTCGAGCCCAGGTGTTCCATTTCCGATCCAACTCACTGTTAATGTGCCTGAGAAAGTAGTGGAAGATAGCCCAAGAGCTTGGGCTCCTATACCACCATGGGAGACCAGGATGAAGCTCTTGGCTCCTTTCTTCAGTTCAGGCTGTCACAACCATTTAGGGAGTGAATCAGTGCATGGAAGAGTTTTCTCTCCGTGTCTCTCCCTATCTCTCTTTAATTCTGCCTTTCAAGTAAATAAAATCAGTCTTTAAAAAAAAAAAAACCTAAAATGACAGGATCATTTGCTTTATACACATCAACAACCTTAAAATATTGGGCATATGTTTTGACTCTGTAATTTCTAGAAATCTATTTGAAAGAAATAATCAGAAATATAAACCAAAACACACCACATTTTGCATGTCCATATACATGTTCATTTTAGTATTATTTATGATAATGAAAAAAACTAAACACATCCTAAAGTGCCAATAAAAGATGAATGATTAAGAAAATTTATGGTACATGTAAACAATAAAATGTTTACATTATGGGGCCAGCATTGTGACATGGCAGGTAAAACTGCCTCTTGCAGTGCCAACATCAAATATGGACCTCAATTCATGTCCTGGCTGCTCCACTTCTGATCCAGCTCCTTGCTAGTGGCCTGACAAAAGCAGCAGAGAGTGGGCCAAGTGTGTGGACTCCTGCCACCTTTATGGAAGACCTGGATGAAGCTCCTGGCTTCTGGCTTCCATCTAACCCAGTACTGGCCATTGTGGCCACCTGAAGAGTGAAACAACAGATAAAAGATCTGAAAAATCTCTGTATGTGTGTGTGTGCCTGTGCGTGTGTCTGCCAATCTCCTGTAACTTCATTTTTGAATTACATATTTTTTTAATGTTTACAGTTATTTTTTAAATATTTTTTATATTTTTTTAATTTTTATTTTATTTATTTTTTTGACAAGCAGAGTGGACAGTGAGAGAGAGAGAGAAAGATCTTCCTTTGCCATTCGTTCGCCCTCCAATGGCCACCGCGGCCAGCGCGCTGCGGCCGGTGCACTGCACTGATCCGATGGCAGGAGCCAGGTCCCCTGGTCTCCCATGGGGTGCAGGGCCCAAGGACTTGGGCCATCCTCCACTGCACTCCCTGGTCACAGCAGAGAGCTGGCCTGGAAGAGGGGCAACCAGGACATAATCCGGCGCCCCAACCGGGACTAGAACCCGGTGTGCCGGCGCTGCAAGGCGGAGGATTAGCCTAGTGAGCCACGGCGCCAGCCAAAATGTTTACAGTTATTAAAACTCAGAGGAACAAATGAGTGTTTAAGACACCCACATCTCATATCCAAGTACCTGGGTTTGATACCAGCTCTAGCTTCTGACTCCAGCTTCCTGCCAGTGCTGACTCTGGGAGGCAGCAGTAATGGCTCAAGTAATTGTGTTCTGGTTACTTATGTGGGAAAACGAGATTGCATTGCTCGATCCTGGCTCTGGCCCTGCTCAGCCCAGATCATTGCAGGCATTTGGGAAATAAACCAGCAAATAGGAGCGGGAACTTTCAGTCTCTCAGTCTCTCTTTCTCTCTCCTCCCCACTCTGCTTCTCAAATAAGAAAAAATAATAATGCATGTTTTTTAAAACCTCAGGTATACTAAATCAAGAGTGATATGCATATTTTATATTATTAAAGAAAACAATGATGCAAAGTAGTGTAAATTCAACTGTGTAAAACACTGTTCAAAATAGTAGAAGAATGAATGTTTGCATTTTAACAGGAATGGCTTCTAGGTAAGGCTTTATGAATAACAAATTTTTTTCCTGTTCTTTTATACTTTACTTTCCAACTTGCTTAAAATGAGCATGTTCAGGTTGGGGTTAATAAAGCCTGTTTCGTGGGCAACCTCCCTTTTCTTCAATTTCTCAGTTACTAGAGAATATGAAGCACACCACCTTCTCTTCCATTTTTCATTCCAACAAAGAATCAGTACGCTGGTGCAGGTAGAATTTTTTTCCTTTTGTGACCTACAGCCCTGCAGTGGCTGTCTTGAATCGTAGCTGACTGTATGGATTTTTAGTTTGGAATCTGCAGTATGTACAGTCTCATCTCTCAGAAACCAGATATTGATCCCTGTCTCACTGAGTCTACACAAACTGGATTGCCTGAATTCAGGGATTTTTTTTAAAGGAACAAATTCAGTAAATTAAATGGGGTGTATTTTTTCCTACAGTATGCCAAATAGCAGGTTTACCTGCGTTTTTGGCTTTTTAGGTAGCTTTTATGGTGCCAGAGAAATCCAAAATGCAAAATGGTATAAGGGAACTCATTTATGGATGGCTCATCAAGTTAATTTTGCCATAGATGTAATTGTGCCCCCCAAGTAAACCTTCAAATCAAGGTACACATATACTAAGAGAAGGATTAAAGAGGAGGAAGACCAACCTGGTGGCTGGTTCACAGGTCAGCAACAGAATATCACAAATGTTGCCTCCATGATCAGCCAGTCATAGAGTCTGCAAATATTTGTGGAGCTGATGTGCCAGGAACAGAAACTAATATGGACAGAGTACCTGTCCTCAGGGGCTTTCAGTCCACTAGGAAAGATGGACCTTATACTGGTCACATTGGCTGTTGTAGAGGCTGCCTGGAAAGCAGAAGTGCCTTATACACTAAGTCAGTTCCAGCCTAGCCTTGAGAGTTGTCCTTAAGGACTAATCATTTAACTAAACCTAAAAAGATGAGAAATTGACTAACTAGACTGGGGCCAGAAAGGAGGGTGGACTAAATTAGGACCAGACAGAGGGGTGGCATGTATTAGAATCCTGTGATTTAAGAGAGCACGGCCTGTTTGAAAAATCATGAGAAATCCTTAATGACCAAAAGTCCAAGAGCAAGGAGGAAGTCATCAGAGTTGGGGCTAAGATGTAAGCAGTGCAGAGCCCAGAAGGCCAGGTAAAGATGTGTTTATGAGTTTAAATTTAGTTGCTTTGGCTGCAATAAAGAGAATTCTTTGGAGAGATATAGGATGGAAACAGAGATGAGAAGATATAATTGCTACAGTTCAAGCAAGATGATAGCAGCACAAAGACAGTGGACATGGAGAAGAAAAGACAAATTTGAGGATGTGTTAAAACACTAGTAAATCCACAGGGTCATATTGCTGCCTCCTTTACTGAGTCAACTGCCCAACACATTCCTCCCAACTTACCATTCACATGACAATGGGAACATGAAAGTGGGGAGAAAAGGAACCCTTCTCTTCAGCCATGAAGAATTTTTAAGAACTTATCTATCATATTCTCAACATTGATTAGAAAGGGGACCTCAATTACCTAATATGCATATTGCCATGTCCATTTTAAATAAGCTACTTGAGACCCTTGGGTTTTTTGTTTGTTTTTTAAGAAGAGAGACTGCCCCAGCACCCCCAAGCCTGTAAACTGAGTCCTGGGTCTCCTTCCAGTGCAGGATTCTGTGCACTTGTCCAGTCACAGGGAAATGGTGGAAGAACCAGGCTGGAGTTGGGAGACTAACTGCTCATCCCTCTCTGCTTTCATGAGGCTCTGAGCACTTCAGAACACAAATGGACCTTGATCATAGATTCTTAAGAGGATTTTTGAAAGAAAAAAAGTAATATGTTCCTTCATCTATTGTGTGTTTTCCCTAGAAACCTCCTATGAAAGGTTTTCATTATCCAGGATAGCTTTTAAATGTTGCTCCAGCCCTAAGTGTATTTGCATTAAGATGCAGCTTATTTCTTGCATCTCCGAGAACCATGCCCTCTTGCTATTAGTACATTCATAACCCCTCACACTCACAGCAGAACAAGAGAAGTCAAAGTAGATGAAAGGGACCAGATCCATTTGCTCCTAACCAGGCCTCTGAAGAGCCTCTTAGAGGATCCCAGGTTACAAATATGTTCATCTTTGCCATTCACAAATACCTTTTTGAAGGCAAAAATGGGTCTATAAAATGGGAAAAGAATAATGTCTGCCCTTTCCACTGCTCCTTCTAGAATCTTTCCTTCAAAATGTTTTTATCTGCCAGGGACAAGCCTGGCTTTAGATGTATGCCATTTGTTCCCTGTGCCTGTTTCCCATTAGTATGAGTTTCTGAGGCCTCTTTCTTTTTCTTTCCACTGAAAGTTATGAACAGGGCAACAACTTGCTACTCTTATTTTGAGGGACAGAGAGAAGCCAAGGGTTTATGATCGTGTCCCTGCCTGCAGAACTGTGTATGCTTTGACTGAAACTTTGTATTGACTTGGAACCCTTTGGAGAAACAACTACTGTTTTCCATGATAGTCATGTTTGTGGCACCTAGCTGTGGCCCTGAACATTGTTGATCTGAGGCAGGGCAAAAATGCATCAACTGTAGCAATGAAAATTCTAGAAAGATCACCACTTATCCCTCACTTTGAAAGCTCAGAATGTTATGTAGCCCACCCTGTAAGACAAACATGATATGGCCAAAGAACTCTTTCTTTGAAACTCCTCCATAGGCCATGAATATGGCTGAATTGGCATCTCCCATCAGAATGCAATTTTTTCCATCAGCTGTGGTATCTGATGACAAAATATGTAAGACATATTTAATTTCCCTTGGTTTCCCCTTCTTTCTCTCAAAGGCCTTTTTTCACTTTTAGAATAACGATTAAAAATACATTAAACATAAGGATGGGAATCCTGGCCTTAACTATGCATCCAGTCACCCTAATTGAAATATATACTCTATGAATTAGTAAATTCTTCATGGAAAACATCTTGATGAGAAACATAATAGACTCCAGGATAATTATTCTCTGCAAGGGATTTGACTGTTGGTTTTTATCCTCTTCAGACAAAAAGTGTTGCTCAGTGGCTGAACACAAACCCTGAGTTTGGCTATTGGGCTCAATCCCAGCTGTCCTTTAAAACAGTGAGGCCTTTGTCAAGTTACTTATCACTTAAGCCCTGGTTTCTTTTTCTTTACAACAACTTGACCATATTGTTGGGATTAAGCTAGTACACGTGAAAAGTTTAACACTATTTCTAAAAGATGAATTCTTCACATCCATAATAACTAGTGTTCTACGTATTATACTTCAGTACAGGAGTCATCTTCATGTCCTTTTACCTCAAATTAAAAATATTATTTTAGGTTTGGGGATTTAGGCACAGCAGGTTAAGGCACGAGTTGGGACATCCACATCCCATATGAGAGTGCTGGTTCTAATCCAGGCTACTCTGCTTCCAACCCCACTTCCTGCTAATGCATCCTAGGAGGCATCAAATGATGGCTTAAGTGCTTGGGGCTGCTACCCACATGGGAAACTTGGATGGAGTCCCTGGCTCCTGGCTTCAGCCTGGCCCAGGCCCAACTGTTCCAGACATTTGGGAAGTGAGCTGGCAGATGGAAAATTGATATTTCTATTTCTCTCTCTCTCTCTCTCTCTCTCTCTCTCTGCTTTTCTAGTATAATAATACACATTTTTAAACAAATATATTTTTAAATATTCTAACCAGGGCCAGCACTGTGGCATAGCAGGTAAAGCCACATCCTGCAGTTCTGGCATCCCAAATGGGCACCAGTTAGAGTCCCAGTTGCTCCACTTGCAGTCCAGCTCCCTACTGGTGCTTCTGAGAAAGGAGCAGAAGATGGCCCACGTATTTGGGTCCCTGTACCCACATGGAAGACCCAGAAGAAACTCATGGCTCCTGGATTTGGATTGGCCCAGCATTGGCTATTACAGCCATTTGAGGAGTGAACCAGCAAGTGGAAGATCCCACTCTCTCTCTGTCTCTCTATAATTCTGCTTTTCAGTAAATAAATAAATAAATATTTTTTAAAATATATATATTAACCAAATTTCCTGGATAATTCCTTCATTAATAATTCCTTAAAATCATGGTTTATGTAAATCACCTAAATAATGGCTTCAGTTGTACACATTCCTTTGAAACAGACTTGAGATGTATCAATGATGTGCTATTTATTATTTTTTAAAGTTGATCTGTTTGATAGTCTTTGGAGAGCCAAATCTAGACTTCTACTAGAAATTTTGACTCTCAACCTCTTAAGATCTCTTAACAGTTTGTGGATTTTTTTAAAAGATCCTAATACCAGAAAAGAAAAAATAGGGATCTTATTTTACAATTTCTTTCCTTAAAACATGCATCTACTACTGAAAGAGAATCCACTCTCTCTCCCAAACACGATGAACTGTCATTTGCTAAGTTCAATCACTGGGGAGTAACTGTATCTAAAGTAAACTGTATCTAAAGACAGACTAAACACCATTGTCTTTGTCCTGTTCTCTTTAGCTAGAGTTAAGACTGAACAGCTGGACAATCAAATAAGAGCTATCACTAGATCTCAAAACCTGTTCGAAGCGGTGCCTGCCACCAAAGCAAGGTTTTGTTTTAATTTAGGAAAATCTAGGCTCCAATTGATTCACACTAAATTCATATCCAAACTGTACTTATCAAGGTTCAGCTGATACGATGCATGACTTCCATCAATGCTGCATTCTTTTATTTCCTGTAATATCCAGAAGTCCCTTCTGCTCTGTGTCTGGAGTACCTGAGTGCTCTGATCTTGCTGAAAGTCGCCATTTTTAATCAATCAAAGCAGAGTAACTTAGAAATTTAGTGAAGGAACTCTTCAAAAAGGCATGGGCAACTTAAGGGAAAGCACCAAGGGACTGATAAAGCATCACTAACACCCCCAGGCCTGAAGGAAGAAGAAGAGGCCAGCATTTCCTGAATGAGAGCTGTAGCTATAGCTTTAGAATGCCCTCCTGGTAAGAGTGATGAGCTTCAACAAAGAAAACCAAGGACTGTCAACCCAACAAAAAAGAACTGAAGTGATAGCACCCCCCCCCCTTTGCTCTTTCTTCACCATCCACTCATATCCTGCTAATTTTCTTCATTGATCAAATCCCACCAGATGCCACCAAGCAAGAAAGCCACATGGATGCAATACATGGAGGTCAGGCTTTGGAGTGAAGTCCAGGGTAAAGAAAAATGAAGAGCTGATCTGGAAGAGCAAGTGGAAAATCACAGAACAAACCTTTTAGGGCCTTCTCTGACTATCTATGCTCCCATGAGAACATAAGCCAGTTTTTTCAGAATGCAAACCAATTTTGCAAGCATTTGTGAGGCAGAGGTACAAGGATATGTCACCCTGCACTCCTACACACACTTGTGAAAGTGAAATACTCTGATTTAGTGCCTGAAACAATGTACAGAGACCCATGTAAGTATTGCCTTCAAGGCTCAGCCCCGTTCCACAAAAAGGAGAAATGGAATTCAAGTAGGTACAAGGGACAGGGGCAGCAATGAAACTGAGGAACCAAGAAAGTAGGTTCCTAGAAATGAGCCAAAGAAGCCAAGGGGGAAGCCATTTCTAGCAATGAAAGGCAGAGAGAGAGGTGCGCGCGCACACACACACTCACTCACTCACTCTATCTGCCAGGTCTCCTGCAAATGTGGTGAGCTTAGAAACAAAGGCCAGAAGAAGCCACATAGCAGCTCCTAGGATGAGGATCTGGGCAGAACAGCTGGCTCTGTGGGTCATAATCAAGTAGGTTGGGGGGCAGTGGAAGCAGTGATTCTTTTTACATGGCTGGCCAGCAGCTTGGGCGTCAGCTCTGTGCTCTGAGCTGCCTGCTGAATGGCCTGGCTGCCACGTGGTGCCTGTGCTGGAAAAGACGTCCCACGTGGACAGTCAGACGGGAGGAAATGCTACGATCCGATCCCAGGTTCAGTGAGGGGACCGTGGGGGTTGGCCTCTGTGGTGAGCACGGAGCCACAGCAGCGGAGTCAGGGTGTAGCACATGCCTGTGACTCGGCCTGCCTCCCTGCTGCCTGCCACACGTGGTCACACTGAAGGAGTCCAGTCAGCTGGGGGGGCCCAGCCTCAAGGGCAGAGAGACAGATCTGGGCAAGCCCTTATTCCGCCATTGGCCTGTGGGGACCTCCATCAGGGTTTCCAGGCCTGACGGCCCTCCTCCAGGCTCCACCTTGCAGACCAGCGGCAGGGAACAGCCTCTGGAGCAAGGCTGAGCGGACACAGGCGCTGCGCTCCCTGACACGGACGCAGGGCTGCCGCTCGCGCTCGCCGGGGCCAGGGATGCGAGGCGAGGCGTGGGCGGGGACCCTGAGGAGCTGACCCGGAAGCAGTCCCTGGGCGGCAGGACCAGCACACCCCGCGCTGCCTGAGGAATGGCCTCCCGCAGGCGACACCGCTCAGGTCGCTCAGCCGTCCCAGAAGTGCCCTGTATAAAGTTTTATAGGCCATATCAAGTCACTGAAAAGTGAAGTTAAAAGTAGGAAAGGCGAGGCTGACGCTGCGGCGGGTAAAGCGCAGCCTGCAGTGATGACATCCCATCTGGGCGCTGGTTCGAGTCCTGGCTGTTCCACTTCTGATCCAGCTCTCTGCTATGGCCTAGGAAAGCAGTAGAAGACGGCCCCCAAGCCTTTGGGCCCCTGTTCCCACGTGGGAGACGTGGAAGAAGCTCCTTACTTCGATGGGCGCATCTCCAGCCATTGTGGCCATTTGGGCATCTAGGACAGGTAAGAAAGGAAAGATTAACCGATATTTATGAAACAAGTGTAATAGAAAAACAAGTGTTAGAAGCTTAAAACTACACAAGAATTGTCATTCTGATGGCCCACAGCCTGTCCACATTACCCTGAAAGCAAGAGCGTGCTGAAAGTGACCACTGCACTATATAACTCTTCCTAGACTTAATGCTGTTTTTAGTTGCAAAGCAGTAAGCTAGGCTCGACTGGCAGTCATCTTCTTTGAGCAATATTGACTCAGCACATATTTCTTGGAGTACAAATCTGTCAGAGAGCGAGGAGACAAAGTTTCAGAACGGAGACTCTGAAGCCAGACTTCCTGAGTCTCCATTCTGGATCCACCACTAACAAGCTCTGAGAGCTTGAGCAAGTTATTTCATCTCTCTGCTCTTCATTTGCCTCATCTGTGTAATGGGTTTACTAAAAGCACCTATTTCATAGGGTTGTTGTGAGAGTTGAGTGAGTTACTATCTGCAGAAGAGGGCACGAGCAGGTAGGTATTCTGTTAGCCATTATTATTATCATCATTAAGAATAAAAAAGACAGTTCCTAACCCAAAGAATCTCAGTGTCTAGGAGGAAGATCGACATGCACAGTTATGGCACTGGAGTGGGGAAGTTAGTTCTGATCTGTTTGTTTGGTGAGCTGGTTGTTTTTGTTTGTTTTATTTAGTGTGGCAAGTGCTACACAGAATCTAGCACAAACTGCCAAGGGTGCAAAGGATGTTGTCATTTACTGTGTGTGATACATGGCTAATCCACAGCTCACAAACTGGCATTTCATTAGGGAGATTCCAAAAATTCATGAGAAAAGGAAATAAAGGAGAAGTTTAGGGAAAGGTGTTTAGCTTAGAGGTTAACATGTCAGAGTTCCACACTGGAGTACCCGGGTTCAATTCTCAACTTCAGCTCCTGATTCTAGTTCCCTATCAGTGCAGACCCTGGAAGTAATAGAGATGGACTAAGCAGTTGGGCTGCTTGGATTATGTCCCAGCTGCTCCACTTCCGATCCAGCGCCCTGCTAATGGCCTGGAAAAAACAGCAGCTGATGGCCCCAGTGTTTGGGCCCCTGCCACCCATGTGAGAGACCTGGATGAAGCTCCTGGCTCCTGGATTCAGCCTTGCCCAGTACTAGCTGTTGAGGCCATCTGGGGAGTGAACCCACAGATGGAAGATAGCTCGCTCGCTCTCTCTCCCTCTCTCTCCCTCTCTCTCTCTTCTTCTCCCTCTCTCCCTCTATCTCCCTCTCTCTCTCGTCTTCTCCCTCTCTCCCTCTCTCTCTTCCTCCCTCTCTCTCTCTCTTTGTGTGTCTTACTCTTACTTTCAAATAAATAAATAAAATTCTTCTTTAAAAAAGCCACTGGGTTCCTACCACATACGTAGGAGAGCTTAGTTGTGCTCCCAGCTCCCAACTGTGGCCCTCCACCCATTGGCTTTAGGGAATAAACTAATAGATGGAAGTGAGCTTGTTCTCTCGCTCTTTCTCTCTCTCTCTCTCTCTCTCTCTCTCAAGTATTTTTTAAAGATAAGTTTATTTTGGTGCAAAAAATGAAAATCCATGCATAGTTTTTCTATAATATACATTTTCCATGAATTTTGAAGACTGCTTTATATGCATGCATTTCAAATTTTGAAAATGGTCTAAAATGGCCCAAAGCTATAACTGTCTCCAATTATTGTCTGTCTAGAATTTTCCCGAGTGGAAAATAAACTTCAGTACCAGAATATGTGTACTCTTTCACATGCAAACAAAGCCTGCATACAAAGGAGGTAACTGGGTATCATAACTGAATTCACCCCTGCCAGTCAGTCTGCCGATTTTTTTATCCTCATTTCAATTGATTGTGCGGCAATCAGCTGGCCTTATCATCTGGAAACCCAACCTGATCATTAAGACAGCTGTGATAATCAGATCACAGCTGAGAGAAATTCTAGTTCCTTTACCATAGAGAGATGGCAAGAGCCTGCCATGACAAAAAAAAAAAAAAAAAAAAAAATTGCAACCCCAGTTAAACTTTATTGTTTTGAGCTGTCATCCTTTTTCAGACTGCTCACATAATTTGGATCTGATTATCAAGTTCCCTTAATGCATCACTTTTTGCAATGAGCACACAGGATGTGCAATCAAAACTTGGAGTGTAGATGCTGTATCTACACTCTGCTGTTAAATAATGCAGTTGGAAAGAGACACCACTGAGACAACAAGGCCTCCTGGCTCCTGCATAAAGACTGAATTCTTACGGTGCTCAATTTCCCAATTCATAATCCCAGCGTCTGTGCAGCAGCGATGTCTAGTTAGCTACATCTTCGTGTCCTGCAAGGTGGTGAGTGCAGCTGGGCGGCAGCAGGCTTCTAGCTCGGGTTGATTGTGTGGCCTGCCCTGAAGAGCCTCGTGGGACCGGCAGTGTTCTGCAAATTAAAGTCGGCCTGGCCTGAAGGTCAGCAGCCATCCTCCAGCAGTCACTGGCCGTCCCAGCCCACTGCCCTTGAGAAATTGGTGCACTGCAAAACATATTTGCTCAGATACAGAGAGAAAGCGATTCTTCACCTAATTACATCCATTTGGCTCTGAACAGATAGAGCAGGTCTCTTTGTGGGGGAAACAAAGCAAGAAGGAAAATGGGTATTTATGTTTATTTGCTTAATCTCTCCACATTTGTATAGGGAAGCTAAGTAGCTAGACTAAGAGGATGAATGTGTGTGCTTTGTAAATTGTTTATACTGTATCAATGAGGAGAAAGAACATTGAGAGAAGGATGAGAAGAAAGAGTGAGCCTATGCACCCCACGGTAGGATTGTTTTACACAAATGGCCTCAGCGAACCCCCATCTACAAATAGCTTCCAACCACAAATGCCTTCTCTCTAGCTCCTGCCAAAATAACAGTCATTCTCTGTCATTCAGGGGCCTCTGTCTGAGTGTGCTGTTAAGTCTTTCTCGGCTTTTTGCAGACAGAGAACTGAGTTCGAGCTGGGCATTTCACATTTGTGCTGTGTTGTTAACCAGGGATTAAAATAATGGACAGAGAAACACAACGGAATGTTCTAGGAATACCTACGCAGCAGCTTGAACGTTACAGCCCCAGTGTGCCAGACCCTGGAGGCAGGGCCAAAGGACAAGTCTGTTTGGGCAGAAGCCAATGTTTCTCTTTGGCCAAAGAGACTTTTAGAGCTTTTACCCTGTGTCTTTTCTCTCAGCTGATATCCAGCTGAATTCCTTCATCCCCATTAACCTCCCTCTCCCAGTTTTATCTCCTTAGACCATTCATTTACATTCAGATACATGACCATTTTCTTGGGTCCAGTTATAGTTTGATAAGGATCAACGTTAAAGAGATGAAACGATGTGGGATTTCAGGCCTTTCTTCTGGAAAGACAGTGTGTCAGGGAAGCCTTGCTGACATATCTAAATACCCTGCCCTATTGGAGGTCAACACCTTCTCTGATCTGTGCTGTGCTCCCCAAATCATCCTCTCATGGCGAAAGATTTTTCTGCCCAGCCATGCAGAGACTGGCTTAGAAACTATCATAAGGATGGTACTTGATTCAGGGGCCCTGTGAAACTATGGACCTGAAAAGCAAGAGACAACAGAAGAGCTGAGTTGTAGGGCCAGTCTTCACCCCCAGATCCACCAAATGCTTCTGAAACATGAGAGTGTTCACAAATGCTGTTTACCACACAGCACCTTGCAGAAGATGGGGGAAGCCAACTTGACAGGCTTCAAAATCCTCAGATTGAAGGGATTGTAGAGTTTAAGAACACAGGAATGTAAAGTTCTAACGCACAGTTTAATACATTATTACTGTCCTAGTGTATGGTCTTTCAAGACAGAACCACAGCTTTACCTGTTATTTTTCTCTTAATTTGCAAGCAGTGCTAGCTGAATTGTTCATTTATGTCCAAGATCATGTCATCAGTTACAAGGTTAAGATTCAAATGGGCAAGAGAGAAGAAGGGGAAAAAATGCCAGCGGGTAGTAAGAAAAATGGACCCCTTGACCTTTCGTAAGCATTTCGTTTGCAAAGCACGTGTTTCATTCCAGCAAATGGTGAGAACAAATAGATGTGGGGAATGGTCTCTCCACTTCCTACCCCCTCAGGATCTCAAGGTTAAGGGTTTGTCCGACTCTTCCACCTGGCCTGAGATGAACACTTTTGAGACGCTGTGTGGGAAGTACTATCCATCTGCGTCCCTGCCTGTGTGGTATGCCCTATTCTTGGTGAATCCATTACAGACCCCTGAAAACAGGTTTGTCTCATTGGAGAGTCTGAATTTGGCCTTGAAGGAAAAAAATGACTCAAATAACAAATCATGCTTATACTCAGCTCAGAAAACTCAACACAAAGGAAGGAAGGGAGAGTAGAGGGGAGGGGAGGGGAAAGAGCATTGTGTTAGATGTGTCAATACTTAATATACTCAGTTGAAGCATATTAACCAATCTCCTCCACCACCGTCTACTGGCAGATCCGTTCCTAGTTCGGTCCAAAGTTATATTCAATTGTTTTAAAAGAAAAGAACAAGACCGACTTTTTAGATTCTATCATTAACTGTGGTAAAGGGATGGTTTTTCATCCTGTAGATAGCTAAGGGCACTTCATAATAGAATCCAGCGCCTTTCACCCCTAAATCACTGATTTGAATCCAACCCCGGTCACTATTGACAGAACACTATTACCTCTAGGTGCCGTCCGGTGGCCTGTATGGAATGAGTTGATGGTCCCTGTCCTGTTCCATGTGGACAGTTGCCCATGTCACCACGTTGTCAGTTTCAAACGAGAAGCCAAGGAGTTAATGGATGTGGAGCCTGGACCCCGCCTGCCTGCGAGGTGGTGCCTCCAGGTCAGAGTGGAGGGCACCGGCTGCGATGTGTGAAGCCAGGCCCCAATCTCCCTCGTCACTTTCCAGAACATCAATCCATCTCGTTGTTCCACAATCACCTCTGTAAAGGAAAGAGAATAAAATACATGGCTAGGGCTTTAGCCAGGATTTGTTTCCATTTTTCCTGACCGAAGAGGTTCCCTGGGATGAATTCAGCTTATGTGAACTTCTGGTAAGGAAAATAAACAAGAATCTGTAGCACCAAAGCAAAGCCACATGAATATTCAGTTTGTAAACCAAATATTATTGGATTATGTTTTCTACTTGTTTTGCTGCACTAGATCCTGCTGCAGAATAAATGATCTGGATTCAGCCAGAGCCACAGGAACAATACAGGAATTTCTATTCACAAGGACAATTACACATGTAGCCATCTAGACTCCATGACTGTACATACTCATACCTGAATGCAACTTCAGAGATCATACAGTATAAACCTTCCACCCTTTTTTTATATGAAAATGGTCATCCACATAGGCAAAGTGTCTTGTTCAACGTCACACAGTGAAAGAACCCAATTAAGACTAAACCTGAAGTCCCCAGACCTATTCAGCTGTGCTGTTTCACGAGTGTTTCATTTCCTCTCAATTTGCAAGTGTTTACTGAGCACTTCCTGTAGCCAGGCCCTCTGGTGGATTCAGTTGGGCAGTAGGGATGCTCCTGAAAGTGAGCAGTGGGTACAAGAAGAAGAGCAGGAGACTCTCCAAATTCAGCATCTAGCACAAGCCTGGCATGTGGAGATGTCAATGAACTGAAATGAATGAACAGGTAAAAGATTGCATGCAGATAAGGGTCATTTTATATTAGGTTTTGCAAGGAAGCCCCTAAAACAAGGACATGAGTGCACATTGTTGATTTGATAAATTATACTAGGGAGGAAACGGTAGAGGAACAGGAGGTGAAAGAGGGAAGGGATGAAACAGCATGGGGTTGTGTTGAGCAGGCTAATGCTGGAAACAGCTGGAGCTGAAACCCACTGGTAACTGCTAGGAGAAGGGGCGAAAACACACTCTTGAGGGAGGAAGCTGGGATGTCTGTCCACCAGTCCCCATCCATCATTGGCTGAGGGCTACATGAGCAGGGTGTTAACTCCCCAGCATGCTGCCTGTGTGGCAGCCAAGCACACTCCTGAAGGCATAGACGCCTTCAGATAGAGGTGTTTGCAATAGGAAGCCATCAGCCTTTCTGGAAATTGGGAGTGTGGGACCAATGACTTCTGCTGTGTGGGTTTGTGATCTTGTTACAAATATATCCAACAACCTGGATCAGTGTTTAAGACACCACAGTTAAGAAAGAGAATCCCTCATTGGACTGTTTGGGTTCAACACTTGCCTCTGCCTCCTGATTCCAGTTTGCTGCCAAAGACGACTCAGGGAGGCAGCAGGGGATGGCCCAGGTGATTCTGTTCTTCCTGCCACTCACATAGAAAAACCATATTAAGTACCCAGCCCCCAGCCCAACCGAAACTGTTGTGAAATTTGGGGAATGACCTAGTAGATGATAAGATCTCTCAATCTCTCTCTCTTCCTTATTCTCAAACAGATAAAAATTGTTAGAGGAATATATCTAATATTTAGAAAATTTTAAATAACAAAGAACAAAGATGGAACATTAAGAGAAGCAACACAACTTGGGAAGCAATTGCTATATGTACAGGGGCAAGTACAGAAAATCAATCTCTCTCTCTCTCTCTCTCTCTCTCTCTGGCTCTCAGCATTGTCTATTCATCTTGCTTCTCATCCAAAGCCCACAACTCCCTGTGTTCCACCCCTCCCGCCTCTCTGCCTCTCTGCTCCGCTGCCTCCCCCATAATGACCCCTCTGCAGAATTTCTTCCTGCAAAAGCCCCTTCATGCTCTCTTTCCAGCCCCCTGCCAGCTCCCACCATGTCATTGTCTCACTCTCTGAGCCCCCAGACCTGGAGTTTCTCCCTCGTGTCCCATCCTCCAAATATCTTCCTTTATTTCCATCTCCTCCCCAACATCCATGGTAATAAATTGGAATTTGCTTCTGAATAACAGCAGACAATAGCCGCTCAGGAGATTTAGTGAATAAATGAATCACCATATTACTAAATCAAGCTGCTAGCAGTGCACATAGGAGAACAGGCAAGACACTGAACTGAGAATTTTATAGCAACTTTCAGTCCAATTCCTGAAGAAAATTAGACAAACCCCACAGCCCCAGGAATCAGCCAAGTTCCAATGATGTTTGCTGGTAAAACTAGAGAAAAAGCCCTTTAGAATTCTCGTGCCCAAGCACTGTGCAATTCCCAGGATCTTCCCTTGGCTCCAATTTCCCTCAAAGAAACTATCTCAGTAATGTACACAGTGCAGCAAGATTGCTAAGTGCAGTCGCACCGACATTAACATAAGGTGCAAGGAGGCAAATCTGTCTCGGAAGATGTCAGTGGAAATGAGGACTGGTCTTCTGCTTCCCTCCTGGGCAAACCATAAGGATTTTGCAGGCAAAAGAAATGATTTAAAAATTCTTCTACATTATATTTTCTATCGCGGTGGTGCCTAATGATTGAGAAGTGACTATAGTGTGCAAAGAGCTATTCTAGATGCTTTACTTACTAGCTTATTTAATCCCAATAAAACTTTATGAATAATAAGTGGCAGTATATTTTGAGGCACTTGTGATGCTAACAATATTAGTACCATATCTTGCTTAATCCCCAAAACACTCTACAAGATAAGTTCACCTATCCTCACGTTATTTGTTATCCTCACTTTGCTTGTAATTAAACTGAGGTTTTGAAGTGCTCTATAATGTGCCCTAAATTACACAGCTCACTTGGACCACCAGTTCTGGAAGCTACACACCCTGTCTGACTCTCTAAGCTGGTCTGCTTCTACTGTATCACACTGTCATAGGTGCAGCCCTGTGTCCTCCCAGGAGTCACCCTTATATAGTGCCACCAAAGTTAGGAAGTAAAGAGGCAGATGGTTCCCTACAAAGTTGTCAGCCTCAAAGAACTTGTAGCCTATATCTTCAAAGACCTCATCTCTTTCTTAATCTACAGCTCTGGCATCAATGAATATACAAGGTTTGAGATTATATACCCCAGAGAATCCATTCTGATCTTCACTGTCACCTTGACAATCTCACTAAGACCAAGAATCAGTAAGAGAAAATATTTCTCTCCACTCCTGCAAACTGCGATCTCCTGCTGGAGGTATGGTGAAGTCTGCAGAATCAAGAGCAGCTCTGTGCCTCGCTGTCAATCTGGGTCCAAGTCTGCAGGGACTGGGAAGTGAGAGCAGCAGAAGAAGACGTAAGAGAAGGCCCAAGATACACATCCAACTCAGGAGAGATGTGCACATTTGCTCATCTGAGGGACAGATGGCTAAAACTGTTTTGTGTTGACTTTTGTAAAGCCCCGATTCTAATCAGTAGAATCTGCAAATACCATAGCTTAACAGCATAGAAAAAAACTGTTAAAATTAAACAAAAGACCATTGCTGGGTCACAAATTCAAGAGCAAAGCTTTCTGGATCCTTACTAGCTCCTTGACCTCTACCACCATGGTCATTGCTAATCCACAGCCCACATTATTCAGACCATTCTCTGGTGTATATTTGAAAGCACACGAAGACTCAAAGTGACAGCCTTGCTGGATTCCAAGAATTCTCCAAAAGTGGCTTGAACTTGGCTAAAGATTATCACAGCAGACTGTGAAAGCCACTATGACCCATCATGTATGACCCCCAACCTCCTCGGTAGCAAAATAAGTTTCAAACTACCTTGGAGATGGTGAGCGCAACACCTTCCACTGACCCCCTCCTCCAGAGCTGAGATGCAAAGAGCAAATGCAGGGGCAGGTTTGCAGGGGGTAGCCTGGAGGAAAGGGTGATGGGACTTGGGCACTCTGGCAAGGAATGCCATAGGATAGCATTGTAAAGAGATCCCACCCTGCACTGAAGGCTCACCCAAGGTTACATCAGCAGCACCTCCTCTGACAGCAGACTCTAGACATCACAGGCAAAGCAGAGCTGAGGGACTGGGAGTAACCACATCCAGCATGTGGTTGAAGGACCTGAGAGCCACAGAAGAGTTCTGAATTGGGGGACAAATGCTGTGTGAACTGGATCACTTCAGCTCTCATGTGCAAAATGTAGGTGACTACAAACACCTCGCCCACAAGGCTGCGATGAGGATGAAAAGAGAAGTAGATTGGAAATTGTCTCACATGGCTTATGGCACTCATTATGCAGCAAATCCCTGTTTGTTCAGAACATAGTTTCATTGCCAAAGGAAAACTTCATATTATAATCATAACCAAGATATTTTTTATTTGTTCAGCTTTTGTTCTTTCATAAAACAGTTGCACATACCTCAATTTTGAGCCTTGCAACAGTTTTAAGGTGGGTTTGAATGTTATTCCCATTTTGCTGCTGAGGCAGCAGAAGGTTCAGTGACTTGCACAAGGTCATACATGGAGAAAGTGGTAGAATGAGGCCTTCAGTCCAGGAACTTCGGACTCCATTCTGTGGCAGAAGCCTCCTTAGCTTACCACTGTAACAATTCAGCAACTGTGCCCTCTGGGATAGGGTGAGCAGTCACTGCCCTCCCACATTCCACAAATTTGCCTTGCAGAGAAAGTGGACTTCAGTGAGAACCAGGACAGAGTGGAACAAGGGCATCTGTGAGAACCTGGCCCTCTGACTTTTGTTCTCTACTCTGATTCCCTGCACAGAGGTAAAGACAAGTGACCCTGACAGAGCCTCACTGCCTCCTGTTTGCTCCCAGGGACGGACGAGCTCACTGAGGCCCACATCCCTTCCTTCGTCGTCCCAGCAAGCTAAAGCATCAGAAAAGGAGCCATTTGCTAATCAAGCGCCTCCATGCTTTCCAAAGTCAGCAGAGCCTGCCAAAATACATCCAAGAGCACATGCCCATCTCTACTTTGCGCAGTGATTTCCTGGCCATGTCACAGGCAGCGGTGGTTTGGGACGAGGAGGTTGGGGAGGAGCAGGGCCTGTGATTATCATTCCAGTCCATGCTGTACAGCTCGGTCTCCACCTTTAGTCGTGCTCATATTTTAAACCGAGGCTCTTTCATCTGTTCTGACCTTTCTTTTCCCATCAGCCCCCGATTATTACCATGCCTCGCCACACGTTCACAGAGGGAAACGGGAACCTCTTTTGTCTGTTTGCTTTATCAAGCCACAGTCACAAAAACTCTGCTCGGAACAAAGATATTCTCTGGACCCTTCACCTGGTGCATGGCCCTGGCAAGAAAAAGTGTGTTTAATGGGGAGACAGGAAAAAGCATGAGGAAGATGTAGCCTCCAAACCAGCACCAAGCGCCTACCCTCTCTGACTCTTGGCTACAAGCTGCCTTGTAACGGTTGACGACACACACAAAGGGGAAAACATTATTTCTGAGGCTAAACAGTAAAACAAAGGCAGCCCAGGCTGGTTAATTCTTCAAATGAGACAAACATAAATGGTGCGTGGATGTGCAATAAGGTGTAAAAAAGGAAGTGAGATGCATTAGAACCAAGAGTGCATAATGTATTATCAACAGCTCTGTGGCTTTGATGGGCGAAGGCTTTTATACAGACACTGTATTGATAGGTATTTCAACCAGCAGTAAAAAACCGTTCTTGACATTCATCTATAGGGAAAAATATCCATGTACTCTTGGCTGTAGGACCAATTAGTCTGTGAAAGCAGCAGGGTGGGGGACAGAATATAAATGCAGGATGCATCCGCACTTGATTACTCTAATGAAATGTCCATTGATTCCTATAGATTAATGTGAGAAGAACAGCAGCTGTAGAGTGGCTAACACCTCCAGGTCAGCAGCTGTGTGTGAGGGTGTGTGCACGTGTGTGTGTGTGCACACCCCCACGAGGTTTGTGCCTCAGAGAAGAGAGAAATTACAAGAGAAGAGTGCGTGTGTCTGGGTGACGCTGACTATGCTGGACAGACTCATGGAAAGGAAGGATGGGCTCTCTTCGGGGAGGGTGAGGAGGGGCTGTGTGTATGTCAGTGGACAATAGGAGTCTGGCTCGTCCACTTGCAGGAAATGGGGCTGAGAGTGTCATTTCCCTCCCGTCACCCTTTTCCCACTTTATTTGACTTTGCTGGGAGGAAGACAGAGAGCTCACAGGTCACCTAGTTTGGTTCCATTAATTCCATACAGCCTTGAATCACCCAGAGCAAATGTGGATTTCAAAGATGGCTCCCTGCCAACTCACTGGTGCCCACCCTCTTCCATCCAGCGCTGACTCTCTGCTGCATGCCCAAGCCAATATTGGGCCTTTCTTAAATGTGTCAAACTAAGTAATACACTCACCTAGCCTAAAGGACCCAACCTCTCCCCTGTAATTATTGGAGCAGCAGCCTAGCCCTCCTGGACTTGGCATCAATTTAAATTCTACATCTCCAGAGCAAGAATGTTTACAGGGCACTCTCTGCATTACCAAGTAAACACTGTCACATGGCTGCAAGTTCCTCCTGTCATTTGTACCATCTACACAGCTTTTCAACAGAAGGCCTGAGAGCTGCTCAGATTTTGCCTAAAATCTCTCCTGACAGGATGAGAGCACAGAAATCATTGACATAAACATTTCTTTTTTATTTTTTATTTATATAAAGGGTACAAATTTCATGTATTTCATATATACAGTTTCAAGACCGTAGTGATACTTCCCATCCTACCCTCTCAATCACTGTCACCCTCCCTCCTCTTTGCTTTCTTATTTTAATTTTTACAATGACATACTTTAAATTTTCTTTTTAATCACAAGCTTAACCCTACACTTAATAAAGAATTCAGCAAGTAATGAGTGGAAAACCACTGTTCCTCAGGAGTACAGACAAGGGCCAGTGGTTCTGTACTGTATCTGGTTCACAACAATTTCTATCTGTAGAAAAAAGTGGTGAGAAACTGGGAGCCAGGAGAACCCTGTGCCCAGCAGCTGCACAGGAGCTCTGGGAAAACTCAGAGCTGCTGCATTGGCCCCAGAAAGACAAGCTCTGAGGTTCCTGGGGACTTTAGCTCAGCAGCGTCTGCACAATAGCAAAGATAGGGAAGCTAGTGAGAAGCAACCAGCCCTGGAAATCTTTATACATCCAGAGAGGGACCTCTGCTCCAGCAGAGCTCAGCAGCCAGTGAAGGTGTGACCTCTCTAAGCTATAAGGTAGGATTCGGCAGCTTCAGTGCTCAAAGCATAGCCTTCTTTCTCCCTCGGAGGGCCCTCTGAGCTAGTCAGAACATGCTGATCACTCTTAGTTCTGAATAGCGATTTCATAAAGGCCAGAAGGAAAGGGCCCTTGACTGGAGAGTTAAGAAAATGGATGACAAAGGCAGGATGCATTAGCAATGCTGCTAGTCAGGAATTTAGCAGAGAGAGTCCCCTGCACATTTGACCACAAAACGCATACACTCAGGATCTGTGTATTTGCTAAGCACATGAGAATTAACTTGGTTTTTTTGTTGTTTTCTTTCTTTTTGTTTGTTTGTTTGTTTGTTTTGACAGGCAGAGTGGACAATGAGAGAGAGAGACAGAGAGAAAGGTCTTCCTTTGCCGTTGGTTCACTCTCCAGTGGCCACCGCGGCAGGCGCACCACGCTGATCTGATAGCAGGAGCCAGGTACTTATCCTGGTCTCCCATGGGGTGCAGGGCCCAAGGACTTTCATCCTCCCCTGCACTCCCTGGCCACAGCAGAGAGCTGGCCTGGAAGAGGGGCAACCGGAACAGAATCCAGCGCCCCGACTGGGACTAGAACCCGGTGTGCCGGCGCCGCAAGGTGGAGGATTAGCCTAGTGAGCCACGGCGCCGGCCTGACTTGGTTTTAGATGTGGTTAGAGTCAGATCCCTAAACTGGACTTTGATGGAGACAGATAGATAAACATAAAAGACACCAAAACCCTAGGTGTACACCAAATTGGACTGATAAAAATATAGATGCCTAATTGTGAAGGCAAATAGGCCACAATCTTCTCATTGCCCTCCAGCTAAGGAAAGGCCTTCCAGGTTTCCAAGTCTCCTTTACCTGCCAGTACCATGGAAGTCTGTGTTTTAAGGAGTACAGGCCCAACACTCTCTTTTTTATTGAGAAGCTGCAGAACTCTAACCGGTGGTTCAATAAATTGTATTACATCCCCCTCGCACTGAATGCCCTACACGCTTTGGCTTTCCATGTGTAATTGCAAGCTGTTATTAGCCCTGAGCTGTGTCCGTTACTGGCCACACTCTTGCTGAGCGGTCAATTTTTTCCCCTGCCATTTCCTTTGCTCACACCATGCTGACCACGTTGGCCAGAGGCGGCCCGAGGTTTATAGTGCAGCATTGATTTTTCTTTTCTCTCAATACTGACAGAATCATAGATCCAAGGCAAATAAAGAAATGCATTCTGGGGTGATGAAATGTCTTTCATTCAGGCTGGATTGAATCAAAGCCCATCACAGAAATGTAAGGCTCTGAAATGCTAGGGAAGCTCATGCTTCAAATTGTGGAAAAATAAATTTTATGTTTTCTCCACTTTCCCGTAAATCACTGAGGACATAGACAGTTCAGCCAGTGACCAAACTTGGGCAGTGGGGACATTGTAAACAAAAGAGTAGCCGACACCACCTTCATTCATTAGGCTACTGCTTGCATTTCCATTTTGGAAGATGGTCCTTTGTTAGCACAAATAGCCCAGGGTCTTCCTACTGAAAAAATCTTGACTGAGGCCCAAGCCTTTGCTAAGAAAATCAAGACAGCAGTTCACACAGCGCTGTGCAATTCAGAATCTGGAGCAGCAATGACTGACTGCAGTAAGTGAAAGAAATCTTCAGTCGACAAATAAGTTGACAGTGAGTGAAGTGTAAATATGACCTTCACTAATTAATTTGGTGATATTCATACCTTGTTTATTGACATTAATCCAAGTTTGATCTTTAGTGCACACAGGAGGACATGTTCATAGAGATGGTAGGGTCGTCAGTCAAAAGATTCCTGGGTGGAAGTCAGAGGCCTGGATTTTCTTCCTGGTTCTTCCATTAATAATAAACCATTAGCTTGAACAGATTAGTTCACCTCTGTTGCCTTTGTTTCTTCCTCTGTAAAGTGGAGATGGCAATCTTCACCATGGGTGGTTTGATGGTTTAGTGGAGTAATGTATGTGGAGTGTTAGGTGTGGAGCCTGGCACATGTTGCCCGCTTGTATACTATGGGTTCCTGAGTGCTGCCTATGAGTAAGTCCCAAGACATACATCAGACATACATTACTGTATACAGAGCTGTTCTTGGCTTTGGGGAGACTACAGTCTGGTGGTTATGTACATAGCAAGTGCTCCGAATCACTGCTGTATTATGATTATTATCATTAGTTATAGAAGCCTAATTTAGAAATAGTTGAGCTGCATAAATATAGGCCCTTTCCAGTATCAAGCCCTTTAATCCCAATAATAACTATCAGTGTGTGTATGTTTGTATCATTATATGATTGTATATATAATTAATATGTAGAAAGGATTTTCACTTAAGCAGGTCTATCAAAATGGCTAGCTTCCTATGTCCAAGTTTCTATCCCCTTCAAAACTCAAGTGTCTGTTTTCCCTTCTGTCTAATTCCAAAAAACACTTTGAAATAGTATATCATTTTAAGTGCAAAATGAATTCCTTCAGAAGGCACGAAAAATAATCCTCATTGTTCTTCCTCTGACACATCAAATCCAGGTCCTCAAAATCTAAAAATATTACAAGTGCAGCCAATAAATTTGACTTAATAAAGAAATGTGGAGACACCAAGTAGTGCAAGGACATCCCTGATTTCTGGAGTTCGTCAACACTAAGCACCTTCCTGTGATATTTAAGTTCTGGGCAGGAGAAGCCATCTCCTATTTTTCTTTCTTTCTATGTGTCTAGCGTGTAATAGGTGCTTAATGAATGTTGGTCAGCTAATCAGTTAGTACCCCCATCAGTCAGGTAACCAGGCTGTTTCAGGTCCTTTCATAAGCAAACTGCAAAGCGATCAGTTTTCCTTTGTGAATGACCACAGCTAGAAGCTAGCTAGTCATGACACATTTCAGTTTACAGTGCTCAGGGGTATCTGTAATTTGAAATTCAAAGGCCTGACCTGAAACCAGGTAAAATCTCTACAGTCCACTGAGCTTTATAAAACATGAATGCAGGAACCCACGGGAGAGGAGAAACGCCCTAAGTCAGACACGCCTGGCATCTTCTCCCTGCATCAAGTGGGAATGGAAGAGGAAGCAAGGTTTTTCATTTCTGCTTCTGACTGAGTCTCTGTTTCAAACTGTCCTCTAGGAAGAAGGGCCTCTCTATTTGGCGTGTTTCTGTTTTAAATCTCAAAAGACTGTTTCTTTTAATGTTCACTAACATTTGGTTTTGAGCAGCCCTTTCCATTTTTCTGCATTTAGGCGGTAATAAGTTATCTTTTAGAACATCTGCTGACTTTCCATATATGACATTATTCCAGCGACTGAGCCAGAATTGTAAGCATAAATGGTAATACTTACAAATGCTAAAATATATAAGATTCTCTCCTGACATTTTTTTTGACAGGCAGAGTGGACAGTGAGAGAGAGACAGAGAGAGAGAGAGAAAGAGAGAAAGGTCTTCCTTCCGTTGGTTCACCCCCCAAATGGCTGCTACGGCCAGCGCACTGCGCTGATCCGAAGCCAGGAGCCAGGTGCTTCTCCTGGTCTCCCATGCGGGTGCAGGGCCCAAGGACCTGGGCCATCCTCCACTGCACTCCTGGGCCACAGCAGAGAGCTGGACTGGAAGAGGAGCAACCGGGACAGAATCCAGCGCCCCAACCAGGACTAGAACCCAGGGTGCCGGCGCTGCAGGCGGAGGATTAGCCAAGTGAGCCACAGCACAGGCTCTCTCCTGTCATTTTTCAGAAAGGAATCTAGTAGATTTGTAAAATCCATGACTTACACAAGGCACATACATCAATTTGGCGTGGTCCTTAGTCCCAGACTACTATTCCTGGGTAATTTATGTAAAGTAGGTATCATAATCATTTGTACCAGGGAATAAACTGCTCAGTTCTACCTTGGGCCTGAAGACTGTACTCAATAATCATTTTGTAAGCATATGCGATATGCTGAGGTCTGGGTTTCTGCCTTCCTGGAGATCCTCGGGGAAACAATTGCAAGCAAAAGTTCAAGATTCAGCCCACTGGGGCCAGGACAGAGGATATACCCAGGCATGTGCAGGTCCAGGGGTTGGTGGATGGTGGATGGTTTGCACCTGGAGTGAGACACAGGCTAGAATATGCTTCCCACGCATTTATGCACTATATATATAAATATATATAATGCATAAGCATTTATATATTATATATAGATATATAATGTATACATTATATATAATATAACATATTATATATAATTTAATTATTATTTATGTAATTAAAGTAATTATCTATTATGTGATTGATTATGTATTAATGTTTAATTATATATTAATATATAATAAAATATATTGAGTTAATTTAATATATTAATGCCCCAACTCAACACAGCAGGAAGCTGTGTGTTCATTCTAATGCCCCTACACAAAGAGCCACTCATCCTCAGGTCAGAATCTCAGGGTCCCCAAATTTATATATATAAATATATATAATGTATACATTATATATAATATATGTTTATATATATATATAATCTATTTGAAGGAGCTACAGGGAGAGGTAGAGCTGGGGGGGTGTCTTCCATCTGCTGGCCTACCCCCCCAAGATGGCCACAATGGCCAGAGCTGACCCAATCCAAAGCTAGGAGCCAAGAGCTTCTCTCTGGATCTCCCACAGGGGTGCAGGGGCCCAAGGACTTGAGCCATCTTCCACTGTCTTCCCAGGTCATAGCAGAAAGCTGGATCAGAAGTGGAGCAGCCGGGACTCGAACCAGCACCCATATGGGATGCTGGCACTGCAGGCCAGGGCTTTAACCCAGTACACCACAGCACTGGCCCCCCAGGCATTTCTGAGCTGAGTTGTTTGAAGGCAGCATAGGACCAAAAGGTAAAGGAAGTTGAAACTAAGGAAGCCACATAGGCCGATGAGGAATATGTCTGAAAGGATCACAAACATTTATTCCTTAATTTCAAGAGGGCCTTTCTCCTACATTTCTCTTACATTCTCTCCCTAGATTGTCTCTGAGCCAGTAAGAACAACATCCAAAAATGCTACAGTCCTGGGAAGGGAAATAAAATTTGAGACTTGAGGAAAAGAGGAATGTTGAGAGAAAAGGCCACACAGAATGATATAATTTCTCCCCAACTCAACACAGCAGGAAGCTGTGTGTTCCTTCCAATGCCCCTACACAAGGAGCCACTCATCCTCAGGTCAGAATCTCAGGGTCCCCAAACTCTAAATGTTTTTCCCACACACCCAACCTCACTCAGCAGGCCATTGGAATTTTGACATAGCATAATGGGATATCTGGGAGGATCAGGCCCAGCTATAACTGCTCAAGTTGAACTAGACTAAAGGTTGGCACAGCAGGGTTCAACCTCTCCACCTTGGTGGCTGGAGGTAGGAATGTCATAGAGAGATAAAGTCAGCTTTAGTGAGGAGAGAAAGGCAGAGCTAGACTCAGCCTGAAGCCAGGAGGACAAAGAGAATTCACCCTGAAAACTCACTAGGTCAACTCCCAGGGGGCAGTCTGACAGTACACGTTTATCATTCACCTTAATTCAAATCAATTCTGATTTGCGGGAACATCAGCTGTTTGAAGAGATAGGTGACTTCGCCAATACATTCTTGCTTATCTTTCTCACTGGCTAAATTAGTAAACTTAACAAAAAAAAATGAAAGAACTTCAGAGATTTGGCAAGGAAAAAATGTTTGGGTGGAATCATTTGGATCAAAAAGGGTGACAGAAATGTTCAGAGTGTGTGTGTGTGCGTGTCCACAGAGTCAAAGGATGTTCTGACTTCACAGGAGCCTTCAAATCATTTAAAGTATGAATCATGCCAGGCACATTAGGTGCCAAAAACCAATGGAATACATTAAACATGTGTGATAGATTATTAATATCAATACTACAACTTAAATATTAATATTACTACAACTTAAGTGTTTTGGATGGATTTAAAATTCTTAATTATACTCATCCAGTATTATTCCTGTACTGGTTCCTTTCAGAAAGTTGGGTGGCAGAGTAGACATTGTGGTACAGCAGGGTAAGACTCTGTTTGGGATACTCCCACCCCATGTGAGTGCCTCTAATCGAGTCCCACTTCTCTTCCCATTCAGCTTCCTGCTAACATGCCTGGGAGGCAGCAGATGGTGACCCAAGTGCTTGGGTCTCTGTCACCCATTTGGAAGACCTGGATGGAGTTCCTGGTTCTTAACTTTGGCCTGCTGGGCACTTGGGGAGTGAACTAACAGCAGGAAGAGATCTCTGTCTCTATCTATCAATCTGTGTCTATCTCTGTTACTCCACATTTCAAATAAATATTTTTAAAAAAAGAAACTCAGAGGTCAGAATTGGCCAGATGCTATCCAGTATCTAGAAGGGCACACACATCCAGCATCAGGTTGATTTCATACAAATCTCCTTAGGCTTCATTCTCTCCCTAGGAACAAAGAGGGATATTTACAAAAAGACCACCCTTCCTCTGGAATCAAGAATTCCACACACCAGTTGCACCAAGCCTTAAGAAACAGACCAGTGTAGAAATGATTTCTTCATTGCTGTCTACCCAGCACTTGGAACAGTGTCTGGCATATCAGAATACTCAATGAATACCTGTAGAATAATAAGTGATGAGTACACTAGGGAATGAATGAATGAACAAATGCCTTGTTTTTGATCATATGTAGCAAGCACTTTGGACATTACATCACCTGTGTATCACATTAGATAGTTCCCCCCAGACCAGCATGGTGTTTCCTCTCCCTAGAACATTTGCTTTTCCACATTGCTACTTGGCTAGTTCCTCATCATTCAGATTTCTGGCAATTATCACCTCCTCACAGCGACCCTCCCTGACCACAGTACTTGGCGGGGGTGGGGAGAAGCTGCCCTTCCAATGGTTGCCATCTATGTCCTCCAGCATTATCTTCCTTAGAGTCATTATTACCCTCATAAAGGACTTTAGTATGATGCATTCGTTTTCTATAACTGCTATAACAATTGCCACAATCTGAGTGATTTAAACCAACACAAATGTACTACCTTACAGTTTTGTGGTTGAAGTCCAACACAGGTCTCACTACATTAAAATTATGGAGTCTGCAGGGCTGTGTTCCTTTCTGGGGACCCTCGGTAAGAATCTTTTTCATCCCTTTCTACGTTCTAGAACCTCCTACCTGCAGTCTTCAGCTGTGAAGCCAACAGGGCCTTTCTCTGGCCATCCTTCCATTGTCATCCCTCCTTTCAACCATGGGTGAAAAACATTCTTGTTTTGAAACACCTTTGTGGTAGAATTGAATCTACCCAGATAATCCAAGATACTCTCCCCACTGCAAAGTTCTCAACTTTGTTGCACTTACAGAATCTCTTTTGCCAAAGTAAAATATGCCCAAGCTCTCGCAATAAGGATGTGTATGTCTTTGTGGGCATTATTCTGTCTATGAAATATGACAATACTCTTGTTTGTCTATTTATTGTCTGACTCTCACAAGCTGTATATCCCATGGCAGCAAAGACTTTGTCTCCTTGGCCATTTACTGTATCTGTAGCGTCTGGAACAGTGCTGGCTGCATGTCAGGCACTTAGCAAATATTTATGGAATGAATGAATGACCTCCTGTGTATACAACCTGTATAAAGGTTGTTCGCATTGGTATTTTCACGCATCAAGTTTTCAACTTGCTGTAAAGTACTTATTTTTTGACAGGCAGAGTGGACAGTGAGAGAGAGAGAGAGACAGAGAGAAAGGTCTTCCTTCCGTTGGTTCACCCCCCAAATGCCCGCTAAGGCCAGAACTGTGCCGATCCAAAGGCAGGAGCCAGGTGCTTCTCCTGGTCTCCCATGCAGGTACAGGGCCCAAGCACTTGGGCCATCCTCCACTGCACTCCTGGGCCACAGCAGAGAGCTGGACTGGAAGAAGAGCAACCGGGACAGAATCCAGCGCCCCGATCGGGACTAGAACCCGGTGTGCCGGCGCGCAGGCGGAGGATTAGCCTATTGAGCTGTGGTGCCGGCCTATAAAGTACTTATGATCTACTTAAATCACCCTCCATGTGAAAGGGGAAATCAAACAATTCATGGCAAAATCAAATTAAAAGATAATCTCATTTTTGGTGCAAAAAAGTTTGAAATCTATGCATGCATAGTTTTCAAACAGATTTCCCTTGAACTTTTTGAGGATCCTTCATGCTTACAACAACACTGTAATTCCTCAGAATTCTTCAAGAGCTGAAATAGGGAAACATTATTTTTGTTAATGTTTGAATGTCTTACATCCATTTATTCATTCTGAATGAAAAAGTGATCAGGACTGCTATTGTGGCACAGTGTTAGATAAAGCCATCGCCTGCCTGTAAAGCTGGCATCCCATATGGTACTGGTTCGTGTCCTGGCTTCTCCTCTTCTGATCCAGCTCCCTGCTGGTGTGCCTGGGAAAGCAGCAAAAGAGAGTGCAATTCCTTGGGCCCCAGCACCTCCATGGAAGACACCAATTAAGCTCCTGGCTCCTAGTTTCAGCCTTGCCCAGCCACAGCTGTTGTTGCAATCTGGGGAGTGAATGTGGATGGAAGATCCCTCACTCTCTCTCCCCCTCCCTTCGTAACTGCTTTTCAAATCAACAAATCATTTTAAAAAAGAAAAAGTGGGGGGTTGGCACTGTGGCATAGCGGGTAAAGCCACCGCCAGCAGTACTAGCTTCCCATATGGGCACTTATTTAGACCCGGCTGCTGCATTTCTGATCCAGCTCTCTACTATGGCCTGGGAAAGTAGTAGAAGATGGCCAAGTCCTTGGGCCCCTGCACCTGCATGGGAGACCCGGAAGAAGCTCCTGGCTTTGGATGGGCCCAGCTCAGGTTGTTGCAGCCATTTGGGGAGTGAACCAGTGGATGGAAGACCTCTGTATGTGTGTGTGTGTGTCTCTCTCTCTCTGCCTCTGCCTCTGCCTCTGCTTCTACCTCTGCCTCTGCCTCTGCCTCTCTGTAACTCCACCTTTCAAATAAATAAATAAATCCTTTTTAAAAAGTGATTGTAGATTTTAAAAGAATCAAACTTTACAAGTACTCCCCCTTCCTTTAGCAATGTCTTGCTCCATAAGACTGTTTTAAGCAAGATTACAGTGTGAGAGATGGAGAGGTTTCTTTCCAGTAAGGAATTTGTGAAAGCTGGTTCAGAAGAAGACAGATAAATAAACTGCAGTACTTCCAGCTCACAGAGGGCAGCATGGTAGCTTATAAAGGACATACCATCAAGGAGCCCTCAGTAGGAGTCCTGGCTACACCACTTTCCTGTGTACTTCTAGGAAATCTTAATTGCAAGCCTCTACATTCTCATCAACAAAACACAGGGAAAACAGCAGCTTTGGGAGACTAAATGAGAAAATACATGACAATCACACATGTGGAACTCACAAAGCCCTTGGCAAATGCCAGTGCCTTTCCTCTCCACCTCACAGATCTCATTCCAAAACACTGGAGGATGGGAGACAGGAAGCCTCACAAGAACAACCTGAAAAGGAACTAGGAGAGTTGGGCGGAACTGAGCAAGGAGTTCTTGCTGGCACCAGAGGTTTCTGTTTTAAGAAGGAAAACTATCGTATATCACCTGAATATCCAAGGAAAGAATGGGAAATAGGGGGAGGCTTTTCTCAGTGTGGGGGTGGATGGTAAATGCAGCCCAGCATTCAAGTCTACTATCAGCAAATCTTCCCAAACCCAGTACCTTCCCTCTGCAAGGAGAAGCCGGGACAGCCATCCATCAGAACAAATTAACACTGAAATGACGCACCATTTGTTGAAAGAGTCATTTAATGACACTGCCGAAGGATTGCTATTTTAGTTTGAACCAGAAAACAGAGAGTTGAAGCACCTAGTATCTCAACACATTAGAAAAGACTTAGTTCATTTTTGAGAAAATTAGATGATCTATTATTTTAGTGTGCTTCCTTAGAATCATGCGTGAGATGTCTCTCATCCATCATGTTCTGTTGACTCATCCCTGTCCCAGTCTTTTCCATCTTTCGAAGCCAAGTTCGAATTCTACTTTTAAGGCTTTTCTAATGACTGTCAGCATTGATAATCTTTCTGTTCCTTGATTCTGTGTCTGTGTGTTTGTGTATACAGCTCTTTATTATTCTTAGGTAAATATTCAGGACTGTGATTGCCCTGGCATAAGGCAGGTAGATACTTAAATTTATAACAAAGTACCAAACATTTCCAGAGCAGTTGCACTATTTCATGTTCTTTAAAAAAAAAATTTATTTAATAAATATAAATTTCCAAAGTACAGCTTAAGATTCAAATGGCTTCCCCCCCAATAACTTCCCTCCCACCCACAACCCTGCCATCTCCCGCTCCCTCTCCCATTCCATTCACATCAAGATTCATCTTCAATTCTCTTTATTTACAGAAGATCAATTTAGTATATATTAAGTAAAGATTTCAACAATTTGTACCCACACAGAAACACAAAGTGAATAATACTGTTTGAGTACTAGTTATAGCATTAACTCACATTGTACAACACATTAAGGACAGAGATCCTACATGAGGAGTAAGTGCACAGTGACTCCTGTTGTTGACTTAACAAATTGACACTCTTGTTTATGGCATCAGTAATCACCCTAGGCTCTTGTCATGAGTTGCCAAGGCTATGGAAGCCTCTTGAGTTCACAAACTCTGATCTTATTTAGACAAGGCCATAATCAAAGTGGAAGTTCTCTCCTCCCTTCAGAGAAAGGTACCTCCTTCTTTGATGATGCATTCTTTCCACTGGGATCTCACAGAGATCTTTCATTTAGGTCTTTTTTTTTCCAGAGTGTCTTGGCTTTCCATGCCTGAAATACTCTCATGGGCTGTTCAGCCAGATCTGAATGCCTTAAGGGCTTATTCTGAGGCCAGAGTGCTGTTTAGGACCTCTGCCCTTCTATGAGTCTGCTGTGTATCCTGCTTCCCATGTTGGATCATTCTATCCCTTTTCGATTCTATCAGTTAGTATTAGCAGACACTATCTTGTTTATGTGATCCCTTTGACTCTTGACCTATCATTATGGTCAGTTGTGAACTGAAATTGATCACTTGGACTAATGAAATGGCATTGGTACATGCCAACTTGATGGAATTGAAGTGGAATACCCTGGCATGTTTCCAACTCTACCATTAGGGGCAAGTCTGATTGGGCATGTCCCAAATTGTACATCTCCTCCCTTTCTTATTCCCACTCATATTTAACAGAGATCACTTTTCAGTTAAATTTAAATACTTAATAATAATTGTGTGTTAATTACAGAGTTCAACCAATAGTATTAAGTAGAACAAAAAAAATACTAAAAGGGATAAAGTATTAAGTTGGACAAGGGCTGATCAAGTCATTGTTTCTCATACTGTCCATTTCACTTCAACAGGTTTCCTTTTTGGGTGGTTTGTTAGTTGTCACCGATCCGCGAGAACATAGGATATTTGTCCCTTTGGGACTGGCTTATTTCACTTAGCATGATGTATTCCAGATTCCTCCATTTTGTTGCAAATGACCGGATTTCATTGTTTTTTACTGCTGTATAGTATTCTGTAGAGTACATGTCCCATAATTTCTTTATCCAGTCTACTGTTGATGGGCATTTCGGTTGTTTCCAGGTCTTAGCTATTGTGAATTGAGCTGCAATAAACATTAAGGTGCAGACAGCTTTATTGTTTGCCAATCTAATTTCCTTTGGGTAAATTCCAAGGAGAGGGATGGCTGGGTTGTATGGTAGGGTTATATTCAGGTTTCTGAGGAATCTCCAGACTGACTTCCATAGTGGCTTTACCAGTTTGCATTCCCACCAACAGTGGGTTAGTGTCCCTTTTTCCCCACATCCTTGCCAGCATCTATTGTTGGTAGATTTCTGTATGTGAGCCATTCTGACCAGGGTGAAGTGAAACATCATTGTGGTTTTGATTTGCATTTCCCTGATGGCTAGTGATCCTGAACATTTTTTCATGTGCCTGTTAGCCATTTGGATTTCCTCTTTTGAAAAATGTCTATTGAGGTCCTTGGCCCATCTCTTAAGTGGGTTGTTTGTTTTGTTGTTGTGGAGTTTCTTGATCTCTTTGTAGATTCTGGTTATTAACCCTTTATCTGTTGCATAGTTTGCAAATATTTTTTCTCATTCTGTTGGTTGCCTCTTCACTTTGCAGACTGTTTTTTTGCTATATAGAAACTTCTCAATTTGATGCAATCCCAATAGTTAATTTTGGCTTTGACTGCCTGCGCCTCCAGGGTCTTTTCCAAGAAGTCTTTGCCAGTGCATATATCCTGCAGGGTTTCTCCAATGTTCTCTAATAATTTGATGGTGTCAGGTCATAGATTTAGATCTTTAATCCATGTTGAGTGGATTTTTGTGTAAGGTGTAAGGTAGGGGTCTTGCTTCATGCTTCTGCACATGGAAATCCAGTTTTCCCAGCACTATTTATTGAATAGACTGTCCTTACTCCAGGAATTGGTTCTAGATCCTTGATCAAATATAAGTTGGCTGTAGATGTTTGGATTGATTTCTGGTGTTTCTGCTCTGTTCCATTGGTCTATCCATCTGTTTCTGTACCAGTACCATGCTGTTTTGATTACAATTGCCCTGTATTATGTCCTGAAATCTGGTATTGTGATGCCTCTGGCTTTTTTTTTTTTTTTTTTTGACGGGCAGAGTGGACAGTGAGAGAGAGACAGAGAGAAAGGTCTTCCTTTGCCGTTGGTTCACTCTCCAATGGCCGCCGCACCGCACTGATCCGATGGCAGGAGCCAGGTACTTATCCTGGTCTCCCATGGAGTGCAGGGCCCAAGGACTTGGGCCATCCTCCACTGCACTCCCTGGCCACAGCAGAGAGCTGGCCTGGAAGAGGGGCAACCGGGACAGAATCTGGCGCCCCGACCGGGACTAGAACCCGGTGTGCCGGCGCCGCTAGGCGGAGGATTAGCCTAGTGAGCCACGGCGCCGGCTCTGGCTTTGTTTTTGTTGTGTAAGATTGCTTTAGCTATTTGAGGTCTATGTGCCTCCATATGAATTTCAGCATCATTTTTTCCAGATCTGAGAAGAATGTCTGTGGTATTTTGATTGGTATTGCATTGAATCTATAAATTGCTTTTGGGAGAATAGACATTTTGATGATATTGATTCTTCCAATCCATGAGCATGGAAGATTTTTCCATTTTTTGGTGTCCTTTTCTATTTCTTTCTTTAAGATTTTGTAATTCTCAATGGTAGAGATCTTTGACGTCCTTGGTTAAGTTTATTCCAAGGTATTTGATTGTTTTTGTAGCTATTGTGAATGGGATTGATCTTAGCAGTTATTTCTCAACCGTGGGATTGCCTGTGTATACAAAGGCTGCTGATTTTTGTGCATTGATTTTATATCCTGCTAATTGCCAAACACTCCTATGGGTTCAATAGTCTCTTAGTAGAGTTCTTTGGATCCCCTAAATAAAGAATCATATCATCTGCAAAGAGGGATAGTTTGAGTTCTTCCTTCCCAATTTGCATCCCTTTAATTTCTTTTTTTTGCCTAATGACTCTGGCTAAAACTTCCATAACTATATTGAATAGCAGTGGTGAGAGTGGACATCCCTGTCTGGTACCAGATCTCAGTGGAAATGCTTCCAACTTTTCCCCATTCAATAGGATATTGGCCGTGGGTTTTTCATAAATTACTTTGATTGTATTGAGGAATGTTCCTTTTATACCCAATTTGCTTAGAGTTTTCATCATGAAAGGGTATTGCATTTTATCGAATGCTTTCTCTGCATCTATTGAAATAATCATATGGTTTTTCTTCTGCAATTTGTTAATGTGGTGTATCACATTGATTGATTTGCGAACATTGAACCATCCCTGCATACCCAGGATAAATCCCACTTGGTCTGGGTGGATGATCTTTCTAATGTGTTGTTGCATTCTATTGGCCAGAATTTTATTGAGGATTTTTGTGTCTATGTTCATCAGGGATATTGGTCTGTAATTCTCTTTCAATGCTGCATCTTTCTCTGGCTTAGGGATTAAGGTGATGCTGGCTTCATAGAAAGAATTTGGGAGGATTTCCTCTTTTTCGATTGTTCTGAATAGTTTGAGAAGAATTGGAGTTAGTTCTTCTTTAAATGTCTGGTAGAATTCAGCAGTGAATCCATTTGGACCTGGGCTTTTCTTTGTTGGGAGGGCCTTTATTACTGTTTCAATTTCTGTCTCAGTTATGGGTCTGTTTGGGTTTTCTATGTCTTCGTGCTTCAATTTAGGTAGGTTGTATGTGTCCAGGAATGTATCCATTTCTGATAGGTTTCCCTGTTTGCTGGCATACAAGTCCTTGTAGTAATTTCTGATGATTCTTTTTATTCCTGTGGTGTCGGTTGTTACATTTCCTTTTTCATCTCTGATTTTATTGATTTGGGTCTTTTCTTTTTTTAGTTAGTTGGGCCAATGGTATGTCAATTTTGTTTATTTTTTCAAAAAAACCAGCTCTTCGTTTGGCTGATATTTTGTAATGTTTTTTGGATTCAATCCTGTTGATTTCTCTGATTTTAATTATTTCTCTTCTCCTACTAGATTTGGGTCTGGTTTGCTGCAGTTTTTCTAGATCCTTGGGATGCATTGAAAGCTCATTTATTTGGTGCCTTTCCAATTTCTTGATGTAGGCACCTATTGATATAAACTTTCCTCTTAATACTGCTTTTGCTGTATCCTGTAAGTTTTGATATGTTGTGTTGTTATCCTCATTTACTACAAGAAAGTTTTTGATTTCTCTTTTGATTTCTTCTATGACCCAGTGTTCATTCAGGAGCGTGTTGTTCAGTCTCCATGTGTTTGCATATGTTCTAGGGATTCCTGAGTTGCTAATTTCCAGCTTCATTCCGCTGTGGTCTGAGAAGCTGCATGGTATGATTCTAATTCTTTTAAATTTGCTGAGACTTGCTTTATGACCTAGTATGTGATCAATCCTAGAGAAGGTTCCATGCACTGCTGAGAAGAATGTAAAGTCTTTAGATGTAGGATTGAAAGTTCTGTAGATATCTGTTAGATCCATTTGGGCAACAGTGTCGATTAAATCTGCTGTTTCCTTGTTGATCTTCTGTCCGGATGATCTATCTATTTCTGAGAGTGGAGTATTGAAGTCCCCCAGTACTATTGTGTTGGAATCTAAGTCTCCCTTTAAGTCCCTTAACATATCTTTTAAATAAACTGGTGCCCTGTAATTAGGTGCATATACATTGATAATAGTTATATCTTCCTGTTGAATTGATCCCTTAGTCATTATATACTGCCCCTCGTTGTCTCTCTTAACAGTTTTTGTGTTAAAGTTTATTTTATCTGATTTTAATATGACTATGTCAGCTTTTTTTTTGGTTTCTGTTGCAATGGAATATCTTTTTCCAAACTTTCACTTTCAGTCTGAATGCATCTTTGATGGAAATACGTGTTTTATGTAAGCAGCAAAAAGATGGGTTTTATTCCTTAATCCATTCGGCCAGTCTGTGTCTTTTAACTGGAGAGTTGAGGCCATTAACGTTCAATGTGACTATTGATAAGTAGTAACTTTGCCCTGCCATTTTCCTAAAGATATTTTTAATATATGCTTTGAACTTCCTGTGATCTTTTACTGTAAGGTTTTCTTCCTTTACCTTCTTTCATATTGATGGCCATGTTTTTGTGTTTCTGTGTGTAACACATCTTTAAGCATCTTTTGCAGGGCTGGACAAGTGGTGACAAATTCTTTCAATTTCTGTTTGCTATGAAAGGTCTTTATTTCACCTTCATTCACAAATGAGAGCTTTGCAGGATATAATATTCTGGGCTGGCAGTTTTTCTCTCTTAGTACCTGGGCTATATCTTGCCATTCCCTCTTGGCCTGTAGGGTTTCTGATGAGAAATCTGCTGTAAGTCTAATTGGAGATCCTCTGAGAGTAATCTGATGTTTCTCTCTTGCACATTTTAGAATCTTTTCTTTATGTTTCACTGTGGTTAGTTTGATTACAATGTGTCATGGTGAGGATCTCTTTTTGTCATGTTTATTAGGGGTTCTATGAGCTTCCTGTACTAGGATGTCTCTGTCCTTCTCCAAACCCGGGAAGTTTTCTTCTAGTATGTCACTAAAAAGGCCTTCTAATCCTTTCTCTCTCTCCATGCCTTCAGGAATTCCTTAAACCCGAATGTTGGGTTTTTTAATAGTATCCTGTAGATTGCTGACAATATTTTTTAGATTTCTAATTTCCTCTTTTTTTCTTTGGTTTGACTGTATACTTTCCTGTACTGTGTCTTCTAAGTCCGATATTCTCTCTTCTGCTTCACTGATTCTGTTTTTAAGGCTCTCTAATGTGTTTGTCATTTGATCCATTGAATTCTTCAATTCATTTTGATTTCTCTTTACTATCACAATTTCAAGTTCTACTAGTTTCTTCATTTCATTTTGATTCCTCCTTAAGATTTCATTTTCATGAGAGAGATTTTTTATCCTGTCCAGTAAGGATTTCTGTAGTTCAAGAATTTGTTTTTGATAACTTCTAGATGTTCTTATCATAAATTTTTTTGAAATCAATATCTTACATTTCTTCTATCTCATCATCTTCATAATCTTGAATTGGGTGTCTTGTTCTTTTGGGGGCGTCACAATGTCTTCCTTGTTCTTGTTTCCTCGGTTTCTGTGTTTGTTTCTTGGCATTGTGCAGCTATTCTTTGGTTTCTTCTTCTTCTTTTTATTTTTTTTCCCTCGCTGTGGTGGTTGTTCTCGTTATACTATGACTCTGTATTAAGTGGACTGTCAGGTTTTGATGGATCCTTAGAGGCTTGTGATGGGTGTGGCCAGTGAGCTCTGTTCAGTTCTTCAGGGTTAAGGGTGTGCCAATGGTGACACACCCAGGTTAGGCATGGTAAATCTCTCTTTCTCTCCCTTTCTCTCTCTCTCTCTCTTTATTCTGAAGGGAAGTAATTCTGCACAGCTGAACAGAATTGAAGGCTATCAGTGTCTGAGCTCTGGCCCCTGTGGGTATAATATTTGTCTGCTCTGTCTCAAGGACCACACAAAGGATCTGTGCAATCCTCAGTGTAAGCTCAAATTCCCCTGCAATGTCTCCCACCGGGTTACCAAGGTTACTGAGTTTGTAGCATTTCCCGAGAGAGCTCACGTCTTGGTTCCTCCATGAACCCTCTCAGACACCCTCAGTCCTTCTTTTTTCAGTCTCAGTTCATTAGCTCCACACATTCTCTAGGTCCTAACCTCCTGTTATTTCTCCCCACCAGAGTCAGGTTTTTCTGCTTGGCTGAGGGCAGGTGCAGCTTTTACATATGTCCAAAATGGTGCCTGCTTTTTGTCTTGCTCGCCTTTGTAAGGTGAGTGGAGAGAGAGAATCATGTCCATTCTGGTCCCTTTTATTTTTTTTTTAATTTTTCTCTCCTTTAGTTAGCCTGGTGAACTTTCCCCAACGGTGCTTCAAGCCTAGTTCCCTCTAGGCTCTTCCTTCTGCTTTCCCGCCAGTGTCTCAGGCTACTGAGGTTTCACCTCATGTCCCTTTCCAGGGCTGGTGCATAGATTCATCAGCTGGGGTCCTGAGCCGTGGGTGCCCATGCCCTCCACATAGGTTCACCATATCCCACTAGTTCCAGAAGAGTTTCCTCTGCTGTTTTTTCCCTAACTCTTCCCTCAACCTGCAGTATCTCCACTTTCATTAAACTGTCTTTTCCCAGACTATCAGTGTGCTCCCTCCCTATTCTGCCATCTTGGAGCTCTGAGCCCTCATGTTCTCTTAAAGGATCAGGAATGAGGTCCTGTGGTCCTTTAGGAGGCTTTTAATCAAGCAATAAAAGTCCAACTTGCTGTTTCCCACATAGAAACACTATGGAGGTGTGTTTCAGCTCTCTGCCTTTGATGGCTACAGAAAACATCCAAGGAGATGGGTGTGCATGTTTTCGAGTCATGTAGCTAACTGCAGGTCATCTCCAGGTCACCCCTCTGTGTTATAGTTCTGGATATTCAAGGGTAAGGTGCTGGTATTGGCTTTGATTTGTTGAGAATCTCATGGCAGATGACACTGTTGTGTAGGGGAGGTATGAATAGCATCTGGAAGCAGGAAATTGGAGAGAACCCTCAATTCTTTAGAATTTAGTATTTCCACCACTGGTTCTCAAATCTCTGTCATCACCAAAATACCCTGGTTAAAACAAGCTAGATTACACTATTCCATCAAACACCCCAATATTCCAATGTTTTAACATAGCCAAAGTTTATATGTTACTGAAGCAAAGTCAACTGCAGGTTTGGGCAAATTTCCAGTTCCATTTTGCTCCATACAGTGACTTAGAGACCCAGGCTAATTCCACCAACCTGTACCTGAACTGTCTAAAACATATGACCTCCCTTATTGGCACTGTGATAGAAGAAAATGACAGAGTGTCTGACAATGGGAATTCATTGCCTCAATCCAGAATTGATACATGTGACTTCCACTCTTGACCCTCTAGCCAGAACTAGTCACATAGTGCACCCAACTGGAAGGAAATTGAGGAGTGAATGTTCTTAAGTGGTGAAAAGTAGTAGAACAACAGTATATGGATGAATCTCCTTCACACCTAAAGTCATTTTTAAAAACAGAGAGTCCATCATTTGAAGTGCCCAGTGTCAGGGATGCCATTGTGGCATAGTGAGTTAAGCTGCCACCTATGGCACCAGCATCCCATGTGGACACCAGTCATGTCCCACTTCTGATCCAGCTCTCTGCTAATGCACCTGGGAAGGCAGTGGAGGATGGCCAAAGTGTTTCAGCCCCTGCATCCACATGAGAGACCCGGATGGAGTTTCAGGCTTCTGATTTTGGCTGTGCCCAGCTCTGGCTGTTAGGGCCATTTGGGGGATAGGCTGATGCATGGAGGATCTCTCTCTCTGTCTCTCTCTCTCTCTCTCTCTCTCTCTCTTTCTCTCTCTCTGCCTCACCCTCTCTGTAACACTGCCTTTCAAACAAATATGAAAAGTTTTTAAATAAAAAGAAATTCAGTTAGCAATCACTCCCTTAATGGCCTCATCCCCTAATTTTTCTCCCCACCCTAGCCCTAGACAACCCCTACTGTATTTTCTGTCTACTGTATTTTCTGTCCCCCACAGACTTGCCTGTCCTGGAGTTTTATATAAATACAATTTTTAAAAAAAGAGAGAGAGAATTCCAGGAGTATATCACAGACTCACAGAATCCAAACCTCTGGAAGTAAGTCTCAAAAAAATCTCACCCAGAAAGTTAGTTTAGGAGGACTCTTCATGCAGCCCACTCAGCCTAACCTATCTGTATTGCCCAGTACTGTTATCTCTTCATGTTCATATGCAATGTCCCTGAGGATAAGGACTCTACCTTCATTTTAAAAAACATTGATGTTTTTATTTTGAAAGTTAGATTTAGAGAGAGGAAGAGTGAGACAGAGAGAGACCATCTTCATCTGCTGGTTCATTCTCCAAATGACCACAGTGGGCAATACTGGGCTAGGCAGGCCGGCGCCGCGGCTCACTAGGCTAATCCTCCGCCTAGCGGCGCCGGCACACCGGGTTCTAGTCCCGGTCGGGGCGCCGGATTCTGTCCCGGTTGTCCCTCTTCCAAGCCAGCCCTCTGCTGTGGCCAGGGAGTGCAGTGGAGGATGGCCCAGGTGCTTGGGCCCTGCACCCCATGGGAGACCAGGAAAAGCACCTGGCTCCTGGCTCCTGCCATCGGATCAGCGCGGTGCGCCGGCCGCAGCGCGCCGGCCGTGGCGGCCATTGGAGGGTGAACCAACGGCAAAGGAAGACCTTTCTCTCTGTCTCTCTCTCTCACTGTCCACTCTGCCTGTCAAAAATAAAAATAAAAATAAAAAAATAATAATAAAATAAAAATTAAAATTAAAAAAAATACTGGGCTAGGCAGAAGCCAGAAAATTCATCCGGATCTCCCACATGGGTAGCAGGGGCCCAAACACTTGGGTCATCTTCTGCTGCTTTCCCCAGGCCATTAGCAGGGAGCTCCATCAGAAGTGGAACAGCCAGGACATGAACTGACACCCATATAGGATGCCAGTCTCACAGGCATCAGCTTTATCCATTACACCACAATGCTAGCCCCTATAACTTTGTTTTAATCTAGGAAATGTTTATTAATTATACACTGTGGAACCTGAATCTGATGTTGAACTTTGAACACATGAACACAAAACCTGAAAATTGGTCTGACATTCCAAAAAAAGAGGATGCTTGCCCCATTTCTGCCAGTGACATATATAAGTCACTGGCAAAATCTTTATTTTTTGTTGAGACATCATTCCTATACCATACAATATATTGAAATGTGCAATATGATGACTGTCATATATTCACATGGTTGTGCAACCATCACCTCCATCTAGTTCCAGATCATTGTCATCATTCTGGAAAGAAACACCATACCCACTAGCAATGACTCCTCATTTTCCCTCCCCTGCCCCTGGTAGTAAATCATCTCTCTTCTCTGTCTTTATGGGCTTGCCTACTGTGAACATTTCACATAAGTATAATCATACAATGTGTGGCCTCTTGTGTCCAGCTTTTTTTGAATTAGAATAATATTTTCAAATTTTGTTCATGTTGAAGCATGTATGATTACTTCATTCCTTTCTATTATTAAGTATCATCCCACTGCATGGTTATACCACATACATTGTTGATCATTTGGTTTTTTTCCACTTTGGGGCCATTACTAAGAATGCTATGAGCTTCTGCATGCTACTTTGTGTGCAAACATGTGTTTTCAGTTATCGTGGGTATATACTAGAAGTGGGGTTGCTGGAATTTTGTTATTCATCTGTAACATGTGGTGAGTAGTCCCCTGCCCTGCAAGCCCCGGGAATATATTGTGTGGATCAAATATAAAAAGTTCTTTGTAATTGCTAAATCACTAATAAGTTGTAGGCGTTATTCCTCAGAGCACTAACCAAAACATTTTACACATAGTAGGTGCTCAATAAAGATGTGAATGCTGATTTTATCAAAGAGAGAAACAGAACATTAATTAGTATTAAATCCTGAGTATTGTCCTAAACAAGCAGAAGCAAGTTACTCAGTGAATACCATAAGACTGCATTTGATTGGTTTTCCTGAAGCAGAACTATGACTGTATTCTTGAAATAAAATAAAATTGACTTGGTGTCTTTCAAGGGTTTCCATACTGGCAATCTATTTCTTTAGACAAGCTCCAGAGTAAGCAGCTTGGGCATAAAACAATGTTGGCCACCAGGGATGTACAATATTTGGGAGGCTACTCCTCTTCAGCTCCTTTGAAGAAAAGCTCTACCAAACCTCTTTTTGTTTTCAGAAGTTGAATGTGGAGTCACACCCCTCCCCATCAATCCAAAGGAAGAAGCAGCATTTTTTCCCCAAGCTGCAAAATTGGCATCCATTCATAGAAGGCATGTCACTACCATTTCAGTAGTGTGTTCATTCAGGTGTTCTGTCTAAATTGAGACTTTTAGGCACTAATAATAATTAACTGCTTTCTTAGCAATGAAAAAAGTCTTAAATGCCTATTTACTTAATGGTCCCCTAGGGTGTCTTTGTTTTGAATGGGATAAAAAAAAAATCTTAGCTGCAAAATAAGCAGGTGATTCTAATCAATAAAGCCAGAGGACTATATTGATTACAAGAACTCCATTCTTTAGTCATTAACCCTGTGAATTCTCTACCAAAGCTGGGTAAGATTATTTCTACCCGTTCGAACATAGAAAGGTTCATTGAGAAACTGGAATCTCATTTCACTTTCATGGTTTCCATTTGGCCTCCAGGGCCCATTTTAGGGAATCTTTTGCACAGCCTTCACATGCTGGAAGGTGATTCCTATGGCCCTCTCTCGGTAGGGTGCTTGCTTGGAGGTCGTTGGGTTTTGCCCCCATGGTGGGGATGCATTTGATGAGGAAGCATTAAGCTTAGCCTGGGAATTTCTTTTGTAGGGGCTGGAAGTTTCCTTTCCTCTTTGGAGATCACCAACATTTCTGTATTTCAAAGAGTGTGTAAGGATGAAACACATTATTGATTTATTAGTGAAAAACATTAGTCAAAATAATAAAAACCATGGAATGTACAACAGGCTGAATCCCACAATCTAGCTTGAGTTGGAAAGTTTAAGTTCACTCATACATATTCTATGTAGACTGCGTATGGTTTTTAATATTTGATTTTCTCTGAAATCCCACTGATTCTCACAATAAAAAGTGACAAAGCATAGACACACCCCACCCAAAGTCAGGAATGCTGGGTTCAAATCCTGACTCTCCTTCTATACTATTCAAGTTATTTCATTTTTTTTTTTTTCAACAGGCAGAGTTAGACAGTGAGAGAGAGAGACAGAGAGAAAGGTCTTCCTTCCATTGGTTCACCCCCAAATGGCCGCTACGGATGGCACTCTGCGCCGATCCAAAGCCAGGAGCCAGGTGCTTCCTCCTGGTCTCCCATGTGGGTGCAGGGCCCAAGCACTTGGGCCATCCTCCACTGCCTTCCTGGGCCACAGCGGAGAGCTGGACTGGAAGAGGAGCAACCAGGACAGAACCGGCACCCCGACTGGGACTAGAACCCGGGGTGCAGGCGCCACAGCGGAGGATTAGCCCAGTGAGCCGCGGCACCAGCCATTATTTCATCTTTCACGGCCTGGATCTTCATCTATAAAATGTTGTGTTTGGATCAGGTCTGTGCTTCTCAAGGTTTAATGGGGACTGAATCACCAGGGGCTCTTGTTCAAGTGTAGATTCTGATTCAGTAAGAATCAAGATTTTACAAAGTGTGGCCTCATGGACTCCCTTTGCGAAGCAGAGACTAGTTGAGAGCTGAGGTTACCACATCTCTGTGATCTCTGTATCTCTGATGGCATTCATCTATTTCTAGCTCTTGCTGTAGGTATCTGGGTAAATCTATAATTAAACTGCAAGCTCTGACAACAAAATAATTGTTTCTTGAACTCTGTGTCTTGTTTGTATCCCATTGAATGCACAATATTTGGCATTCAATAGGTACTCAGTAAATATTTTGCTAATGAATGAGGAGATCCAGCATCTTCACTCCCTCTTTTTAAGAACATTCTATTTAGAATCAGAGAACTCAAAGGATATATTGAGTCAATTCAATCTACCATTTTCATTTTATCTGTGGGTCTACAGATAATGGCCCAGGTACCTGGGTTCCTGCAATCCACTTGGGAAATCCAGGTGGCACCCCTGGCTCCTAGCTTCAGACTGGTCTGACCTTGGTTGTTGCGAGCATTTAGAGATTGAAACAGTGGATGTAAAAATTCTCTCTCTTAGCCAGCGCCGCGGCTCACTAGGCTAATCCTCCGCCTAGCGGCGCCGGCACACCAGGTTCTAGTCCCGGTTGGGGCGCCGGATTCTGTCCCAGTTGCCCCTCTTCCAGGCCAGCTCTCTGCTGTGGCCAGGGAGTGCAGTGGAGGATGGCCCAGGTGCTTGGGCCCTGCACCCCATGGGAGACCAGGAAAAGCACCTGGCTCCTGGCTCCTGCCATCAGATCAGCGCGGTGCGCTGGCCGCAGTGCGCCGGCCGTGGCGGCCATTGGAGGGTGAACCAACGGCAAAGGAAGACCTTTCTCTCTGTCTCTCTCTCTCACTGTCCACTCTGCCTGTCAAAAAAAAAAAATTCTCTCTTTTTCTCTCCCTCTTTCTCTCTCTCCCTCTCTCTCAACCCTTCATTCTTTCAAATCTTTTTTAAAAGAGAAGATTCCAGATATCTCAGGATCACATGGCTAATCCATGTCAAAACCAGAACCCTTCTCCCTCAAAGTCTACAAAGTCTATACTTATTGGATTCATACGGCACACAACATTTTCCATTTACCTCTTTATCATCACTCAGTCATATTTCATTAAGGGATGACAATATTTGGCTCCAGTCAAACTATAGTATGTAAAATCTGTCTTGTTACTACCCAAGAGAAAATGACAGAGACGTTTAAGGAGGAAGTTGGAATCAAGAAATAAGATTGTTACTGAGTTATTTGTGTTCTCAGTTTGCACATGTTTTAAAAGAGAAACAGTTTGAGGTGAGAGCCTAGAGAATAGTAGGGTGGCAAATCTGGAAGTGCAGGAAATTAGCTCTGGACATGACTTCATTGCCAAATTGGTACCATTAATTCTCAGAACATTGACAGTTTTCCATGATGCCATAAATGACAGCATTTCTTCATTTTTTATGTTTGAATAGTATTCCATCACATGCACGTGTGTGTGTGTGTGTGTGTGTTTGTATCACATACATTTATCTCAATATTTTCTTTATCTACTTCAAAGTTGATTGACAGTTAGCTTGAGTTTATATCTTGGCTATGGTGAATAATCCTGCAACAAACATGGGAATTCAAATGTCTCTTCAACATGCCGATTTCATTTCCTTTGGGTATATCTCCAATAGTTGTATGGAAGTAGAAAACATTCTGTTAATTAAAATAAGACAGTCATATAAAGGAAATGCCACATGACCTTACACATGTGGAATCTAAAAATGTTGATCTCATAGAAGTTGAGAGTAGAACAGTGGTTGCCAGAGCCTGGGGAGAGCAGGGAGAGGTGGGCATGAGGAGAGGCTGATCAATGGATACTATGTCACAGAGCAAGAAGCTTAGGTGTTGTATTGCACAGATCAGTGACTGTGGATAATCAAAATATACTGTGTATTTCAAAAAAGGATATTGACTATTTTCATTACAAAGAAATGTTTGAAGAGGTAAAACACCCTGATTTGAACATTACACAATGTACACATGTGCTGAAACATCACATATGTACAATTTTATGTGTTAATTAAAATAAGTATATTGATAATCTTACTATTCTTCAGTTCCTTCTTCCCTTTGCCTCTGGTAGATAGACAAGCTACTCATTTTTATTACTACTTTTGATAAAGAAAATTTTCTGAATTCCCATGCTACTGTGCATAAAAATTATCACTGTGATAAAAAAATTATAATGACTAAGAATAGAGTCTACATAAGGGCACATCACAGATGGCTTGGTCTGCTATCAAGAGAGGAGGTCCCAATAGAGTTTTAAGTGGGGAGCATCTTGCTTAGGTCTGAGCTTTAAGTAGGGCATTCTAGCAGAATGGATGGAGGAAAATCAAGGCAGGTGGCTGGGAGCTCAAATAGGAGGCTGCTGCAGAAACCAGTATGAGAGAAATGAGGACCTGAGTTCAGATTGTGCTAATTTGGATAGAAAACAGGAATTTCACAAAAAATCTTTGAAACTGTCTCTTAGGAAAGGTTAGCAACATGTTACAGAAAAGATTTTTTAGAAAATATGGACTGTAAATAAAAACACAAGTTAGAGTAGAAGGCAAGACCAAGGATAGGGAAGGAAAGCCCATATGTGAACCATAAAGATCTATAATAATTGTTACAATGGATTCTCAAAATTTGCTCTGAATATCCTGGAAGCCAAACAGAAAATATCAACATGGATCTTATCATTCAAATAGGCTGAAATCATAAAATATCTAAAAATAATTCTTTAAAAGAAGAAAGATAGACATAGTAAGGGGAAAAAAAGTTTCACATGAAATTTCATGTAGGAGGCCTTGAGAGGTAATCACAACATCTTAGCAGGATCCTTACCATAAATACAGAAATAACTTGAATCAGTATATCTGGAGGAGGACCTCAATGAAATAAACTCTCCTACACACAAACACAAACTTTGCGAAGGCAGTCATTCCTCATGAAGAAGATACAGTCTAATTGTATTTCCCTTCAGAGGAAAGCTAATTATTGCCTTTTCTTGATTACAACTCCTGGCCAAATTCATGACAATTAATCTGAATGATTTTATTATTGTTTTTTTCTAACCTTTTGACCATGGACTAGGAGCACAGTCCCAATTGCTATGCTCTGTTTTGCTTTCATAATTAGTCCTTGTCAGGGACTGATGGGCATTTACCCTTCCAAGCCTTATGTAAGAATTGGTTATGTTTAATGCAACATAAGACCATTTATTCGCTCTTTTGATTGAGGGGGGGTTGTTTTTGTACAGTAAATGGATGCAGTGCTCTTTTCTCTTTATGTCAAAGGTGCCTTTAGCTTTTTTTCTTGTATGTCTTTAGAAGAGTTATCTTTTAAATGACCAATGGAGATACTAAATTATCCTTGTAATCACTTTCTATGTAACTGGCAGAGGAAAAGGGGGTGAAGAGGTAGGAAAGAGAAAGGAAAAGGAAGAAGAAATAGGAGGGGAAATATGAGGTAAAAGAAGAAGACAGATTAGAAGGATTGGAAGATAAAAGTTTCCAAGGTATTTCAAAGGCAAAAAAAGGAAAATCAGGTTACCATTAAGGCAGGAGGAAGGAAGGCCTATTTTCAGCAACGGAAGATGTTTTGCCAAGCTTCCCTGAAACATCCTGTAGATAGACTCAGCCATAAATGAAACACTACTGCTTTCTCTGTAATTTGAGCTTTTTCTGCTTACAAGTGTGGTTACCCACATGACAATTTTATTCTCAACCTGACTCATCTGTCTGCTACCACATGGCTAAAGGTAAAAACACTGCCCAGGCCTGATGCTAGTGGTCCATGTGTGAATGTCCACCATCAGAGGGCAGCCCAACTCAAGACACTGGTATCAGACCTCATTCACAAGTCCTAACAAATTCGTGCTGAACTTTCAAAATATTTCCTTCCTTTTCAACCTTTTATGCCCTTGGGCATGCTTTTTTTCCCTAATACTTCTGTGGCTCCCTGTGAAATGCCATAGTTTATTTATACAGGTGGTGAAAGATATTAAACCAAGAGGAAAGATCACCCTGATGGAACCTCAAGAATGTAAGCTCAATGAAGGCAAGGATTTTCTCTGGTTTGCTAACCACAGAGTCTGGAGCAACGGCTGGCACTCTTTTGGCATTTCATAAACATGTTGAATAAATGAATGAGTGGCAGAATGAGCAAATGTTAGGGGGTCAGGACACCATGCCTGCCTTTGGAGGGTACTGATTCTGTGAAAGGAATTGAGCATGTTTTGAGGAATATTTCTGGGACTACAGAAAGTTAGAATCAGGAAATTGAGCTGGAATTTAGAGATCTTCTCATTAGACTGTGGCCCTGAAAATGCTCATAAGGATGATAGCAATAATAAAAGACATTCATGGAGTACTGCCAAGTTAAGTGACTTCCTTCAAATCACTCAATGGGTCTTCAGCAAAGCCAAAGCCCACTCTGGACCTCCTGACTCCCAAGTCACTGCCCTTTCCACTACCACCCAGGCAATTAATGAGTCCATGTCCAGGCTCCAGGACCAAGAAGCCCATAAACCTGATGGTCTCAGAAGGAAATGGGCAGAAAGTCAAATTGTGGTCACTGGGGATCATACAGAGGAAAGCTAGAAGAATTTGGGGGAAAGGGGATAAGAATTAAAATCAGTTTATCCCTGGCCGGCGCCGCAGCTCACTAAGCTAATCCTCCCCTTGCGGGAGGATTTTTTGATAAATTTTCTTTATCAAAAGTAGTAATAAAAATGAGTAGCTTGTCTATCTACCAGAGGCAAAGGGAAGAAGGAACCGGGTTCTAGTCCCGGTCGGGACGCCGAATTCTGTCCCGGTTACCCCTCTTCCAGGCCAGCTCTCTGCTGTGGCCAGGGAGTGCAGTGGAGGATGGCCCAAGTGCTTGGGCCCTGCACCCCATGGGAGACCAGGAGAAACACCTGGCTCCTGCCTTCGGATCAGCGCTGTGCGCCGGCTGCAGCGCGCCAGCCGTGGCGGCCATTGGAGGGTGAAACAACGGTAAAGGAAGACCTTTCTCTCTGTCTCTCTCTCTCACTGTCCACTCTGCCTGTCAAAAATAAATAAATAAAATAAAATCAGTTTATCCCTAAGAAATATGAGTACTGCTCCCTATCCTGAGCCCCCAACAGTCTAGGATAATAACTCCTGGTGCTTTTTCAGCACATTAACATTTTTATATTACTTTTGCAGTCATTCCTTCATTGAATGTCACAAACTAGAGTCCTGCAGGCCAAACGCAGTCCACAGATCTCCTTTGTGTAGGCCCATAGATTGATACACCGATCCCTCATTAAGAACTTTCCTTCATCCTGAAAACCATCTACCAATAAAAATCCTTCAAATGAAGAAGTATTTCCACTCATTTGAATGGAAAAAATGATGTAGTCCATCTTTTTTTAAAAAGATAGACTAGGTAAACAAGGCAAACTGTATAGGTAAGAAACAACAATTTGGAAGTAAAACAAACAAAAAAATACAGATTATCCATAAAATAAATAATGTGATGGAGGTTTACTGCACCCATTTTCTTCTTTCTGCATCATTTTCTTCACCAATTTTTCAAGCTTTTGTCAGCTGGTGACTATGTTGCCTTCATCCTGCAACTTGAAAATAGTTATAACACAGAAAAATACCATCAGGTCAAAATAAGAGCTAAACAAGGGAGTAGTTCAAGGTGGAAATAGTACACACACACAACTGCTGGACAGACATATAGAATTGCTGCCTTTTCCTCCCTGGCACCTGGCATTCATTCATACACAAAGCAAAATATCGGGGTTCATCCAAATATGGTGTGCAATTCAAATTTCCTGCATATGAGCCTCTCTAAAAACTGATACATTGAATACATTGCTAAGGATATTTTTGCTCAAAACCATGGTGTAAAAACACCATTTCTTACAATACCTGTATGTTGTGTCCATACAAGTGAAAAGGCCACAATATACACACCAAAGAAAGGCCAGAAGATGGCATAGGTTTTCAAAAGCCATAAGGGGGAACAGTCTTTCATTGAGCAGTTTTTACATAAGTCTGTATTTAAAACTGAAATTAATGGGAACATTCAAAGCTTAAAACTATCACAGAGAAATACAGAAATCCTGAGTCTGATGGCATTTGGCATCCGACTCAGTTAAGTAGCCAATAGGGATGCCCATATCTCATTTTGGAATGCCTGGGTTCAAGTCCTAGTTCTGTCCTTGACTCTAGCTTTCTACTAATATGCACTCTGGAAGGCAGCAGGTGATAACTCAAGTACTTGGGTCCCTGCCACCCACATGGGAAACGTGGACAGAGTTCCCAACTCCTGGCATTAGCCAGTCACAACTTGGACACTGCAGGCATTTGGGAAGTGACCCAATGCATGGTCATGCTCTCTTGCTTGCTCACTTTCTCCTTCTTCCCTCCAACCCTCCCTCTGTTTCTCTTTATCTTTCTAAATAAACCAAGTTTTTTTTTTTAAATGAAATAAAGAAATGTGGCTTTTCTTGAGAAAGTAGACAATCTGACTACACTGGTCTCAGCATTCTTGTACAGCCACAGAGTGGTTGCCCATTCAAAGGCCACACACACTCCAGCACACCATGGCCCCTCCTAGCTCACTTCATCCATGTATCACTCTTGTTTGTCCTCTGTAGACATTTCCAGTCTGAGGATCTTAAGTCACTTGGCTCTCCATTGCAATACTTCGACACACAGGCCACCTTCTCCTATAACCTGCTTTCCACAAAGACTCCAGCTGCACTAGCAGTGAGCTCCTCCAGAACAGATGCCTTCCAGGGCACCATGCTTAAGAGAAAACTGGACACTTTAGGGACAGCTGTGATGACAAGCTACTACCTGCCTCAGATGAATATAGAAGATTTACAAACTGAAATCTCAAAATACCCCTGATCTTGTCATGACTTCGTACAAAGCTTTAGCTCTGCATATTTTTATGCCCTGGACACTCTCTCTCTCTCAAGTTAGGTTCTCGATTTATTTTATATCATCCTGCCCCCCTCCCCACACACACACACAGCACCTCCTAGTTCAGTGCTACCATTGGTTCAAGATAGGACAGTTCTGTCATTAACTCCTCCACTCTGAGAGTGCCCCCATGGAAACGCTATACCATGAAGAACAGTGGCTAAATTTAAGACAAAGTACTGTACTCCAAAATGGGGTAAACTGTGTTGGGGACCTGCAGCTTAAATTACCACCCGTCTACTGAGGATGTCAGGACTAGAAAAAGACCCACAGAGGGAGCCTATAGCTAAGTGCTTCCTGCAGGAAATGGTAAACATCAGGTGAGGGCCAGGCTTCTCCTTCCGTAGTACTTAATCCCTTGCTCCACAGCAAACATGGCCCAGTGAAAACCCCAGGCTCTGACCAATCATTTTACCAGCTCCTTATCCCTGGAGCAGATCTAGGAAGTGGAGACTAAGAGAGTGAAAGAATTCTCTCTCCAGCGAAAGGTGCTTCAGAAACCAGACTAATGTTTATTTAGGCAGCCCAGCCATTATTATTCTCATCAGACTGGAAAAAATGATATCATGTATTATGTTCAAACTTGGATATGTAGAACTATGCCAACATTATGGCATAGTGCATAAAGCCATCACCTGTGACACTGCCATCCCATGTGGGCACCAATTGGTGTATTGGTTGCTCCATTTCCAATCCAGCTCCTTGTTAATGTGCCCAAAAAAAGCTGCAGAAGGTGGCCTAAATACTTGCCCCTGCCCCCAACATGGGAGAGCTAGAGGAAGCTCCTGGCTCCTTACTTTGGCCTGGGCCAGCACTAGCCGTTGCAGCCATCTGAGGATTGAACCAGCAGACAGAAGATCTCTTTCTTTCTCTCTCTCTCTCTCTCTCTCTCTCTCTCTCTCTCTCGGACTTCCAAATAAATAAGTAAATTAAAAAAAAAAAAAGAAATGTAGAACTAGTTTGAAATCTATGTACTTTTATGCAAATTCTCCATGCAGAACATGGCTTTAACAAGTGGTGCCACAGCTACAAAATCTGTCCAAGAGATGTGAACTGTTTCACTAACAGTGCCTGGAGGTCACATTTGGAGTGCCTAGAAACAGGGGTAATGTCTGTACTTTAAGCCCTCTTTGGCCTTCTCTAGTCTGAACACTGCTGGCATTTGTCATTCACATTGTTTCTAAAACACAACATTCGGGATCATCTTCCAATTGTTGGAAGTGGCTCTTTGCTTTGCACCTTGAATTCACCTGGAGAACTGTAACACACATTGATGTCATGGTCTCACCTCTTGAGATGCTGATGTGACCATCTGGGATGCAGTCAGGCATCGGGGGTTTTTAAAAGCCCCTAACTGATTCTAATATGAATCCAGCACTGAGAATCATAGCTGTAAAATCCCCCTTAGGGTGAGCCTCCAACTTTTGTTGAAAAAGCCCTGATTTCCCTGGGAGTAGAAGGACCAAATTCCCCTTTCTTACTACTTGAGCCACACAGGAGCTGAATCTTATGTCTGGATATTAAAGCCTCACTTGTCAGATCTAAGGACTCCCTTAATAATAGTAGGGATTACTATTTAGTGAGCACTAACTTTGTGCCAGGCACTGTGCTAGATGATTTGTGTGTATTCACCCATCAAATCCTCAGCACCACTCTGTGAAGAAGGCACAATTATTCTCCAAATGAATGCTCAGAGTTTACATAACCTAAACAAGGTCATCCACACCCTACGAGGCAGAACTACATTCAAATGTGGTCTGACCCCATAGCCCCAGCTCTTAAAACATCAAGTCATACTTTCCAAACTAGAACTTTCCAGCAGCCATGCATGGATTGATTTCTGTAAAACTGGTAATATAATTTCAATGCCACTAGCAAAAATAGAGTAATGTTGACTAATAGCTAAGAGCAAGAGCTCTGAAGCCAGACAGTCAGGTTTCCAATCCCAGCTCTATCACGCACAGCCTGGGTGACTTTGGACAAGGCATTGACCTTCATCAATCTCAATTTATTTACCCCTGAAGGAGACTAATAATAGTATCTAGGCCATAGAGTTGTGGGGAGGAGTAATGATATTAGCAGACTGAAAGAACACAGCAGAGGGGAGGGTGTTTGGCACAGCAGTCAAGACCCTGCTTGGGGCGCGTGCATCCCAGATAAGAGTGCCTAGGTTTATGTACCAGCTTCACTTCCAATTCCAGCTTCCTGGCAGGCAGCAGGTGGTGACTCAAGCACTTGGGTCTCTGCAGCCCATGTGCGAGACCTGAACTGAGTTCAGGCTCCTGGCTTCAGCCTGGCCCAGCCTCAGCTATTGTAGGCATTTGTGGGGGGAATGAACCAGTGGATGATAAGTTGATCTCTCCCTCTCTCTCTCTCTCTCTCTTTCTCTCTCAATAGCATGTTGTGTTTTTATTTTTTATCACAATTATTACTGTGCAACATCTGGGAAGATAGAGGCTTGCTCCTAAGGCCTCATTCATACAGATAGGTGTATAACTAACTTCTGCTTTCAGTTGTGACACTTAACAGTTCATTAGACTCTGTAACATATCTGAAACTACAAGCCTCCAATTCAATATATATAGAGAGAATTAGAACAAATATCAAGGTAAAGATGTAACGATACATGGATCCAAAGAACCTTGCTTTCTGATGGCCCTGTCACCTGCCATCAAATCTGCACATGCCCTACATCAGAAAACATCAGCCCAAGGAAACTAAATCTACCCCCAAACTACAGCAAAGAGTTGAGGTCCCAGAGGAAACAGATTGAAAAGAAATTTATAATCCATTTCAGACAGCTATCCAAGATACACACACCACTTAAGCCTCAAAAGAAGAGTTTCAAGAGCCACGAAACTAAATGAAAATGGTATTTCAACTTAATATTTACAAGGAGAAAATATATTCTCTGTAAGGGAAAGGAAGATAATGGACTTAAAGTTTCCAGGAAGATATTGGGTTTGGAATTTCAAGGACCAGGTCAGTGTTCCTAGAAGACATACAACATTTATCACATTGACATGAGCAAGTAAGTACTTACAAATGTTTTACTATCATGGTAATTAGAATTCAAAACTACTTATAGTTTCATCTTCTGAATTACTGTTTCAAGAACCCTTCTCCAAAGACTTTCCTATAATATTCTTATTTCTGAGTATAATTTCACCTGTTAAAAGAGTGGGGAAGGAGAAAACATTCTGATCATTTAGAACATTCAAAATCCCACATATTCCACCTGGGGTGCTCAGACCTGGTGGATGTGAAATGGGAGTTGGAGCAAGCTTTATTCCCTGTGACTTGTCAGTTGTACTCCCAGTTTTCTGCTTAATCAATCCACACAGGTATGTGTCAAGAGTTAGGGTACTTTGCATTTTAGAAAAAAAAGGCAAGAGGTCTCAGAAATGTGTCTGATCCAATTATAGGAGCCCACAGAAAAGCACATAAATGTTTGAAGGAGCCCACTGTGGGAGACAGTTTCAGAATAACTTTATTGGTGGTCTTGAAGAGCTGACCTAATATACCTCAGTGAACCATTAAAGGAGGAAGGGGAAAGAAAGAGGGTGATAAAGATGCATCTTGGTCCCAAACGTACTCATCACAAAAAGCTTGCTTTTTCCTTATGGATAATACCCAACAACCATTCCTTTTTTAAGTAATGATAAGAGCTATCAAGGCAGACAAGACCCTTACCTGGAACACCATTAACAAAAACTCTTAACCAGAGGTGGGCAAGGGCTTCTGACCACACATTTATCTTTTCAGCTAAATGCATATGCTCAGGAAGCAATTCTGTCCCAGGGTTATCTTCAAAAACAAATATAAACCTTTTGCTCTTAAGCTGAAGACTTGGCATAAGACGTCCATCTTCATGGCAAAGCCCACAAGCAAAATACAGTCTTTTTCAGAAAAGCTGGTCTATTTAAGCAGGAAGAAATATTTTATTCCAAATATGAATAAAAATAACAAAGGTAATACTTCAACATTATCATTGCATTGAAAAATCAGCAGGTTCCTTTAATGAAGTGAATTTTTACTTGTTTTTACAAGCTGACTTTCAATTAAATAAAGGAGAAGTCTAGAAAGTGAAATTTTGATTTATCAGTCATTTACCTCTGTTCTTTGGGCATTTGCCATTGTCAGGAAAGAGGTGGTATTCCTCCTCTGCTTCTCCTCTTTCAATGCATTGCCCCAGAAGTTTATTCAGAGCCATAAGTCACTTACTATATGTAGGCAGACTTCAAACACTTTGACCTTTAAGTCAATGAGACCATCAAAAACATGCATATCTACAAATGCCCAACAAATATATGAAAAAATGTTCGATATCACTAGACATCAGGGAAATGCAAATCAAAACCACAATGAGATATCACCTCACCTCTATTCTCCAAAAGGCTGAGAACAACAAATGTTGGCAAGGATGTGAAGAAAGGAAACTGTTATACACTGTTGGTGGAAATGTAAATAAGTGCAGCCACTCAAATACCAGTACAGAGATTTCTTTAAAAACTTGAAATAGGGGCCAGTGCTCTGGTGTAGTGAGCTAAACCTCCACCTGCGGCACTGGCATCATTTATGGGTGCCGATTCTAGTCCTGGCTGCTCTTCTTCCAATCCAGCTCTCTGCTATGGCCTGGGAAAGCACTGGAAGATGGCCCAAATGTTTAGGCCCCTGCACGCACATGAGAGACCCAGAAGAAGCTCCTTGCTTCACATCAGGCCCTGCTCCAGCCATTGTGGCCTTCTGGGGAGTGAATAAGCAGGTGGAAGACCTTTCTCTCTGTAACTCTACCTATCAAATAAATACAATCTTTAAAGAGAAGGAAATGAAGAATAAAATAAATGCCAGACTGTGTCAATTTTGCTGCACAGTGCCTTGTGAAAAACTATTTTAAAAAGGAAATGAGACCAGAATTGAAGACACATGAATTCTGGTCACTGATGGTTCCTGACCTTGGCCAAATCATTTCTTCTCATAAAATCAATAAACTGGACTGTAGTCTCTCTTCCAGGCCTTGCTATAAGGACAATCATAGGAGAGCTAAGGGCATGCTGATATGGAAGAAAGGACACAGAGAGTCAGCAGCAGGTCTGTAACAGAGCTGCAAAGTGGTAACAAAGAGCAGAGGAGGAAGTGGCTTACCTAACAAGAACAGCAAGGGCCACAGAGGACCCAAACTTCAGTGACTTGGTTTCAGGGTCATCAAAGAAATGGGCCATCATTTTCTAGAGATTATAGCAGTCATCTTTAAGTCTGTCCAAGAAACTGCAGTGACCTCATTAAAAGTGCCTGGAGGTTTCATTTGGAACCAGTTGTTTGAGTTTCGTGGTCCTGAGTCTGTTTGAAGGCTCATTTAGATCATTACCTTTGATCTCGCTTGACAGAGTCTCAGTTCCTGTTCAGAACACAGTCTCAAACTCAAAGACATAACCTCAAAAGCTCAACCCCTAAAAAATGAAGGCTGTACCATTCCTTTTAAAGCCTGCCTCATCCCTATACCCAGAACCAATCCCACAACAGCTGTGGGATTTCCAGAGCTTGTTAGCAGCCATACAGACAGAGATGTCTTGAAGAGATCCAACAGGGCACTAAAGGACCTCAGCACATCCTGGGAAAATGAACACCTTTATTTACATTCATTCTGACACACATGGAATGTCCACTGTGTATAAAATACACTAAAGGAATATTACAAAGCTGTCCTCTGTCTCAAGGGCGTCAGGATCCTCTGGGGGAAAGATTGAAACTGGAACATTTTATGATTGAAGCACAAAATGCAATATTGTGATCTTGTGTAGAAATATTAGGAAGTACCACAAAGAGGTTGTGTTCTCACTGGCCTGAAACTCTTGATAGCCAGCCCCTTAGCCTACCTACCTTGAGCCCTATTGACTTGACCTATGGATCCAAGCTTGACCTTGTACTACCATAGCAAGTTACACCTACCTTGATCATCACACAAAAGAAATGTAGGGGGTATTTTAAATTGAAAAATAACAATTATATATATTTATAGGATACAAAGTGCTACTTCAATAACTAACTGGGCATCCTGGTCATATTGTCAAATTGCCTGCAGCTCTTGAAGTAGGAGGGGCGGATGGTCCCGGCATCTCCAGTCAGGTCACCAATTTGAAAGACTGGAAAAAGCTTCCCAGAGGAGGTGGCTTTTGAGCCAGCTCTTGAAAAAATAAATACAAATTTAATGACCGTGTTTATGTCTCTGCTGGATGCCAGAGGAAAGAAGAGCAAAAGGGCACCTCAGGCACAAAGAAACGGTAAGAACAAAGGCACCAAGGTGGGTGCATGTATTATATCCAGTAGACAAAGAGTCATAGGCTAACCTTAGGCCAGTAGGGAATTACAGAGATGGATACAGCAAGTCTCATGAGGCTTCATAGTCCCTTGCCAAGCATGAATATTTACAGATATTAAGGTTCCTATCACAGCATTAGATACATATAATAGGTAAATCAAAACTCATGAATTAATTCAATTATCTAGGCAATTGAGATATATCATCTCAATGCTGAGCTCATAAAATACCCAAGACCTGTGGCTTACTAAAATAAATTGTGATGATTGGACTTCTGACTACTTACGTACATAGTGTAAAGATATTGATTAAACTATCCTTGAAATCATAGCCCTTTGTTTTCATATGAGGACCAAATTTAACTAATAAGGACAGCATAACAAGCCACAGAGTGTTAAATACAGGACTCAGGGATGGGGGGAAAGCGGAATAAGAATGCATGCACCAGTTCTTCTCCCAAAAAACACCAAAACAATGACTGATGATTCTGGTGCAGCAGGAGGCCTGGAATGGGAGGCTCAAGTGGCTTCTGAGGAGACTTTGGCAGGGACATCAGGGCCACTGTAGATGCCACAGTGTCAGAGCTGCAGAGCTCACAGAGGCAAGGTCAAGGACAAGGTGCAGCTCCCTGTCAGCAAGGTGGGCCATCTGGTCAGGGACATGAAAATCATGTCCCTGGAGGCAATCACTCTTCTCCTTGTCCATCAAGCAGTCTGAGATCATTGGTGTTTTTTCCTGGGGGTGCCCATGAGGTTGAGACTAGAAGACTATGCCCTTACAAAAGCAGATGTGCACGGGTCAGCGGACCAGATTCAAGGCATTTATCACCATCCAGGACTAATGTGGCCATGTTCACCTGGGTGTGATGTACTCAAAGGAGGCAGCCACCACCACCTGAGGGGCCATTGTTCTGGCCAAGCTTTCCATCGTGCCTGTGTGAAGAGGTTACCCAAGGAAGAGCATTGGCAAACCTTACATGGTAATTTGTAAGGTGACAAGATGCTACGGCTCTGTGCTGGTGTGCCTCATTCCTGCTCCCAGAGGCACTGACACCCTCTCAGCCCCTGTTCCCAAGAAGCTGCTGAAGATGACTGGCATTGATGGCTACTACACCTCAGCCAGGTGCTACACTGCCACCCTGGGCAACTGCGAATGCCACTTTGGAAGCCATCCACAAGACATACAGCTATCTGACCTCCAGTCTCTGGAAGGACACCATGTTTTCAAAGTCTCCCTATCCGCAAACCATCTTACAAATTCTCACCTCAGAGTGTCTGTGCAGATGACCCAGGATCCAGCTGAAGCTACAACATACAGTTTCTACACAAAAATAGAGTTAATTAAGCCTGTTAAAGCAACAGCAATAAAGAGTGCATGTGCCTACTCCCTATTAATGCCTGTGTGATGACACCAGAAATCCTCACCCTGTCTGAACCTCTGTCTGGTGCATGAATCCGATCTAGGCACGTGGCAGCTGCCAGGGTCTTCTCATCACCCTTTCCAGTGCTTCCTCAATGGCTCTTAAGGCCTCTTTTTTAAACTAATTTTATTTTTTTGGAAAGATGAGAGACAAAGAGGGATAAAAAGATCTTCCATCTGCCAGTTCACTCCTCAAATGACTGCAATGGAAGAGACTGGGCCAGGGCAAATCAAGAAACCTAAAACGTCATCCACTTCTCCCACATGGGTGGCAGAGGTCCAAGCACTTGGACCATACTCTGATGCTTTCCCAAGTACATTAGCAGGGAGCTGTATCAGAAGCAGAGCAGCCAGGGCTCCAACCAGTGCTCTGATATGGGATGCTGGCATGGAAGCAGCAACTTCACCCACTACACCACAATGCTGGCCCCTCTCGAAGCCTCTTGATTGGCCATGTAGCCTCACAACCGTGGAGTCCCCTAGCTAAGAACTGAGTGACTGTCTACTGGAACCAGGCAGAGAATGAGACAGGAGGACAGAATTTGGGCTATTCCTTCCCATCTGCAGCTCTGTCAGATATAAATGGCAGAGAGATGAAGTAACTTTCTCTCTACAAACCTGCTCCCATCCAGCTTTTATTTGTTTCCATTTCCTTCAAGTTATCCCCAGGGTTTCAATTCCTCTCCATCAACCACCCAGCTTGGTGTGCAGTGCATAAAGAAAATTGTCAGGTGTGGTATTTGCTACTTGACATTTTCTACCAGACTGATTTTTAAAAATATAAAAAACATTTACAATAAAAAAGGAGGTAAATCATCCATCTTCTGTAGACACTCCTGGTCTATGAAGAGTAAAACTAGTCTGACATTCAACTTTGCTTTCAGTCACCTCCACCCATAAAGTTAACTACACAGAAGCCTTAACCCAACAATAATTTTGCAACAGCCTGCTAAATGCCCACTCACTCATATTCAAGGAGGGCGCCTAGGCCAAGAGCTCAGCTGAGTGCATGCCAACATCACTGGAACTCAAACTTACTAATGCTGAACTCTGCAACAGATCTACCCTTATACTGTTGTTAAACTTCAGGCTTTCTTAAATTATTTTCCATTCCCTGAACCTACACAGTCAGAATCGCTAAATCAATTCAACAAATACTCAATTATTACTGCCATTCTAGGTGCTATGGAAATGGCAGTTCACAAGAGAGACAAAACTCTTATTCTTATAAAACTGTACTGTAATGGGAAGCTACATGATTAATGGATGGACAGACAGACAGATCATGGAAATCTGGTCATGCATAAAATGAAGAAAAATAAAGTAAGATAGACAGTGACAGGGTAAGGGGAGTGAAGAGCTGCTATTTTTAAAAATACAGTGATCCAGAAAGATTTTCATAGGGAGTATTTTTTTAAAGATGTCTTTTTTTTTAAAGATTTATTCATTCATTTGAAAGGCAGAGCTACAGAGAGGCGAAGGGGAAGGGTGCCCTCCATCCACTGGGCTACTCCCTGGATGACTGCAACAACTGGAGCTGTGCCGACCTGAAGCCAGGAGACAGAAGCCTCCCTCAGGTCTCCTACATGAGCCCAGGGGCCCAAGGACTTAGGCCATCCTCAACTGCCCTTCCAGGCCATAGCAGAGAGCTGGGTCAGAAATGGAGGAGCCAGGAATTGAACTGCCACCCATATGGGATGCTGGTACTGCAGGCGGCGGCCTCACCCACTACACCACAGTGGCAGCCTCACTGGCTATGCCACAGTGTCAGCCTTGATAGGGAATATTTGAGCAGTGCCCTAAAGAAAGTGAGGGAGTAAGCTATGCAGATGTCTGGGGTAACAGGACACCCAAAAGGACAGTTTAAGTGCAAAAGCAGTAGGGATGTGTTTGGGGTAGATAACAAATAGCAACAGGGTCATTGTGTGAAAACAGAGCAAGCAAGAGGCAGTGGTAGAGTAGCAAGATGTGATGGAAGCCTGCCTCTGGAACAGGTAAGGCCTGGTGGACCACTGTCAGCCCCCCGCTTATATTCCAAGGAAACCTCTGCAAAGTTTTGTGTATTGCAGGTTTTGTGGCATCATTTGACTTGTATTTTGAAACCTGGACTGTTTCCTCCATTCAACCAAATATTCATTCTCAAAGAATGTTGGTGGTAGTTAGTACTTGTATGTGTTCATCTCTGTAACAGGTAACTCAGAATCCTTCTCTCCCTCAGAAAGCTAGCTAAACTTCACCTAATCGCTATCTCTTGCCTCTTGATGCCTTGAGCCCTCCCTGTGGCATCAGGGAGTTTTTATTCTACCAAAGCATCTGTCTGCCCCACGGACCAGCAGCAGCGCAGGATAGCTGAGTTCCCACTTTGTTGATTTCAGCACAAACCTTAGCTAAGAAATAAGCTTTCATAAAACCAGCATACATAGACCCACACAATTCACTCAAATCCAAGCATTTATTGAGTTCATATTACGTAAGATTTGAGAGTGGGGTCAGAGAAAGGGGTATGATCAGATACAGGGATGACATCAGAAAACTTACAGCCTCCCAGCCAGTCTTTCACACCTCCACCCTCTTTTCTTCCTTTCCCCCCTTATCTCCCTAGAGTGACAGGGAAGATACCCCTCTCCTTTGGATGCCTCCTAAGAACCCATCAAAGCTTTGATGACAATTTTCCTAAGAAGATGTCTGGCTAAGAGTATGTTTCTCTTTTGTTTCATAGAATTATGCAAATAAATAAGTTCCAAAAGAGCATGCAGGTGTCATCCAGATGAATATTTCATAACTATAGCAGAAGAAATATACAGAAATCATTAAAGCTTAATTAATAATTAAGTAAAATCTGTCAAGTATTTAAAGTCACTTAACATAACTTTATTCTTTTAACAAACATGTATTGTCAACTTGCACCAGGCACTGTCGTACTTGAAAGTACATAAGTTAGGATCTTTCAAAATATCTGCTTCCCTGAATACTATATTTACTAAAGGAAGATTGATAAATGTGTAATAATATAATGTCAGAGACTGGCAAGTACATGAAGGAAATAAATCTTAATGGATTTATTAATTCCTTAGCTATGGAGCTTCTGTAACCCACCTAAATGTAGACATGCAAAGACTAAACAGGACACCACCAGCAAGAAATTCCTAAGAAGCTGTGAGAGGCCATGCCAGGCAACACTTCTTTACCCTTCTTTTTTTTTTTTATTTGAAAGGCAGAGTTAGAGAGAGGGAGAGACAGAGAGAGAGGTCTTCCATTCACTGGTTCACTTTCCAAATGGTCGCAACGGCCAGGGCTGGGTCAGGCTGAACCAGGAGCCAGAAGTTTCTTCTGGGTCTCCCACATGGTTGCAGGAGCCCAGGCACTTGGGCCATCTTCTGTGCTTTCCCAGGCACATTAGCAGGGAGCTTGATCAGAAGAGAGCAGCTGAGAATCAAACCAGTACCCATATGGGTTTTAGGTGCTGCAGACAGCAACTTAACCCACTATACCACAACACCGGTCACCTTTTCCCTGTTATAGTAAAGAAAATCTATAAAATCTTTCATCTCCAGCCCTTAAGGAGATTCACCACCAACTGTTTATTAACATTGAAGGAAAATCATACCTCTCACATTTATATGGATTTTACAGTTAGCAATTAAGCACAAAAATAGCTTGGAGTCTAAGGATGCAGTTTCTAAGCTTGTGTAGCACAAGCCAAAGCCTTTCCCTTACAGACTAAACCTGGAATATCAGGAGAACTGGGTGCTCTCCATCAGGGATGCACTAGTTTTATTTGAGGGGCAGCCAGTCTAACAGGGAGCAAGGGTGTGCCTAGGAGCATCCAGACAAGGTCAGGGTTAGCCTAATATATTGAGACATGTATGCAGAAGGAAAAAAATGGGCCCAAACAGCAGTTCTCTGGGTACTCCCGTCTAGAAATTCCACCATTACCCTGGTGAGGATGTGTGAGAATCAACACCAAGCATGCCCTGAAGTTCCGTGCATTGTTTGTGCACACATGTACACAGAGTAGAAGCCCTCCTGCCATTACAACAATCCCATTGTGGATAAGTGAATTGAAAGAATTGGTTAGAAAAAAGATAAAAATAGTGATAGACTTATACTTTAAATTTTTGCTCTTTAGTCTTAAAACATATGGATATGTTCGCTCGTTAATCTTTTGAAGTGGGGCCAAGGTCTGAGTGTGGGGTTGTGCAGTTGAGATTCTCGAGTCTTGCTTATCTACACTAAACCCATATTGACAACTTCTAGCTTCCATTTCTGTAAAGTAGAATGATAACCTAAATGCACAGACAAATCAACTGAATTGTACTTTTTTATCATTTATACCAATTAGTTGTAGGCATCTCATCTATATCATATATATAGCAAAAATCTTATAGGCTTGCTTTGGTCAAGCCCTTTCAAGGCATTCAAATTAGTTTTAGTAGAAATAATTCTCTCTCATTTTTTACTCACACCTCACCAACTTATGTAATATTTAAGCAAATGGTATAATTGCAATGATAAGTACAACTGATATAAACAAGTTTGGGACAAACACAAGTGACTGCTGACTAAGCATCAATTCACTTGTTCCAACATCCTGAGGGCTGGAGTTGTTCACCACATCTTGCACTCACTTAGTGCGCTTTGCCAAAGGAATGGAGAAGTAGGTTAAATGAAGGTTGAGTGAGACAGCTTCTGTATTGTATTGAGTGCATATATTAGAAGTCAAAACAGTCTCTATTGGAATGGTCCATCCCTAATTCCTTGAACTCAAGAATATCTTCTTGCTTCCTTCTTCACTAAACTTCAAGCATATAGAGGAAAAAAATGTAGCATAGCTCCTTGTCTCTTTGTTGCAACTCCTAAATCCTTGGCTACATAAAATAGTAAAGTGAGAAATGCAATGGGAATAGCTTACACATTGGAGGAGCAGGAGCAGGGCCAGCTTTCAACTCTGGGGGATGGAGTCCCTGCTCTCCAGGCTCTAAATCTCACCTCCACAAGCACTGAGATCGTTTGTCCATAGTTATCGACTGAGGCTCATTGTACAATAAAGAGAGGGCTACTTTTCTCTTCATGATAAAGTAACCAGCTTCCCTTTCCTTTCTTACCTCAAGATAGAAGGGGATTGAGGGCCCTGGACCTGGGAAAAAAAGAGAAGAAAGAAGCAGCCTGAAGTATCTGGCAACAGACACTGAGAGGACAGATAGCCAGTTACAGAGAAGACTGGAAAACTCGCCAGTCAGTTATCCTGGCCATCTGTATTTAATGTATTTACTTCTGTGCAGTGAGACACCATGCTTCTCAGGTTCCCCAGAACCTTTAGCCAAAGCCTATGACTTTCAGGACTTTTTGTTGACAGCATTCAGGACATCAGTACTTGTAGTCCCTGTTTAGAGCAGTGTGGGATTGATAGAAGCCTTGGGGTGGAAAACACTGAATAAGAACAGAGTCAAGCCAGAGGCAGGAATTTGAAGCAAGAGGTGACAGAGTCCCTCAAGGTAGGCATAGGTGCATGAAGCACAATTCAAGACACCATAAGAATACTGGACCACCAATAAGCTTGCATTTTTATTGAGGAAATAGTGTATGTCCACATGAAATAGTAACATAGGAGAAGATATAGTGTACAAGTAACACAAGTGATTTGTGTGCTGGAAAATATACATGAAGCAGACAGCAATATTTAATAAGCAGTATGGTTTGCATGTTTGTTCCACACACACTCATGCTGGAATTTAGTTGTCAAGGTAACAGTTAAGACCTTTGAGAGGTAGTTAGGCCACAAGGGCCTTGGGCAAAATTAATGTCATATTATAAAAGGACAAATCCTGCTGCCTTCTCTTTCTTGGCCATTCTGCATTCTGCCATGTGAGGACTCAGCCTTTCTCTCTGCTGGAGGATTCAGCATTCATGGTGCCATCTTAGTAGAAGAGAACAGTCTCCTCAGGCACCAAACACACCAGCACTTTGATCTCAGATTTCCCAACCTTTGCATGTATAAGCCAATCAATTTCTGTTCTTAACAAATCATCTAGTCTGGAGTTTCTATTATAGGAACACAAAATAGATTAAGACAATAGGTTAGAACACAGAGGATGTGCTTTGAGCTCATGTTGTCCTTACTAGCAACCACTGCTTACATTTCTAGGAGCAGTGAGAGTGCAGAGTAATTCCTCAGACACTGTCCCCAACCCTGTTCATCTCTCTACAAGAAGTGTGATGTGCATGGATAATTTCTACTCTCACAGATGTGGAAATATTTTCCACATTGATTTTTGCTCTAAAAGTTTAGTTTGCCGATATTTGAAATGGACTTGCATAAAGAAACTGAGCTTTCCTGTGTCAATAGGCAAGTGTCCCATTGTGTGTAGATGGAGAATGCTCAGTTCTCTGGGCTCAAGAGGCACAAGGTCATTGCTCATCTTCCTCAGATCCTGTGATGCGTGTCCTGACAGGAAGCACAGCTTCCTTTGTCACTGTCCACTCTCTCTGCAGTGGCCCATGGTTGCCCTTCCCATGGTGTTATGCTGCACTGCCCACAGGGCAGACAGACATGTAAAATGGATAGACATGGAACCTGTCTGTGCTCAGGTCGATCCAGCTTAGAAAATCCCAGAAAGACACCTTTAGACGTCTGTGGAATCGAACAGTTCTGCAGCTTCACAGACTTCTGAAAACACAAAATTTAAACATTCTATTCAGCACGAGTGTATTGACAAAGAATAAAATGAGAACTGGAATCAAAGGAAGTTTTCAGTATGGGTCCTTGAGTAAGTCTGCCCACTCCATCGTTGTCACACACTTCAAGTAATTATTACTTACTGCATGAAAGGAAAATGGTTTTCTTGGGCCATTTTTCCCCCACCCATCTGCTGTCAAAAAGGTCATTATGATGGAAGATGTGTCTACAGAATTGCACAGGACGAAACAAAACACAGCACTACAACCAGAATGCAATAGTGCATGCACCTAACACAATGTGAAGTCTCTGTTCTCCATTCCAGTAGTATGCCTTTCACAGTAAGACAGAATGAGAAAGAAACCATACAGACATCCACTGCATGCTTCATGCACAGTCACACATTTGGTTTTAAATGAAAATGTCATGTTGTAGCATCTATTTCCCAACTCCCTTCGCAGTCCTGATTTTGAACTTTACAGTCAACATGCTGTGTGTATCATTCTTAAAAGGTAGGGGGTGTTGAGTTGGCAGTAACATGAAGTCATTTAGAACATGCATTGTAAGTGACAGGGAAAACAGAGCTTCTGGTTTATTATGCTGAAGCCATACAGTCATGAATACAAAATATGACTAGCCGTCACCTTGCTTTATTCTTTTAACAACTTACTAACAGTGTGTAAATATGAAAGCAAACTTTGATTTTTCCATGCGAGCTCTCTGAAATGGATACATGAGTGCATTTAACATTGTGACCAGAAATATTGAAATTTCACAGCTGAGAGGTGAAAGGTCTCAAATTTATACATTGAGGTGTTTGTTCCTGTCATCGTCCCAGCAGCTTGCTCACAATAACCCCTTTTGCTTAGTGAACCTTTGAGAAACAGAGAACATTAAGTAATACATCTTGGCAGACATCCTGGGATTTTACTCCCCCCAGGAAGCAAGCCATCCTAAGCGTCACTAAAAGAATTCTGTGGGTACCAAAGGACAGCCGTGCAACCTTGATGTTTAACTATATTTTGAAGAAAAAGCAATTGTTTGGGCCTACACTCCAGAAATGTCAGCCTATAATCCTGAACTTTGTTCTTGGTTGTACCCATATTCTCCATCTGACACTTAAAAATATATTTTCTGGTAACATGGAAAGTGGTTGAGCTTTTCCTGAAAATGTGGGCTTCTGCTTCACTTGAGCAAAATTTATCTGCATCACAAATGCTCCCTTCCATTTCCCTGCCCACTTCAGTGTTAACTGTCCCTCAGATAATCCCACCCCCAAACTGCACACCCTGAGGTACCCAGAGTTACCTAGACTGCCCCATCATCCCCTGCGCCCCTTCAGACCTGCACTGATCATCAGAAGCCAAAGTATTGATCTTGAAAAGATCTGGGTCTACCACAGAGCCCCTGGACCTTAAACTATACAAATTTATTGGGAATTTGCACATTCTATTGTGTCAAATGAAGCAATGGTAAACTACAGTAAGAGCTAAGATGAAAGGAGCAAGGAGATAGCTGTCATAGGAATGTCTCACACATACCACAACTTACCTTACGTTTCCGGAGCTGCTGCTTGTTGAACCACATATAGTAACTCTTTTAGTGTCATAACCCTCTTAGTCCTGTGACATTTGATTCTGTCTCTACATTTTTAACAGCAAAGTTTCTTTAAAAAGAAAGAGCTACTTAAGTAACAATTCTGGGCAGCCTTCTGGGTTCACCCACCAGAGATAGGACTGACCCCCAGGGCAAAATGTACATTCACTAAAGGTCATGAATCTTCAAGACTATTTGCAAATCATTGAAGTTTAGAATAGCTAGTCCTGGAATATAGGGGTATACCACAAACCCATTCTTTTTTTAAGATTTATTTATTTATTTATTTATTTATTTATTTATTTGAAAGAGCTACAGAGAGGCAGAAAGAGAGAGAGGTCTTCCATCCACTGGTTCACTCCCCAGATGGCCACAAAGGCTAGAGCTGTGCCGATCCGAAACTAGGAGCCAGGAGCTTCTTCTGGGTCTCCCATGCGGGTGCAAGGCCCTTCTACTGCTTTCCCAGGACATAGCAGAGAGCTGGATCGAAGTAAGTGTCAACCGGCACCCATCTGGGATGTCGGCACTGCAGGTGGCAACTTTATCTGCTACTCCACAGCTCCAGCCCCCACAAACCTATTCTTAAGAAAGTCTGCTTCACTGACAAGTTACTATGTTAGCCTCTCAGAAGTATTTGTCGTCCAATACTATCTTTAATCAGAGGATTAGTAGTCTGAACTACTAATGATTAAGACTGAATATTGGGCCAGTGCCGTGGCTCAATAGGCTAATCCTCCGCCTTGCGGTGCCGGCACACCAGGTTCTAGTCCCGGCCGGGGCACCTGATTCTGTCCCAGTTGCCCCTCTTCCAGGCCAGCTCTCTGCTGTGGCCAGGAGTGCAGTGGAGGATGGCCCAGGTCCCTGGGCCCTGCACTCGCATGGGAGACCAGGAGAAGCACCTGGCTCCTGGCTTCAGATCAGCGCGATGCGCCGGCCACAGCATGCCGACCACAGCGGCCATTGGAGGGTGAACCAATGGCAAAAGGAAGACCTTTCTCTCTGTCTCTCTCTCTCTCACTGTCCACTCTGCCTGTAAAAAAAAAAAAAGACTGAATATCAGGTAGCACCTTCCTGGGGAGGGGAATGGAAGAAGGGGAGGAGGAGGGAAGCCAAGGGGAGGGAAGGAAAAGGGAGTGGAGGGGAGAGGAGGGGGAGATTTGTGCACCCCTTCAAGTTAAGCTAAACCAAGTAACCATTTATCTACCTGTGTACAAGACCTTATTGGTTGAAGTAAGACAAAAGCAGCAGACTAGACTCAATATTATCTTACCCTGCTTCCCTACTTTTCTTCAGGAAAGGATATAAAACCTACAACTGAACAAGCAGGAAATGACTCCCATGTATTTTAATGCATGGATTTTACTTAACAGTTGCCCATGCTGACAACAAAAAGCTTCAAACATTCCCTTCGTTCATTGGCCCTCAAACTTGAGCCTGCATCAAAATGTCCTTGAGTGGCTGTTAAAACAGAGTGTTGGGGCCGTCTGTGGCATGTCAGGTAAAGGCAGCGATGGCATCCTATATGGGCACTGGTTCAACTCCGGCTGCTCCACTTCCAATCCAGCTCTCTGCTATGGCCTGGGAAAGCAGCAGCAGATGATCCAACTCTTTGGTCCCCTGCTACCTATGTGGGAGACCTGGAAGATCTGTCTGCCTCTCCCTCTCTGTAGCTCTGACTTTCAAACAAATAAATAAACAAATCTTTGAAAGAAAGAAAGAAAGCCTCCAAAACCTCACTCTAAGCTGGGCAGAGGGGCCAGTGCGCATGGCAGGGGTACACACACCCATCAGAAACTGCACAAAACAGGAGCTGATGTTGAAGCAAAGCAGGCTGGTCCGATGTTTAGTCTCAGCTGCTCCACTTCCAATCCAGCTCCCTCTGATGCACCTGGGGAAGCAGTAGATGGTGGTCCAAGTGCTTAGGCCCCTCCCCACCCACCGTGGGAGATCTGGATGGAGTTCCTGGTTCCTGGGTTCATCCTGGCACAACCCTGGCCTTTTGGAGAGTGAACATATTTTAAAAGAAGAAACTGCACTGAACAGAGGAGATAGAAGAAAATGTTCCCACTGATTGAGCCCAGACCCAGGATGGCAAGTTTATTTCCTTCCAAAGAAAATGATATCGATATGAACTCCCCCAATCTAAACAGAAGGATAGAATGAATGGGATGAGGGAATGTTACAAATAAATAGATATTTTATGTGTCAGCCATGAAACACCTGCATAAAAGAGAAGAAAAAAGAAAATCTATTTTATACCTCAAGTCTAAAGATTTTACATTCCTTTCAAGTTTTTATATTAGGGTGCAGACTTGGCATTTTATATGTGTAGTCCACTCTTTATAGCTCTCGGATAGTCAATGCAAGGAGAAAAATCAGGGCAGACAAGATGCCATGTTGCCCCTTCCTCGTATTTTGTGAAAATTATCTTTTCCAGACTCATAGAAGCCTCCAACTCCACATGACTGAGTAGGCAGGTGTCAGAAGCTATGGTTTTTGCAGGCCTTTCAGCCTCAGCCTATGGGCTCAAGTTGTCCTTTGCTCGTCTGTAGGCTTGTCACCCCTGACTGTGCCATGTGAAGTCGTGGATGATTCTGGATCACTCTCTTACCCCCTGTCCTTCCCACTCAGCCTCCAAGAGCACTGCCTGAACAGTTTCAGCAGCCGTGAACCTCATTTCCTCATTCCCATCTAGGAACAACAAGCTAATAAGCTAATTGGTGTCTGGACGTCAGCTGCGCCCTCCTCCTGGAGTAACAGCCCATCTGCTAGATGCCAGCATCCCTTCCCCAAAAGGCACGCTCTCTGCTAACATGCCACAGCTTCTTTGGACAATACATTTTCCCTCAAGCCTTAAGATCTGTGATTGAGACAGCCTTCAGCACCATTTGAGTGGCCTGTAAGCAAGCCTCTCACTGATAAATATTAAACCTGGTGGGCCAGTCGGGTCCTCTGCTGCCCTGGCAGACAGCATAAGAAAAGATACTGTTTCCCCCCACCTTTGGCTACCTAATGAATCCGCAACTGCTGATTCGTTTCCTCAGTCTGGCATAGACAAAAAGACTTGCAACCCCCTTCTGTGGTCGCCTGTGCTCTCCAACCGCCCTGCAGAGGCAGCAATTTTTCATTATTGATAAAATGTAATGTCATAATGTCACGGCCTTTCAGGTCATCATCTTTGTAAGTCAGCAATGGCATTATCACATTTTATAATGATAACAAATGACCATAATGTTTGCATGTAATTTTCATTGGCTCTTTCAGAATTCTAATTCATCTCTGATCAGATAGAACTCAACAACAACTTCAAATGTCTATTTCTTTAGCTCTCAAGGCTAAATCTGCATGAATCAAAGCTCTTGAAAGGTACAAGGACCATTTTCGCTCCATTGACTAAATAGTTCACTCTTAGAAAGTAGATTTTTTTGTAGAAGTATTTGTACTGCTGAATTGTGGCATGCAAATGCCTTCAATACATCTACTTGCTATTCATTCCTGAACTCTCTCTAACCTTTTTCTGTCCTGGTCATACCTGTGCTTTTCTAATCTGGCTAGTGACTTTTGACTGCTAAATTCTACCAGGTTCATGGTAATCATAGAACACTAATTGGTCTCAATGATACACATCATTCACATTATTCACATTATTGCCATCTATTAGTCTCCTTACCCCCTCCTCACTGAGAAAATAGAAACATTTAATTGTCCGAGTCCAGAACTCAAACAAACATTCTTCAGATAGAAATTTTTGTGTGCATCCACAATAGAGAGCAACAAATAGAATGGAGCTAGAATAAATTCTCATTCCAGTCCTAAATACACAAAACTTAAAATTGGGGAGATAACAAGAAACATTTTACAACTCATTTAGTACTTCATAAAGAAATAAAAAGGGGCGGGGAATGACCATTTATTGAGCTCCGTGTTGGGTTTGCTTACATGGATCTCTCATCGGATCCTCACAACAATCCCAAAACTTGAGCATCATTCTCTGATTTTAACAGATGAAGGAACTGAGGCTCAGGAGGATTATGCAACTAAGGAGTCACAAAACCAGTGCTCAGATACCAGTTCTGACTCCAAAGCCCATGCCCCTTGCATTGCACAAAACTACAAATTAGGTATTCCACTATGATAGAAGGAAGAATCCAAATCTTCCAGAAAGCCCTAAATACAGTCATATGTTCAGGAAACAACAGATGTGAACATATTTCAGATGCAGAAACTCTTGATCTTACCATTAATACATCCATTTAGACTGTTGTTGGTACCACATTCTCAGAGCAGCCACAGTCTTAATTGAGTTAATGGCTTCAGTGCATCTGTGTGATTCCTCATTGATGTCCCTTCTACATTACTCAGTAGATTTCACTATTGTCATTGAAAACTCGGCAAAATTAGGTGGTTTCATCAGATTTGTGGATCAGCAACTCTTTAGCTGACACAATAAAACCATGTAAAAGAGTATATAATGGTGTTGGTGTGAGAGCTTCCCTAGCCTGCTCTAGTCAATCAGAGGAGGCACTTATTACCACTTACCCTTAAAATAATGCACATTTCTACAAAGGTTCTGCTGTTCACAAAGCACTGTCCATTATGCTCTCACATTTATCCTTACAGCAACCCATATTCAAGAAAGGAAACATATTTTGCCTTGTTCATTTTTGTATAGAGACCAAGGGGTAAAAAATAAGACTGAAACAGAGGTCTTCTGGCCCAACTGTCCATGCTCTTTCCTCTCCAACAAGGCTCTCAATGCATTTAGGACAACTGGTTCCCAAAGGCAAAGCACCAATACTCAGGAAAAAAATCAGTCCTCCCTCTGAGATGCAGACCAGGCAAATCTCTGGACCTCATAATAATTGAAAGCTTCTGTAAATGCAGTGCTGGTATGGGAGTGTGTAGAGAAAGGACTATCAGAGAGTGAGGTTTAACAATCTATTCTAGTCAATAAATCATAAGTACATGTTGGAAAAAGAAAACAGCCTTTCCTCTTCATTTGTTCAATAGATCCTGAAGGTTTGAGTTTCATTCATTCTTTTGTTCATTCACCAAACACTGATCACTAAGGACCTCCTCTAGGTCAATACTATGCAAACACCAGGGGTATAAGCAGGGAATGAGATGTATATGCACCTGCCTTATGGAGCTCATTAGACAAATGCCATGGCCAAGGAAGCAGATGACTCCTGTGATGGTTGCTTCTTGCACTGTACGTCAGCATTCCCCTGGTCCAACTAATGTCCCCTTTGGAAAGCTCTAAATGTGTAACTTTGACAAGTCGGAGACAGCCTGACTGACATGCCTGCTGGTTTTCTCACAAGTCAGACTTCAAATCATAGCTAGCCTGGCAGTTACTGAACTGACCACCCATTCTCTTTGTCTGTTTGTACAACTCTTCACCCTGAGCCAGACCCATCCCTCTATACTCCAACCCTCACAAGACTCCACACTCCTCTTCTTATATGTCCTCCCTTTTGTTTTTACTATTTCTCTATTCGGAGACTGTATGGGCCAAATTGTGTCCCTTCAAACTTAATGTGTTGTGGCCCTAATCCCCAGTGTGACTACATAAATATGGTTTGCTTCAGGAAGAGTTAGCAACCACCCTGTAACTAAGAGAAATTTCCTTGCCTCAGGATTAAGATGGCAAAATCATTGTCTGCCAATAAAGGATTAAATTGGATGGGGTGGGCAAAGATTTAAAGACAAGTAAAAATTTTGATAAAGCTTTTAGGATTCAGTCAGCCAAATCTCATGGAACTTTACATCCTTGGTGGACCTAAAGATGTATTCATAACTTTCTATTTTCCCTTCTTTAGCTGTAGAAGCTTTAAAGAGGAAAGATGCAGACCTTCCAAGTAGATCTGCACTTTCAGAAAGGAAATTAGAGTCTTTCCTTAGGTAAACTTGGATGCAGACAGTATGTTTTATTTAAGTTTAAGTAGCCAAATTGCAGGATTTCTGGTACTGACTGCCCTGAAGGAAAAGAATATTGTATCCTCCAGTTATATCCAATAATTCTGTGAATTTTAGAAATAAGCATTGTTTCTCACTCAAGGACCAGTGGGTTAGCCTGTGGTTTGCTTGATTTAGTCTGGATTCAAATGCAGGTTGGGTTCAAGTCTGTTCCACCTGTCTCTCCTAATAGTAAAAACCAGAACCACAAGAGGGCAAGCACAATTCCAGAAGGACATATTGAACCTTTTGTCCTAAGCAGATCACATAATGAGGCCCAAGATCCCACTGCAGGAAAGTGCACGCAGCCATCATGGGGCCAAACAAGTTACATGGCAAAGCCCAAAATCACTGGAAGACGAAAATATACTCCTGCCATGGGAGAAGGTGAGGCAAACAGTGAATGCTTGCTGAGTTATAATCTGATTAATACATTGTAATCTGATAATTACATAGGCATGTTATAATAACATATATATTTCACATATAATAAAACTGAGGTCATTTACCCCAACTGCAGAGCTAGGATTTGAGCCCAAGCCTATATTTCTCTAAAGATCATATTGTTTTCACTCTGTGTGATATCTTCCATAAAATATTGTTCTGGTTGCAATAGTCAACAGTGAATTGAGGCAACATGTCCTGAGTCTGACCCAAGGTCCTCCTACCTATTCAGGAACCTACCCCCTCACCTCTCTGAGCCTCCTTACAATCGCTTGTGTTTCTCTGTTCCTCCACATGCTCTCCAGTGAGCCGAGTATGTTCTTCTCACCCTCTCAGGCAGAGTGAATCCCCTTGTTCACTTTTAATACATTAAGTCTTCAGTTCCAGTGATCCTCCAAAATGCAGTGCAGTGTTGCCTACGGTTGTTCTAAAACAACTTATAGAGACAAGAATTTGCTCATAGGAATAAAACTCCAATGCTTAGGAATCGTGGCCTCCAAGCAAGCTATACATCAGTTATAGTTCCTCTAAAGTAAAGCAGCTCATTTGCATGACATATGAGGTTTTTTTCTGTCATGGAAACAAGGTCAACCAAATAGACAGTGAGATCATTGATCTCTGTGATGTGACCATGGGGAGACACCTATTGTGTTCTGCCCTTAAAACATAGTGCCACTGGAATGTTTCTGAGCACAGATAGGTCCTGTAATATAATTGGGAGATTATCAGTGGATGTATATTTCATTCCTGTTCTTCCTAGCTCCTATATACCACAAGTAGTTGAGAATTGACTAAATCATATGGACAGAGAATAAGCTGGCAATTTATTTCTACTAAAATCCAATCAACTGTTTTTATTCCTCTTTCTTCATTCTTTTATACTATTAAGGAAAAACAAATACATATGTCTGTGTGTATGTATAATAAATACATATATGTATATATTTCAGAAAGGTCATGGCAAATTAAATTGAAAGATAGTATACACTTTGCATGAAGTCTTTTGAATAAATATATATTTATATCACTTACCGTAAAGTATAAAATCAAATCATGAAGAACCAAGAAGAAAATATAGGTAAATACTTACCTGATCTAGGTAATGGGAGAAAGATTCAATCATAAAAAGAAACAACAAAAGCAAGATTTTCTTTTATAAGATATAAAACTTCTTTGTACCAAATAATGAAGGAACTTTAACATATTATACATGAAGAGTCCTTGCAAGTCAATAAGAAATATATGAGTACCCTATAAGGGGAAAAAGTAAATAATCAATGAGCAAAAAAACAAAATCATGAATGACTATATGAAAATAAATGTTTAACCTCACCAGTAGCCAAGGAGGGCATGTAAAAGAAGGTGGATTCTCCCTTACTTAAGGTATACTAAGCTGATCTTCTGTATATTAAGCTAATCGAAAATGAATCTTGATGTGAATGGAAGGGGAGAGGGAGTGGGAAAGGGGAGGGTTGTGGGTGGGAGGGACGGTATGGGGGGGAAAGCCATTGTAACCCATGAGTCGTACTTTGGAAATTTATATTCATTAAATAAAAGATAAAAAAAAAAAAAAGAAGAAGGTGGATTCTCAACAAAATAGTAGCAAACCTAAATTCAGCAGCACATTAAAATGATCATATTCCATGGTCAGCTGGGATTTACCTCTGGGATGCAAGGATGATGTGACACATGCAAACCAGTCAATGTGATATGCCACATTAATAAAAAATTATGATAAAAAGCTCATGATCATTTCAATAAATGAAGAAAAAGCAAAATTCAACATCTGTTTGTGACAAAAACACTCAACAAACTAGGTAGGGAAGGAATGTGCCTCACTAATATATGTCATCTATGACAAGTCCATAATTCATGCCATACCTAACGGTGAAAACCAGAAAGCGCTTCTTCTAAACAACATGACAAGAATGCTTCCTCTCACCGGTCCTATGCAACACCAGACTGAAAGTCCTGGTGAGAAAAAGAAATAGAAACCATCCAAGTCAGAAAAGAAGTAAAACCATGTTTGAAAAGGACAAGATGCTATGCATAGCAAACCCTAAACATATCACACATAAAATTAAAAAAAAAAAAAAAGCTTTGAGAACTAGCAGATGAATTTAGTAAAGTTACAACATAGAAAGTCCACTAAAACAATCAAATATGTTCCCTATATGTTAACTATCTGGAATGGAAATTAAGAAAACAACCTCATTTACAATAACATCAAAAAGAATAAAATACTTAAAAATAAATTTAATCAACAAAGTGAAAGACTTGTACATTGAAAACTGCAATATGTTAATGAAAGAAATTTTAAAAGGCACAAAAATAATTGAAAATGTAGCTTGTGTTCCTGAGTTGGAAGAGTTAATATTGTCTATACTTCCCAAAGCAAGCTAAAAATTCAATGCCTGAGCCGGCGCCATGGCTCACTTGGTTAATCCTCTGCCTTGTGGCGCCAGCAAACCATATGAGCGCCAGGTTCTAGTCCCGGCTGCTCCTCTTCCAGTCCAGCTCTCTGCTGTGGCCCAGGAAGGCAGTGGAGGATGGCCCAAGTATTTGGGCCCCTGCACCCACATCGGAGACCAGAAGGAAGCACCCGGTTCCTGGCTTCTGATAGGTGCAGCGCCAGCCGCGGCTATTTAGGGGGTGAACCAATGGCAGGAAGACCTTTCTGTCTGTCTGTCTCTCTCTCTCTCACTATCTAACTCTGTCAAATAAATTTTAAAAAGTAAAAATTTTTTTAAAAAATTCAATGCTCATTCCTTAAAAATCTCAATGGCATTTCTTATAGATGGAAAAAACAATCCTAAAATTTTTACAGAAAAACAATAGATTTGGAATAACCAAAGCAATCTTGAGATAAGACAAATCATACTTTCCAATTTCAAAATATACTGTAAAGTTGCAATAGTTAAAACAGGATAGAATTAGCATAAGGATAGTTATATAGGTCAACAGAACAGAATAGTCCTGAAATAAACCTATAAGTATACTGTAAACTTATCTTCAACACATAATATACAATTGAGGAAAGCGCAGCCTCTTGAATAAATGGTGATAGAGTAACTATGTATCTACCTGCAAAAGGATGAAATTGGACCCCCATCTTACACCATACACAAAAATAAACTCAAAGTGGACTACTTAAATACAGACTAAAACCATAAAATTCTCAAGAGAAAATATATCAGAGAACTTCATGACATTGGTTTTGCTAATGATTTCTTGAAATTGATAGCAAAAGCACAGGCAACAAAAACAAATATAGGCAAATGGGGCTACATGAAAGAAAAAAATCGTCTGCTATAGCAAAGGAAAAATCATCAGGGTGAAAAGACAATCCAAAGAGTGGGAGAAAATATTTGCAAACCATGTGTCTGATAAGGACTTCATTCCCAAAATACATAAGTAACTACCAAAATTCTATAGCTAATTAATTAATTACCAGATTGAAAGGTAAGCAAAGAATCTGAATAGACATTTCTCTAAAGAATATCTACCTACAAATTAGCAACATGTAGATGGAAAGATGTCAACACCACTAATCATGAGGAAAAAGAAATCAAAAGTACAGTGCGATATCACCTCACATGTCTTAGGATAGTGACTAGCAAAGACAAAAGATTGAAAATTTTTGGCAAGGATGTGTAGAAATTGGCCCCCCAACACTGTTAGTATGACTTTAAGGTGATGCAACCACTGTGGAAAACAATATGGAAGTTCCTTAAAATGTTAAAAATAGAAGCACTATGTGATCCAGCAATTCTACTACTAGACATATATAGAATGGAAATCAGAATTTCAAAGAGATATCTGCACTCATAATCATTGCAGCATTAGTGAAAATAGCAGACACAGAAACAACCCACTGTTCATTAATAGACAAATGAAAAAGATGCTATATACATATGGTGGAATATTACTCAGCCTTTAAAGAGGATATTCTACTCATGGACCTGAAAATTATTGTGATTACTCCATCACAGAAGGGCAAGCATTATCTAAAACAGGTAGTTAAAATAATAGTACTTAGAGAAGATGAAAATAGAATGGTGGTTGCCAGATGAGAGGGAAATGAGAAGCTGTTATTCAATGCATATAAAGTTACACAAGATAAATAAGTTCTAGATATCTGCCATAGAACATAATGCATAGTTAACAATATAGTGTTGTGCCCTTAAAAATGTTGTTAAGAGGGTAAATCTCATGTTAAGAGCTCTTAACACATACACACACACAAAAGGCCATGGGACATGAGGAAATTTTGGAGATAAGAGATGTGTTTTTTACTTTTTTTGTGATGATGCTATCCCAGGGCATACATAGTTCAAACACCACAAACTATCTACGTGAAATAGGTGTCATGCTTTGTTTATAAACTATAAACAAAGCTAAAAAATAAGATTGTGCTTTTGCTTATTAATTTTTCAAAAATTTTTAACTATTGTACTCAATTTTGATGAAGATACAGCAAAATAAGCACTCTTTTATCATATTACCAGAAAAGTGGCACCATATGTAGGGAGACTTGGAAAATGATATGTGTTATTTATATATATATATATATATATATATATATATAATAACTTAATCCTTATTAATTTGTCCTAAGAAAGTAATCAGGGCCCAGGATTGTGGCATGGCAGGTTAAGCCTCAAATACAACACTGGCATCCAGTAGGAACACAGGTTTGAGTCCTGGATGCTCCACTTAAATCCAGCTCCCTGCTACTGTGTGTGGGAAAGCCCAGAAGATAGCCCAAGAATTTAGGCCCCTGCTACCCTTGTGGGAGACCCAGATGGAGTTCCAAGTTCCTGACTTCAGCATGGTCCAGCCCTAGCCATTGTAGCCATTTGGCAAGTGAACCAGCAGATGGAAAATCTCTCCATCTCAATGTCTTCCTCTCTCTCTCTAACACTCTGCTTTTCAAATAAATAGATTTTAAAAAACATGACACAGTAACAATGAACATTAACAATAAGAAAATTTTTTAAATTAATAAATAAAAGTAACTAATGAAGACATTCATATGGAAAAATACTGTGCAACCACTTACTGTGTTTAATTATAGAAGATTTATATTTCCCAAAAATGGCTGCAGCAGTATTTCTGGTCCCATGTGCTCTTCCAAAGCCTTGCCACTTCTCATTTGTATCAAGCTGGATAACACTGCCCTAAAGATGTCTGCTGACTAATCCTAGGACTTTGTGAATACATTACTTGACATAAGGAAAAGAAATTTGCCGATGTGATTGAGCCAAGGGTTCTGAGGTTAGGATGTGACCTTCTATACACAGATGAGCCCAATATAACCACAGGAGGAGGCGGGAGTGTCAGGAGGTCTGACAGTGGAACCAACAGTGACAGTCACAGAAAGATTTGAAGATGCAAGGCTGCTGGCCTTAAAGAGAGAAGAAGAGGCCCACAGGTCACAGACTGCAGGCAGCTTCTAGAAGCTGGAGAAGCCAGGAAACAAGTTCCACACTAGAGCCCTGCTAACACCATGCTTTCAACTCAATAAAAGCCATTTCAGACTTCTGACTTCCAAAACGATGCCCTGATCCAACCTTGCCGTTGTGGGCAGTTGAAGAGTAAACTCGTGTATGGGAGTGCTCACTCATGCTTGCTCGCCCGCTCTCTCTCTCTCTTTCTGTCTCCCTTTCAAATAGCTGTTTTTAAAAAATTGTAAGCTCATAAAAAGCTGATGCCTTTTGTTGTAAATTTCTGGTAATTTGACAAATCAGTAATAACAAACTAACATATCTCTCAGGAGGTCTATGTCTCAAATAGAGATGTGAATCTCCCCCTGGGTGGGCTTTTGAGGCTGCCTTGGAGAACAACATGTGATGAAGAAATGCTATGTGCCCACTAAGATTAGATCACCTGGCCTTTCTCTCTAGGCATGCTCTCGTGGAGCCCTGAGCTGCCATGTAAGGAACAAGGCAATCCTGAAGCCACCATAAGGAAGAAACCACAATAGACATAGAAATATCCACAAACCGAGTCGTTAGAGCCTCCAGCTGTTTGAGTCAACCAGTCCAAGCAGCAGGTGGCATGAGTAATCTCCGATAATTCGTGCAAACCACACCCTGTCTGAAACTGCATGAAAGGTTCTTGAGCAAGAACTCCTTAGCTGACCCTACTTAACTACAGAACCCTGAAAGATAGTAGCAATAGAATGCTTCTGTTGTTTTTATGCCATTAGATTTGGAGTCTTCTTGTTAGCCATCATGTAACTAATCTGCCAGCGCCGTGGCTCACTTGGCTAATCCTCCACCTGCGGCACCAGCACCCCAGGTTCTAGTTCCGGTTGGGGCACCGGGTACTAGTCCTGGTTGCTCCTCTTCCAGTCCAGCTCTCTGCTGTGGCCCGGAAGGGCAGCAGAGGATGGCCTAAGTGCTTGGGTCCCTGCACCCACATGGGGGACCGAGAGGAAGTACCCGGCTCCTGACTTCGGATCGGTGCAGTGCCAGCTGTGGCAGCCATTGGGGGAGCGAACCAATGGAAAGAAGACCTTTCTCTCTGTCTCTCACTGTCTAAAAAAAACATGTAACTAATCAAGTATGTTAATGTTAAAAATAAATGCTCAGAATATATTATTACCTCTATACACAGGCATCACTTTCATGGTCAGGGAAAAATATTCTTAAGTTTTTTTGACATGAGCATACTTCTAAAAGTTCATGGAGGAGCAGGTGTTTGGCCTCGTGCTTGGGACACCCACATCTCACACTGGATTTCTGGGTTCAATTTCCCACATCCAGCTTCTGATTCCAGCTTCCTACCAATGAAAACCCTTGGGAAAATCAGTGATGGCTCAACTAGTTGAGTTGCTGCTTCCCTTGTGAGAGACCCAAACTGTATTCCAGCTCCTGGCTCAGGCCCTTATCCAACCTTGCCGTTGTGGGCAGTTGAAGAGTAAACTCGTGTATGGGAGTGCTCACTCATGCTTGCTCGCCCGCTCTCTCTCTCTCTTTCTGTCTCCCTTTCAAATAGCTGTTTTTAAAAAATTGTAAGCTCATAAAAACGGAATTTAAAAATAAGCTCAAGAAATTTTAAAATTCATGTATAGCTTTTTAATAATATGTATTTCCATGATCTTTTTGAAAACTTCTCAAACTATTTCTACTAAGCATGGCACAACTGTAGAAAACATGCGAGTGCATCCTGTGTGCAAACACAGGCACTCGGGCACGTATGTGCATAGTGAGGATAAAATCAGGAGAACAGAAAGAGCTACTTGGTAAATCTGAGAGAGAACATAAACCTTTAAACTTTGCTTTTATTCTTCCTTTTCCTACCATAGAGATGACAACAAATACCATCTAACATGAAGTCAAATTCCTAATCTTTTTAACCACTCCCAATTCAACTGTAATTGACTGATGGAACTGGTCTTCAGTTCTGTTCTGTAGCATGGATCAAAAGATTAGCTTCTCCTGGAAGTGGAAAAGTTGAGCACCCCTTTTTCACTCAAAAAATTCACCCTGTTCTTGCCATTCCCCATCAGTACCTCCCAAATAGGCATACCTGGAAAACAGTCAAGTTGAAATGAGAGAGTGGGAAGAGGTGCAGAGCCTGGGTCCCGAGCCTACAGTATCCCATTTAATTCTCATAGTAAACCTGCAGGGCATAATTACCAATTCTCATTTTACAGATGCAAACATGTAGGCTCATAGTAATTGAGTAACTTACCCAAGCCAGAGAGCTCCTAAGTGGCATGGCTGAACTTCTAAAACAAAGTTTCTTATCATTGCAAAATGGCATATTTCTTCGCCCTATGAATTAACCTACTGAATGCACATATTGCCTCTTATCATGTCGTATTAGTAGACCAGAGGTTCCCACCTGGACACATGATCATTTGTAAGCTGTTTTGTTCCAGATCACATGGAGCACCAGCAGGCTATGTTGGCTCACAAGGGCCCTCGCACACAATTCCTGCACTCAGGCTGTCACCTTTTAAGCTGGGTCAGTCATCTACCCAGGCATAACTGTTCCTGTATGAACATTAGAGCCAGGTCTGGAGCCTAGAGAGGGGAAACTCATGGACCCACAACACACACACACGCGCGCGCACACACGCACACTCACACACACACACTTCCTTTGCTCTTTTTCAAAGAGCACAATAGCTCTCTCACACACAGTGCAAGGACTGTCATTAAAAGCCAGCCTCTCTTGGAACACGTCGATTCTGGGGGTGCTGACGAGCGACAGCGGGAGCAGGGTGTGGAGGGGGGGCCACCCCTGCACAAACTGGTGATTTCTGCAAAATAAATGCAGAGGGAAATGGTGCAGGGTTGGGATCTGCTTTCTAAAGGCTCTGAAAGCAGAGCCGCTGTCTTTTGGCATTTCCTAAACGGCCTCTGGAGCTTTGCTTGGCAAGCTGCGATATTGAGGGTACTTTTAGCTGTTTAAGCCTTCCTCTTCTAACAGGGGTCAAAGGGCTGGCGAGATCTTCTCAAAAGGATAGAGGAGGAATCATTAAAAGGGAGGAGAAAGAAAGTGACAGAAGGTCAGCCTTTTTTTTCCTAATGGGTGTGTCCCTGAGGGGTCGGACCCGCTGGCTGCTTGCTGCACAGGCACCTAGCTTCCGAAAACCTGCAGCGATTTGATTACTACTTCCTGGGGAAGCAGACCAGAGGAAGCGCAAAGGAGCAGCCTGCGGATGGTGTGTGTGCATGCAAGCAAACAATAGAAATCTCCTTGTGATGAGCAAATTTGATCGCGTTAATTTAAAATGGTACTTTAGTAAGCCAGAGAGAATAAATGCTTGAAATGTTTGTGTTTCGGGTCTGTCATAAAGCTTCTTTCCCTCAAATATAAGTTTACCCTAGAAATGTCCCTTATCGCATAGCACAAAGCTTTATAGAAGGGCTGGTTTGGGATTGGAATTCATCTTTCCATGCAGCACAAGCGCACAAATGGTGAAGGTTGTCACTGATTTTTAGTCAACAAGCAATAAACTTCATTTGCACCCACACACCTATTCCTAACACCCCATCTGGTAACATTTCCACGTTTCAAGGAAAGAAATCAATAGCAATAATCCATGAGGGACTCATAGGGTGTATATTTTTTTATCACGCTGCCATTTGAAGAAAAAAAAATCTTCTCCTATCCTCTTAAAGACAAAGATCATTCTTTTTTGGATGTTCACATGGAAATCTCAATATTATGACTGGGGAGAGAGATTAGAAGGTAAGGGACTAGGAATCAATTAAAGCATGTATGTGGAAATATGTTCTAAACGTGTGTTTTTAATAACAGCTGTCCTATCTGGACAGTCCAAACGATAATCAGTGCACTAACTGCAAAAATCCCCCATTCAACCTGTGCATTCAAATTAAATTTTGATTCTGTTTGTTTCTAAGCAAAGGCCAGCTAAAATGCATGGTGATGTGACTTCCCAGAGTGAAAAGCAGCTGTCAAGCTCTGAAACTTGCAGGCCAGGGAGAAGACATCAGGCCCGAACCCTGAAATTTAGAACTGTGTCATGGCTGATTTTCCGAGCAAGGAGGAAATATGATTCTTTGTTACTGCTCTTATTTATTGCAGACCTTGTCTGGAATCTGGTATTGAAGCCGGGCTTGATGAGTTGCCGCCTTGAACTTTCCCACTGATCAATGCTGGCGCTGCTGCTGCATGAAAGAATAGCTTTCCCGGGGAGCCCGAGCACAGGGGGAACCAGCTACCCAGCAAGCTTTCACAAAGTGGGGGCCAGGGCCTTGCGGGATTATGCTGCACAACGTTTCCCACCCCCACCAAAACAACAGCAAATGAAGACTGAGCACCGGAAAGCAGGAAGGTTCCCAGAGCAAGAAGGAAGGTCAAATATGAAAATCCTCCTTTGTGGAAAATGATCAGACACCACGGGATGAAAACATACCGGGAAAAGGCTAATAGGAAGTGAGAGAACAGGAGTCATATTTCTTCACTGCATGGTGACAAATAAAAAGTTGGCTTTATTGTTTTGTGCAAATAAACTTTAGGAATTGTCACAGCAGGTTGGTCTCCCATAAAATAGGTTTTATCTGCTTGCGGTGACAACCTAAGGCAGGGAGGGGTTAGAGGCAGGGTAACTGCCATCTTTTCCATTATTTTTGTCAATATTTTTGTTATTTTGTGAGGAGATTGCAAGAGAAGTCTAGACAAATGCTATTAAGAATGAGGGCCAAGAGAAAGGGTTTAATTCGATTCTTCGGCAGTTGGTGTGGCAAGCATATGTCACTGGAGTAGACAACGGTGGCATCCTCACATACATCCAGGTCGGTCTCAGTGCAGAAGCCCCTGCCTGCCCACAGGCTCTGCCTGTTAGGGGCTTCCCGGAATGGGATGCCATGGTAAAAACTCATCCACTAGGAGAAAATATCCTTTGAGGAAGAAGTGCAGCAAGCCACCAATAAATACTGCACGCCAACTCTTTCAGGAGGGCCACAACCAACAACAAGAACCCACGAGCAATCAAGTTCATGAGCCATGAACTTCCATTTATTTTGAGGAATGAAACAAGGACTAAATCTGAGCTTCAGTGATTTTCACCTAGCTACCACCACCCGCTGTCCATCTTTCTGGGCTTTTTGTGGGCAATAATTATTTTAAATAATTGCCGATTCTACTGTGAGTCACTTCCATGCAGCAGCACGTGTGTCACTCCATCTCTCCTCCCCACTGCAGATGCTCCCAGCACTTCCTGCTTCCTGTGGTCATGATTTGGGTTGCATGCCACACCCTCTACTAGCCTTGCAGCTGCTGGGTCTATGTTTTCTTTCTTTGTACCCTCCGTAGTTCCTGGCTCTGTGTTGCAGATACCAGCACACCAGGTGTTTATTGAATGACTGTTTGAATGAATGAATATAATGGGCCTCATCCCTAAGTATTGCCATCAAAAAGTAATGGTAGAAAATTTCCTCCTGCATTGTGGTAAAGCAGGGTAAACCACTCCTGGCAATGCTGGTATCCTACATCAGAATGCCAGTTGAAGTCCTGGCTGTTCCACTTCCAATCCAGCTTCCTGATAAAGTACCTGGGAAGGCAGAAGAAGATGGTTCAAGTACTTGTGTCCCTGCCACCCATGTGGGAGGCCAGAATGGAGTTTTTTTGTTTTTTTTTTGTTTTTTTTTTGACAGGCAGAGTGGACAGTGAGAGAGAGAGACAGAGAGAAAGGTCTTCCTTTTGCCGTTGGTTCACCCTCCAATGGCCGCCGCGGCTGGCGCGCTGCGGCCGGCGCACCGCGCTGATCCGATGGCAGGAGCCAGGAGCCAGGTGCTTTTCCTGGTCTCCCATGGGGTGCAGGGCCCAAGCACGTGGGCCATCCTCCACTGCACTCCCTGGCCACAGCAGAGGGCTGGCCTGGAAGAGGGGCAACCGGGACAGAATCCGGCGCCCCGACAGGGACTAGAACCCGGTGTGCCGGCGCCGCTAGGCGGAGGATTAGCCTAGTGAGCCGCGGCGCCGGCCAGAATGGAGTTCTTGGCTCCTGGCTTTGACCTGGTCCAGCCCTGGCTGTTGCAACCATTTGGGGATTGAACCAGTAAATGGAAGATATCTGTTTCTCTCTCTCTCTCCCTTTAGATAGATAGATAGATAGATAGATAGATAGATAGATAGATAGATCTTTCAAAATAAAAGGTGCAGAAAATTCCCTCCATCTTCTGTTCCTATTCCTGTCTGCCTAGACCATCTCTCAACCTCTAGACATCACACCCACACTCCAGAGGGTAGCACCCAGCAAGAAGTCACTTTGGGCCTTTGTCTCTATTTACCAAAACCATCCAAGAGCTTCTTGCACCTTTACTTTGCCTGGCTCCTTTTCAAGCCCTGTTTTTTTGGAGCTCCAACCTTAGAAAAATATGGCCACATATTCCCCAGTTTGCAGACCCAAGACAAAATCGATTGTCCAAATTTTGAACTTCACACTTGCCCCGAATAAAGTTTTTAATTGCCTTCCATCTCCACCCATATATTTTTTAAAGGTTTTTATTTAATGAATACAAATTTTCATATGTACAGCTTTTAGGGATATGATGTTTCTTCCCCCAATTTCTGTCCTCCCACGCCTACTCCCATCCCACCTCCCACTCCCTCTCCCGTTCCATTTTCCATTAAGATTCATTTTTAATTGACTTTATATACAGAAGACCAACTCTTTACTAAGGAGAGATTTCAACTATTTGCATCCACATAGACACACAAAGTATAAAGTACAGTTTGAAGATAAGTTTTACTGTTAATTCTCCATAGTTAATTCTAAGTAATTTACCATTAATTCTTAACTCATTAGGACAGAGGTCCAGCATGGGGAGCAAGTGCACAGTGACTCCTGTTGTTGATTTAACAACTGACACTCTTATTTATTACATCAGTGATCACCCAAGGCTCTTGACATGAGCTGCCAAGGCTATGGAAGCCTTTTGAGTTCACAAAATCCGTCAGTTTTTAGACAGGGCCATATGCAAAGTGGAAGTTCTCTCCTCCCATCAGAGAAAAGTAAATCCTTCTTTGATGGCCCCTTCTTTCAACTGGGGTCTCACTCAAAGAGATCCTTGATGCAGAACCGTTTTTGCTACTATGTCTTGGCTTTCCATGCCTGAAATGCTCTCATGGTGTTTTCAGGCAGGTCTTAGGGGCTGATTCTGAGGTCAGAGTGCTATTTAGTCCACCCATATCTTACCACCACTTCTACCACACCAAATGCAATTCAGATACCGGTCCTCAAATGTCATTGACCCCTTTCTAGTCAGATTCCTGAGAGGAGTCTCCTATTCTCAAAGTCCTCTCTCTTTTTTTTTATTTATTTGAAAGACAGAGTTACAGAGAGAGAGATGGAGCCAGAGACACAGAGAGAGGTCTTCCATCCGCTGATTTACTCCCCCAAATGACCACAGTAGCCAGAGCTGAGCTGATCTGAAGCCAGGAGCTTCTTCTGGGTCTCCCACATGGGTTCAGGGGCCCAAAGACTTGGGCTGTCTTTTACTGCTTTCCCAGGACATAGCAGAGAGCTGGATCAGAAGTGGAGCAGCTGGGACTCGAACCGACATCCATATGGGATGCCGGCCCTGCAGGCCAGGGCTTTAACCCGCTGTGCCACAGTGCCAGCCAAGTCCTCTCATTTTAAATAAAAAATCAAGAAGTAGATCTCATCTACTTAGGATATTTGCTTGCCTGAGATGGTTATTGCTAAATAAACTCTCAGGGATGTTTAAATTTCATAGTTAGTGATTCTAATATACTTGAGAAGTCGGGTGACAAATTTGGGTATATAATGACTTTTAAGAGTAAGTCCTGGGGCCAGCACTGTGGCATAGTGGGTAGGGCCACTGCCTGCAGTGCCAGCATCCCATATGGACATCAGTTCAAGTCCCGGCTGCTCCACTTCTGATCCAGTGTCCTGCATATGGTCTGGGAAAGCAGTGGAACATGACACAAGACCTGGGGTCCCTACACCTGTGTGGGAAACCTGGAAGTAGCTCCTGGCTCTGGATCAGCCCAGCTGGAGTTATTGTGGCCTTTTGGGGAATGAATCAGCGATGGAAAGGCTCTCTCTCTCGCTCTCTCTCTCTCTCTCTCTCTGCCTCTGCCTCTCTGTAACTCTGCCTTTCAAATAAGTAAATATGTTTAAAAAAAAAATAAGTCCCACCTTCCTAACAAATGCTCGTCATATATATTCAAATATGAAATCTAAAAATCCAAACCTCCTTGTTGGCCAAATTTTCTACTTAGTACATGGCAACACCTAGTACAAATGGAAAAATTATGCTCTAGACAGAATATAGTTTACCAAAAGTGTTGCAGGTTTAAGACACTTCCAATTACATAATGAAACTAATGAACTTGAAAACTGCAACTCTGATAAGTTCATCAGTATTGATGGTAGAAACAAATAAAATTTGCATGTAGCCGCATGATAGGGTGAAGCTAAAGGAAAGTAGCTTAGCTAAGCAGGAGAAGTAGCAGCTGTTTGCTTGGAGTGCTTTTGAACAAGAAGTTATACTCTTTGGGCTTTGAAGAAGCATCGTTTTGTGTTTTTCGGGATGAGAAACGCCACTGTTCCGTGAAAGGGCTCCTCGGCTAGAATGTTAGAACGAGGTGTAGATTTTAATACTGAAGCTAGTGGAGCTCTGAACTCACAACTTCCACAACCTCACTTTCTTTGAGATTCCCTACAGGAAGAAAGACTTACCTTTCATTTGTCTTTGTCTGTTAGAAACTAATTTCTTTCCTTCTTTCCGCCAAAGTGGTTGATAGAAATGCAACAGGGCCCTTATCACAAAATGACTGATCTCTTGCTAAAATATTATCTTGACTCGAAGGTCAGAGATTTTGTGTACAGCCATGCAGGTTGTAGGTTGATCACCAAGATGGTTGCACAACCCTATAGACCAACTGCACAAACCATGATGATGAAGGTTTCCTTGGAATTAGGCTGTAGAGTGGCTCGGGCAATAAGGATTCTGAGAGGACAAGCTTCCTAGGGATGAGGTGCTAAATGGAACCATCAAACAAAGTTCAGATCATGATAGCTGCTGATAAGATCTTAATTGCCATGTAGTTTCAAGGACTCATTATCAGCATGATATGGTGCTCTTTATGAATTCAGATGGGAAGGACCGGGAATGAACATCAAAGGCTGACTGTGAAAGGGCTGTCAGGTGTTACGGACTTCATTACTTATTCAGTGGCCATGTGCTAGGTGCCAAATACTCTGCTAGGCATTCTTAGGTTTCTCACTGGATTTATAATGTAGTAAACCTCTAACAAGTTTCATCACTCTAGGAATTTGGAAAACCAATGACTAGAAAAATATGAGAATTATATTGAAATACAAGAATTAAAGTTGAAAAAGCTTAATTTGCATATGGCAAGTAGTTTCTTAAGGAGCATAATTTCTATTTATCTTTTGCATATGTGCTGAAGAAGACATTTAGCTGCAGAGTTGCAGTGCCATGCTTTTTATTCCTATAGATGTCAAGTTGCTAAGTGAAGTAAAATGGGCTTCTGTTCTGGGTACAGAGGCACAGCTTGTGTGACCTCTGGCTGTTCCTTGGTTAAGCTCTATGGCTTAATGATTCTTTGGCCCAGGACCAAACTCACATAATGTTCAGACCATAAGCCTCCGATGGTAGTTTTAAATTTAGCCCAGACTTATGGAGTCATCATCATCCCTTCCTCAAATTCTTAAAGGGCAGGCAATCTTTCTTCCTGCACTATGAGCTGGAAACCTATGACACCATCAGGAGTATAATTTAGTATGTTGAAAAGTAAAAACACAAAATTATTTTGATGTATTGAATGATCTATGCAATAGACAATTGCCTTTAATTAAGAAACTCACTTCTAAACAGTTACATTTTTGAAGAAATTTTTTTCCTTTAATAATTCTCCAGTTTAGACTTTGCAGTTGGAGAAAACCAAACTTGTGTCCTGACTCTACCCATTCACTAACATTGTGATAGTAATAATGATTATCATTGCTACAGTTAACATTTTTGTAGGACTTACTGTATGCCAGGCGCTGGGATAAGTGTTTCATATGTTATCTAATTTATTCCTCACAGTGATTATGAGGTAGGCACTTTTATTATTCACATTTCATAGATGAAAAAAGAAGACCTAGAACTTGCACATAACCCCTGCATTACATTAAGCCCAGGTTAGATTACCCTTGCTTGCTTCGGTACTTCTGGGAAAGGGACAGCTTGAATTCAAATAGCATAGCAATTCAAAGCTCAGACTGCAGGACATGGACAAAAACTCTAAAGCTCACATAATACTTAACAAGTGACCAGATCGTTTTCCTTTAGGATCGAAAAACAAAGCAAGGTTGTCAATTCTCACCATTGACATTCAACATCACCCTGAAGTTTCTAGCCAGTGCAGTAAAGCAATAAAAAGAAATAAAAGTATACATATTCCAATAAAGGTGAAATTCACTCTTTCCAGATGACATGATTATCACCTATAGAAAAATCCTATAGATTCTTCCACAAAATTCCTCGATGTCTTGCTTGCTGCCAAGTGTTGGCAATTACTAATAAAGCCGCTATAAACATCTATATGCAGGTTTTTGTGTGGACATAAATGTTCGACTTCTTTGGGCAAACAGCAAGAGGTATAATTTCTGGATCATATGGTAGGAGTATATTTAGGTTCATAAGATGCCACTAAAATTTATCTTAAAGTGTTTGCACTATTTCACATTTCCCCCAAGAATGAATGAGAGTTCCGGTTGCTTCACATCCTTGTCAGCATTTGGTATTGTCAGTGTGCTTGATTTGGGGCATTCTAATGGGGGTGTAGTGCTATCTCATTTCCATTTGCAATTCCCTGATGACATAGATAGGGCGCATCTCTTCATATGCTTATTTTCCATCTCTGTACATTTTTTGGTGAACAAATTGTTGAAATCTTTGGCACCCTTTTTTATTTTCTTATTTCTGAGTTTTAAAGGTTATTTGCACATGTGGGGTAATAGTTCTTTATTAGTTATATCTTTTTGCAAATATCATCTCCATGTCTGTGGCTTGTTTTCTTAGTCTTTTGATAGTGTCCTTCACAGAGCAGAAGTTTTTCATTTCAGTGAAGTCCAGTTTATCAATCATTAGTTTCATGGCTCATACCCTTGGTATTATATCAAAAAAGTCATCACCATGGCCGGCGCCACAGCTCACTAGGCTAATCCTCCACATTGCGGCGCTGGCACACCGGGTTCTAGTCCCAGTCGGGGCGCCGGATTCTGTCCTGGTTGCCCCTCTTCCAGGCCAGCTCCCTGCTGTGGCCCAGGAGTGCAGTGGAGGATGGCCCAAGTACTTGGGCCCTGCACCCCATGGGAGACCAGGATAAGCACCTGGCTCCTGCCATCGGATCAGTGCGGTGCGCCAGTTGTGGCGGCCATTGGAGGGTGAACCAACGGCAAAGGAAGACCTTTCTCTCTCTCTCTCTCTCTCTCTCTCACTGTCCACTCTGCCTGTCAAAAAAAAAAAAAAAAGTCATCACCATGCCTAAGGTCATATAGATTTTTCTCTAATAATTTAGGATTTTTATGGTTTTGTGTTTTTACTTTCTATTTTTTTTAAAGATTTATTTATTTATTTGAAAGTCAGAGTTACACAAAGAGAGGAGAGGCGGAGAGAGAGAGAGAGAGAGAGAGAGAGAGAGAGAGAGAGTTCTACCATCCACTGGTTCACTCCCCAATTGGCCACAACATTCGGAGCTTCGCCAGTCCGAAGCCAGGAGCCAGGAGCTTCTTCTGGATCTCCCACTCGGGTGCAGGGGCCCAAGAACTTGGGCCATCTTCCACTGCTTTCCCAGGCCATAGCAGAGAGCTAGATCGGAAGTGGAGCAGTCAGGTCTGGAACCGGTGCCCATATGGGATGCCGGCGCTTCAGGCCAGGGCGTTAACCCACTGTGCCACAGTGCCAGCCCCTTGTGTTTTTACTTTCAAGTCTATGATCCATTTTAATTTAATTTTTGTGAAGGGTAGGTCTGTGTCTATATTCATGTTCTTTCATGGGGATATCCAGTTGTCCTTGTACTAGTTGTTGGAAAGACTTCCTCCATGTGTTGCTTTTGCTCCTTTGTCATCAATTGGCTCTATTTATATAGGTCTATTTCTGGATTCTCTATTCTGTTACATCGATCTATTTTGTCTTTTCTTTTATCAATAACACACTATATTCCTTACTGCAGCTGCGTAATAAGTCTTTCTTTTTTTTATTTATTTATTTTTTTTTTTTTGACAGACAGAGTTAGACAGTGAGAGAGAGAGACAGAGAGAAAGGTGTTCCTTCCCTTGGTTCACCCCCAAGTGACTACTACGGCCGGCGCACCGCGCTGATCCGAAGCCAGGAGCCAGGTGCTTCCTCCTGGTCTCCCATGTGGGTGCAGGGCCCAAGGACCTGGGCCATCCTCCACTGCCCTCCCGAGCCACAGAGAGCTGGACTGGAAGAGGAGCAACCGGGACTAGAACCCGGCGCCCATATAGGATGCCAGTGCCGCAGGCAGAGGAGTAACCAAGTGAGCCATGGCGCCGGCCCCCATCGTAATAAGTCTTGAATTTGGTAATGTCAGTTCTCCAACTTTGTTCTTCCCCTTCATTATTACGTTACTCTTTTGGGGTCTTCTGCCCCCTCTATAAAAACTTCAAATTCAGTTCCTCAATATCCACAAACTCGTATGGTAGGATTTTGATTGTATTCAGTCTATCAGTCAAGTTGGGATAAACTAATACCTTGGCAATATTGAGTCTTCTTATCTATGAACACGGAATAGTCCTTTATGTAGTTCTTTAATTTTTTTCAACAGAGTTATATAGTTTTCTTCTTACAGAACTTAGATATTTTTGAAGATTTATACCAAGCATTTCATTTTAAGGGATGCTAGTATAAGTTGTATTGTGCTTTTAAATTCAAATCCCACTTGTTCATTGATGGTATATAGGAATGCAAGTGACTATTGAATGTTATTATGCAAACTTTTGTTCTGAAATCTTACTATAACTTTAGTTCCAAGAAGATTTTGTTGTTGATTCTTTCATATTTTCCACATAGACATGCTATCAGCAAATAAAGAGTTTTCTTTTCCCAGCATTTCCTTCTCTTATCTTGTTGCATTAACTAGAACCTCCTATGGAGTTTGAAAACCTTACCTTGTTACTGACCCTTGTAGGAAAGATTCTAGCTTCTCACTGTTTTTTTTTTTTCTCTTAATCATGAATGGCTTATGGATTTTGTCAAATGTTTCTCTATTTATATGATCCTGTGATTTTTCTTTTTTGACCTGTTGATATGATGGATTACATTAATTTATTATTCATTTTTTAATTATTTATTTGTAAGACATGGGAAGAGAGAACTTCCAACCACTAGTTCACTCCCCAAACACCCACAATGTTTAGGACAGGGCCAAGCCCAGGGTCAGGTCTCCCATGTGGGAGTCATGAACCCAATTACTTGAGGCATCACTGCTGCCTCCCTCTATCTGTATTTGCAGGAAACTGGAGTCACGAGCTAGAACCAGGAATCAAACCCATGACATGAGCAGCTTAACTGCTAGGCTAAATGCCCACTCCTGTTAAGTGATTTTTTTGAATGTTGAACCAGTCTTACATATAGGGAGGAAACTTAAATGCATATATTTCCAAGTGAAAGAAGACAATCTGAAAAGGCTACATACTATATGATCCCATCTATAGGGCATTCTGGAAAAGGCAAAATGATGCAGACATTAAAATATAAGTCATTTCCATGGGTTGGGACAAAAGAGGAGGGGAAAAAATAAGCAGAGTGCTGAGGATTTTTAGGGGAGTGTAAATATTCTGGATAATACTATAATGGTGATTACATGTTATTCTACATGTCTAAACCCACAGAATGCACATCAAGAGTTATTGCTAATGTAAACTATGGACTTTGGGTGACTGTGATGTGTCAGTGTAGGCTCATAATTGTAACAAACGTGCCATCTGTGGAGGATGCTGACGTGGAGATCACATACATGGCAGCAGGCATACATAGGAAATCCCTGTACTTTTCACTAAGTTTTGCTACAAATCCAAAACAACTCCTTAAAAGAATAGTCTGTCTGAATTATTTTAATTTGAAAATGAAGCTACTGAAAGTAGTGAGTTTATACTGATACACAAAAATAACAATTGTGTATAATAATAACTATGAGCCATAAATCAACATTTAAATATAGTATCATTTATAATAGCACCGAAAAACATGAAATAGTTCAGTACAAATCTAACAAAATCTGGGCAAGATCTGTACACTGTAAACTACTGTCTACTGATGAAAGAAAGCAAAAGGTATTTAAGTAAATGAGTGAATATACCAGGTTGATGACTGGAAAGTCTCACTATTATTAAAATGTTAATTCTCCTCAAACTTTTCTATAGATTCAACACAAGTCTAATAAGCATCCTAGCAGGATATATTGTAAAAATTGACAAGCTAGTTCTAAAATTTAGACAGAAAGAAAAAGGAAGTACAATTGACAAGATAATGTTGGAAAAAAGCAAGAATAATGGAAGTCTCGTGCTATGGTTTGAAGATGATTTACCCCCCAGAGATTCGTGTGTCAAAAGTTTGATATTCAGTGTGGCAATGTTAAGAGGTGGTGGAATTGATAAAGGGTGGGGCCTGGAGAGAGACTGTGAGGTGACTCAGGAGTGCCCTGAGAAAGACGTCAGTTACTTCTCCTGACACCCCAGGCATGCTCTGGCTTCCTGTCTGGTGATGTGATCTCTCCCTCTTACACCCGTTCCCACCACCATGAGGTAAAGCAACCAGGAGAATCCTTACAAGAGTCAGCGCCATGCTGTTTGGACCTTTAGCCTCTAAAACTGTGGGACAAGTAAACCTCTATTCTTCATAAGGTACCCAGCCACAGGGCTTTTGTTATAGTAATGGGACATTTCCTATGTGCAAGTGTTGGTCAGCTTCCAAGGCTTGCTTCTATGTGTCTTCCTCATTCAACTGCACAAAAATCCCTGTTTTCCTTAGGCCTTTCCACATACAGGCTAATGTCTACCTTACCTATCAGAAGCAGGAAAGTCCTTCTCATCTTCCCTTAGCCCTTCTGTTTTTAAGCAGGCCATAACAAAGTTCCCTGCCTGTCCTCTAAAACAGGTCATGAAGTCACCCCTGGGGTGTCTCCCCTATACTTGGATCAGAGAGATGTCACACAAGAACACAGAGAAGATTCAGAACAAGGAGGTTTTGCTAAGTTCCCCCAGTTTATTACCATTACCACCCATTCTTCTGCATGACTGGTCACAAAAATGGTTTTCCCTGGTTTGGGGGGAGTCTTCTTTTAACTCTTCTGTGTTACACTTTAAATAAATTTGTATGTAATGTGTAAGAAATGAAAAAGTAATTTCTACTATAAAGAAATTTCTGCCAGAGTCTGCTGCTTCTCAGGATTCATGGAGAGCAGTAAAACTTCGCTGGTCTGCGAATTTCACACTCAAGCCCTATTTTCGTGATTTGGGATTATTTATAAGGGTCTCACAAATAGCACTGTGAAATATGTCTGCCATTCTTCCTACACTAAAGAGATTACGATTTCAATAGACTGCATTTGCGTGAACAAACAGCACACAATGGTACAATGGCCAACTTAAAATTATAGTTTAATTAAATTGCTAATTCAGGATCTTCTTTTTTTTTTAAAAGATTTATTTTATTTATTTGAAAGACAGAGTTACAGAGAGACGTAGAGTCAGAGAGGTCTTCCATCTACTGTTTCATTCCCCAGATGGCCGCAACAGCCGGAGCTGCGCCGATCCAAAGCCAGGAACCAGGTGCTTCCTCCAGGTCTCCCACACGGGTGCAGGAGCCCAAGCACTTGGGCCATCTTCTACTGCTTTCCCAGGCCACAGCAGAGAGCTGGATCGGAAGAGGAGCAGCCGGGACTAGAACCGTGCCCATATGGGATGCCGGCACTTCAGGCCAGGGCTTTAACCCACTGCACCACAGCGCTGGCCCCAGGATCTTCTGTATATGAGGGCATGATGTGAGCAATATTGGAATATAGTGCAGCAGCCGCTGTGGATACAGAAGGCTCAGTCCATGCAAGAGCGTGCTTGTTGAACATCTCTTCATTTGACTACTGTTTATAGCCCCTGACTATTTTTCTGCTGGACTATGGCTTTTTTACTTTTTATTTGTTGAATTTCTTATTTAGTGGAGCCATTAAACCTTTTATTATAATGTAAATTAAAATGTTATTGCAAAAAAAAGTTTTAAAAATGAAGAAGAACTGGCCTGTTTAATGGACCGGATTATTGGGTATTAGATAAAGGAGGCAGCACATTTGCAGAGAGAGGGAATGAAATAGGGATCAAGGGAAGAAGGATAAGCAAATTTGTTTTAAAAGAAATTTTATCAGATGCGCACTTTGGCACAATGGGTTAAGCTGCCACTTGGGATGCCACGTTCCATAGCAAAGTGCGAGGTTCAGATCCAGGTACTCTCTGCTTCCAGTCCAGCTTTCAGCTAGTGTACCAGGGAGGCAGCAAATAATGGCCCCCGTTTTTCAGTGTCAGTCACCTTGATGGAATTCTTGGCTCCTAGCTTCAGGAGGGCATTTGGGGGAGTGAACCAGCAAATAGAAGATCCTTTCTCTCTCTCTCTCCCTCTCTTTCCTTATCTCTCCTTTACTCTGTCTTTTAAAGAAATAAATTTTTTTAACTTTTATATTTTAAAATAAAATGAGAAAATGCTCATAATTTTGGGATGGGGACCACATGCCAGAGGAACAAACTTTACAAGAGTGTGATTGACAGATAATAAAGGGCATGTGTCAGGAGCAAGGAGATCAGGCTTCAGATCAGAGAGAACTGACAAAGACAGAGCTCTGGAGAAAGAGCTGAAGGAGCAAAGGGTGACAAGAAGTGAGGGGCAATTCTGCAAGTTTTGCCAAAAAGGGGGCAAAACTTCTGAGGCACAGAATATAAGATCTGTGATTGTGAAGATCAGAGACAAGTGAAGACCCCTCTGAAATGAGACCTCTGAGCCCAAAGAATGTGCAAAGTGAACAGAAGTTGCCAGACTGAAAAGAGGTAAGATGGAAGGATGCAGAGATAACCATTTCCTATAGTGCAAGCTTATGCAGGGCTTCTGTGGTAGGGTCTATTTCTACCAAGAAAAAAGAAGAAAGATGGGGCAGGCATTTACTTTAGCAGTTAGGAGATGAATCAGGATGCCCATGTCCACACAGGAATTCCTGCACTTGATACTCAGCTCTGGGTTAGACCCCTGCCAAATAGTCAGGTGTCCCACATGTGAGACTCAATTTGAGTTCCCAAATTCTAGCTTCAACCTGATGCAACCCTGGTCATTGTGGACATTCATTTGGGGACTGTCCAGCAGATTACAACCCTCCCTGTCATTTATTCACTCATTCTTTCTCTCTCAATAAATTAATTAAATAAATAAATAAATAAAAGATTTGGAGGAGAAGGGCTGGTAGGCTCCAAATATGAAGAAGGGTGGGAATATAGTGACGCTGATGGTTTGATTTGAACTGTGCCCCATAAAGGTATTCAAATATCACATGTTGGTCAATGAATTTTTTTTCTTTTTTATTTAGTAAATATAAATTTTCAAAGTACAGAAATGGATTACAATGGCTTTCCCCCCCATAACTTCCCTCCCACTCACACCCCTCCCATCTCCCACTTCTTCTCCCATTCCATTCACATCAAGATTCATTTTCAGTTATCTTTATATAGAGAAGATCAATTCAGTATATATTAAGGAAAGATTTCATCAGTTTGCACCCACACAGAAACACAAAGTGTGAAATACTGTTTCAGTACTAGTTATAGCATTACTTCACGTTGATAGGTCTAAGAGTCAAAGGGATCACACAAACAAGTCTAGTGCCTGCTAGTACTAGCTGATAGAATCAAAAAGGGAGAGAATGATCCATCATGGGAAGCGGGATACACAGTAGACTCATAGAATGGCAGATGTCCTAAATAGCACTTTGGCCTCAGAATCAGCCCTTAAGGCATTCGGATATGGCTGAAAAGCCCATGAGAGTATTTTAGGCATGGAAAGCCAAGACACCCTGGAAAAAAAAAAAAGAAGACCTAAATGGAAGATCTCTGCGAGTGAGATCTCAGTGGAAAGAACAGGGCCATCAAAGAAGGAGGTATCTTTCTCTGAAGGGAGGAGAGAACTTCCACTTTGACTATGACCCTGTCAGAATAAGATCAAAGTCGGCGAACTCAAAAGGCTTCCATAGCCTTGGCAACTCATGACTAGAACCTAGGGAGATTACTGACGCCATAAACAAGAGTGTCAAGTTGTTAAGTCAACAACAGGAGTCACTGTGTACTTACTTCTCATGTGGGATCTGACCTTAGTGTGTTGTCCAATGTGAGGCCAATGAATTTTTAATAATTTTTTTCTTTTGATTTTATAGTTTTTTTAACTTTTATTTAATGAATATAAATTTCCAAAGTACAGCTTATGGATCACAATGGCTCCCCCCCATAACTTCCCTCCCACCCGCAACCCTCCCCTTTCCCTCTCCCTCCCCCCTTCCATTCACATCAAGATTCATTTTCAATTCTCTTTATATACAGAAGATCAGTTTAGCATATATTAAGTAAAGATTTCAACAGTTTGCACCCACATAGAAACACAAAGTGAAAAATACTGTTTGAGTACTAGTTATAGCATTAAATCACAATGTACAGCACACTAAGGACAGAGATCCTACATGAGGAGTAAGTGCACAGTGACTCCTGCTGTTGACTTAACAAATTGACACTTTTGTTTATGGCATCAGTAATCACCCTAGGCTCTTGTCATGAGTTGCCAAGGCTATGGAAGCCTTTTGAGTTCACCAACTCTGATCATATTTAGACAAGGCCATAGTCAAAGTGGAAGTTCTCTCCTCCCTTCAGAGAAAGGTATCTCCTTCCCTCCTTCTTTGATGACCTGTTCTTTTCACTGGGATCTCACTCACAGAGATCTTTCATGTAGGGTTTTTTTGTTTTGTTTTGTTGTGTTGTGTTTTGTTTGTTTGTTTTTTGTTTGTTTGTTTGTTTTGCCAGAGTGTTTTGGCTTTCCATGCCTGTAATACTCTCATGGGCTTTTCAGCCAGATCTGCATGCCTTAAGGGCTGATTCTGAGGCCAGAGTGCTGTTTAGGACATCTGCCATTCTATGGGTCTGCTGTGTATCTCGCTTCCCATGTTGGATCGTTCTCTCCCTTTTTTATTCTATCAGCTAGTATTTGAAGACACTAGTCTTGTTTATGTGATCCCTTTGGCTCTTAGTCCTATCATTATGATCAATTGTGAACAGAAATTGATCACCGGGACTAGTGAGATGGCATTGGTACATGCCACCTTGATGGAATTGAATTGGAATCACCTGGTATGTTTCTAACTCTACCGTTTGAGGTAAGTCAGCTTGAGCATGTCCCGAATTGCACATCTCTCCCCTCTCTTAACTCCCACTCTTATATTTAACAGTGATCACTTTTCAGTTAAGTTTCAACACTTGAGAATAACTGTGTATTGATTACAGTATTCAACCAAAAGTATTAAGTAGAACAAATAAACAAAAAAAATACTAAGAGGGATAATGTATTAAGTTAAGTTTTAAATAGCACATCCTGAAAAATAATATTGAGAAAAATGAGCCTCTTGCTGGAAGAAACTGAGCTTCTATATATCTGAATAAATCCTGAGAACTCCTTGCAACTTTTCCAGGCTGATTAGAACACTCTCTAACTCAATTCGATTCATTTCTTAAAATCAACACGAATGTACAAAACACAAAGAAATTCAGTTCAGGCTTACATTTCTTTGATAGGGAGAGAAACACTATGTTGCCAGCTACAGTAGTGAGTCTTTTCTCAAATATACATACATACAAGTTGAAGTGGCACACTTGAGTTTCACTTTCTACATAAATAAAACAGAACCTATTCAATTTGAATCATGCCCTCCTGGGCACTCCTTCTCCTTCTTCTCTTGAGTGCAAGCCCATCCTAGCAGGGGTTGATACATTCCTGTGAGATTTGGTGCAACATTTTGTCTTTCTGATTGAGATGTGTGCTTTCTGGTCCCTATTGTTTCATTTAGAACAATTAAGGTTCAGGGTACATGAGTTGGCAAAGCACATTACAAACAATGGCTGCAGAATAAACTGCAAATCAATCCACACACAATCAGCCTGAAAATCCCTGCCAGCAACACAAAGCCATCCCTACTCCAGTGCCTCCTCTCCCCCTCCGCCTTGACTGCAGAAAGGAAATCTCCCTTGTTCTGTTTTTCATGATTTTGCAGAAGTGTTTACCCATCCAGACATAAAACTTTACAGTCCTGGACTGGGGGGGGTGGGGGGGATCACAGGTGGATGGGGCAAGAATACTAAGGGGGTGTGGCTCAGCTCATAACTATTTTGCCTCACAAATAAAGGATACTTTTTCCATTCCTCAACCCTGATATTGACACGTTATGGGAATCTGTCAGTTAACCTTCCTGATGGGAAATATTTGGTCTTTGGTTCATCATCTATCCATGTGGTGCCTGAGTTCATGACTCCTTCCTTCCTCACACATTTGTAAGTATTCACCCCACAAAGCTGCCTATTGGATCTGAGAGCATGAGCTGCCCAGGTGAAAGAATGCTGTTCAGCTGCAAGACACAGGCATCCCATGAGCCCACCTCCAGCACTCTTTTTTTTTTTTCTTGTTTAAATGGAAGAGCATGGCCGGCGCCGCGGCTCACTAGGCTAATCCTCTGCCTTGTGGCGCCGGCACACCAGGTTCTAGTCCCGGTTGGGGCGCTGGATTCTGTCCCGGTTGCCCCTCTTCCAGGACAGCTCTCTGCTGTGGCCTGGGAGTGCAGTGGAGGATGGCCCAAGTGCTTGGGCCCTGCACCCCATGGGAGACCAGGAGAAGCACCTGGCTCCTGCCATCGGATCAGCGCGGTGCACTGGCCGCAGCGCGCCGGCCGCGGCGGCCATTGGAGGGTGAACCAAAGGCAAAGGAAGACCTTTCTCTCTGTCTCTCTCTCTCTCACTGTCCACTCTGCCTGTCAAAATAAATAAATAAATAAATAAATGGAAGAGCACTAGGCTAAGTAGTTCATCCTGTCTAGAATTCTGGGTAGAGGCGTTGCAGGGCTGCTACAGACCATATTTCCAAACTCAAGGAAGTTTGGCATAACATTAAAAAGTATGGCACACAAGACACTCTGGCAAAAGATCTCTGCGAGTGAGATCCCAGTGGAAAGAACAGGTCTTCAAAGAAGGAGGTACCTTTCTCTGAAGGGAGGAGAGAACCTCCACTTTGACTATGACCTTGTCTAAACAAGATAAGAATTGGAGAACTCAGAGGGCTTCCATAGCCTTGGAAACTCATGACCGGAGCATAGGGAGACTACTGATGCCATAGACAGGAGTGTCAATTGGTAAAGTCAACAACAGGAGTCACTGTGCACTTACTCCTCATGTAGGATCTCTGTCCTTAATGTGCTGTGTATTGAGATTTAATGCTATAACGAGTACTCAAACAATATATTTCACTTTGTGTTTTTATGGGGGTGCAAACTGTTGAAATCTTTACTTAATGCACACTAAACTGATCCTCTGTAAAAAAAAAAAAAAAAAGAAAGAAAGAAATTATCAACTCCCAACTTGACTCTCACTGGGATTAAACATGACAATAGGTCTGATCTGATTTCATCATCATTAAAAAAAAAATCATCTATTATTTCTCACTTTATGTTTCTGTGTGAGAGCAAACTGTTGAAATCCTTACTTAATGTATACTAAGCTGATCTTCTGTATATTAAGATAATCGAAAATGAATCTTGATGTGAATGGAGGGGGAGAGGGAGTGGGAGAGGGGAGTGTGGTGGGTGGGAGGGACGGTATGTGGGGGAAGCCATTGTAATCCATAAATCGTACTTTGGAAATTTATATTCATTAAATAAAAGTTAAAAAAAATAAAATAAAATAAAATAAAATATCGGCAAACACAGACTATGATTCATGTGACATGATGAAATACTTTTGCCCTACCCTGATTAAAAAAAAAAAAAAAGTATGGCGTAACATCAAAATTTTAAATGTGCTTTATCTAGCAATTCCACTATGAGAGTTTTCTCCTACAGTATACCTTTCTCAAGAAGGCAAAGATATGTATATGAATGTTTCTTGAAATACTGTATGAATATAGTTTGAAAAAAAACAATCAACCTAAATTTCCATTAAGAGGAGAGTGGGTAAATAATGCATGATGAAATCGTGTGATACAAATTGTGCAACCCTCAAAAGAAATGTAGATCTATGTGAACTGAAACAGAAAACTGCTCTTAAGATGTAGCTAAATTTAAAAATTAATTATAGAATTGATTTTTAGTGTTAGCCCATTTGTGTAAAATCAATACATGTTTGCATATTGCAAAAAAATATGCATTTTTTGAATCAGGGAAAGCCAATACCAAATTTTTAACCACAGTTATCTCTTGGGGTAAAATTTGGGAGACAACTATGTCTTTATATATTTTGGTATTCATTTTTTGCAAGGAAGATATGTTATTTACAATATACATAGGAAGATACTTCAAAAAAGTATATGCTGGGGCCAGCACTGTGGCATAGCAGGTAGGGCTGCCGCCTGCAGTACTGGCATCCCATATGGGCGCCGGTTTGAGTCTCTGCTGCTCCAATTCCAATCCAGCTCTCTGCTATGGCCTGGAAAAGCAGTGGAGGACGGCCCAAGTCCTTGGGGCCCTGTGCACACTTTGGGAGACCCAGAAGAAGCTCCTGGCTTGTGACTTCTGGCTTCAGATTGGCTCAGCTCTGGCCATTGTGATCATCTGAGGAGTGAACCAGCGGATAGAGGATCTCTCTCTCTCTCTCCCTCTCTCTCTCTCTGTCTCTCTGTAACTCTGCCTTTCAAATAAATAAATAAATCTTTTTTTAAAGTATATGCAAAATGAATTAAAAGATAAGTTTGTTTTGGTTAAAATAATGTTTAAAATCCATGCATATGAAATCTTCAAAAAGTTCATGAAGGGGCCAGCAGTGTGGCACAGTGGGTTAAGCGAGAGCTTGCAAGGCCTGCATCCCATATCAGAACACCTGTTAAGTCCTGGCTGCTCACCTCCCTGCTGATGCCTCTGGGAAAGCAGCAGAAGATGGCCAAATCCAGATGGTATTCTGGGCTCCTGGCTTTGGTCTGGCCCAGCCTTAGCTGTGTGGCCATTTGGGGTGTGATCCAGTAAATAGAAGATCTCTGTCTTTCCCTCTCTCTCTGTCATTCTACCTTTCAAATAAATAAAATATATCTTTTTTTTAAAAGTTCATGAAAATGCATATTAGGAAAACACTAGACATGAATTTCAAAAAATTTTCACAGCAAAGTAAACTTTTACTTCCATTTTTCCACAAAATTTCTGAAGTACCTTCATAGATAAATATATAGATAAATACATTTAGTAAAGTATATATTTATATATATGTTAAACCATAACCTACACATTGGAAGTATATTCTGTTTTGCTTCTTCTCTGTTTATTCATCCAGTCAACAGAGTTATAATCTAGCAGTGGGGAATACCAATCCTCTGTACACCTCTGTTAGACCCCCTAAGCTTAGGATGGCATCTTAATCAAGTGACTTGTTTTGTTTTGTTTTGTTTTGTTTTGACAGGCAGAGTGGACAGTGAGAGAGAGAGACAGAGAGAAAGGTCTTCCTTTGCCGTTGGTTCACCCTCCAATGGCCGCCGCGGCCGGCGCGCTGCGGCCGGCGCACCGCGCTGATCCGGTGGCAGGAGCCAGGAGCCAGGTGCTTCTCCTGGTCTCCCATGGGGTGCAGGGCCCAAGCACTTGGGCCATCCTCCACTGCACTCCCAGGCCACAGCAGAGAGCTGTCCTGGAAGAGGGGCAACCGGGACAGAATCCAGCGCCCCAACCGGGACTAGAACTCGGTGTGCCGGCGCCGCTAGGCGGAGGATTAGCCTAGTGAGCCACAGCGCCGGCTCAAGTGACAGTTTTAAACATTCAAATAATAACCTATATGAATTCAGGTTATTTTTCTTCCTTCAAATTCACCTATTATAGATAGACATAAAGGTGAGAGCTGTCCCCTATAACTTAGTGGCTGGTCATTCGAGACCCAGTGTCTATCTGGTCAAGTCTTCTTGAGGCTTACTAATAAAGAAAATATAACCACTAGCATTTTTTCTGCATTTATTGTGTGCCACATTCTGTACCACATTTCTTACTTATATTATATCATCCTCACAACAAGGTTACAAAATAGCTAGTGCCATCTGTATTATCTTCCTTCTTATGTATTTGATGGCTGCTGATGTCACCCAACTAAATCATGGCACAGCAAGCACATGCAGTCTAAGTCTTGAGATGCCACAGCTGTTCTGAGTGTATAATAGGCGCTCACGCCGGAAGTGGTCAGTGCGGTAGCTGGTAGTTCTAGTAATATTTGCTAAGCTGTCAGCCTGTGAAAGGAAACTGATGAAGCAAGGGGAAAACAAAACACAATTATGAGATTTGGGAAGTCCATGCCAGTAACCTGTCAAACTCATGATTTATGAAAAGCGTTAATGAAGTATAAACAATTCCAGGTGGGTCATTCAATCAAGCTCTTGATGGTGAGCTTTCACTGTTTAGAATCTGGGCAGCTACCAAATAGAATACTAATTCCTTGTGGGAGAAAACTTCAGATTGAATTATGTTGTAATTATGAGCTGGAGAAGGGTACTGGCATAAAATTATGTCTGGGTGCTGAATGTATGTGTTGGCTGTAAGGTCAGGTTTCATCACATCAAGTTGCCATGGATTACAGGATGCTCTGGATTCTAGTCTGAGATCAAACCATGGGTTATGAAATGTGAACCCACTTCACCTTCAGTTTCCTCTCCAGCCAGTAAGGATACTGGAGTCGTCCATGGCCATGGCAATGTGTGGAAGTCAGGGCGACAATCAATCCTTACTGGGCTTCCACCTCTTAACTCTTCTAGGCTGACTTTCTCCCCAGTTTCATCCAATTAATAATTTTCTAGCCCTAGTATTTGCCAGAAGCTGTGCTTCCATACAGAGTAGGAAAAGCATGTTTCTTCACCCTAAGTAATGCAAAATCTGGTAGGGGATCTCAATTCTTGTAGGGAATATACAGATAATTTTCCAGGCATGAAGGTTTGACATGCCACTCCCTTTTTAGAAACATTAAAGGCTGCCTGCCTATTCTCAGATCAACCTACCCTACTTTCAAGGCCCAAAGCATGGCCTACCTCCTTTGTAAGATTCTCCAGACTAATCCCAATTCACATGTTTTGCTTTGCTTTTTTCTAATAGTTTCAAAGTTTCAGGCCTCACACTTAGGTCTTTAATCCATTCTGAGTTGACTTTTGCACATTCTTCTGCATGTGGATATCCAATTCTCCCAGTACCATTCTTTGAAAAGACTACCATGGTGCTTTAATTACTACCACTTTGTAATATATTTTAAAGTAAGGTACTAAGATGCCTCCTCCTTGGTTCTTTTTGCCCCAGATCCTTTGGCTATTCAGGGTCTTTTGTAATTTCACATAAATTTTAGTAATTTTTCTAGTTCTGTGAAAAATGTCATCCCATTTTGATAAGGATTGCATTGGATTTGTAAATCACCTTGGGTAATATGAACATTTTGATTCTTCCAATTCATCTACATGGAATGTCTATTTCTTTTTGTCCTCTTCAATCTCTTTCTTCAATGATTGATAGTTGTAATGAGAGAGATCTTTTACCTCCTTGGTTAAATTTATTCCCAGGTACTTTTTTGTAGCTATTGGAAATGGTATTGCTTTCTTGATTTCTTTTTCAGATTATTTACTATTGGTGCTTAATAGTACTATTGATTCTTGTACATTGACTTTGTATCCTGCAACTTTGTTGAATTTATTAGTTCTAACAGCTTCTTGGTGGAATCTTTGGGGTTTGCTGTGTGTAAGATCATGTCATCCACAAACAGTGATAATTTGACTTCCTTCCTTCCAATTTGAGAGCCCTTTCTTTCTTTCTCTTACCTTATTGCTCTAGCTAGATCTTCAAGTACTATGATTTTAAAATCAGGGGTGAACATGGCATCCCTGCCTTTTTCAAGATCTTGGAGAGAAATCCTTCAGCTTTTTCCCATTCAATATATTGTTGGCTTATGTTGAGGTATGTTTCTTCTATACCTAATTTGGTCAGAGTTTTTACCATTGAGGGATGTTGGATTTTGTCAAATGCCCTTTCTGCAACAAATGAGATGATTATAAGATTTTTATCCGGGCTGGCGCCACGGCTCAATAGGCTAATCCTCCACCTAGTGGTGCCGGCACACCGGGTTCTAGTCCCGGTCGGGGTGCTGGATTCTGTCCCGGTTGCCCCTCTTCCAGGCCAGCTCTCTGCTGTGGCCTGGGAGTGCAGTGGAGGATGGCCCAAGTGCTTGGGCCCTGCACCCCATGGGAGAAAAGGAGAAGTACCTGACTCCTGCCATCAGCTCAGCGCAGCGCACCGGCCGCAGCGGCCATTGGAGGGTGAACCAACGGCAAAAGGAAGACTTTTCTCTCTGTCTCTCGCTCTCACTATCCACTCTGCCTATCAAAAAAAAAAAAAAAAAAAAAAGATTTTTATCCTTCATTCCAATGATGCAGTGTATTACATTTACCGATTTGTCTATGTTGCGAATATTGTATATGTTGCAACAATGAATGAATCCCACTTGATCATAGTGAATGATCTTTCTAATGTGCTGTTGGATTCTATTTGCTAGTATTTTTAAGACATTTATTTGAAAGGCAGAGTTACAGAGAGAATGAGAGACTGAGAGGGATATTCCATCTACTGCTTCACTCCCCAAATGGTCACAATGACCAAGGTTGGCCCAAGCTGAAGCCTGGAGCCAGGATCTTCTGGCCCTCCCACATGGGTGGCAGGTGCCCAAGCACTTGAGCCATCTTTTGCTGCTTTTTCCAGGCCATTAACAAGGAGCTGGATGGGAAGTGGAGCACCCAGGACAGGAATTGGCACTCATATGGGATGCTAGTGTCGCAGGTGGTAGCTTAACCCACTACACCACAACACTGGCCTCTTGATTTGCTAGTATTTTATTGAGGATTTTTGCATATATCTTTGTCAAGGTTATTGGCTTATAGCTTTCCTTTGTGTCCTTGTTTGGTTTTGGTGTCAAGACAATGCTGGACTCATAGAATGAATTTGTAACAATTGCCTCCTCTTCTATTTTTTGAAATAAGAATTGGTGTTAATTCTTCTCAAAGTTTGTTAGAATTCAGTAGTGCGGCCATCTGGTCCTGGGCTTTCCTTTGATATGAGGGGTTTTTTTTTAATTACTGATCCAATCTCACTACTCATTACTGGTCTGTTCAGGTATTCTATTTCCTCATGAGTCAGTATTCACAAGGTACATATGTCCAATAATGAGTTCTTTTCTTGTAGGTTATCAAATTTGCTTTCACATAATTGTTGATAGTAATCCTAATAATGATTTGTTTTTTTTTTTTTTGTTTGTTTTTTTTTTTTTTTTTGTTTTTTTTTTTTGACAGGCAGAGCGGACAGTGAGAGAGAGAGACAGAGAGAAAGGTCTTCCTTTGCCGTTGGTTCACCCTCCAATGGCCGCCGCGGCCGGCGCGCTGCGGCCGGCGCACCGCACCGATCCGATGGCAGGAGCCAGGAGCCAGGTGCTTTTCCTGGTCTCCCATGGGGTGCAGGGCCCAAGCACCTGGGCCATCCTCCACTGCACTCCCGGGCCACAGCAGAGGGCTGGCCTGGAAGAGGGGCAACCGGGACAGAATCCGGCGCCCCGACCGGGACTAGAACCCGGTGTGCCGGCGCCGCTAGGCGGAGGATTAGCCTAGTGAGCCGCGGCGCCGGCCCCCTAATAATGATTTGTATTTCTGTGATGTTAATCGTAATTTTTCTATTATCATCTGTGATTTTATGTATTTGAATCCTTGATTAGCCAAACTAAGGGTTTATTGGTTTATTTACATTTTCAAAGAACCAGCTTTGGTTCATGGACTTTTTTTATACTTTTTTGGTCTCTATCATTTATTTGTGCTCTGAGTTTTATTATTTCTTTCCTTATACCAATTTTGGCTTTGATTTGTTCTTGTTTTTCTAATTCCTTGGTGCAGGCATTGATTACTATAATACTTCTCTTAGAGCTGAGTTTGCTGTAACCCACAGGTTTTGGTATGCTGTGTTTCCATTTTCATTTGTTCCAAGAAATTTTTTTAATTTCCTCCTTGATTACTTTTTTGATCCATTGACTGTCAATGGAATTTGGTTAATTTTCATGTACTTGTGTTCTTTCCAAAATTTTTATTGTTATAGATTCCTAGTTATACTTTATTATCATCAGAAAAGATACTCTAAAGGATTTCTATTCTTTTAATTTTTTTGATTCATTTTGTGACCTACCATAAGATTTATCCTGGAAAATGTTCTGTGTGTTGTAGAAAAGAGAGTGTATTCTGAAGCTATGGGATGGAAAGTTCTGTAGATTTCTATTAAGTCCAACTGATCAAGGGTACAATTTAACTCTGCTATTTCTTTGTTGATTTTCTGTCTAGATGATCTGTCCATAGGAGTGTCAAAGCCCCCTACCGTTGTTGTATTGCAGTCTATCTCTCGGCTTAGGTCTACTAAGATTTGCTTTAGGTATTAGAGCACCCCATTATTGGGTACATATATATTTATAAGTATTATTTCCTCTTGCTGTTTGAGCTCTTTATCATTATGTAATGACCTTCTTGGTCTCTTTTTACTGCTTTTATTTTAAAATCTATGTTATAGCAGTATAGCTAGTCCTGCTTTCTTTAGGGTTCCCTTTGCATGAAATATCTTGTTCCATTCTTTTACTTTCAGTTACATGTGAGTTTTGTTGTAAGGAACATATACTTGACTGCTGTTCTTTAATCCATTCAGTCACTGTATGCCTTTTAATTAGAGAATTTAGTCCACTGACCTGGAAGGTAATTGTTGATAGATAAAGTATTACTACTGCTACTTTGATACTTATTGTATATTTTTATTGTAGCTCCTTTTTTTCTCCATCTCTGAGAATCTTCACTTGTGGTTGAGTGATTTTCCCTAGTGAAATACTTTGACTCATGCTTATCATTTTTGATAAGCCTGTCACAGGTTCTTGCATTATGGCTACCATGAGACACCCAAAAAAAACTTCTTTTACCATAACAAAGTATATTGAAATGATAACATAAGGTTGATTATAAAGATAGGGAAACAGACAAATAAAAAACAGACAAGAAATTTCAATTTAAAAAAAACCTCTATATTTGTACTCTATTACTTCTCACATTTTGAATTAATGTTATATTTTTTCTCCTTCAATAATATCTACATCTTAATATTTTAATGTAGTGATTATAATTTTTAGCCTTCACAGTAAAGATATAAATGATTACACACCATGTTTACAATATTAGATCATTCTGAATATCTTTATGATGTTGATCATAATTTCTTCATTATCATCTGTGATTTTATGTATTTGAATCCTTGATTAGCCAAACTCCCTCATATCTGAAGGATATGAGCTTGGCTGGATACAGTAAATTCTTAGCTAGCAATTTTTTCCCTTCAATTCTGTAAAAGTCTCATGCCACTCCCTCCCGGCCTGTAAGGTTTCTGCTGGTTACAGTCAGGCAAATTGGGGCCCTTGTATGTGTTATTTACTTCTTTTTTCTTGCTCCTTTGAGAATCCTCTCTTGCTTTTTAACCTTAGAGATCTTGAATATAATGTGGGGAAGACATGGTTGGCTTGAATCTGACTGGTGACTTTTGACCTTCTCAGACCTAGATAGTTGTATCTTTTTCTAGGTTTGGCAAATTGTCTATCCTTATCTCTTTGAATATGCTTTCTTTTTTTTGTTTGTTTGTTTGTTTGTTTGTTTGTTTTTTTCTTTTATTTAATGAATATAAATTTCCAAAGTACGTCTCATGGGTTACAATGGCTTTCCCCCCCATACCGTCCCTCCCACCCACCACCCTCCCCTTTCCCACTCCCTCTCCCCTTCCATTCACATCAAGATTCATTTTCGATTATCTTAGTATACAGAAGATCAGCTTAGTATACCTTAAGTAAGGATTTCAACAGTTTGTTCCCACACAGAAACATAAAGTGAAAAATAATAGATGATTTTTTTTAAATGATGATGAAATCAGATCAGACCTATTGTCATGTTTAATCCCAGTGAGAGTCAAGTTGGGAATTGATAGTTTCTTTTTTTTTTTTTTTTTTTAACAGAAGATCAGTTTAGTGTACATTAAGTAAAGATTTCAACAGTTTGCACCCCCATAGAAACACAAAGTGAAATATACTGTTTGAGTACTCGTTATAGCATTAAGCCTCAGTGTACAGCACATTAAGGACAGAGATCCTACATGAGGAGTAAGTGCACAGTGACTCCTGTTGTTGACTTTACAGAAAATTTTTATTTAATAAATATAAATTTCAAAAGAACAACTTTTGGATTATAACAGCTTTTTCCCTCCATAACCACCCTCCCACCCGTAAACCATCCCATCTCCTACTCCCTCTCCTAACCCATTCTTCATTAAGATTCATTTTTAATTATCTTTATGTACAGAAGATCAACTCTATACTGAGTAAAGATTTCAACAGTTTGCACCCACACAGACACACAAAGTATAAAGTACTGTTTGAAGATTAGTTTTACCATTAATTCCCAAAGTATTACACATTAAAGACAGAGGTCCTACATGGGGAGCAAGTGCACAGTGACTCCCGTTGTTGATTTAACAATTGACACTCTTATTTATGATGTCAGTAATCACCTGAGGCTCTTGTCATGAGCTGCCAAGGCTATGGAAACCTCTTGAGTTCACAAACTCAGACCTTATTTAGACAAGGCCATAATCGAAGTGGAAGTGCTCTCCTCCCTTCAGAGAAAGGTACCTCCTTCTTTGATGGCCCGTTCTTTCCACTAGGATCTCACTCACAGAGATCTTTCATTTAGGTCATTTTTTGCCACAGTGTCTTGGCTTTCCATGCCTGAGAAACTCTCATGGTATTTTTAGCCAGATCTGAATGCCTTAAGGGCTGATTCTGAGGCCAGAGTGCTGTTTAGGGCATTTGTCTGAATATGCTTTCTACCATTTTGGTACTATCAAGTCCCGCTTGAATCCTAATAATTTGAATATTTGCTCTTTTCATGCTATACCATATTTCCTGTAATCATTCTTCATTTCTCTTGCCTCTTCTTTCTCTTTTCTGCTCTAACTGTATATTTTCAAATAGGCTGTCTTTGAGCTCAGTGATTCTTACTTCTGTTTGATTGATTCTGCTATTGATGTCTTCTATCACATTTTAGTTTCACTTAGTATACTTTTCAGTTGAAGGATTTCTGCTTGATTTTAAGTACTTCCATCTCTATTAAATCTCTGTTAGAAAATTGAATTGTTTCTCTGTGCTCCCTTGAATTTTATTAAATTTACTTGAAACAGCTATTTTGAAATGTTCATCTGAGCATTTGAAACCTTCAGTTCCTACATGGCTGGTTTATGTCACCTAATTTTGCTCTTTAGTAAGGTCATGGTTCCCTGGAAGTTCTTGATGCTTCTTGATATTCAATGCCATCTGCACATTGAAGGATTAGTTATATTACTCTGGCTTCATTTGTGGTTGTCCTAGAAATTCTAAGCACTCTGTTTATTTTCTCTGAGCCTATGGATACTTCTGCTATTTCAACACTAGACAACACCCTAAATCACATTTTGACCCATAATATTAATGTTTTTACTGACTCATTCTTGTAATACTCCCCAAACTCAAATTTGTCCCAAATATTGTTCAATATGCAATGAGGAAGTGCCTAGAAAGGGGTATTCCATTCCTATGAACCTCTCCCTGGCCTGTGGTAGGCTCAGACTCCTTGTCCTGTATCCATGGATGCCATGATGTTAGATCACAGCTGGACCTCTCAGTCCACGGGAGACCAGAACAGCCTGAGAGTAGGACCAAAGCTCACCCTGCTCTGGTCCTGTCTGCTGCTGCTGAAATGGGCTCACTGCCCAGTGCTACACCTATCAGCCACTGGTGGTGTTGGCTGGGGCATAAGATTGCTCATCCAGGACCACGGAATTTGCCACTGGGTACTGAAGCAGGCATTATCCTAGGGACAGGGACAGTTAAGATCTGCTCAGATTCGGGGTTTATCAGCTTGGACTGAGTCCACAAACAGCCCTGTGCCTCCTTGAGTAAACCCTCACTTACTCAGGCAGGACCTCTGTGGGTCATATCTGTGTCTTCATCACCAAACCTTGTTCATTCTTGGGAGTGCATACCAGGCCAGCAAGAGGCTGGTAGTGATACATGCTAGAACAAATGTGCCTCACAAGGGCACAGGTCTCTGCCTGCTACTCTCGGGCAAGTCCAGAGACTCCATTTGTAGGCATTCGTCTCAGGAAGGAAACCATTAGGATCTTCCCAGCACCGAGCTTTACTAACACAACTCTGAGTTCATAGAAATAGTCCCATGGACCCTTGCTGTCTGCCCAAGGTATGAGGAGAGTGATAAATGCAGTCCTCAGGCCACCCAGACTGGCCCCATACTGGTGGCATGTGGGTACTATTGTCACAAGCCCCTACAAAGCTTGGGAGGGGTGTCCACCAAGCCTACTAGTAGCCAGCAGTGACACGCACAAAGAGTCCGACCAGTTGGAGCATACGTCTCTGCCTGATGCCAGACAGTCTAAAGGCTCAGTCTGTCAGTTCCAGTCTTGGGCTAAAGGCCTTTGGGCTTGGGGCCACACTGTGGTGCAGTGGGTTAAAGCTCCGGCCTGCAGAGCTGGCATCACATATGGGTACCAGATTGAGTCCCAGCTGCTCAACTTCCAATCCAGCTCTCTGATGATGGCCTGGGAAAGCAGTATAGGGGGGGGGCCAACCACTTTTTGCAGAGGGTCTGGCACTGGAATTCAGTTTGCTCTCTTTCTTCCCTGTGAGTGCTGCACTCCTTGGAACTGGTGGAGGGGTGATGTGGGCAACTCTTTCCTTCCTGCTTTCTTCAGTGTAACTTTTCTTATAACAAGATGAGATGCTGTGGTCTCCTGCCTGACTTCTGTAGCTCTTATGAAGGTGAATTCATGCCTGGATAGCCATTCACATGGATGTCTCTGTGGGGAGGTGGTTATCAGAGCCTGCCTCATATTCAGCCATCTGGGTTCCGATCCTCAGCATGCTACTTTAGATGTCAAGCAGAGGGGGTAGCAGGTGCAAAAGTCCTGAGGCAAGGTGTACTTAGCGGGCTTATGGGACTGAGAGAAGACTGGTAGCATCGGAACATGGTGAATGAGGGGTAAGAGAGTTTAAAGAAGTAGAACAAGGCCATATTTTTAGGGTCTTGTAAGAACTATAGATTAGATTTCACTCTAGGTGTGACAGAAAGCGATATAAAGAATCTCACATACAGGAGTGGCATAATTGTATTAATTTATTTTAAGCTACTTTATTCAGATGTGGTTGACATATAAAAAGCTATTCACCTTTAATGTGTACAACTGGGTGAGTTTGGAGGCAAGCACACATTCACGATCCACACAGTCCAGGCATCACAGAAGGTTAAGTCTAGAAGAAGAATGCTACTGCATAACCTTGCAGAGAAGTATTGGGATATAACAAGCTGCCTGCAGAATGCTGGCCTCAGAGAAAGATGATGGGATAATGACCCTGTCCACCAGCAGCTTGCATGCCTCACTTTACAGATATGAAAACTAACTCCCTTAGAAGTAAAATGACTTGTCCAAAGGGAATTAACTGCAGGGCAGAGACCTCCATCTACGTACTCCCAAACTTCAGCATTTCCAGCTTCCAAAACTTTTTAAATTTCTAATTACTAATAATGAATAAATGAATAAGTTATTATCATATCCATTTGTTTAACCTCTGGTCAAACTTTTGGTGTCATTCATTCATTCAGCAAATGCACACTGAGTACCTAGTGAGTGTCAAACCTAAGCCCAAAGGAAGTGTTGGTATAAACTCAGAGCTTAGTTAACCCAAGGACTGAGCACAGCACTTGACTCTCTAAATGAAATACAAATTTTTGAAAGTTCAATTCCATTTATAGACATCCAAAAATATTCCTAGCTTTCTAAAAGCAGTTTCCAAAGATCCACATAAGAATTCGTTTTCATCAAATGGTTGTCGCCATGAAGTCAGAGGTATAGAAGCTCAAGCAGCCATAGGGATTTGATTTTAACAGAGGGCAAGAGCACACAAAAGGTTTGACTTCTGCCTGCTTTCTGCAGGGGACATGCTTCCTCACGTGGGATCAGAAAGATTGTGTTCCTCCAGTAACAATGGTCCCATCTCACCAGGGTCACAGATTCAGTTCAGAGAGGCCTCTAAAGTTCAGATCTCTATCAGGAACAGCCCAACGTATTTGAGCTCCTTTGATATGTGGTTATCAGGATGAAAACAGGGCTTCTGGCACTGGAGACTGCTGATGAACCACAGTAGGCAAGGAGTCTTTATTGCTGGTCTGCCTGGAGTCAGCAAAACACACACACACACACACACACACACACACACACCCCACAGCTGAATGAAAGGGAAGAGAGCAAAGGAAAAGATTAAGATTAACTGGAGCTTTTCAAACCTTCAACTTTGAGTTTTGCACAAACTTCAGCCTGTCTCTCGCCTCCTCTGCACAGGACACTGGGTTCCTTATGTACCATCGTTTCCGTTATGACTCACAGCAAATTGGAGTAGTGGCATTGCTCAAGTGTTGCCAACCTTCTCCTTAGGCATGGATTGCTCACACAAATTGGGAACTGGAATAGGTGAATTGGAGAATACAAAAGGAATTCAACATTTTACAGTTGTGAAAGATTAAAATTATGAGGCCTAGACAGCAATGTAAAAAAAGAATGCCACCTATTACTAATAAAGAAATGGTCACATACGCTTTGATTGGGACTAGTGAAAACAAGTTTCCTTTCAATATGGTTAGATATATATATACAGTGTATATATATCTACTATATTCAGCAACAAAGTATTGTATTAAAGTGAAAAGACTATGGATAAGTAGGGGGGAAGGAATGTTCTGTCAGTGTTCTTTAAGATTATTTGTTTTCAGGGGTTTTTCCCATTGTTTTTTGATGGGGTGTGACACCAGTATGGTAGACCAACAGTCCCCACAAGAAGCAGGTGACAGGATGGAATGCTCTCTCTTTTTCCGTCTGTTGTAGTCATGTGTTCAATTGCCGTAACAAAAACAAAGACACATATTTGAAACTCAAGGCTTGACAAAACTTTCGTGGGGTCCTCATGCATACAGGGAAAATCTGTGGAGCCATGGACTTGGAGTATGAAAAGGAAAAGCCTGAATTCAGTCCTGATCTGATTTCCTCCCTTTCCTTGCCTGTTAGTAGGAAGATGAAGGACAGAGCGTTTGCTGAGTGCTTAGTAATTTTCCACACATCATTTTGTCTCATCTTCACATCAGCCCATGAGCCTTCAAGACAGCAGCCAATGTGTCTACAGTCCCACAGCTGACTAGTCAACGGCCAGCCACGACTGATATTGAGGGTTGTCCAGCCCCAGAGCCTCTCCTTTTACTCTCTGCAGAGCCTCACGGGATTATTTGGGAACTAAGTAACCGATGGGTCAGGCACACATGGGGGCTTGCAAATATTTTGGTTTTGAACCAGAACTTCAATATCTATTAGCCACAAAAGCCAATGGGCTCTGTCTCTAGATTCCTCAGCCCCTTTGAGCAGCCTAGCAAAGAGCGTTTTCGCCTTTGCTACAGAGGGAGGCTCCACCCTGTCCAACCCATGAAGGGCAGGCATCCCTGTGTGGGGTGTGAGCAGGAGGCAGGCTCTCTCCACCCTGGCCCTGCAGCCCCAGCAAAGTAGCAGCAGCAGAGGGACATGTGCTCCTGCACACACAGCTGTTTCCCTTGGGAATGAGTTCTGAGCCAAACAGAGTGTTGATACTCAGCCTTAAGTAAAACGTTTTGCACAACTGGTTAAAGCAAGAGTAGATGGAGGCGGGAACAGCGAGGGCATGAGGGGAAGAGGATGCTCTTTCTCTGCAAGGCAGCCTCTCCAGCCACAGGCTCCACACAGTCCGAAGGAGCAGGGCAAACAACATTCTGGTTCCTTTTTAAAGCAGCCTCCTGGGGCCAGCATTGTAATACAGCAGATTAAACTGCTGCTTATAATGCTGGTACCCAGTATGGGAGCAGCACTGCCTCAAGTCTCAGCTGTTCCTCTTCCAATCCAGCTCCCTGCTAATGTGCCCGGGAAAGCAGCAGATGATGGTCCAAGTGCTTGGGTCTCTGCCACCCACGTGGGAGACCTAGGTGGAATTCTAGGTTCCTGATTTCGGAATGGACCAGACCTGGGGCGTGAACTAGCAGATGAGAGCTCTCGCTCGCTCGCGCTCTCTCTCTCTCTCTCTCGCACTTCTTTCCCTCGATCTGTGTGTCTCTATGCCTTTCAGATAAATAAAATACATCCTGATTCTGATTCAGAGTAGCTCACAGAAAGCACATAAAGGTGTTTATTTTCTTAGAGTCACCATAATCATATAATTTGAACTTCCCTTTCTCTTTCTCCTTTTATTCCCAGTAAGATGGGGATAACATCCTTGCCCCTTTTTCATATGATTAAGACTTGTTGTCCCCTTCAGCTGAAAAAAAAAAAAAAAAAAAAGACTAGCAACATTAACAACTCCAAACTCTGTTCAGAAATACAGTCTTTTGTCCGGCCTTTTCACATTGCTATGTACTTGAAGACTCCGACAGAAAGCAGTATTAAAGACATGTCTCCAGTATGTTGAAATCATTATGAATTATAATTCTTCTGATGCAAAGGGTTTCTTTTCTTACAGATGATGTCTTTTATGTGCATAGTAAAAAAATGTGCACGGTAACAAATGTACCAGGAAAAAAAAAAAAGGTTGGGAAAAAAATGGAAATCCTGTTTGTGTCCATAGGTGAATTGCTGCTGGGAGGCGGCTGCAATTTGACTTTGTACACAAAGGGTCACTGAACAGAAGGTCAAGCAGCTGGCCATTTCCATTTCAAAGATGCTATCAAAAGGCCAAGAGGCAGTTCACCCAGCAGCCCTTAGCAAACGAGATTTTCTCCTTTCTCGTTTATGATTTTTTTTATGCCAAAATAGTTTAGCAAGAAGCTCCCTGATTCATTTCCCTGGGAACACAAGTGACAGGTGTAAGGTTTGGGGGGGACTTTAAGGAATTGGAAGAATTTTGAGTAATGAGGAGCCATTTGGTGGCCACTTATCAAAGGTTTCGCAAGCAAGGCAATTAATCACAACAGAGCCCCTTCGCTCAGGCTGAGGCAGCCAGAGAAAGGTAGCTCCATTGTCACAAATGATGGTGTGTCATGTCGGCAACGTGGGGACTCATTTTTACAAATACTCCACTTATTAATCAAGAGCCTCTGGCAAAACATGGTAGGAGGAGGGCCAGAAGTCCAAGGAGATGAGGATGTGGGCCCAGTTGGATGACTCAGTCATTAGGTCTCGCTCCGTGGTTATGACAGACCGGGACTGGAAGAACTAGAAATTATGCATCTCTAGATCGCATGGGCCTATGTGACTCCAACTCAACACAAAGTGAAAGCAAGCTGGAAGATACAAGAGCAGCCACCCAGTTCAAGTTGCTCACTGTGGCAATCCTTATAGACTTGCGCACAGAGCAGGCCTCAGGTCAACACACATGCATGAGATGGTTCCCACTCACAGCACTAACCCAGCTGGCCTGTTAGGTAGACCAGGGAAGGGCCAGACTGAGGCTAAGAAAGTCTTGAGCCCACTCGTGGTCAGAACCGCCAGCAGGAGACAGATCGCAAGGACAAGTCCGCTCCTGGAACAATCATAGCTCGAAGCCAGGGACATCACATCCATCCAGCAGTCCTAGAAATGTGGGAGAAAGTTAACTAGAGGTCAGAAGCTGCATCCATGTAGGAATAGGGTGACACAGAGAGCAAGGGGGCATAAAAAATACAAGTCCCAAGATAATTCTTTTTAAAGGCATGTTTAGCAGACATGAGTGGAGAGACAATATCTGGCGAGGTTTCCAGTCATTGGCCAGGCCAAATACTTCTGGGCCCTAATGTCCCCCGGAGCTGTCTTTAAAAAGCCCTCCTACTTTGCCATCTTTAACCCTTTTCTCTGTAAAATGATACAAATGACTTCCCAGCTTGTCCTTTTACCCTCGCAACAGCGTGAGACCTGATTGACCCATTTGGGGATGACCAGTCATTAAGGGCTCAGAGCAGCCATGGAAATCTCTCAGAGGTCAAGGTGGGGGTCTGGAAACAGCCCCCTGGGAGACACAGCCAGCCATGGCCTTGCTGCCGTGACCACGCCAGTAAGCTCTGCAACACTCTCGAGGAAACAGTGGGGGAAAAATCTGATTAAGCACTGCTCTATTTTAATACTTAATACTACGAAAGGAAAGTCTGACTGCTTCCAAACATTCTAGCAGCTTTAATGGAGTGTGGCCTAAAATCTAATCTAGTGAATGGCCTTGCATTTTTTTTTTCATCAGGCCATCTTTAGAACGGACCTTTATTTAAATCAGCTCACACTTACAGAGGCAAAAAGGATATATTCCCTCTTGCTCTGCATTTACGCGTTTCCAGAAATGTTCTCTCTCCAATGCTTAGGAGAAATGTCTGCTAGCAGGAAGAGAGGGAGAAAGCAAAGGAGGGAGGAAAAGAGGAGAAGGGGAAGGAGGGAAGAGGGGAGGGGGTAGAGAAGGGGGTGTGAGGGCGGGCAGGAAGAACACCAGGCTGACCACTGCCCTGGCTGCTGCTTCCAGAAGCAATCACGGGCATTCGTCACAGTTCCCACTAAATGAAGGTCCGTCTTACCGGCTGTTTGCTCTGCTCCTGTACACTTAATTGTGTGGCCTTGACTATGATAGAATTTGTTCCTTAAGGAGAAGAGAAAACGCGAGCCTCAGGCTTTAATAGGAAGGTGCCTTTCTGAAGTAATAAATGACCCAGAGGCTGGATTTGGCATCAGGGGAGGCCACTTCCTGTGTTCTCCCCCAAGGAGTCAGGCGCAGCTGAGATCATTAGTGAGCAGGGAGTTGGGAGGAAGCTGGCGTGAAGGCAGAGGCTGGGAAGGAAAGTGTGAGATGATGTCATGGAGGGGAGAAGCAGGCCTGCTGCTGGTCCCTCTGCTCATCACAGCTGGCCTGTCCCTCGCTTCAAACAGTACGCCTTGGATAGAGGCCTGCAGTTCTTCAGTCACTGGGCAGATTCACTTTTTTTTTTTTTTTTTTTTTTTTTTTGGACAGGCATAGTTAGACAGTGAGAGAGAGAGAGAGACAGAGAGAAAGGTCTTCCTTCTGTTGGTTCACCCCCCAAATGGCTGCTATGGCTGGCGCGCTGCACCAATGCGAAGCCAGGAGCCAGGTGCTTCCTCCTGGTCTCCCATGCACGTACAGGGCCCAAGTACTTGGGCCATTCTCCACTGCCTTCCTGGGCCACAGCAGAGAGCTGGACTGGAACAGGAGCAACCAGGACAGAATCAGGCACCCCGACCGGGACTAGAACCCAGGGTGCCGGCGCCACAGGCGGAGGATTAGCCAAGTGAGCTGTGGCGCCAGCCCAGATTCACTATTAAAAACCTTTTGGGGCCGGCTCTGTGATGTAGCAGGTAAAGCCCCTGCCTGCAGTGCTGGCATCCCATGTGGGCACTGGTTCGAGTCCTGGCTGCTCCACTTCCGATCCAGCTCTCTGCTATGGCCTGGGAAAGCAGTAGAGGATGGCTCAAGTCCTTGGACCCCTGCACCCATGTGGGAGACCCGGAAGAAGCTCCTGGCTCCTGGCTTTGGATCGGCATAGCTCCATCCACTGCAGCCATCTGGGGAGTGAACCCGTGGATGGAAGACCTCTCTGTCTCTCTCTGCTTCTGCCTCTCTGTAACTCTGCCTTTCAAATAAAAATAAATAAATAAAATAAATGTTTTTTTTTTTTTAATCTTTCAGAGCTTTTGCCGGGGAGCTTCCCAGTGACAGCTTGAGGGATTCTCAAAGGGGAGAGACTAAATTTGGACTTGCAGGGATATCTTTGTGAACTTACTCTGCAAAGAGAAACCCTCCAAGCCCAAGAGAAAGCTGTGTGCCTGTTGCCAGGTCAGGCCTCTGTGACTGGCTCCCAGGCATGAGCCTCAGCTCAGGGAGCAGCCAGCAGAGGTAAATAGCGGATATGTGTCCCTGGCCAGATTTTCTTGTTCTCATGGTATACAAAGGACCAGACTGCAATCCCCTCCAAATTCCGATTTGGGCATCCAAGGGAGTGTGGCCCAGAAGGGTCTCCCTGAAATCCACCCTCTGAGCATGAGGACAATGGAAAGAGCTTGCAGAGGCCATAATAATGATGTCTTCTATTTCTTTTCATAATTTTTTAAAAACACTTATTTGAAAGGCATAGTTACAGAGAAGGAGAGGCAGAGGCAGAGGGAGAGAAGTCTTCCATCCACTGGTTCACTCCTCAAATGACCTCAGTGGCTGGGACTGGATTCTGGAACTCCATCCCAATCTCCCACATGGGTGGCAGTGGCCCAAGCACTTGGGCCATCTTCCACTGCTTTCCCAGGCACATTAGCAGGGATCTAGATGGAAGTAGAGCAGCCAGGAGTCTAACTGGGGATCACAGGGGATGTTGGCATCGTGGGCTTAATGCATAGTTCCACAAAACCACCCCAGTGTCTTCTATTTCTATCCAGCTAAAGCCTTTTCATCTGCCTGCTTTCTTTTTTTTTTATTTAATAAATGTGAATTTACAAAGTGCAACTTTTGTATTGTTGTGGCTCCCCCCGCCAACCTCCCTCCCTCCCGTGGCCCTCCCCTCTCCCACTCCCTCTCCCATCCCGCCCTTCATCACGTTTCATTTTCAATTACCTTCATATACAGAAGATCAACTTAGTATATACTAAGTAAAAATTTCAACAGGCTGCCCTCACACAACTGCACAAGGGTATGGTTCGACTAGTAGTGTTGTCTTTAAGTTTCACAGTAAAACACATTAAGGACAGAGATCCTACATGGGGAGCATGTACCCAGTGACTCCCATTGTTGATTTAACAATTCTGCCTACTTTCTTTATCTAGATAGAATAAAAATCCTGTCCCCTTGTTATCATCCTTCCCGTTTCACACATGAATAAAGCCAAGTCTCAGACAGAATAGGTGGCTGCTCCAAGAGAGTAAGTGGCAGAGCTAAGACACACTGATCCCCTGACCCCAAGCCCAGTTATCCCGGGGTCAGAGTGGGTCTGCTTAAGCAGTGAAGAAAGTTCTTCCAGTCTAAACAATAAATCCATAATGGACCCAATATGGTGCTAAGGATTCCCACTGTTTAATATCCCTTTATGTTGTAGACTGGACTGTCCAGTGCCTTCTCTGGACACAGGTGGCAAATTAGACAGCTGTCCCCTAGCCCTAAGGCATATGGCACTAGTTTCTTGGACCCCCGTGGCCTGGCAGGTGGAGGACCGTGAGCGCACAGCAGAACTCTCAGGAAGCATGGGAAGCTCCCGATACCAGGAGCAGAGCAAGAAGATGAAGGCAAAGATGAGGGGGCAGGGGAGCAAAGACACACAGACACCGTCTGCTCCAAGAGAGAGCCTCCTGATTGTGAGGGGCTGCAGGAGGCAACACAATCCCAACTTTGCCCTCCTCTAAATGAGCCTGATACAGGCCCAAACTGGACCGAAGGAAGAAGACTGCCGGGGGGTGGAGGGAGGGGTGTTACCATGACCAACTTTCCCCTCCCAAGGCCTCTGGACTGTAATCTAAAAATCTCCAACAATACCCTTTCCTCTGAGTTTGCAAGACCAGCAGATTTCCAGCTGAGAGGGGTCATGCTGCAGAGCCAGGACTTGCAGAAGAGCGATTTGTGCAATCAGCTCCCCAGGACTCAGACAATGAACAGTTTGCTCCCTCTTTGGCTCAGTCCACCAGCACTGGCACAAAGCTGGTGGGTCTGCAGTGCTATCAAGATAGGGACAGCAGGCTGCCATAGAAAGAGCACTGGCTCCAGGCGCTGCAGCAGGTGAAGCCACGGCCTGAGACTCCGGCATCCCATATGGATGCCAGTCCAAGTCCCGGCTGCCTCACTTCCCATCTAGCTCCCTGCTAATGGCCTGAGAAAAGCAGCAGAAGATGGCCCAAGTGTTTGGGCCCCTGTTTTGAGCTCCTGGCTCCTGGCTTCAGCCTGGCCTAGCCCAGCCATTGTGGCCATCTGGAAAGTGAACAAGCAGATAGAAGATCTCTCTCTCTCTCTCCGTCTCTCTGGCTTTCATATAAATAAATAAACCTTTGAGAGAGAGAGAGAGAGAGAGAGAGAGAGAGAGAGAGAGAGAGAGAGCTAGTTCCAGTTTTGGACAGGGGAAGAAATTACCAAGAACTATGAAGTTCCCAGTACATACGATGTTCTGTGCCAGGCCCTGGAAACACAATATTTCACCCTCCCAACACATCTAGATGTTGGGCATGATTATCCTCACTTGATGGTTGAAGCAGCTGAGGCCAAAAGCCAGCACAGCTGTGAGGCAACAATGACAGAATTCAAACAAGCTGGCTGTAGTTGCTGTTTTCATGACACTAAGTAGCTTCAGTGCGTTTCATGGGATTATTTCAAGAATTAAATGGAACAGTGTTAGTAACACCTTGGATAAATCCAAAGTGCCATGCACATATTAGCTCTACGTGGGCACAGGCATGTACAAACCACACTCACACACAAGCAAGTGCTCAGATCTACAATTCCTAGTGAAGAATAGCCATGTGAATTAGTATCAGTGGCATTGCTCTCCACAAAGCAAATATCTGTACCTTACACAATTCCCCTGTGAACCCCATCATCACCATGGCCATTAAGTGTGGTCCCCAGATGAAGTATGAGCATGCTGGTCAAAAATGGATATTCACAGCCTGAAAGCACTTTATGATTATCAAGGGACAAAAAATGAATTAGAATCACACCCTGCTAAGTGCCACAGAAGTATTTTCAAATTAGCTTCGTTTCTGCTCTCTCCCCAGTCCCTGGCATGCGGATTGTACCTGCTGACATGTCCCCCAGGAAAACTAATATGTTCAAATTGGACCCGAGACAGATGATTACGGTTTACTTTCCATACCAGTGACAACAGAAGCAGACCAGCTTTGCCAAAACAGGAAAATGCTATGGACTCTCTCCCTGTCTTAATGAAATGTGTGCCTCTTCAGTAAGTCATTTCTAACATTTATACATTTCTAGCAAGAAGGAGACTAGTGTGAGGTAAGTAATGGATCTAGAATACAAAATTTAAAAAAGAATTCATTCCCTGCATCACACAGTTGCCAACTCCATACTCGCATGTCCCTGACAGTGGGTGCTTCCTTAAATTTTGCACTCGTGGGGCAGGTGTTTAACCCAGCAGTTAAGATGACCATGTCCCATATCACAGAATGTGGATTTGATCCCCAGCTCGCTCTCTTGGGAGACAAGTGATAGATCTGCTAAAGTGATGGATCTCCTTCCTGCCACCCACATGGAAGCTCTGCATTTGAGTTCCTAGTTCCTGGCTTCAGCCCAATCCAGTCCTGGCCATTCTGAGAATTTGAGGAGAAAACCAGTGCATAAGAGCTGCCTGTTTCCATTTATCTGTCCCTCCATCTTATCTCTATGTCTCTCTATCACTCAAATACTTTTTTAAAAATTTGTCACACCCTTGGCATTTTACTTGCCTCACTCTAAACTAGGTCTTGGATTTCCTAGTAGCAGCACTGGCACCTGCCATGGGAGAGCATAGGGCTCTCTTGCAAGAGGGTAGCTGTCCTGAAGAATGTCAGATAAGCCTCTATGCTTCCAGTGATATATGTTTCCTAGACTACAAGGCAAGAGAAACTAATATATGGAAATGCACAAGGGCCGGACAATGCCATCATTTGGAAAGCATGATAGTCACCCCTCTCCTCAGCTTCCCACCCTTCCATTGCCCCAATGTCTGTGCCACAGGGGAGAAGTAGAAGAAGAAGGGATGGTAACAGAGCTGACCTTACCTCCACCCCAGCTCTGAGCACCAAGGTACCTTAGAGGAGGGAGTGAGGGTGTGGCAAAGGACTTTGCAGCATGCCCAACTTCAACCCTACTCTGTTAGAAACCCCAGCCTAATTGCAACAGAAAACCATAGGTTAGAATTGTAGTAATGCAGTTCATGAACTCGGGAAATGATCAGACATGGGTCCAAGTTAGATGGGAACGCTTTCTACACCACTCCCATGTAGACTGTGTTGCCCTATCTCCTCATTGCAGGGAACAGAAGTGAAGAAATGTTTCAGGGTTTGAATGATCCAAATCACACATATGCAAATAGAATCAAAGGGGTACAAATAAACATCCACACAGGCTCTAAAGACTTCAGATGGTGTGAACCACTGGGCATAAATTGCATACTGAAATCTACAGAGCCTAGTAATGACTGAGTCTGTCAGTGATGCCCTGCAAAACTGGAGTCAGGGTTCCCAGGAATCCCAGTAACACAGTGAGATTGGGTTCCTCCTTCCTCCTGCCAACTCACGGGATTGGGGATCTACTTCCCCAGCTCCAAAGTGATGGTTCCTGGGATAAGGCTGAGAAGGAATGGAAAGTCCAAAACAGGAATACTATGGGCCAAGGGTACAGCAGATACTGCGGCTACTGCGGGTACTCTCACAAATTCTGGGCAAGCAGCCTACTCACTCTCTGTAATTCTCCAAACTCCAAGGAGTAGCTGTTTCCACTGCTATCACCTGTAGTTTCCAAACAAGATCTCTGCCCTAGCAGGTCCACTGAGAAAGAGGCCAAGGACAAACAGTACTTAGGGGTGTGACCTCAGCAAAGTCAGTTAGCCTTTCTCATCCTCCATGTTTCCACCTGTAAGAAAGGCACCGAAGCCCACCACAAGGCTTGGGGCTCAGTAAGTATTAGCTGCCATCTCTCACCCTCATGGTGAAAATCGGGATTTCTGTTTTGCTTAGAGACATATTTCAAGCACGAAGCCAAGGGCTTAGCTCAAAACCTGGTTGTGATAAATCCATTCCTTCTGTTCCCTACCAGCCTCCTTCAGCAGATCCACACAAACACACTATTTTCTTCAACTGGTCCAGGCACACTTTAGGCCGAAGCAGTCTCTGTATTCTAAAAGGATGAAGACATTGCCAAGATTTAAAATTCCCTGAGTATTTCATCCCAAGACCTCAGCCTGGGGCAGAGATGGAGCCCTGGAGAGAGAAAAAAAAAAAAAAAAGGACCTGGGAACCTTGAAGGAGAAAGGATGAAAACCCAGGAGACATTCAGCCTGGAGCTGCCTCGAGGAGGGTAGAAAGGGAGCCGGTCCTCTCCCTGCGCCTTCTCCCCTCTACACCACACTCTGCACTGGATGACAGGAGACTCACAAAAGGATGGGAACGGGAGGCAGGTGAAGGAGGGAGGAAGACAGTCCTGAGACCCCCACACCATTCAATTTAGTAAACAGTTTCTAAAACACATTCCCACTCTCGAAACGTAAGCTGGGACAGTCTGTGTTTCCATCTCCAGCTTGTGTGTTTGGCTAATTATCACCTTCTCTAGGCCCGGAGACCCCAGAAGACAAGTTATTACACCAACTTTCATTGAGTAAAGAAGTCTAATCCTCCAGAAACTTCAGACCCACGAGAAAAAAAAAAAAAACTGGCCGGCGCCGTGCTGCAGCTCAATAGGCTAATCCTCCACCTGCGGCACCGGCACCCCGGGTTCTAGTCCCGGTTGGGGCACCAGATTCTATCCCGGTTGCCCCTCTTCCAGGCCAGCTCTCTGCTGTGGCCCGGGAGTGCAGTGGAGGATGGCCCAAGTGCTTGGGCCCTGCACCCCATGGGAGACCAGGAGAAGCACCTGGCTCCTGGCTTTGGATCAGCGCGGTGCACCGGCCTCAGCGTGCCGGCCGCAGCGGCCACTGGGGGATGAACCAACGGAAAAAGGAAGACCTTTCTCTTTGTCTCTCTCTCTCTTACTGTCCACTCTGCCTGTCAAAAAAAAAAAAAAAAAACTGAAACTCATGCAATCTAGAATCTAGATGCATCTGACCTGAATTGTCTGCCTGACTTCAGGGGTGCAGGAAGAGCTGACCAAAGGCCTGTTGAATGGCCGTTGAATGAACCATTCTCTCTGTGCTTGCTTTCTAGAAGATACAATGCATATAAGCATGTAAAATCCTATCCATCTTCAGGCTGTCATAGATTAATCATATTAATATTCTTCCTAACTTAACAAAGGATAATGTGTCCCTTTTTATTTGTCATTTCTGAATTCTAGAAAAGGCAAAACAATAGTGACAGGAAGCAGATCACAGGTCGCCCTGGGATGAGGGCTGGAGGAAGGGATTGGCCAGAAAGAGGCAGGGGAGACCTTTAGGATAATGAACCTTTTCTGATTCTTGATGTAAGCAGTTCACTGGGGTCAGTGCTATGGTGCTGCAGGTTAAAGCCCCTGCCTGTAGTGCTGGCATCCCATATGGGCTCTAGTTTGAGTCCCGGCTGCTCCATTTCCAATCCAGATCCCTTCTAATGTGCTTAGGAATACAGCAGATGGCCCAAGTCCTTGGACCCCTGTACCCACATGGAAGACCCGGCTTCAGGCTGACCCAGATCTGGCTACTTGCAGCCATTTGGGGAGTAAACCAGTAGATAGATATCTCTCTCTCTCTCTCTCTCTCGTTCTTTCTCTCTCTCCCTCTCTCTCTCCCCCCCCCTCCTTCCATAACTCCATCCCTCCTTCTCTCCTTCTTAAATAAATTTTTAAAATAACTACACCACATTTCATTATATGTAAATTATACCTCAATAAAGCTGCAAAAAAATGACACTTTTGCACAATCAAGTGGCATGACTTAAGCATATCAGCGAAAAAATGCTTCTGCTACACAGAAATGTAGATACTCAATCTGCCAAAACGTCTTCATAACAGAGTACTGCATCAGAACATGTCAATAGTTCATGGAATAAATCCCCACCTGTCGGCTGCCCAAGATAGAGCCAGGTAACACTGAATATGCCGAGAGCATGGCTTCCCCATCATCCAGGAGCACTAGTTACTTATTAGCACTCAGGCACCAGCGCTCCTCAGCTGGGCAGTTTGTAGGGGAAGTCTGGCACATTAAGAAAAGAATGTAAGGGTTTTGAGTCAACTTGCAACATTCCTTTCCCAAAGCATGTGGTATTCTCAGAGATTCTCCCTTCCTAAATGTCCATATTTACTTGGCACATTATTTTTTTTTCAGTTTTTTAAGATTTATTTCATTTATTTGAAAGGCAGAGTGACAGAGAAAGAGAGGAAGAGACTGAGAAAGAAAGAGATCTTCCATCCACTGGTTCACACCCAGAATGGCTCCCAAGGAAGCTAGGAGCCAGGAACTCCATCAGGGTTTTTCCCACATGGATGGCAGAGGCCCAAAACTTGGGCCATCCTCTGCTGCTTTTCCAGGTGAATTATCAGGGAGCTGGATCAGAAGCAGAGCAACCAGGACTCAAACTAGCCCTCCAATATGGGTTGCCAGCACTGCAGGAAGCGGCTTAACCCACTGTGCCACAATGCTGCTGAACTCAGCAAGTTAAAAATTTGAGGCCCTAATATTTTTGTTTTGCACTCATTTGATTTATCTAGTGATAGCCTGTGGTGCCCAAAAGTCCTCTGGCAATCCATCAGATTAGTGACCTCAAAGCTGCTGATAGTAAAAGAAATTTCTCCATTATTGTGATCCCCGAGCGTGAGGCATCTAGGGTTGTGTGGATGAACGTACTGCCTCACCTTCATGAAAGATCTGTTGATGTTCCCTCCTCCCTGTCTCAGATCCACCCAGAAATGCCTGGGAAGAGAGGGCCCATGAGATACCTACATACTCCTTTTAATACCCTGCAGAACCATCCCAGAGGAGAGAGGACTGGGAAGACCCATGGCTGGAAGCTCAAGCTGGAAGCAGAAAGAGGAAACCAGAATCTACTGATGTTGCTCACTCAACACTTCAACAAACTTCCAAGTCACAATTTCAAGGATAGCAATTGCCATTTTCAATCTATTAACTTTTTTATCAATGATACCTGATGGGAAATTGGGTCTAGAAGCTACAGTGAGCACTCATTGATATTTACAACTCAATTCTCCAGTTTTTTAAGATTTTATGTATTTATTTGATTACATACAGAGAGGGGAAGAGACAGAGAGAGAGAGGTCTTCCATCCACTGGTTCACTCCCCAAATGGCCACAACAGCCAGAGTTAGGCCAATCCAAAGCAAGAAACCAGGAGCTTCCAAGTCTTTCATGCAGGTGCAGGGACACAAGAACTTAGGCCATCTTCTACTGCTTTCCCAGGTGTATTAGCAAGGAACTGGATCAGGAGTAGAGCAGCCAAGACTCGAACCAGTGCCCCTAAGGGATGCCAGCACTGCAGGCTGTGGCTTAACCTGCTGCACTACAGCACCAGCCCCTCCTCAGCTTTTTTACAACCGAATTTGCAACTCACAACCTTAGCATCAGTACCAGTTCCCCCCTAGTGAGAACACTGACTTTTCCTGTTTTCCCAACACACAGCCTCAGGCAGACCAAAGTTGTCAATGGACCTTTACTGAAGACTGGGGGATCCTGGAGGGGAGCTACAACACAAGAATCCACACAAAGAAGGCAGGGGTGAGAGATCACTGCCCCTAGAACCCAGGGAGTTCTGCCTCTGACAGCATCTCTCTCAGTCCTTGAAACACATGCCACCATGTTCCAAAGCCAGCTTACTACCTCCATGGACAGAAGTTCTCCACCCAGACACCAACACCTGACTCCCTCCTCACCAGCTAGAGGAACCCACTCCTTGAACTCCCAGGCAGTTTCAAAACACTCTCTGCAGCAAGGCAACTTTCTCAGTGAAAGACAGCAACACCATACATCATTTTGAGTTGGCTCCTTCCTTATGGTCTCAGACTGTGCCTTCCAGAGCATCTGCCCTTGACCTTCACATAACCAAAGACACATTGAAATGTCCAAGTCTCCCACTTTGAAAGAAAAAGAGGGGAAAAAAGATGGTGCTCCCAGCCTCTGCCTCTGCAAAACAAATTGCTATTATCTTTGAAACAGAAAATTCCACTAACCATTAAGATTTCAGAACTATTGCACTCTAGACTCAGTATTATACTACTCAAATGAAAAAAAAAAAAAAAGAAAGAAAAGGGATGAGAGAGTCAACCAAAAATCTCCACGTGAGAGCATCAAGCCAGGCTTTGGTCTAAAGAACTTGCAAGAAGGGATCATTTAAACCTGCAGTGGGCAAGGGGATGGGGGGGAGACATGATTCAGGTGAAAAAAACCATGGGAGCAAAGGGCAGAGCCCAGCAAACAGACCCTTGATAGCCGTTTCTTGGAAGACTGTGGGAGATTGATGCATCAGTTAGGTGTAGTCAGATTGGAAGTGAATAAGACCTCTCCCAGTGCTGATATCCACTCAGTCTATAAGTCTGGGAAATGATTTGAATTAGAATGTGTGCTTAACTTTTTCTGCTTAGGATGCAGTGAGGCATAAAGGCCTTTTATCTCTCACAGATGGTTAAATAGAACTCATTAAAATAAATTAATTAATTCTGAAAATATTAAAAATATAAATAAAATGTATTTAAAGTAATAAGCAATGGCAAGTTTCTCGAGGTTTTTTCTACAGTCCTACATCACTCTGAGGATGGCCAACTTTTGACATCAATGGTTGCCCTGAATCCTGTTATCAGAACAGAAAAAACACCAGCTGATAAAACTGCCTTACCTTTTTGTGGTGAAATTATAGGTGGAGGGGCCGGTGCTGTGGCATAGCTGGTAAAGCTGCCGTTCGCAGACCGGCATCCCATATGGGCACCGGTTCAAGTCCCGGCTGCTCCACTTCTGATCCAGCTCCCTGCTGCAGCCTAGGAAAGCAGTAGAAGATGGCCCAGGTCCTTGGGCCCCTGCACCAGCGTGGGGGACTCAGAGGAAGCTCCTGGCTCCTGGCTTCAGATCAGCACAGCTCCAGCCATTGTGGCCAATTGGGGAGTAAACCAGTGATGGAAGACCTCTCTCTCTCTGTCTCTCCTTCTCTGTCTGTGTAACTCTTTCAAATAAATAAATAAATATTTAAAAAAAAATAAAGTATAGGTGGAGTTGCTATTTGTTGTTGTTGTTGTTATTATTATTATTATTATTATTTCTGCTTCTTTATATGTTTCTGCATGTCCTAAATTTTTTGCAAGGTTCATGTACCATTTTATGATAAATTTTTTTAGAAAGCATTACTCCAATAAAATTTTTTAAATAAACTCTAAGGAAGACCCTAGTAATAGTCAAATTAAAAGGAAAGAATCTTCATTTAGCAAACAGCCCACTCTGATGGCACATTAGCTTAGACCCCCAGAGCTACCCTGTCTTTACTATGAAGGTAATTCAATCCCAAAGACATTATTTCTCAGAAACTACAGAGAATGGCAATGACCTAAAATCCAATGAGTTGTGTCTGTCCACCCTGTGCTCTAGCCACACTATCCTGACAAAGTTATAGAGGCTTACTATTCCTTTGGAAAATCATATTAAAAACCAAAGACATGCGAGACAGCACGGAGGGTTTCATTTCATGCGAGAGACACATCTTCTAGGAGCTAAATCGGGAAAGAAGTGGTGTCTGTGTGCAAAGAGCAAATCAGCTCACCTGCAGTCCCGCTCCTGTGAGTACCAAAGGAAAACATTGCATGGGAGATGCCAAACAATTGTAGCTCATATAGAGGAGAAATGAAAGAGTTCAAGAGGATGGGCTTTTCGGGAAGAAAGCTTTCAGAGATGAAAAAGGAGGCCACAGAATTAGAATCTGGCTTGGCCCAGGGGGTGAATGAAATTCTTCATGAGCATGGGAATTGTCACCAAGATTAATGCTGACGCACAGGAAGGCGTCCTTTGGAAGATGGAAGTATCAACGTGGAACACCTCAGAGAGCCTCAAAGGCGACAAAACAATGCCAGGAAAGCAGAAGACAAGGGAGAGGCCATGTGATCACTCAAAGTGGACACATCGGGAAGGCCAAGGTCAAAATTCCAGGCTAGATGGGAAGAGCTGCCAGCAGCAAGGGCTGGAAGAAGGCTGAAGCGAGTGCGGGAGCAGAGGAAAGGGCGCATTGAATGAAGTGGGCACCGTACCACGTGCGACCTTCGCAAAGAAACGCAGTCACCTGGCTCACAATTCAGGAGAGGTGGAGAATCAGCTATTCATTTTGAGTGTGTTATTTGTAGCTAAAGTCTTAGCTTTCAGCTGAGTGCTCCAGACCAGCACAGTTCAACATAGAAATCAAAAGAAATTTTGTAATAAAAGTAGTCAGGGGATTCAGGCCAGATGTCTGAGACACTGTGAAAGAAATACTCCTTTGGGTTGAAAACACAGTTTAGCAATCCAGTTTCCTGGATGGAGGAGTGGTCATCCTAGAGCTTCAGTCTCGATCACTGTGCAATTGCCTTGACCTTGGTATCCAAACTGACAGGAAATCCCCAAATGTTATATTAAAGGAATCCCTATTCTATGGGACAAAGAAAAAATGGAGGACCTGCAAATGGAAGACAGAAAACAAAGGAGATCATGCACATTTTCTTTGTACCCTTAGAAGAGAGAGAAGGAAGCAGAGCAGCCCAGGGAAAGGCTCAACCAAAGATTAAAGGAAGACCACATGGCAGCAATGTAGAGATCTCCAAAGCAAATAGAGTTCAGTTTTCTTTTCATTGATTTAAACCCTCAAATGACAGCTGTAATCTGTTTGCACCAAAGTGGGACCTAGTCAAGCTATATTATGCATGGAACAACATAAGCAAAAGAAGTTGTGTGACACATACAGAGGAGTAACAGAAACTATATCCAGTATACAACCGGTGCCCAGTTGATATCATATAGTCTTTTTTTTATTTGACAAGTAGAGTTAGACAGTGAGAGAGAGAGAGAGAGAGAGAAAGGTCTTCCTTCTGTTGGTTCACCCCCCAAATGGCCTCCATGGCCGGCACTGCGCCAATCCGAAGCCAGGAGCCAGGTGCTTTCTCCTGGTCTCCCATGCTGATGCAGGGGTCCAAACACCTGGGCCATCCTCCACTGCCCTCCCAGGCCACAGCAGAGAGCTGGACTGGAAGAGGAGCAGCCAGGTCTAGAACCCAGTGCCCATATGGGATGCCAGCGCCACAGGCAAAGGATTAGCCAGTGAGCCACGGCGCCGACCCGATACATATAGTCTTTCAGTTAGTTATTCGTTTATTCAGTATTTAACTAGGCACTGAGAATTCAGCATTTAAAGAAAAGTCAGAGGATGAGCATTTAGCCTAGCAGTTAAAATGCCCATGTTCTTGGGACCGGCACAGGTTGTAGCAGATAAAGAAACCGCCTGCAGTGCTGGATTCCCATGTGAGCACCGGTTTGAGTTCTGGAGGCTCCATTCTGATCCAGCCCCCTCATAATGGGCCTGGGAAAGCAGTGGAAGATGGCCCAAATCCTTGGGCCCCTGCACCCACATGGGAGACCCAGAAGAAGCTCCAGGCTTCTGGCTTTGGATCAGCCCAACTAAAATTTTTTTGAAAAAGGGAAAGAGAAGGAGGAAAAAAAAAGCAAGGAAGGGAGGGGAGGGAGGGAGGGAGAAAACCTAGAGAGATTTAAAGAAAGAATATACCTCTTTAAAAAAATGCTTGTCAGCTCACATCAAAAGCCTTGGGTGAGCACTGATGTCATATATAAGAGTGTTATTTGTTAAATAAACAACAAAGTCACTGTGCACTAACTTCCCATGCCGGACCTCTGTCTCCAAAGAGTTGTATTGGAAGACTTAATAGTAAAACTTGTTTTCAAGAATCACTTCCTTTTAGTGTATTAGAAGGAGGATATTATTAAGTCTCATAAGTTATATTCATGTCTAAGAGCTCACAAAAGATATATCATCCTTGGGGTCGTCTTTAAAGACAAGTTTCAAAAAAGGAAAGAAGAGGGAGGAAGTGAAAACACCTTCGAGAAGCAGTAACAAAGAACAGCCCTTGTTGAGACTGATGAGGAGCAGTTCTCTTAGTGTTTTTACTCCATTCTTTCTTTCCTTTTTTTTCCTTTTTTTCCTTTCTGTTTCCTTTTCTTTCTCAGACCAAACAAGAGAGGGGGGAGGAAGCGGGGGAAGTGGGTGGGAGGACAGGGAGGGTGGGAAAAATTACTATGCAACTGATAAAGGGTTAATAACCAGAATCTACAAAGAAATCAAGAAACTCCACAACATCAAAACAAACAACCCACTTAAGAGACGGGCCAAGGACCTCAATAGACATTTTTCAAAAGAGGAAATCCAAATGGCCAACAGGCACATGAAAAAATGTTCAAGATCACTAGCAATCAGGGAAATGCAAATCAAAACCACAATGAGGTTTCACCTCACCCGGTTAGAATGGCTCACATTCAGAAATCTACCAACAATAGATGCTGGAGAAGATGTGGGGAAAAAGGGACACTAACCCACTGTTCGTGGGAATGTGAATTGGTTAAGCCACTATGGAAGTCAGTTTGGAGATTCCTCAGAAACCTGAATATAACCCTACCATTCAACCCAGCCATCCCACTCCTTGGAATTTACCCAAAGGAAATGAAATTGGCAAACAAAAAAGCTGTCTGCACCTTAATGTTTATTGCAGCTCAATTCACAATAGCTAAGACCTGGAACCAATCCAAATGCCCATCAACAGTAGACTGGATAAAGAAATTATGGGACATGTACTCTATAGAATACTATACAGCAGTCAAAAACAACGAAACCCGCTCATTTGCAACAAGATGGAGGAATTTGGAAAACATCATGCTGAGTGAATTAAGCCAGTCCCAAAGGGACAAATATCATATGTTCTCCCTGATTGGGGACAACTAACTGAGCACCAAAGGGGAAACTTGTTGAAGTGAAATGGACACTATGAGAAACAGTGACTTGATCAGCTCTTGTCCGGACGGTTGATGTACAATGTAATACTTTATCCATTTTAGTATTTTGTTTGTTTGTTCTACTTAATACTTTTGGTTGAATACTGTAATCAATACACAGTTCTTCTTAAGTGCTGAAACTTAACTGAAAAGTGATCACTGTTAAATATAAGAGTGGGAATAAGAGAGGGAAGAGATGTGCAATTCGGGATATGCTCAAGCTGACTTACCTCAAACAGTAGAGTTAGAAACATACCAGGTGATTCCAATTCAATCCCATCAAGGTGGCATGTACCAATGCCATCTCACTAGTCCCAGTGATCAATTTCTGTTCACAATTGATCATAATGATAGGACTAAGAATCAAAGGGATCACATAAACAAGAATAGTGTCTGCAAATACTGGCTGATAGAATAAAAAAGGGAGAGAATGATTCAACATGGGAAGTGAGATACACAGCAGACTCATAGAATGGCAGATGTCCTAAACAGCACTCTGGCCTCGGAATCAGCCCTTAAGGCATGCGGATCTGGCTGAAAAGCCCATGAGAGTATTTCAGGCATGGAAAGCCAAGACACTCTGGCAAAAAAAAAAAAAAAAAAACACCACCTAAATGAAAGATGTCTGCGAGTGAGATCCCAGTGGAAAGAACGGGTCATCAAAGAAGGAGGTACCTTTCTCTGAAGGGAGGAGAGAACTTCCACTTTGACCATGGCCTTGTCTAAATATGATCAGAGTCAGTGAACTCAGGGGGCTTCCATAGCCTTGGCAGCTCATGACAAGAGCCTAGGGTGATTACTGATGCCATAAACAAGAGTATCAATTTGTTAAGTCAACAACAGGAGTCACTGTGCACTTACTCCTCATGTAGGATCTCTGTCCTTACTGTGCTGTACATTGAGATTTAATGCTATAACTAGTACTCAAACAGTATTTTTCACTTTATGTTTCTGTGTGGGAGCAAACTGTTGAAATCTTTACTTAATGTATGCTAAACTGATCTTCTGTATATAAAGAGAATAGAAAATGAATCTTGATGTGAATGGAAGGGGAGAGGGAGTGGGAAAAGGGAGGGTTGCGGGTGGGAGGGACGTTATGGGGGGAAGCCATTGTAATCCATAAGCTGTACTTTGGAAATTTATAATCATTAAATAAAAGTTAAAAAAAAGAAAAATTACTGTTTTCCTAATGTTGTATTTACAAGACACATACAAATAAATTTTAAAAATTTTAAATTAAAAAAATAAAATGCCCATGTTCCACATCAGAGTATGTGAGTTCTATACCTAGCTCCAGCTCCTGGCTCTAGTTTCCTGCTAATGCAGATCCTGGGGGCAGTGGTGATGACTCAAGTGATTGGGTTTAGATTGAGTTTCTGACTTCCAGCTTTGGTCCAAGCTCAGCCCCAGCCATTGTGGGTATTTGGATAGTAAACCTCTCTCTCTCCTTCTCTCTCTCTCTTTCTGACTCTCAAATGAATAAAAACAAATTTTAAGACAAAGCTTTCACAGGGGAAACAGAGTGTTTGTGGAACTTGAGGTCGCGTGTTCTCAGAGAGCAGGTACTACAGAAGTGTTTGACTTTTTTATCTGGATGAAGCAAAGGGGCAGGAGGGTAAGGAGCTCATATACACATGGGGAGGCCAGAGGGCCAATGAGCAGCTGGCGCCAGCCGAGGGGAAGGCCTGTCGGGAGGGGAAGGTCTTCCTCCATGCAGCGAGTCCCTTAGAAGAGCACACTTATGGAACAGTGTTCTGTTCCATGATTACACACTATGTGCAGCATCTGCAGATCTTGACGGCGTCTACAGCCCGCTTCAGAAAAGAGCTCTTGCCAGTGCTCCTGGGGAGGTGTTTTGTACGGGCTTGCAGGGAGCTCAGCCCTGCTAAGTCCCAGTCAACAGTCAACAGCACCACCGCTGGATATAAAAATCACCGGAACAAACTCTACACTGGGAAACTGACAGAACGGTGATCATTTTATTTCTTGCAGAGCAAAGTGGAAATGATTTCCCTCAGTGGGGACGGAATCTTGGAGGCAGAGAGCCTCGGTTCTTTGGCATGACAAGGACTTGCAAACGGTCTACTTCCCTCTGTCTCTCGTCTTCTGCCACCTCCAAAAGAACAGAGAAGAGCTCAGAGCTCAGAGAGAAGTGAGCTGAACCTTTTAAACTATTTTAGCAGCAATTTGTGCAACAGCAGAGTCCTCAGAGTGATTTTCTCTAAGCTGAAATGTCCTCGGGGGCAGCAAAGGGTAGATGTGAGGGCCTTTGCAGCTGAGCCTGAAGACCTGCGGGCATGGCCTGCCCCTGAGCAGCCCCACTCTGGGCAGACTCCACAGTGAGAAGGAGAGAAGCCTCCTGTGTAAGCCATGTCCGGGGAGCGAGCCTGCTTTCCTCATTAAACCCTATCTCACGATGGTGCTCACAGAATTAACTCATAATAAACGTGAGGGCACCTAGGGCAAAGCAGGGTCTCCCTGAGGCAAACCCAAGACAAGGTTCAGGTAGTATAATTGAGAGGTACAAGAAATAGCCCTGAGCAATTGAGCACCTGAGACTGGAAGGTGACACTGTGCAAGAGTAGCCAATAGAAAATCGCAGGAAGATGTATTCTCAGAACCAGAAGCCACCATGCCTTAAACAGAGTCTGCAGCTATCTCCAGAAAGTCAGGCAGGCATCCACTCCTTTGCAGAAAATTCTGCAGGTAGAATCATAAGATGTTCAAGATGGAACTTGAGGTCGCGTGTTCTCAGAGAGCAGGTACTTTAAAAAAAAAAAAAAAGACTGATTTTTATTTATTTGAAAGGCAGAGTTACAGAGAGAGGTAGAGAGAGACAGAGAGTGACACAGAGAGAGAGAGAGGTCTTCCATCTGCTGATTCATTCCTTAAATGCCCGCAACCACCAGAGCCGAGCCAGAGCCAGGAGCTTCCTCCAGGTCTCCCAAGTGGGTGCAAGGGCCCAAGCATTTGGTCCATCCTCTGCTGCCTTCCCAGGGGTATCAGCAGGGACCTCAAACAGACTAGCTGTGAATTCTTCCAATTCCTGTCCAAGTTGGTCTCGCACTTTTGAAAGCCTCTCACATTCTTCATCTTTTAACTTCAGTTCCCTCTGAGCTTTTGCAAGTTCTTCTTTTAATCTTTCATAGCCCTTTTCTCTAAAAGACATTGGGGGTCAGGTTGCCCAATCCTTTCAGTCCACAGATGAGGAAAGAGGGCAAGGGAAGGGGAGGGGACTGTCCCAAGGGCATCCAGAAGTCTCCTTCCAAAAGAGCCTGGAGTCCCCAGCCTCTTCCTACTCAAATGCACCCCAAGTGCATGGTCTGAGGCTGTCAGACCACCCTGAGGGTGTTGGGAAAGACTTCCCAACCTCTTCAGGGCCATTGGGAAGCCCCAGGGCAAAGCTGGTGGCAGATCTTCCTCCAGCATTCCTGGGTGACAGCAGGGAGGGTGACTTCAAGGTCCCCCAACTTCTCCCCTTCCACAGTCAGTCCTTTCCAGGCCTTCGTTTATCACTGTCGAACTTGAGAGCGAAGCCAGAGGAGGCGAGGCCACCATCTATGCCTTTTCTCCACACAGCTTCTCCTGCACAGAATCCCTTCTGCCAGAAGCCCAGCTCCCAAAACAGTGCGGGGCATTGGCGGAGGTCCAAGAGCTAACAGGGACGGCCGCGCTGACCCGTTTTAACTGAGCTAATTTAGAATTTACCTGACCAAGAGGACCATAAAACGTACTCCCAAAGATGAGATTGTTAATTACCGCACAATGACTCTGGGCTTGGCGGCTGGAGGGAGCTGGAGGGGAAAGGCTGGTTTCCAGAAATAATCCTTTCCTCCTCACCAAATAGGAATTAAATGTGGGAAAGGGCAAAGGGGATGGACGGAGAGATTTGCCCACAGGAACTAAACAGGGTTATAATTAGTTTGTGCGCTTGCAGGTGTCATCTTTCACCCTCTGCCCGCGGAGGAGACTGCGGCTAAGCTCAGAATCCTTTGTGTCTCTTGGAGAAGGGCACTGAAATCCTTGGGGTGTTGGAGGAAGAGCTGGAAGAAGATGACAGCTAGGAGCAAGGCAGGCACAGTCTCTGTGGTGCAGAGAGACGCCCAATGCGATGACCCTCCGAATAAAACACTGTTTACTGACAGCAGCTCCCCGAAGCTATTACAGCGCTGCCTGAGAGCGTCCTAATTAGGGAGGGTTGTCAGCACTCCCATTATAATCCCCAGCTGAGTGAGCTAAGCGTTTATCTCAGCCACTCCAAGTCACAGCCCCTGCGCCAGCCTTGAGTGGCCAGTCTCGAGTTGTTCTTACCTTATTATGGATTCCAGCCACCTCCACGGTTCCTGTGCCTCTCAAATGCATATTGAAGCAGAGCCATCGCCCATTCAAGGGGATTCCCATAGCTGAGATGTTTATCATTCTGCAAAACCGTTCTCCCTAAGTACTCCCTTCCCGCAGGTCTCTAAGGCAGGGGTTGTAAGTTGGATTCAGAGTCCTTTTTTCCAGCCCTTGCTTTGCTGTTTTCTCTCCTGCTGATTCGGTATCTGGGTCTTGACCTCACCAGAGTGGCTCTGAGTAAGCAGGAATTTGTTCACGCTTTTTGACATCTTGGATTACAGTCATGCTTGTGAATCAGTTAAAGATTATGCTCAGCCTGGGGCCAGTGTCATGGCACAGCAGGTTACTGTGTTATCACTCTAGAACGCTGCCACCTACTACACCCAGCATCTCATAGGAGCTCTGGTTCAAGTCCTGGCTGCTCTGCTTCCTGTTCAGCTCCCTGCTAATGTACCCACAAAAGCAGCTGAAGATGACCCAAGTGCTTGGGTCCCTGCCACCCACATGGGAGACCCCGATGGAATTCCAAGCTCCTGGCTTCAGCTTGGTCCAACCCTGGTTCCTGTGGCCATTTGAGGAGTGAAGCAGAGGATGAAAGATCTGTCTCTCCATCTTCCTCTCCCTCTCTCTCTCTCTCTCTCTCTCTGTAACTGTGCCTTTCAAATAAAGAAATCTTAAAAAAAAAAAAAAAGAAAGAAAAAGGAAAAAGATCATGCTCAGTGAACTCATCCCAAGCATGCTCTCCTCAATAACTGTTAATTCATAAAACCCTCTTGAAATTTGAGCTGTGTTAGATACTTAATCTTCCTGTTATGTCATAAACCTTTGCGTGCCATCATTTGTTTCATGCGTAGAAGAGCCTTATTAAAAGGCAGGGGTGTCTTGCATTCTGAATAGGGAAAGCATTTCAAAGAACAATGATAAAGCTCAAGCAGGATGACAAATGTGTAAAAATGTGACCCATGTGGTTACAGTCCTCTGACCACTGCCTCGCTTTGTCACAAGCCCCTTTCTCCATGGCCGCAATTGTCAGGAGAATCCCAGGGTGAAAGAGGGAGGGCTTGAGATGGGCTGATTTTCTCGAAGCACCAGACACTACTATAGGTGAGTGTAGCAAATGTCTCAGGCTTCCCTTAGGCAGTGTGGAGCTGACACCAGCTTAAGTCTGACACCAAAACCAGTGACTTTGTGAAAAGAGAGAAGCCTGGGTAAAATTCACATTAAAGATCTTTAATGTGAATTTGTCAAACAATGTACGACCAGTAACAACCATTGAATCCAGTCATTTCAATTCACAGAGGTATAAATCAACAGTTCAAGAATTTTAAGATTATTTTTAGCTTCTTATAAGGAAAATGTTCAAACCTATACAAATGTAGGGAGAATAATTTGATGAACCCCAGTGTGTCCATCACCCCAACTCAAACACTATGAATCAAAAACTCCACCACGACTACTTCTACCCACCCCCCCGACTATCTCACAATTAAATTCAGACAACTGCTAGACTTTAAGCTGGCTATTCTTGTGCCTTAGACAGTCTATTCTACTTTGACTGATGCCTCCAGTTAGTGCACTGGGCCCTCCCCCTGTAGTAGCCTCAATCCCTACCACCCTTATGAAGGACTTGTAACTGCTGCCTCCTGAAAACGCCTCTCATGTTGTCTTCAAACATACTTTGAATCCAGTCAGGTGTCCAGAATGTGAAGAAGTGACCAGGTGCCCCAAGTAAAAGCAGTTATTGGGGCTGGTGCTGTGGTGCAGTGGGTTAAGGGGTCCCAGGACCCCTGTGAGCTAAAGTTCGAGTCCCAGCTGCTCCACTTCTGATCCAGCTCCCTGCTAATGCATCTGCAAAAGCAGCAGAAGATGGCCTGAATGCATTGGTCCCTGCCACCCATGTGGGAGACCCAAACGGAGATCCAGTCTCCTGGCTATGACTGGGCCATTGTGGAGTGAAACAGCACATCTCTTTCTCTCTCTCTCTCTCTCTCTCTCTCTCGCTCTCTGTAACTTGGCATTTTAGATAAATAAATAAATATTTTTTAAAAAATAAAAGTACTTATTGGATGATGCCAGATGACACTCACACCTTGAGGGACAGCTCTACTCACAGCCTGTGGCATGCAAATGGCTAAGAACTAATGCAAGAACATCAAGTGCTCTATTATCAAAACCCTGGAAATAAGAAAAGTGAAAAAATTCAATGTTCTTACAAACAAAAACAATAGGGGCAGGCATTTGGTACAGGCCATTGCTTAGGGCGCCTGCCTCCTGCATCAGAGTCCTCAGTTCAAATCCTGGCTCCACTCCTGAGTCCAGCTTCCTGCTGATGCACACCCTGGGAGGCAGTAGTGATGACTGAAGTAATTGGGTCTCTGCCACCAAATGGTAGACCTTGATGGAGTTCCAGACCTAGGAACTCCAGGAACCTAGGTTTTGGCCTAGCCCAGCCCTGGCTGTTGTGAGCATTTGGAGAGTGAATCAGCAGATAAGATCAATTCTCTCTCTCTCTCTCTCTCTCTCTCTCTCTCTCTCTCATTCTCTCTCTCTCTTTCTTTCTCTTAGCCTCTTAAATAACATTTTTAAGTTGTTCTAATTTTAGATAAAATAAGCATATGCATAGTTTGTAAACAAGTGTGGCCTTCATTCTATAAATGCATATGGAATGTGATATCTTTACAATGAAACCCTCCCACAAAATCAAAATAGAGCTTATAATACAGAATTGAGAACTAGAGACTCCCATGTCCTCTACAACTATTTATGTATTTGTAACTATTCTCTTTTTTAAGATTTATTTTATTCATTTGGAAGGCAGGACTACAGGGTGGGGGTGAGAAAGAGAGAGAGAGAGAGAGAGAGAGAGAGAGAGAGAGAGAGAGAGAATCTTCTATCCACTGGTTCACTCCCCAAATGGCTGCAGTGGCCAGGGCTGGGCCATACCAGAGCCAGGAGCCAGGATCTTTATCTGGGTCTCCCGTGTGGATGGCAGGGGCTCAAGCACTTGGGTCACCTTCTGCTCTTTTCCTAAGCATTTTAGCAGGGAGCTAGATCTAAAGTGGAGCAGGCAGGACTCGAACCAGTGGCCATATGGGATGCCAGCATTGCAAACAGCAGCTTAATCCATTACACTACAACACCAGCCTCTATTTGTAACTATTCTTTCTGGAATCACATCAGGAAAGCATCCAATGAAAAAACATATTTGTACTCCCTAGAAAGCTATTTACTTTATACCTATTAGCTTAAGGCTAATAACAAATGTACAAATAAATATCTAAGGTGATAATGACCAGTGAGAATTTTTTGGGATCTAAGAAATATTCTTAAAATCAGCAAGCCCCTGATCTTGGCACATCAACAGCTATAAATACACTAAAATGATTTACTTTCAAAGCAATCAAAGATATTCTCCACTGGGAAGCAAACAAGTTTGATTAAGAAGATGAGCTGGTACTAACCTTGTAATTTTCTCCATCAGAGCAATGGTAAATCTGGCTCTTAACGAGCAAATACACATTTACAGATGACATTCTAAGAAATACACATCCAAGAGATTGTACATCTACAGAATAGCTAACTTGGGAAGAAGGGAAACATTTGAGTTACTGGTTAGTAGGGAAAAGGAAGGAGACCTTCTTAATCAGCCTTTGTCAATCACTACTGGGAGCATGAGGAGAATGGTAACCATGCCTTGTCAGCAAGGAAGGCAGAGCTGAAGAAGCCCCAAGAGTTAAAAGCCTGTTTACTATGTCTGGAGGTGGTGCAATCTGTATACCAATCACTGAAGTCATTTGAGGCTTGCCTGTTGCTGACAAATGTAGATGGACAGATATGTAAAGATGATGCGTCATGAACTACAGCTGATGAATTTCCTACAGAAGCCCTGGTACTCACATCAGAGGTGTCAAGAGGTGACAGAGCTACATCACACTGAGTCTGGCAGTTTAATTTGGTGTCGGCTATTAGTGTTGACTCTCAGCGCTATTGCCATTCAGTGTTTCTGCTGGCAAGGTGACACAGACTCAGAGATTGCTAAATTTCTTTGTTGAGTGAAAGAGAGGTTGCCTGGTTTTTTACAGTAACCCCTTGCTGAACAAAGGGGCATGGGGAGTGAATAGGGGAAAAAAGAACTCAATCCACAGGGCTCCTCTAAAACTTTCCTTGCATTATGCATTATTTCGTGTAAGAATCAGAAAATCTGTTGGGTGAAAAATATGTGGGGCAAGGATGATTTGTGCTGCAGGTTTGGCTTAGCTGAGTTAGAAGCTTCTGAGTGCACTGGCATCATAGGAGTACTCTCCCTACACAAATCCTGTTGAAACCACCAAATTCACTCCGAAGGAGACTTCAGTTTGCTCTGACCTCTGTATATCACCCAGTGAGTTCCATTCCCTTCACTTGAAAGAGAGGTAGACTTTGGCAGTGCAGTCAAGAAATCTCAGCCTTCCTTGAGGTGCCCTTACTCTGCATCCCATTCCCACCCCATACCACTGCTGACAGAATGAGAAGCCATGGGGTTCAGACAAGGAGGTGTCTGGCAACTCCTTGCTACCTAAGGGAAGATGACACTGACTCAACTTACATTGACCTGCCATTAATCAGGTCAAAGACTAATAATACACAGCTTCACCCTCACTCCCCAGGACAACATTCCCCTAGAAATGTGCCCTGGTCCACACACGGAGGCCACAGGAAGATGATAATAAAGATTACCACTCCTAAGATATACCTTTCAGAGCTAATGTAAGAGTAGGGGAAGGGTAGGAAGAAACAGAGGAAAAAGAATCTTATTAGTAGTGAAGTAATCTCTATAGCAATGAGAAAAACGTGTCTCAATGTTTAGGCCATTTGTCCAAGTTACCAACTGGGATTAGAACAGGGCAAAGAGGATACCCTGAAGGAGCTCTATGTTATAAAAATGAGAGCAGGTTTTGATGCTTCTTAGCTCCTGCCCTACCACACTGAGCAAGTGCCTGCTCACAAGACTATGCTACTTGTATTTCTAAAGATTGTGGCATTTGCATCCATATCTCATTGGGGCCTCATTCATTGCATGAGTTATTGAAAGCATGCCCAGAGCCCACCCTCCAGTTCTAAGTTCCTCTGGTTCTTCAACTGACAGTCACATTCTCATCCGTTATAGAAGAAAGTTACATATTCCAGGCTGATTTCATCCAAGTCATGGAGTCAACCCATCTAAAATCAACACATAGCATGATTCAGATTTTCTGTGATGAAAAGGTAGAGAAAATTTCCAAGACAGAAATATGTAGGGCAGTCCAAGACAATCTATATAGACAAGGAAGATGTGGGGTCACTAAGCCTGTTTAAGGAACATCTTCGGGATGATTTTCCACCCTAAAATCTTTGGGAAACCAAATTCAGAATTACAGCGCTCTAGTGGGGTTTGTTACCCATGAAACTTTCTCCAGTTGAAAGATCCTGCTACCAACACTCTAGAGATCCTATATCCCTGGCTTATGCTTTCAGAAACCATCTTCGTTCCACAAACATCTTTAGAAAAGTTTCAGAAAGATTCTCCAAGGGATAAAAGGATATATATGCCTGGATATCATGCACAGAACAGAGTTAGGGATAGTTCCAGCTCCTTGCTGGTCACCCATATAGAGTGTTGTGCTCAGCTCTGGGAACTGCACTTTATAAGGGGAATTGAAAGGTGTATGGAATCACAGAACAGCAGCTGGGGCAGCGAGGAGTCAACCACATCACAGCACGTAGGAAAAGGTCCTCGGCCAGAGACCACAAGAACAAGTCTAGTCCAAATCTTGAAATACTTGAAGAGTCGTCACATAAAGATGTTTATGGAGAATGTAGCAAGACCCAAAGAGTGAGAGTTTATGAAGGAAGAACTCTCTTGTGGGAACCTGAAGTGCAGTGGGCTGCCTCAAGAGGCCATGGGTTGTGTCCATGGGGAGTCTGAGCCAATTGTCAAAAAGTGCTTTGGAGAATATTAAAGAAAGAATTTGTTCATCATATAAGAGGCTGGAATAAACTTCTGCTGATGTTCCTTTCCACTCCAACGTCCCATGGTCCTGGGACCTTCTCCATTTAGACCTTGATGAATTATAGAATAATGAGTAAACTTCAGAAATTGCATGTCCTATCAACAGATGAGGTACTAATGGCTGTGGCCAACAAGGGAAGAAAGTGTGAGATAAGGGAAATCATTCAATGGGCCTCTCTATGTTTTCTCCCTTTTCTTTCCTGGAGGCTTCAAGTCAGAAGAAGCTCCACCTTCTTCCAAATCTGATTAAATTTCACTGGTTCCAGGGCTGGCATTGTGGCAAAGTGGATAAAACCACGGGCAACATCAGCGTCTCATATGGGTGCCAGCTTGAGTCCAGGCTGCTCCACTTCCAATCTGGCTCCCTGTTAATGTGCCTGGGAAGCAGTGGAAGATGGCCCAAGAAATTAGACCCCTGAACCCACATGGGAGACCCAGAAGAAGCACCTGGCTCCTGGTTTTGGCCTGGCCCAGCCCTAATCATTGCAGTCATTTGGGGAGTAAACCAGTGGATGGAAGATCACGCTCACTCTCCACCTCTCTCTCTATTTCTCTCTATATAGCTCTTTCAAATAAATAATCTTTAAAAATTTTTTCTAATAAAAAAAGAAATGGATCTCAAAGGTTATATAGTCAAAACCCTTTCATATTTCAACTGACATAAGGCAACTGACATTCAGAAAGGTCAGTTGCATATCCTAACATCACGTTGATAAGTATTAGCAAGGGTGGGCCATGACCATGATTCTCCTGATTCCCAATCCAGTGGTCTTGCATCTGTGAAAGGCCATTTTATCCACTGGGGATACAAATACCAGCCTCTCCAACAAATCAGTGGCAAGGGAAGCAAATATATTAATAAAAATTTAAAAAAAAAAACACTGAAGAAAAGACATTCTTGAGACAAATAGCAAAACTGAATATGAATTGAGCATTATATATTATTTGTTGGCATTTATTAAATGTGATAATGGCATCTAGTATATGTAACATTTAAGTTCTTATCAGAATGTATTTTGGGGTATTGACAAGTGACAAAACACAGTATCTTGGATTTGTTTAAAATACTGTTATGGATTGGGAAATAGTTTGGGTAGCTTTAAAAGGCCCATGCATTTAGGGTCTTGGTTCCCAAAGTCTTACACTAGTGGAATAATGTTAATGTTTAATGGATTAGGGTAGAGATTCCATTTAATTGCAGCATTTAGGCGGTGAGCCCAGTGAGAGGTCTTTGGGTTATTGGGGGCTTGCCCTCAGAAGGTAATTCTCATAAGAGTTTAGTTTTATAAACCAAACATGTTACCTGTTTCTGCTTCCTAACTCTCCATGTGATCCTTCTTCTGCAACACATTCTGACATCTATCCTCACAAGATGCCAGACCAATAGAACCACCTAGTCTTAGACTGTGAATCAGCAAAATGTGAGCCAAAATAAGCCTTAATCTTCCTGAGTTGCTCTTCTCAGATGTTTGGTCAAAGTAATGAAAAACTAACTGACACATTCAGTCCAGAAAAATTGAGGGAAATGGTAATGGATGAAATAAAGTTGGCAAAAGTTAGTCATTGTTGAAGCCGAATAATGAGTACATGATGGCTCATTAAGCTACCCTCCCCACCATTGTGCATAGTTGGTAATGTTAATTAAAAGATTTTTAGAATAAAAAAAAATACTAATCCAGACTTAATGCTGGGCAAGTTAAAAGCACAACCTGTTCCTTGTCTCTGGCTGAATTCTTCTGGGAGGGAATGGGGAGGAGCAGCATGGGACTGGTCCACAATGCTCCCCTGGGTCCTTCACTCACCTCCAATCTTCTCCTCCCTGAGTATGTCAGATTGAGGGCAGAGCAGGAAATCACACTGTGTTTTATTCATATTTACCCATATGTTATTTTGTCTTTCTGCTAACAGCAAATTAGAATCCTTCCAGGAAAATGGTCTTGGGCTGTGTTTTCCAGACCCTAATTCTCTATTAAAATAACTTTGCATTCATCTCATGCATAATACCCAAAAAGCACCTGGCTAAATTAGACACAGCATGAGGGCTCATGAACATTATACCTGTATCACCAATTCTGCCTCCTTTTGCATTGTGCCTTCCTCTACACACGTGAGCACGCATACACACACACATCACACACACAAATTAACTGTCAACTGTGCATATTAATCACAAAGAGAACCTACTCCTGGATCCAAGTGGAAACTTGCCTGTAATATGGATTCAGAATGTGGTTTGGCTTCAGACTATGCTTCTTCTCCATTTAATCCTCTCATGGGACTTGAGTAAGTTTGGCTTTCATAATTAAAGAAGTTGTGTCTTTGTGGGAACATTTGAAATAACTTTGGAGTTGAATTCACATACCACTGAAATGTTGATCTAACAGCTTATAATAGTGAACCCAAGGGCATTCACAGCCCTCTGCCCCATGACATTATGAAATAGAATTGGGGAAGGGTGCAAGGAAAAAAAATCAGAAACTTTGAGTTGTTACAAATATGACCAAGACTGAATAACTTTCAACTCAAAATAATTTACCTTGATTCTACCACATTTGCTCCCTTCCTGGTCCTAACTATTGCTGCCTTGTTTTACTGCTATCAACTCCATAGTGCACAGTTTTTGAACATCAATGATGTTCTCCACTCTTATAGACATCCTTGTGGGAAATCATAAACTTACCAAGTACCATCATAGCCAACTTTATTGTGGAGGAAATGAGAGGCAAGACTCTGTACTAAGGTTTGGATTCTGGGAAATAATGCATGGAGGTGTAAAGTCATGAGGTTTGATTCTAGGCCCCAAACTACTAAACAATTCATTAGTATTTGCAAAGGAACATACCTTGTATTAGTCATCTTTTCATTACTATAACAAAATACCCAAGGCACTCTAACTTTATAAAGAAAAGAGGTTTAGTTAGCTCACAGTTCTGGAAATGAAGGTCTGGGAGCCTTATTTGGTGACCTTCTTGCTGGCAGAGACTGAAGGCAGTGCAATACCAAGGCATGGTAACAGACAAGGAGCATGTGTGTCTGTCCTATGTCTCTGTGATCTCTCTCCTCTTCTTATAAAACCACCAGGATTAAATCATAAAGGCCCCCACCCTAATGACTTTATTTAATCTTAATCACTCTCTAAAGTCCCACCTCTAAACATTATAGTTGGATTAAGTTCCACTCTCAATATTATTAACATAAAACTTTGGGGATTCAACTCCTGCATGTGTTTGGGGGGAAAATCATATTCAAGCCATAGAATAACCATAACTACTCTCCCTACTTCCCTATAACGCAGACTATCTGTACATAGGCATTAATATGAATACAGGGACTAGCTCTCTCAGTTACTTGTGTCTCCCGAAAATCTCAGCACAATGTCCTATACCTCATAAGAACTCAATAAGCAATTAATGGATTGGATCAGAGTGTTGTTAGCAAAATTGCACCAAGAACAAAACTGCAAGACTCACCAATGCTAGTCCCAGTAGAAATTCACCCTGCTCAAAACTATACATAAAGGCAATAGATTTGTAGCCTTAAAGTTTCAAAGTGTTGATGTTTCTAATCTGGAGAAAGAAATAGCTTAATCCTACTGCACCTTTCAGTTTAAGATATTGTATTATACTGCATTCCCACGGACTTACACCTAAGGGTAAAGCTGAAAATTTGCAGTAGTACTCCAAATTCCATTAAGTTGGAAGGTACTAATGCCATCTTAAATGTTAAAGTGATCATATTAAGTGTGTAACTGATCATATAGATAGGATTAAGTGTCAAAGGGATCACATAAATAAGACCAAGTGTCTGATAATAACAATAGATAGAATTAAAAAAGAGAGAATGATCCAACATGGGAAGCAGGCCACACAGCAGACTCATAGAATAACAAATGCCCTAAATAGCACTCTGACCTCAGAATCAGCCCTTAAGGCTTTTGGATCTGGCTGAAAAGCCTAGGAGAGCATTTTAGGCATGGAAAGCCAAGACACTGTGGCAAAAAATAACCTACATGAAAGATCTCTGTAAGACCCCAAGTAGAGTGGAAAGAAGGAGTTATCAAAGAAGGATGTACTTTTCTCTGAAGGGAGGAGAGAAATTCCACTTTGCATATGGCCCTCTCTGAAAACTGACAGAGTTTGTGGACTCAAAAGGCTTCTATAGCCTTGGCAGCTCATGTCAAGAGCCTTGGGTGGTCACGGACGTAAAAATAAGAGTGTTAATTCTTAAATCAACAACAGGAGTCACTGTGCACTTACTCCTCATGTTGGATCTCTGTCTTTCATGAGGTGTACTATGAGAATTAATGGTAAAACCTGTCTTCAAACAGTTCTTTATACTTTGTTTTGTCTTAGTGGGTACAAACAGTGGAAATCTCTACTTAGTATAGAGTTTGTCTTCTGTATATAAAGTGAATTAAAAACAAATCTTAATGAAAAATGGAATGGGAGAGGGAGAAGGAGGTGAGAGGAGACTGAGGGTGGGAGGGCGGGAATAGGGGGAAGAAACACCATATTCCTAAGAGCTGTACATATGAAATTTGTATCCATTAAATAAAAACCTTTTCAAAAAGATATTGTATTGCACTGAAATAAAGATTATAACTTACTCAAGAGAGACCTCTTCTAGTCTCATTCTATTAGTGATAACAAGACCCCATCATTAAGGCCTTTCCTTCCTCACTGGGGAGAGAGAGCTTATGATGGGTGACTGATTTCATAGTTGGCTTAGGAAGCCAGACTCATTCATTAAATAGAAGAAAAAGGACATCAAGGAAAGAATATATCATCAAAAAATAACTCTCTAAACTTAGTTGTTTTTTTTTTCCATTCCTTGAATCATGCCATTAGCATCTTTCTTGTGAAAGGGACAGGTTTGAGTGCTCAGGTGACCCCAGTTGATCCAGAGCATTCATTGAGTACTGATTGTATACAAATTCTTCAATGATATAGCTATTGCTGAAGAACCCACTGCATACCTGGGTCAAACAGGCTCTACCTCAAAAGTTTATTGTTTCATTGAAAAGACTGAAAACAGAGGCAAATATTTTTTCCAACTAGAGAAATACCATTATCAAAGCTAGTACCAAAGATTAGGATGCAAATGAAGCACCCAAGGGCCAGGTAGAGTTGGATTAAAGCCACACAAAAAAATTAATGTAGTCAGTAATATGTAATTCTTTCTGAGCAAGGCATTTGGCGTAGCAGTTGAGCTGTTCCTTGGGATGCCAGTGTCCCATATCAGAGTGCCTGGGTTTGACTCCTGGCTCTGGCTCCCCATTCCAGCTTCCTGCTAATGCAGATGCTTAAAGGTAGCAGGTGATGACTCAAGAAATTAGGTCCCTGACACCCAGGTAGGAGGCCTGAATTGAGTTCCTGCCTCCCCAAGTTGGTCATAGTAAGCATTTGGGGAATGAACCAGTGGGTGAGAGTGCTCGCTCTCTCTCTCTCTCTCTCTCTCTGCCTCTCAAATAAATAATTCCTTTCATTTGTGTAGTGCTCCAGAGTTTCCTAAATTTTGCAAGCCATTGTCTCTTTCCAATTTAGAACAACTTTGTGATGTAGCTTCTATCCTCTCCAATTGCCCCAGGAGAAAACAGCCCCACATAGTTGAGCTGATGTGTCCAAGACCCCTGAGCTGGTAAGTGGCAGAGCTGAGCAGAAATAATTCCGACTTCTAAATCACTGCCCTGCAGACTCTGCTGTTCCCACTTTCCAGCTTTATCCCTCAACACCTGTCTGTGCAGAGGTCTGCTTTCACAAAGTATGTTCAAGAGCACTTTATCATTTGACCTTCCCAGTAAGAGAAGTAGCACAGAAATCCCACAGTCAGCAAACTAAAGTCTTGGTGAGTTTTCCTGCCTGAAGTCACCTAAGCTGAGGCTGCCAGTGAATCCTGACACCCAAGCTAGCCACCGCTCCTCTGGCCAAGTGGAATGTTCCAGGTGGAGTAGGCAAGAGAAAGGACAAGGGCAGAAGGGCCACTTCTGCATTTTCATTTCTTCCTGGGTCCACACCTGTGAGGTAACAGTTAAAACCCATGAGACTGGAAGAAAAAATGCTGCCACACAGAGCAGCCTGTTCTCTGTGCAACTACACCACATTTCAGAGCCTCTCTCCTCACCCCAAGTCACCCTGCACCCCTTTGCTGGGACCGAGACACTGCAGTCGGATAATAAATTCAAGTCAGGCGCTCAGCAGCCCGCACTAACCCGTCTAACCCATCAGTACAACCACCACAATCTCCTGTGTTTTCCATGCTCTCTCTGGAGGAGGAGGAGGAGAGAGTGAGCCCAGGGGCGAGCAGAGAACCCCTCTGGGAAATGTGTTCCCGCAGCGCCCTGGAGGAGCGGGCTAATTGGCTCCAGCGGCCATGGCGCGGGCAGGTAGGCTTGCGCCGCCTTTATTGAGTTGCCGCAGTGGCTTGTTGGGAACCTGTGTTCATTAGCTGTGTGTAAAGTGGTATTAGAGGAGAGACGAGCGGTCCTGTGCTGAATGATTGAGCGCCCCACCTGACGGAGGTGCGTTATGTAAAGGCGCCTTCGAGAGAGTAATCGAGTTACTTAAGTGGATGTGTTGAGCGTATCTGAGCGGGTGCTGCCGCGAGAATGCAAGATCAGGGGGCGTTGAAATGTGACAGGCGACTCCATTTTAGTTGGAAATAGGGCCTCAACCTGTCTGCCAAGTCTCACTCCACTTAGCCAGCTGGGAAGTCTACTTTCTGGGTTTCCTTGGTGCCAACGCGAGCAAACCAGCTGCCTACCCGGGTCCCATGGTCTGACAGTCCCAGGAGAGAAGCAGCCAGGCGCTTCTTCCTTCAAAGCTCCCTGCATCCCTTCCGTGACATGAAGAAGCCCAGTCGCTAATCTCTGGGCTTTAAAACGTTCCAAAAAATCAAAGCACGGCACTAGATCAATGGTGCTGCCTAGGATGTCGCTAAGCAAGTCAAAAGTGGCAAAGAGCTCTCATATTTTAGAGGCATAGTAAGAAGAGGTGTGGATAGCATCAGCTTTGTGCAGAGGCCAAACCACTGCCAACACGGGGAGAGCACCTGAAGAGCCACAGGCCTGTCCCTGGGGCCCCTTCTTTTCTCCCAGGGCCATGTATGTACAAGAAATACATGTAGCACAGTAAGTGAAATTAATATCCTTTTCTATGTGTCCCTAAAAAACAGTTTCTTGCCCTGAGCAAGTGGCTATTTGCAAGGCCCTGCCAAATATTTCAAATTGTCAGCTAAAGAGTGAGTGATCCACCACCTTCCTTTGGCACAAGTTCAAAGTTCAAAGAGGTGGGACTGGTTCCACTGTGCAGTAGGTTAATCCTCAGCCTGAGGTGCTGGCATCCCATATGGGCGCTGGTTCTAGTCCCAGCTGCGCCTCTTCCAGTCCAGCTCTCTGCTATGGCCTGGGAAAGCAGTAGAACATGGCCCAAGTGGGAGACCTGGAAGAAGTTCCTGGCTCCTGGCTTCAGATTGGCGCAGCTCCGGCCATTGCAGCCATTTGGGAAGAGAACCAATGGAAAGAAGACCTTTCTCTCTGTCTCTCTCTCTCACTGTCTGTAACTCTACCTCTCAAATAAATGAATAAAATTAAAAAAAAAAAGTTCAAAGAGGGTGATGAGTCACAGGGAAGAGTCCCTGAGTCCTCACCGTTCTCCGGGCTGCAGGTTAGAGGTTCTGTAGCCTGAAGGTCATGACCCTACTGAGTGAGGACAGTGGCTAGAACCAGACCAGAGAGGCCCAGAGTGGGGAAGGGTGGGCATTGTCCCTCTGCAGCTCACTTCATCCCTGACTTTCCCTGGCCACTCCCAGAGTCAGCCAAACAGACGTGTTAGAAGGCTTCTGGAATATTGAATTGATTTCCACTTCCTTGTAACTCCCTGGTCCTAATGTTACTCCAAGGGCAGAACTTTAGGGTGGATAAGGATCAAGTAGAATTGCTTTTATCTTTTCTTTCGAGTGAATGACTTATGAGGGAATATTCCTTTCAAATTCCCCTTTCTCTGTCTTCCCATTCTTCTTTCTCATCCTTTCATTTTGTACCCATTTCTCTGAGGCAAATGAATAATAAAGAAATGAGAAAAGGGGTCGGTGTTGTGGCACAGTGGGTTAAGTCACCACTTGCAACACCTATATCAAAGCACCAGGTCAAATCCCAGCTGCTTCACTTCTGATCCAGCTCCTTGCTAATACCCTTGCTAAAGCCCCTGGGAAGGCAACAGAAGACTGGACAAAGAAAATGTGGTATATATACACAATGGAACACTACTCAGCCATAAAAAACAATGAAAGGAAGGAGGAGAGATAGAGGGAGGGACATATCATTATGTTCTTAGAATTGTATCTATGAACTACATGAAATTTGTTCTCTTCATATTAACAAAAAATTACTTATTAAAAAATACCTGGGTCCATGCCACCCATGTAGGAGACCTGGATTGAATTACAGACTCCTGACTTTGTCCTGGCCCAGCCCTGGCTATTGTGGGCATTCAGAGATGAACCAGTAGATGGAAGATATCTCTCTGTCTATCTAGATGGCTAGCTAGCTGTCTGTATATCTCTAAATCTGTATATCTCTATATCCTCTGCCTTTCAAATAAACATGGAAAGAAGTAAATAAATTTAAAAAAAAAAAAAAACATAGTCTGGGGCTGGCGCTGTGGTGCAGTAGGCTGATCCTCTGCCTGCGGCATGAGCATCCCATATGGGCACTGGTTCCTGTCCCAGCTGCTCCTCTTCCAGTCCAGCTCTCTGCTGTGGCCTGGGAAAGCAGTAGAAGATGGCCCAAGTCCTTGGGCCCCTGCACCTGCATGGGAGACCAGGAAGAAGTTCCTGGCTCCTGGCTTCAGATCGGCGCAGCTCCAGCCATTGCGGCCATTTGGGAAGACAACCACCAGAAAGAAGACCTTTCTCTCTGTCTCTCTCTCTCACTGTCTGTAACTCTTATCTCTCAAATAAATAAATAAAATCTTAAAAAAAAAAAAAAAGAATGTAGTCAGTTTGTATGAGGATTTGGCCCTGCAGTGAAGATACTACTTGGGATGTCCAATTCCCTATCAGAGTTCCTGGGTGCATGTCCTGCTTTGGCTTTCAGTTCCAGCTTCCTGCTAATGCACACCCTCAAAGGCAGCAGATGCTGGCTCAAGTGGTTGAGTCTCTGCCACACGTGTAGGAGAATCAGATGGAGTTCCAGTCTCCTGGCCCAGCCCCAGCTGTTGTGGGCATTTGGGGAGTGAACTAGTGGGTAGACGCTCTGTCTGTCTACATCTCTTCCTCTCTCTCTCTCTCTCTCTCTCTCTCTCTCTCCCCCCGCTTGTCAATATACTTTTTAAATAAACAAAAATAAATTACTTTTTAATTGTTTTTGAAAGAGCATTGTCAATTTGGATTTGACAAGTCAATTCAGAGGCTAATTGTTTAACTCCCCCCAAGCCATTTGGAATTATGAGAGAGCCCAAAATAATGATGGAAAACAAGTAATGTCCATTTGTTACTATGCGCTTCTGCTGGAGACAGGTTAATGAAGTTGGCTTGCAAAATATCATTTATACTTTGCTCTTAAGGTTTTCTGGAGCATTTTATTTTCCTTCATTTTTTCCCTTCTGAAAGTTTCTTAGCACTTTTTCTTGCAAAAATCACCTTTTCAAGGAGTGGCACAATTGAACATAGACACGCACTCTCTGCTGCAATTCAGAATCCCACACACCCAGTTACTCAGTAGCTTTTCCAATCAGCCGTATCCATGAAAGCTACATGGCAAAGGGGTGCCCCCACCATTATTTTTCTTCTGCAAATTAATGGTGTTTATACTATGCTTTTGCTTACGTAAAATAAAATAAGATATGGATAGAAGTATGCAGAGACATAAAGAAGTAGATAAATCTCTGGTACATCTCTCAAAGGTACACAAAAACCTCTGGCCATAGTAGTTGCCTATCAGGAAAGGGAGAACACTCAGGGTCAGTGGTAGGACAGAGCCTTCTGTTCTCTGTGTACCATTTTACACTGCTGAAATTTTATTATCATTGCATATGTTGCCTGCATTACCTATTCAAAACTCACAATTCAATTCAATTCAAGTGAAAGTAATAAAATAAATGTTTGATTTTAATTGAAGCTGAACTGAACAACCCTGAAATTAATAATGGAACTGGCCAGAGTAGTCAAATTACCCATTGCCAATGAGTTCAGCATTCAGTAAGAGAATTTTATTTCTCCAATTATATAGCAATCCAATGCCAAGTGGAATTCATTAGTTTTAATAATGGTAAAGCAATGAATGTGCTTATAAAATTAATAAATCAGACACAATTTTTTCATGTTGAGAAATTTTATCCTAGAGCATTCAAATTCTATCAGCTGACAAAATCAGTTCACTAACAATGTGAATTCTCAGAGGTCATATTTTTTTACCCCGTATTGTTATTGGAAAGTGTTGTCAAAGAATAAAATTTAAAAATTGCAATACATATGAGGTACTTTTAAAACTTGACAGAAAATGAATTAAAAGATAAGTTTATTTTGAAGCAAAAAATTTTGAAATCCATGCAAATCTCTTTCATAATACACACTTGTACTGATGGATTTCAAAATGTTTCCACCAAAACAAATTTATCTTTAAAATTTTTATTTATTTTTATTTATTTGAAAGGCAAGGAGACAGACAGACAAAGATCCAGACAGACAGAGATCTCCCATCCACTAGTTCACTATCCAAAACCTCCCAACATCTGATGCTGGGCCAAGCTGAAACCAGGAGCCCAGAACACACTCCAAGTCTCCCATATGGGTAACAGGGACTCAACTACTTAAGCCATCACCTGCTGCCTCCAACAATGACATTAGCAGGAAGCTGGGATTGGGAGCCAAGCCAGAACTCAAACACAGGCACTCTGATGCAGGAAGAAGACTGCCTAAGCAGTGTCTTAACTACCAGGCCAAGCAGATGCCCCATAAGTTTATCTTCTAGATCCATCTTTCCATGACCTTTTTCAAGTACCCTCATTTAGCATTAAATTCTACAAGTCTTATAAATGATAGAGGTGAATCCTTGCTGGCAATGTGTGCATACAGGGAACAAAAAGTGTCCTTAGAGTTCAAGATATGACACAGCTTGAGAAACCTCTCTCCAGGAAGGTCTGGAGCATGGTATTTGTAGCTAAGAGGCCTCCTGACTGGGCAGTGAGGCCCGGTTTGCCCAGACCTGGGGAGAAAATGACCGCTTTCCTAGTTTCCCCCATGCCTACCGACCTGAGATATCACGGTTGCCCCTTCTATGTACGCCGATATCCTTCTCTCATAACCTGGTAGCACCTGCAGGAGCATTCAAAGCAAGAGCGAAGAAAAGAGCCCTCTCCACACACGCAGGGACAGCCAGGTGCCTTCGCCACCCCGTCGGGTGAAAAGCCCCTGCTCTGGACCCCAGGATGTCATTACTTTCATCATTGTCTTAGCCTCTGGAGCTGCAAATGTTACACGTGGCAGTTAAATTATCCTGCCGTGTCCCCGATCTCCTTTTAAAGAGTCGTCTTGATGTATGAGCAGCTCTGCAGCCCACTCCTGGAGGCTCTCAGCAGAGCAACGGGGGCAGAAAGGAGACCCCAGCAGCAGCAGCAGCAGATCCTGGGGGACGCTAATGAGGGGCAGGGCCAGCGCCCGGGAGAAACACTACTTATTATTAGCACATTAGCCCTGCAAGGAACCGTGCCAATTTTAATAAGCCACCAATCTGGCATGCCAGCCCCACTATGAAAGATCTGGAAATTCAGGGGGAAAAAATACCAGCCAGTACCGTAATACTTCACTTCCAACAGTGCCTGGAAAAACACTTTTTCATAACAATAAATTCTCAGCACTATTAATTATGATAGTAATCTTAACTGTTATGGTTAACAATAGACATGAGTGTTATTACTTTCTTTTTTTAAAAGTTATTTATTTGAGAGGCAGAGTTACAGACAGAGAGAGGGAGAGACAGAGAGGGAGAAATCTTCCATCTGCTGGTTCACTCTCCAAATGGCTTCAATGGAGGTCTGAAGCCAGGAGCCAGGTACTTAATCTGGGTCTCCCACGTGGATGCAGGGGCCCAAGCCCTTAGGCCATCTCTGCTGTCTTCCCAAGTCATTAGCAGAGAGCTGGATTGGAAGAGGAGCAGCCTGGATGTGAACCAGTGCCCATATGGGACGCACCGCAGGCAGAGGCTTAGCCTACTACACCAAAGCCCCAACTCCTATTATTACTTGCTATCACCTGTATGGTTATCAGTGAGTATAAACTAAATTTCCTACTAGAGGATCTACATGCTAATACTCATGAACTATTATAATATATCCTGTTCACCATTGTATCACCAGACACTGGCCTGGGATATGGCAGGTGCCTAATATTTGTTGGATTTATAGATGGTCGGTAATATATCCTCTTATATCTAGGGGAGAAATGGAATTGATTCAATGTGTTTCAAAGTGAATTCTGACTCCCAAATTTCTATCTGCAGAAATCATCATTTTCTTAAAAAACCAAAAAGAAAAGAGACAGAAAGGAAGTCAGAGATGGGCTACATCCTGGGAAAGAAACTAAGGGGAAGACGGGGGCCCCTGAGCAGCCAGACCGCGGTAGTCCTAAGCTGCCTCGTGGTGCCTTCCCGCAGGGATGCGAGAAGCTGTGCTCTCCCCTGGACAAGATGCCTTGCTGCATTTTGGCCTCTGGCACTTCTCAGGGGTTCCTCCCCCTCTTCGTGCCCTCCAGTGCAGGATATGCCCTGCGTGGCTGATAGGAAGTGTTTGGAACCAGTCCTCCCCAGAATCGGGAAGAGACATCAGCAATGCCCTTCAAATTCCAGGTTTCCATTGTGCACTGATGCTTGGCAAGAATACTGGTACAAGCCTTTTGAAGAGCAATTTGGCAATATCCTTAGCACGCACACTATTTGGCCCAAGGATTCACCTCCTTAAAGCCAACCTGAGGAAATCATCCAAAATACATTAAAGGCTTTCTAGTCAAAGCTGCAGCTCTAATCGTGGGAACCTGGATGTGACCTAAATTTCTAATAATAGCAGAATGGTTTATTCCAGTCTCATGTTAGAACATTACACAGTCATTAAAAAGTATTTATGAAGAGCAACAAGGGTGAATACCTATGTTGTAATTGTAAGTGGAAATATACAAAGGTATGGGTATACAGAATAATCTTAATGATATAAAAATACATGCATAAAGAAAAGATTCAATTTCAGTAGGAAAGAGGCAAATAAATAGTAGGAAAGAAGATTACTGCACAGCAGCAGAGCAGCAGAGTTTGCAGTGTGACATGCCAAGTGTTAGTGAAGCTGTGGAATAATGAGAACTGGCACTAAAATTGGATAATATCTAGTAAAACTGAAGAGTTTCTTCTCGGCATATACCCAAGACAAACCTTGTACATGAATAACTCCCCATGAGGGGCCAGTGCCGTGGCTCACTTGGTTAATCCTCCATCTGTGACGCCGGCATCCCATATTGGCACCGGGTTCTATATAAAACTGAAGCACCCACAACTAGCCTCTGGTGCTATCCACATTTAGACTTTATCAGTTTTATGAGCTTAGAGAAAGAACATTCCAAAAATAGCTGGAAGGTCCTTGGAGAACAGGAGGGAAAAATAAAAACTATGTGCTTCCAAACTAGCTTGAAGGGAAAAATCTACTGACCAGCTCATTCACTTAGCCAACATCTGTATGGTGCTTACCATGGCCAAGTCCAGCAGTTAGTGCTTTACAGATATTAACACATTCAGCCCTCATACTAACCCTCTGAAGTACGCACAATTAGCATTCCATTTGTAGATGAGGAAAGTGAAGCACAAGATCACACAGCTACCAGGTGGAGGAACCAGCAGTCAGAGCCACCCACGCAGCCAAGCTTGAGAATCGACATCCTCACCGCGATGCTGAGCTGCTACCCCATGTGAAGGAGCTGGTAGGGAGCAGGAATATAAACCACATTCCGTCAATGGCCCGGCAAAATAAGTCTCCACACCCCATTTTACTGGGGACTCATTGCTTCTACAGTCCGAGACTTTTCCAGACTGAACTGAATCACGTGAGCCATCTCCACTCCCTATGGGCTAATGAAAGATCATGAACCCCTGATCTCAACTCACCCTCCCGGGGCACAGCCAACCACTCACCATCATTTATTCAAGGGGTTTATTCTGGGGAGCGGGAGGGTTTGAGCAAGGAAGCAAGTCCTCAGTTCAGGAATCTCCAGCCAGTTCCAGAGGAAGAAGTGACTCTTGCTGGGACCTACGAAGGCCTAACAAAGAAACTTTCTTCTTCTTCTTTTTTTTTTTTTTTTTTTTTTTTTTTTTACAGGCAGAGTGGACAGTGAGAGAGAGAGAGACAGAGAGAAAGGTCTTCCTTTTCTGTTGGTTCACCCCCCAGTGGCTGCTGTGGCCAGCACGCTGATCTGAAGCCAGGAGCCAGGTGCTTCTCCTGGTCTCCCACAGGGTGCAGGGCCCAAGCACTTGGGCCATCCTCCACTGCCTTCCCGGGCCACAGCAGAGAACTGGCCTGGAAGAGGGGCAACCAGGAAAGAATCCGGCGCCCCGACCTGGACTAGAACCCAGGGTGCCAGCGCCGCAGGCAGAGGATTAGCCTAGTGAGCCGCAGTGCCAGCCTACAAAGAAAGTTTTTAAGACTGCAAGTCAAAATAACAGCATGATACTTGTCTTTGCACTTTTTTCCAGAATAGCAAAAAAAAAAACAAAAACAAAAAAAAAAGTTTTTCATGATAGCTAACTCTGCCTTTCAAATAAAATAAATAAATCTTTTAAATAAATAACACTAACTTTAAAATCATGAATATATAATTATATTTATTTTTTAAGATTTATTTATCTGGCCAGCACCGCGGCTCAATAGGCTAATCCTCCGCCTAGCGGCGCCAGCACACCAGGTTCTAGTCCCAGTCGGTGTGCCGGATTCTGTCCCAGTTGCCCCTCTTCCAGGCCAGCTCTCTGCTATGGCCAGGGAGTGCAGTGGAGGATGGCCCAAGTGCTTGGGCCCTGCACCCCCTGGGAGACCAGGAGAAGCACCTGGCTCCTGGCTTCGGATCAGCGCAGTGCGCCGGCCACAGTGGCCATTGGAGGGTGAACCAACGGTAAAGGAAGACCTTTCTCTCTCTCTCTCTCTCTCTCTCTCTCACTGTCTGAGAGTCAGAGTTACACAGAGAGAGGAGAGGCAGAGAAAGAGAGGTCTTCCATCTGCTGGTTCACTTCCCAATTGGCCACAATGGCCGGAGCTGAGCTGATCTGAAGCCAGGAGCCAGGAGCTTCCCCCGGGTCTCCCACATGGATGCAGGGGCCCAACGACTTGGACCAACTTCTATAGCTTACACAGGCCATAGCAGAGAGCTGGATCCAAAGTGGAGCAGCCAGACTCGAACCAGCGCCCATATGGGATGCTGGTGCTTCAGGCCAGGGAGTTAACCCGCTGCGTCACAGTACTGGCCCTAATTCTATTTCAGACTTTTTTTTTTTTTAAGATTTTTATTTATTTATTTGAGAGGTAGAGTTACAGACAGTGAGAGGGAGAGGCAGAGAGAAAGGTCTTCCTTCCGTTGGTTCACTCTCCAAATGGCCACAACGGCCAGAGCTGCGCCAATCCGAAGCCAAGAGCCAGGTGCTTTTTCCTGGTCTCCCACGTGGGTGCAGGGGCCCAAGGACTTGGTCCATCTTCTAGTGCTTTCCCAGACCATAGCAGAGAGCTGGATTGGAAGAAGAGCAGCCGGGACTAGAACTGGGATGCCAGCACCACAGGCAGAGGATTAACCTACTGCAACACAGCGCCAGCCCCTCTAATTCTATTTCTTAAACACTTTTTTTTAAGAGTTACCCATTTATTTTGGTAGTCAGAGTTACAGAAAGAGAGTTTTCTGTCTACTGCTTCACTTTCCAGATGGCCACAACAGCCAGGGTTAGGCCAAGCCAAAACCAGGAGTCTGAGCTTTATCAAGGTCTCCCATGAGGGTGTCAGGGACCCAGATAGTTGGGCCATCCTCCACTGTTTCCCAGGCAATTAGCAGGGAGCTGAATCAGAATCAGAGCAGCCGGGATATGAACTGGCACCCTATGGGATGCTGACATCGCAAGCAGAGGCTTTACTCACCATGCCACAACACCAAACCCTCTTAAACATTCTTTTCTTTTTTTTTTTAAGATTTTATTTATTTCTTTGAGAGGTAGAGTTACAGAAAGAGGGAGAGACAAAGAAAAAGATCTTTCATCTGCTGGTTCACTTCCCAAATAGCCATAATGGCCAGAACTAAGCAGACCCAGAGCCTAGAGCCAGGAGCGCCTTGCAGCTCTCCTATGCAGGGTCAGGGGCCCAGGGATTTGGGCCATCTTCCACTGCTTTCCCAGGCCACAGCAGAGAGCCTGATGGGAAGAGGAGCATCCGGGACATGAACTGGTGCCCATATCGCAGAGGCTTAGCCTGTTATGCCACAGCTCCGGACCCTGAAACATTCTTTATATTCCCTTTCTTCCACCTCCATAACACTCTGCCTTAATTGGAATGACAAAATTTTTTTAGTGGATAATATAAAGCTGAATCCAACTATCACAAATTTTAAATAACTCCTCCAAATTAATCTCACCGTAGTATGCTTTGTCTGTGATTTCACAAAGTATCTATTATTATGAAGGGTTCTTGAAGTTATGAGTATTCAGAACTACAAATGATGTCCATGTGGAAAGGCGTTCACAGGAGGTGAAAAATGAAAAAGAAAAAAACTAGGTAAGACAAGAAAGCATTTCTGTATGGAGGAGATTTGTGGGCAGTAAATGTGATTACAAAGGAAGGGGTATTTCTCTGTAACTGAAATTTGACAGAAAAGCCATTAAGATATGACAGCGTTTGAATAGACTAGATTTGGAAAGGTGGAATCATAAGGCTGGAAGAAACTCCAGGAGATTTCCCAGGGTCTTTAAAAGAATAACAATTATTTGATGGTATAAGATACTGAAAAATGTGAGGCAAAATTATCTGCTAAACATCATAAGAATATAAATCTAAACTCTGTGTAGATCAGTAAAAGCAATCTCAGTTAAAAATAGGCAAAAACGAATGCTGTGTGCTTTATTTCTGAAGATCTCTTAGTATAGGACTCCTATACTTTGATACAAAAAGTAGGGTCATCATTCACCCTATTTACCTGGGACTAAGGGCATTCTTGATAGGCTAGATTTTCAAGGATAACAGTAGGACCACCCCAGGCAAACCAAGAGAGGATAGATAGATGATAGATAGATAGATAGATAGATAGATAGATAGATAGATAGATAGATAGATAGAATCTTAGAAATAGGTTTCTGAAACATGTTGTGGAGCACTATAAATAAATTATTACCATGGCTCCTATTATTTTTAATAAAAACAACATAAATGAACTCAGTCATTAGTCTGCCTCCAAATTCCTTCCCTTCAAGCAAAATGGATGGTATAGCGAAACTGCAAAGTTTGTGCACAGAAGAAAATACTTCTCTCTTGCCCATCAAGATGATTACAGTTGAGTCCGTGCAAGATCTATCTTTATCCAACTTGACAGTACTTCATAGTATTTTTAGGTTTTCTTTTTAACTAAGTAGGGCAATTTCTGGAATGCAAGAATTCTCAGTTTGCTCCCTTAGTTAATAGATATTCACAGAGCAGCTAATTTGTGCTATATTATTAATATAACATGGCCATCAGAATCAGCCCTAAAGGCACTCGGATCTGGCTGAAAAGCCCATGAGAGTATTTCAGGCATGGAAAGCCAAGACACTCTGGCAAAAAGATCTCTGTGAGTGAGATCCCAGTGGAAAGAACGGGTCTTCAAAGAGGGAGGTGCCTTTCTCTGAAGGGAGGAGAGAACCTCCACTTTGACTATGACCTTGTCTAAACAAGATAAGAGTCGGAGAACTCAAGGGGCTTCCATAGCCTTGGAAACTCATAACTGGTGCATAGGGAGATTACTGATGCCATAAACAGGAGTGTCAATTGGTAAAGTCAACAACAGGAGTCACTGTGCACTTACTCCTCATGTAGGATCTCGGTCCTTAACGTGCTGTACACTGAGGCTTAATGCTATAACGAGTACTCAAACAGTATATTTCACTTTGTGTTTCTATGGGGGTGCAAACGACTGAAATCTTTACTTAATGTACACTAAACTGATCTTCTGTTAAAAAAAAAAAAAAAAAGAAAGAAAGAAAGAAATTTTCAATTCCCAACTTGACTCTCACTGGGATTAAACATGACAATAGGTCTGATCTGATTTCATCATCATTTTAAAAAAATCATCTATTATTTTTCACTTTATGTTTCTGTGTGGGAGCAAACTGTTGAAATACTTACTTAAGGTATACTAAGCTGATCTTCTGTATATTAAGATAATCGAAAATGAATCTTGATGTGAATGGAAGGGGAGAGGGAGTGGGAAAGGGGAGGGTTGTTGGTGGGAGGGACGGTATGGGGGGGAAAGCCATTGTAACCCATGAGTCGTACTTTGGAAATTTATATTCATTAAATAAAAGATAAAAAAAATAAAATAAAATAAAAACAGAAAAAAAAAATATAACATGGCCAAAGACACTACTATAATTTTCCATCCAATTTCACCTCCTCCCTATTCCAAAGAGGGAAGATTGGTCTGTATGCTGTAGTTTGAACAGTGAAGTGGAAGGGAAGAGTAGCATCAAGCTGGGCTTAGGAGGAGGTTTTAGACAAAGAAGGGGGCAAAATTCCCTAATTTGCACCCTGAGAATGATGAGACAAGTAGGTAGGAAAGGAAGGGGGATTTTAAGGAGGGTTTTAGTGGACTATATATGTGAATCCTTCCTACAGTTTTTGAACAGCACTGTAGAGGGACACCAAGGATTTACACTCTTCTCAAGTGGTGATTACTTGACTGTGGTTATCTGCCATAACCCAAGAATGAGCTGTGTGGGTGCTTGCTTTACACAGGTTACATCAGAACCAAGTACCACGTGTGTTGTAAACATGTAAATGTATGATCAAAGAAAGCAACCATCACTTGTTTGTATTTTATTTCGAGTTCACAGGAAAGATTTCCTGCAAGGTAGTTGAAACCCAAATATTCTTCACACCGCAGTGAGCGTGTGAGTATTAGGGTTTTAGCTCAGCAATCTAAGTACCAGCCACAGGCACATAGGCAATTCAGAAGATTTTCACTCAGGTTCATGGAATGAATAGAACAAAAATAAGATGACTTGGCTTGGTTAAAACGTAAGCTATGCACTTTACTGATTTTGTATTGAATTATCAAATTCTACAAGAACAATAGACAACAAAAACAGAAGCAGCATCATGTGTTTAGACCAGAAAAACATGTGCAGCAATGAAAAAGTTTGTCTACAACAGTTTTTCACATCAGCAAATTAAATTCTGTGCTGGAGAACAGCAGGTATGTTCAAATTTGCTACATCATTTATATTTCCAAGCCTAAGGATTCAACCACGCACATCTGCATAGATTGAAAGATATGCAGAATAAAAAGGAAACTTAGAGATTATCTGACACAACTCCCTTATTTTACAAAGGAAAAATTGAGATCCAAGAGAATTAAACAACTTTACTAGAAGCACGTAGCTCCAGGGGTGTGCCCAGTACTTGAATCCAAGTCTACCAGCTCAGAATCTGCATCTTGCCTGTACTCAACCACTGTCTCACCTGTAGTCTATGTCTCAATCCATGCGCCACATTTCTCACAGCATTTGCAGTATATTTTCTGAAGTATTATCTACACTCACCATAGAAGATTTTATAAGTAATTTCTTCATAATGGACATTAAAACAGATGGCCATCCAGGAGGAGAGACAGTTTTGATTCTTTGTTTGTTTGTGGCTGACAGATAAAGATAAAAACATATGAAAGGGACATGTCTTTTAACAGATGTTCTGTGTCTGGATGGCAGACCAATCAATGAAGCATTGACAGAGGTCTAAATAGAAATTAAATCTTAAGAGAATCAGATAGTAAGAAAATTACAAAGTTGGAATAGGGAATGCCTTTTTTGAAATAATACAAATTTCTGTGCTTGCTTCGGCAGCACATATACTAAAATTGGAATGATACAAAGAAGATTAGCATGGCCCCTGCACAAGAACGACACACAAATTCGTGAAGCGTTCCATATTAAAAAAAAAAAAAGAAATAATACAAATTTCAAAAGCTATAAAGAAAATAATGGATGACTTTTCTTATTTAAAAATGCAAAAGAACTAATAACCAGACACTTTTTCACATCAATGACTATTAAAGACCATTGGAGTTAAAGAAATAGAATGTTGGGGAGAATTCTCAGAGATTGTTAGTTGAATGTGAATGGGAGTGACTTCTTTTCAGTCAAAGATGACAATATCACAAATGTCTACAACATCGAACTCAAAGAAACTCCCTTTAACTTCTTATAATTTGATGCAGAGCATCTACAATAAACCCACAAGTAATATACTTAAAGATGAAATACCTGACTGCTTTCTCTCTAAGACAGAAAACAGGTAAAGATGTTTCCTCTCACCACTGTTAAACATAGCACTGGCAGTAAAAGAAAGAAAGAAAAAGAAATAGAAAACATACAGATTAGAAAGGGAGAATAAATCTGTCCCTATTTGTATATGACATGATTGTCCAGGTAGAAAATCCTAGGGAATATACCCAAAATAGGAAAAATAAAAATACACCCTAAAATTTAAAAACAAGTACAGCATGGTCACAGGATATAAGAATAAAACATAGGCCGGCGCCGCAGCTCACTAGGCTAATCCTCCGCCTAGCGGCGCCGGCACACCGGGTTCTAGTCCCGGTTGGGGCGCCGGATTCTGTCCCGGTTGCCCCTCTTCCAGGCCAGCTCTCTGCTGTGGCCAGGGAGTGCAGTGGAGGATGGCCCAGGTGCTTGGGCCCTGCACCCGCATGGGAGACCAGGAAAAGCACCTGGCTCCTGGCTCCTGCCATCGGATCAGCGCGGTGCGCTGGCCGCAGTGCGCCGGCCGCGGCGGCCATTGGAGGGTGAACCAACGGCAAAGGAAGACCTTTCTCTCTGTCTCTCTCTCTCACTGTCCACTCTGCCTGTCAAAAAAAAAAATAAATAAATAAATAAATAAATAAATAAATAAAAAGAAAAGAAAAGAAAGAATAAAACATAAAGGGCCGGCGCCGCGGCTCACTAGGCTAATCCTCCGCCTAGCAGCCCCGGCACACCGGGTTCTAGTCCCGGTCGGGGCGCCAGATTCTGTCCCGGTTGCCCCTCTTCCAGGCCAGCTCTCTGCTGTGGCCCAGGAGTGCAGGGGAGGATGGCCCAAGTGCTTGGGCCCTGCACCCCTTGGGAGACCAGGAGAAGTACCTGGCTCCTGCCTTCGGATCAGCGTGGTGCGCCAGCTGCAGTGCGCCAGCCGTGGCAGCCATTGGAGGGTGAACCAACAGCAAAGGAAGACTTTTCTCTCTGTCTCTCTCTCTCACTGTCCACTCTGCCTGTCAAAAAAAAAAAAAGAATAAAGAATAAAACATAAAACTCAATCATGGGGGCATGGGGACTGACATTGTGGCTTAACAGGTAAAGCTGCTGCCTGTAACGCCAGCATCCCATTACCAGCACCAGTTCATGTCCCGGCTGCTCCACTTCCTATCCAGCTCCCTGCTAATGCTCTGGGAAAAACAGTGGTAGAGGGCCCAAGGGTTTGGTCTCTTGCCACCCGTATGGGAGACCCAGATGAAGCGCTTGGCTCCTAGCTTCAGCCTGACACAGTCTTGGCTGTTGCAGCCATCTGGGGAATAATCCAATGGATAGAAAATCTCTCTCTTTCTCTCTCTCTCTCTCTCTCTCTCTCTCTCTAACTCAAACTTTCAGAAAAATAAATTAAATCTTTTTTAAAAAAACACAAGTTGTATCAGTCCCTCTGTTAGAAGTTCATCCATGGCTTTTCAAGGCGTTTGGAACATAATACAGATGTCTCTACCAGGACCCTGTGTGATCCAGTCCCTGCCTGTGTCTCCAATCCTGTCTTGTGCCACTCTAACCCTCAACTCCCATGCTTTAACTTTCAAATAGGTTCAGCTCAACGGACAGATTTATTGATTTTGAGCAAATATATTCCAAATTTGTTGGAGTCAGCAGCAGGAAGGTAGCATACTGCCTACATCAATAACAAAAAGAAATTATCCTGTTATTTAACTTAAATCTAGCATTTAGATTCCCTTATTTGTGCCTCATAGATAAAATCTGAAATAAGTTGGCAGGTACCATTGTCTTCTTTGACAATTGGAAAATTCAAACACCCAGAAAGGTCATAATGCATGAAATGGCCATTCCTACTTTAAGTTAGATGTAAATTAAACACTAATGGAATTTCAGGTCACAATTCATCCTACAGAGAAATATTAAGTCAGCATCAAATATATGCTCTTTTGCAAAATGTTTTAAGAACTAGAATGTTACTTCTCTTCCATTCATTTTTTTAAAAAACCATGTTTTAAACATCTGTGAAATATATCTAGTATCTATGATATGGTATTGTTCCAATTCAGAATTATCTCTACAGAGAAAATTTGTTTAGCATCATCATTATGGCAAAGAAGGTCTTAAAATACATAAACCACCCATCTCAATCAGACAACATCATTAATTCCTAATGTCAAATATCAGCTTAGGAATCTGAGGCATTGTAAAACAAAACAAAAAGCTCAGAAAAATAAGCAGAATATGTTTACCAATGTTTAAGAATTACTTTTTGTTTTAATTATATGATTAATTTGTGAAAGAGAATTTTTCATTTTATTTGCTCACTTGTTAGCAGTCACAGATTTTCCTAAGAATGGGGAGAACTAAATTACCTAGAGGTGAAGAAAATATTGATTATTTATGTCCACCTGAGTTCAACAAAAAGAATATGGTACTAAGTACTGATTTCCTATTACTTTTGACAAAAAAAATTCATACACATGAATTCAAACCAAAAATATTTTCTTTTTCTTTTATTATTAATTTTGTTTGAAAGACAGAGTTAGAGAGAGAGGTAGAGGTAGAGAGAGAAAGAGGTCTTCCATCTGTTGGTTCACTCCTCAAACGGCCGCAACGGCCAGAGCTGAGCTGATCCAAAGCCAGGAGCCAGGAGCTTCTTCTTGGTCTCCCACAAGAGTACAGGGTGCCAAGGACTTGAGCCATCCTCCACTGCTTTCCCAGGCACATTAGCAGGGAACTGGATCAGAAGTGGAACAGCCAGGACTTGAACCAGCATCCATATGGGATGCCAGTGCTGCAGGCCAGGGCTTTAACCCACTGCAAATATTTTCTAAAGTAAAATTAATCTGAATGGGAGTTGAAATACAGTGCTCCCTTGCTGAACCTCCCTTTCCACAGTTTTCCTGGGAACCTAAGGTTTATGATATCCACATTTTATATTCCATAGAAGTTGCTGGAATTTTACTTTTGGTCTCGCTGAAAATACAGTGTTTAAAAAAAATTACTGTTTGAAGGCCAGCATTACAGAAAGAAGGAGAGACAGAGGCAGAGAAGATCTTCCATCTACTGTATCACTCCCCAAATGACTGCAATGGCTGGGACTGGGCCAGACTGAAGCCAGGACCCCAGAACTTCCATCCAGGTCTCCCACGTGGGTGTAGGGGTTCAAGCACTTAGGCCATCCTCCACTGTGTTCCAGGGCACATTATCAGGGAGCTGGATCTGAAGTGGAGCAGCAGGGACTCAAACCAGCACTCTTATGGGATACCAGTGTTGTAGGTAGTTGCTTAATCTGCTTTACCACAACACCAATCTTGAAAATAGTGGCTCACTTAGTTAATCCTCTGCCTGCGGTGCTGGCATCCTATATGGGCACCGGGTTCTAGTCCCGGCTGCTCCTCTTCCAGTCCAGCTCTCTGCGATGGGCCAGGAAGGTAGTGGAGGATGACCCAAGTGCTTGGGCACCTACACCCGTGTGTAGGAGGAAGCTCCTGGCTCCTGGCTTCGGATTGGCATAGTGCACCAGCCGTAGCAGCCATTTGGGGGGTGAACCAACGGAAGGAAGACCTTTCTCTCTGTCTCTCTCTCTCTCACTAACTCTATCTGTTAAAAAAAATTTTTTAAATAGTGGACTTTAAAGCACAAGTTTAAGAAGCTTTATATGTTTTATTTTGGTTTTGACCTAATGTATTAGCTCTGCTTCTATTCCTATTTCACATTGCCCATCACACTCTACCTTCTTTTATGGTTCTCTGAGCTTTTATTTTGTCTCCATACACTGCAACGGCAGTGACTATCATGAGGTTTGAATTTATTTTTTAAGGCTTATTTATTTATTTATTTATTTTGAAAGTATTACAGAGCTAGAGGGAGGGACAGAAAGGGGGATCTTCTGTTTGCTAGTTCACTCCCCAGAAAGCCACAATGGCCAGGGCTAGGCAAGACCAAAGCAAGGAGTTTCACCTAGGCCTCTCATGTGGATGACAGGGGCCCAACTACTTGGGCCATTCTCTGTTGAACACGTGGGCCATCCTCCAGTGCTTTCCCAGGCCATCAGCAGGGAACTGGATCAGAAGTGGAGCAGCCATTCTCAAACCAGCACCAATATGGGAGGCTGGCATCACTACACCACAACACTGGCCCCTAGAATCTACTTTCAAAGTCTGCAGATGTTGTATCACTTCTACAGTGGTGGGGGACATTTCTTCTGCCAAGGGCTGTGTGATATTTATAATGTCATTCACGGGCCATACAAAACAATCAACTTAAAAATTAGCCGGCTATACATTTACTGAATTTTGAGTCCTCCCCTGCAAATACATTAACAAAGCCAGACCAAATGATTCTGTGGGCTCTGTGTGGCCTGTGGACTGGGCGTTCCCCACCCCTAACTTAGAGAAATGTTGACTATTAACACACCTGAAATAGCCTTGACTTACCTATAACAGAGGCCATGTCTCTCTCACAATACAGAGCTTCACACCAAGGGCTGCAATGATGTTTCCATGGGCATCGCTGCTGCACCATCTTCAACACATAGCTTTTTTTAAAAAAAAGATTTATTTATTTGAAAGTCAGAGTTACACAGAGAGAGAAGGAGAGGCAGAGAGAGAGAGAGAGAGAGAGAGAGGTCTTCCATCCACTGGTTCACTCCCCAATTGGACACAACAGCCGAAGGTGCGCCGATCTGAAGTTATTCCGGGTTTCCCACGTGGGTGCAGGGTCCCAAGCACTTGAGCCATCTTCTACTGCTTTCCCAGGCCATAGCAGAGAGCTGGATTGGAAGTGGAGTAGCCAGACTCAAACCGGTGCCCATATGGGATGCTGGCACTACAGGCAGTGGCTTTACCCGCTACACCATAGCGCCAGCCCCAGCACATAGCTTTTATCCTCAAAATCATCTCATACTTTCAGGACGATTGCTGCAGCTCCAACCATCATTTTGTCATGATCTAGTCATCAGGAAAAAGAAATGTATAAGGACTACAGGTCACACATCCCAGCTGATTCAAAGCCTTCTAAAGTGCTTTTCTGGAAATCTTACCACAAGGTACATGTTTACCTCCCATGAACCACTTCTTTCGGTAAGAGAAACTGGGAGACACATTTTAACAATATGGGAGTCCAGCCCTACAGCTTGGCTCATTACATGAGTGGGTCCTCACACCCAGAGCACCCTGTGGTCTCCCTTCCACATCCACAAACCCTACCAAGCTGGAGTCTCACCTCTTCCCTGAAACCTTTTCTTGTTACTCTGGTCCAACTGACCTTTCTCTTTTCTGAATTTTCACTGAGCTGTCTACCAGACATGTCAGCAATCCACTGTTTGATGTTTCCAAGGCATATTACGTCACCCAATGGAAGAAAGGAGCGTTTCCTCCAAAACTCCATCAGGGAGTTTCTCCTCCAGAGAAAAAGGAGCCGGAGAAGGAGGAAGTGGTGGGAAGTGAGCACCAGGGCAAAGAGCAGGCTGCAGCCACAGGAACTCTGCAGTGACTATTTTAGCAGTGGGGAGAAACATGGGATAAGAACGGAGATTTAAAGATGAACTTTGGGAAGATTATGGTGTGGAGTGCTACACAAGAAAGGGCAGTGCAGATTTTAAGACACTCTCAGAAAGACAAACAGTGAAGATTTCCATTTTCCTTCTAAGCTTTTTGAGTTGCTTTGTGTTTTATTCCAATATGGTCAGCACACACTACCTACCAGTAAGGACAAGTTTCTCACTGAGGCAGGGCTTTGATTCCAGGACAGTCATTGTCCGCCCAGGACAGCAACTCAGAAAATAACAGCAAGAAAAGCCAAAGGCAAACCTATAGGGAACTTATGGTAATGGAAAGGAACATTAACCAAGAGGAATAATAAATAGAAAGGCATCACAATTATTCTCACATTAGTTTATACTTTGATTTATCTGTGGTTCATCTGAAAAAAATGGAATTTGGAAAATCATTTGTTGGAGTCGGTGCTGTGGCATAGCTGGTAGAGCCACCACCTGCAGCATCGGCATCCCATATGGGTGCCGGTTCACGTCCCAGCTGCTCCACTTCTGATCCAGCTCTCTGCTATGGCCTGAGACAGCAGTAGAAGATGGCCCAGGTCCTTAGACCCCTGATCCCATGTTGGAGACCCGGAAGAAACTCCTGGCTCCTGGCTTTGGATGGGCGCAGCTCTGGCCATTGTGGCCAATTGGGAAGTGAAGCAGCAGATGGAAGACTCTCTCTCTCTCTGCCTCTCCTTTTCTATCTAAATATGTCAAATAATATTTTTTTAAAAAGAAAATCGTTTGTTCGAGTTGAGGAGAGTAGGGAACAGGAAGAGGGAAAGGTTGGCCAATGGGCACTAACTTACAGTTGAATCACATGGTACCCCAAAAACTTGTACATTTTTTATGTGTCAATTTTTAAAATTAAAGGAAAAAACCTTTCCCATGGGTATCACAAAACAAAATGTGAGGGACTGCAACAATGTTTTCCCTTCTTTTTTTTAAGATTTTATTTATTTGAAAGACAGAGTTACAGAGAGAGGTGGAGACAGAGAGAGAGGTCTTCCATCTGCTGGTTTACTCCCGAACTGGCCACAACAGCCGGAGCTGCCCATTCGGAAGCCAGGAGCCAGGAGCTTCTTCTGGGTCTCCCACGTGGGTGCAGGGGCCCAAGGACTTGGGCCATCTTCTACTGCTTTCCCAGGCCATAGCAGAGAGCTGGATCAGAAGAGGAGCAGCCAGGACTAGAACCGGCGCCCATATGAGATGCTGCTGCTACTGGCCAGGGTGTTAACCCGCTGCACCACAGCACTGGCCCCTGTTTTCCCTTCTATATACTGGATCATTACAGAGTTGAAAGAGAAAGGAAAGAGTAAGAACAAAAAAGTAGAAGGTCAGAGAGAGAGAGAGAGAGAGAGAGAGGGCTGTGTTAAGCCAGACTATTGTCTGTTAACTCACACCTCATTTTATACCCTGCTGCATATTAGGAAATGGTCCTGACCAATCCTTCTCCCCTTTCCCATTGGTCTTTATATCTGGGCACATCCACTACCTACCAAACATGAAAAGGAAAATTTGATCTGCACCAAAAATCAAAATTCTGTGATCTGACTAGGATATTTACTCTATCTAGACAAATGTCTATCTTGTCAGTATTAAAACATGTGTTGTATTAAGTAGTATTCATTTTGCGCTAGCCAACAAAAAGAATTCAAGATTTCTATTGTCTATAACCAGCAATGTCCAACAAATCAATTCTGTTCTTTTCTCAGATCCTTTGAGAAATATTCTTAAAATAAGATGGCTTATCTTTTTAACAATTGACACTTCAATTGTCTGAAGCTTCGTTCCCTATCTTCAGCTATTTCATGTTCAGCATCTGCAGATTCCAGTGCCGAGTGAGCTCAGCCCACAGAGTTTCTAATTTCTTGAGCTCTCAGTTCTGACCTGATTCCTGCCCCTAGGGAAATATAATGCTGCTCCTGGAATCTTTCTAAACCACACAAGGACTATTGTGTAAGGACATTTCAGTGATCAGAGTTTATGACTCGGAGCTTCTGCAAATCTGAGTTCTAGTGTCTGTTCTTACAGCACCTCTTGGTCAGAATGTAGGGCTCCTAGCTTCTAGTTAGGAAAACTTGATCAAAGAATTGATGAGACAAATGACACTGGCAAACATCAAGTGCTTTTGCAACGTTAGAGTATGATGACAGGGTGTTGTAGAGACAACAGGAATAAATATAAGGAGAGAGAAGTCTAATGAATTTTTAGCAGAAAATTAGAAGTTAACCAAGTATTTATTGAGTACCTACTGTATGTCAAGCAATTTATTCTCCTGTTCAGTCTTTAACTATAGCAAAAACATCCCACTTTCAGAGGGGACACTGAGGCTCCAAGGAAATGAGCCACTGCACTGGCTTGAAAGTCCGCCTGCCAGTGAGGGCCACGGGATCTGAAACTCTCCGTTCAGAATTCCTTCCACAATCTCACACTGTGTTGGAAAAACTAATACACTCCAGGTTGAACATTCCCATTCTTTATCCAAGATCCAATATTTAGCATAAACCTACCAAAATACAACTCGGGGCAGGCATTTGATGCAGTAGTTAAGATGCAACTTGGGACACCCTGCATCCCGTATCAAAGTGCTTGGTTTCAAGTCCCAGCTCTGCTTTGGATTTCAGCTTCCTGCTAACCATACCCTGGGAGGGAGCAGGTGGTGGCTCAAGTACGTAGACCCCTGCCACTCACATGAGAGATCCAGATGGAATTCCTGGCTCCTGGCTTCTGTCTGTCCTAGCCTTGCTGTTGAGGGCATTTGGGCAATGCACCAGCAAATGGAAGATCTCTCTCTCTCTCTCTCTCATTCAAATAAATATAAAATACAAATAAATATAAATAAAATATTTTAAACAATAAAATGTACACATTTTCTACTTTAGTACAACCTCAAAAAACTAGTTTGCCTCAAAAAGTGGAATTGAGAAACCTCCCCTATTCTTGAGATCCCCTGTTCTTGAAGGACTAGAAAAGGCAGAATTTGCAGAGACTTAACACTGTTCCCAGGGTCCTTAGCAAATGGAATAATGCCTGTCTAATGCAGACTGCCCAGCGGCCTCCTCCTTTTGGACTAGATGAGGCCCTTTTATGGAGGAAGCTGCTAAAATGGCATCAGGCTATTAATGGGAAGAGCATTTACTTTAGATTAAGAAGAGTGTAAAGTAGAGCGGGGGTCCTCTATGACTGGCTATTAGGGATGTTAATTAAATATTTATAATGTCTAAATTAGCATAGTGAAAGCTCAATTCATCAATTTGTTCTGGCCTGTTTGTATGGGGGAAAAAATAACTCCAAATGCCCCCGAAGAAAGATGCTGTGTGAGTCAATAGGAAGATGACTGAACAATTTATTATGATTGTGGTAAACTTTTTATTTTGATTTTATTTAAAGGTACTTGTTGCTGCACCTTACCTTAAAGACCATTTACCACAGTCAATATACTGGAGGGCCATGCATTATTCATTGTTATCCAAGGAAATTTTTGCTAAGATGCTTCAATGCTGAATGCCAGATTGATTAATTGATTGCTTGATAGTTACTTCCAAAAAGAGGGGACTAGGTTTAATGTTGAGAACCTGGAGCTGGAAGCTAGAATGCCTGTTGAAGAACCTAGACTTCAGAGCTTGAGATGACAATCTTCCTGACAGAGCTGTTTTCAGGCCTCATGGTTAGTAATTGAGAGTTGAATCTTCCACTGACAACTGCTAAGACTGTGGCCGCCCTACCCTCAGTGGGGTGGAGAAGCTGAGCCTATTAATACCTACATGCCCACAAGCCTGTGGATGCTTAATGAATGTACTTTATGAATTCCATTAGTTACAATGTTTTACCTCTTTTATTATAGGACAGTCTCAGAAGGGAAAGGGCAACTGTCCAACCTACTTTCAACAGTGGAAGAGCCTGGCCACAGCAGACTTTGATGGAGTTTTCTGTAGGGAGCTGAAGGTCATCGCCATCCACACACACACACACACTGGGGTCAACACTTTCGGGGACTGGGGGGACAGAGAGAAAGTTCTGGGAGTCTTCCCGATTCACTCTTCCCCACACCGGCCCAGTTTTTGTCACATGGTCACAGCAAATGAACTTCTTTTCCCAAAACTAAAAATTAAAACATAAAACTTTATGACGACCTTTTGTTTTGGTTGTAACAAACTTTTTTTTTAATCTTGTAGGTATACCATTTGCTTTTCCTATGGAGAAATGACCAGAAATATAGCTTGAACCCTCTTCATACAGGGTGCATCTGATCTCTCTCTCTCTCTCTCCCTCCCTCTCTCTCTCCCCCCTCTTTCGGACAATCTGGCCTTCCCCAGAGGGAAGCTGGCGCGAAAGGGGTTAAAGGTTCGTTGGTCAAAATAGCCCAACAGAAGGAGCCCGGCCCAGAGCTGAAATCTAAGTGCTAATGACCGCTGCCCTTCACCCCGCTGCTGTCCACCGGCCGGACCTGCGGTCGGGTGGGGCCCGAGACTGGGAGCCGACACAATGTTGTGCATTTAACATTTGAACTTCTCCTATCCGAGGCAGCAGGCCGTTTTGTCCTGGGGTCGCTGACCCTGGCTCCCCCATCAGCTGCCCTGAAACCTTAATTGAATGACAGATGGTCATCTTCGGGGGCGCCAGAAGCTGCGGGCGGCCAGCGACGCAGGGGCTGCGGTCCCGGGCCCCGCCAGCGAGGTGGCGGATGGCCGAGGCGGCAGGCGGCTTGCGGGGGGCCTGCCTGGCCCGCGGGCGCGGCGAGGTCGGTGGGCGTCGGCCAAACGCGCGCGCCGCGCCGTGGCCCGGGAGGCAACCCGGGTCCAGCGGGCCGCGCTGGCCAGAGATCTCCGGGTCCTAACGTTCCAGCCTTTCCTGCAGGCCCAAGGCCGCACGCAGGCGAGGCGCAAGCTAGGCCAGCCGCGAGCCTGGAAGGCTGAAGAAAGAGGACAAAGCCGCTCCCTTCCTAGGCCTTGAGGCCCCGGGCTTCTGCACCTTCCGGCCCCAGGTAGAGGTCTCGGACCTCTGTGGCCCAGGGTCAGCGCCCACGCTCAATACCTCAGCCCCAGGTCTGGGCCGCCGCCCTGAGTCCATACTGGTGGGCGTCACCCCTGGCTGGAAGCCACACGAGCCCCGCGAGTCAGCCAGACCCCCTAGATGGGCCATGGCCCACGCCGGGGCGCTCAATCCCGCAACCTGCGGGATTTGAGGAGGGGGGTGCTTTCTGGATTCATTGGTGAGAGACAGACGCCCCAAAAGACCCCCGGAGGCGCCGCGGCCCAAGCGCGCGGCCTCAGCCGCCTGCCCGCGCCCTAGTGTCCTATTTCTTTAAAATAAAAGCTGCGAGCCCTACAATTACTGGGATTACAGTGAGCGGGTATTGATCTGCAGCCGGCATTGTAGGATCAAGCGGGCGGGCGAAGGCTGACATCGCCGCCTTCCCCACCCCCACCCCCACCCCCAGCCTCCGCCTCATCCAGCAAAGCGCTAAAAAAAAAATCTAAATGTTTGATTTTAGAAGTACCATCAACACCTGCTGCAAAAGAATGACACCCCACCCCAGCCCACCCCCACCGCGCCCAGGCGGTCCCACCTCTCCCCCTCTCCGCCCGTGGGCCTCTTGGGCCCGAGCCAGCCACGCCACCACCTTCAGCCTTATTTATTTATTTATTTATTCATTTATTTATTTATTTTATTTAATTACGGAGGGAGAATATACACATAAGCCAAAAAAAAAAAAAAAAGCCTCCCCGGCAGGCGCGAGCGGGAGTAGCGCGGAGGCCGAGGAAGGCGGTAATGCAGCCCTAATGCACACATAGCTGACATCAACTTCCGTCAGGCAGCTCCGAGAGATCGAACCTTTCGATTGTAACTGGGACAATTTGCATAGTGATTCCCTTTCAGAGCTTTCCCGAGTCCATAACGAGCCCAGGCAGCTATTCAAATGCAAGTTGCATCCCCAAACGCGAGGCTGGCCTGACCAAAAAGAGCCACTCGGCGCCCGAGACAGGCGAGGCTCGCGCTCCGGGTCTCGTCCCTCTCTTTTCTCCTTTCCTCTCCCTTTTGCTCCTCTGCTTCCTGGTCTAACTGGGAGCTGTTTATTTATGGCTGCAAATGTGTGCGTGCGAGAGAAGGAGAGAGCGAGAGGAAGGGGGGGGGGGGGCGGTGGCGGGATTGATCTTTTGCCTGGACTTAAAGATGGAGCCGAAGAAGCTGGAGGGAATTTGGGTTTGCGCGCCGGGCTCCGACCCTGGGCGCCGAGCCCTGCGTGCCTCCGCCCGCGACCACGCAGGAATCCGTGGGCCCAGGAGCAGCCCGGATGGTCCACCTGCCCCGCGGTCGCGCTACCGAGAAAGTCTTCGCGCTGGGGGCCCATCCCACCCCTGTGTTTAAAACGAGCGCAATAAAAGGTATCACCTGCGACGTGTGCTGATTACTTTTTCGTGCTGTGCATTGGGCGCTGGAGGTGCGGGGCGTGGGGTTGATTTATGGGTTGGGGAGGGGAGGAGAAATTGGGGGGCTTGACCTTCGTCCCCCCCCCCTCGTTTCCCTGTTTCTCACTTGAAATTATGCAAATGGCCTCTCGTTTCCCTTCCTCCTAGGAGGCTAGTCCTCGTGCATGAACCCGATCGCATGTCACAGAAGCAACTTGCCGTGAAATCCGCTAATGCGCCGCGACTCGCCCACCAGGGTAAGCGGGGCTCACGGGCGTGTGCGGGAGGAGGGGGCAGACTGGGGCGGAGGCCGGGTCAGGGGCTCCGGGCGCCTGGCCACGCGTGCCCACCGCTGAGCCCGCGGTCACGCGAGCGGGCTAGGCGCTGGGGGCGGAGGGCAGCGGCCGCGTCACGCTCGAGGAGCCGAGCGGGGGCGCCCCCCTCCTAGCCCGCTTGCCCGGCCACAGCCGCTGACAGGTCCTCCCCGCGAGTTTGAAGCAGCAAATGAGAGAGGAGAGGGGGCCCCCGGCACGGTGTAAATAACGCGGGCATGCCCCGCGCCGGGGGCCGCTGTGCGGGCGCGTGTCTGTGGTTCGTGCGCTGTTCTTCCCCTGGGCAGCCTGCGGCGACCACACCTCACCTACATTTGTGTGCCTTGGGGAAACGGAGCTGGGCGATTCACTCACCCGGGGGTAATCCTCAACTTGGAGTTTATCTACGCTTCCTCGGGCTGGTTCGCGGTTGCTAAATCTCCCGGTGGCTTTGCTCTCTCCAAGTCCGACCCAAACCCGCTAAGGATCCCAGGCCAGGGAACTTCCAGAGCAAAAGCAGCTCCGGTAGCCAGAGGGCATTAAGGTGGCTAAATTCGTGTTTTGTTCTGAAGTTTTGGTGGAAAATGTAGTCTCCTTAAACCCGCAGGAACAGCCAAGCACACGTTTTGAGATGTCCTCTGCTCACTCCATTGGTTCCAACGCTGGAAGCTGGCAGTGAGCTTTTTTTGTTGCGGCCTGTTTTATTCAGGGCATACACGGATGTTTTCCCCATTTTTAAAGCCTTGGCATCTTTCTTTTAAAAATGTAGACCGTGTCTCCAATCATTTCACAGCTGGTTCCTTAAGGACAAGATACGTAAGAGCCTTGAGCACTGAATGGTGGTAACAGCAGGCTGTGTTGGACAAATAAACCCCATACAAATGGAAAACAAATTGAACAAATGAAATGCTTTCGAAAGAAGATGAGGGAATTGACTTTGGGGGGTGGGGTGAGCTTAGGACCTGAACTGTCCAGATTTGATGATGACACAAAACCAAATCTAAAAGATTTCCTTTGCCCTTGCATGTACAAACTGAAAAACAACAGGCCTTCCTGGCCATCTCAGCCAATGGCACATTTTGATACAGTTCAAAGGACAATTCAGCTTTGGGACACTTGCATAGTTTTTTTGTAAACTACCCCAATTAGATAACCTTTAGTCCTAGTGGAAAACCATTTTAAATGTATTTCTGGTTTGGGGGTGGGGAGAATTTAAACTCCGACACTTAAATTATTCACTGGTTTCTGCGGGGTTAATTTGATGTAAATAATCTGTTCTCCTGTCAGCACAGGGGGAAGGTACAGGCCTGGCAGGGAGAAAGGACAAGTCAGGCGGTGACAAAGCCCTGTGCCTCTGCTTCCGAAGGGGGAGTTAGGGGGCTCTGAACCTAGCTTTGGTTTTCCTGCATCTCTGTGCTCTTAAAACAGTAACTCAAGATGTAAGTAAAAGTGTTTTCATTTTTTATTGATCCCGCTAACATCTTTCATTATCCAGCATGTAGCCACAGCAAATTATTGCTCATTTGATACTGAGAATTCTATTGACCATGGCTTTCGTCGGAGAGAGAATTCCAACTACTCGGCTGCTCTGCCGTCAGTCAGAGCTGAGGCTGGGGACGTGGCAAAGCTAAAACCCCAGTAAATTGAGCCCTCTGCCTCCAGGAATTGATGGAGATGTGTTCATTACATGGGGCCACGTGGACGTGCATAGAAATCTGCTTTTTACTCTGCTGGCCTTGCCCCCATTCGGGCGAAAGGTCGGCCCCTTTGGAACATAACTGCCTTCTTGCAGGACTGGGCATTCGTTTGCCTCTCCTGGATCCCTCCTGGCAGCCTATTTCCAGCTCTGGCCAGGTTGGGGCGATTAAATGATGCAAGGGAAGATTGTTCCTCATTCTGTGGTCAAAGCCACCCCAGTTTGGACTGTTAAAGAAATTATGAAAACGTCCCCTCCACAAACAAACAAAACCACCTTCCTAAAATGCCCAGATGAACGCTCTCTGGTCCAGATGTCATTTCCTAAATTAAACTGCACCACCCATACCCTACCCCTTTCTGGACCCCAAGTAGCCCTGGAGGGGCTGAGCTGGGGCACAGGGAGCTCGAACATCGTCTGTTCCCTCTGGTCGGTCGGAGTGGGCATCCAGCCTGAATCCAGCGTGTCCCTTGGCAGCGGGGTGGAGAAGCCACCCGGGCCTGGAAAATGCCTGACCTTTGACACTTGGACCTGCAGCTCCAGGGCTTGAGAGGCTGGAGAGGGAGGCCAGCTGGGAGAAGAGGCTGGAGATGAGGACCCAAGGGGACAATGGGAGAGGCTGGGATTGCTGGTGGCGCAATCTGCCTTCACCTGAAAGCAGCCGGGCCACCCGATGCCTTCCTCCTCCCCAGGGCGGCTGTCTCCGGACTTCAGCGGGTCTCTCACCACCTGCATCCTGACGTCCCGCGGAAGGGCTCCCCACCTGGAGGATGCCTCGGCCTCGCAAGATAGGAGCAAGAGGGAGAAACGGCCCGACGGCCGGCAGCGGCTGAGCTAGTGGGCCTCCAGGGCCTGTCAGATTTCCCTGCAAGGAGGGATCCACTTCCAGCCCCTCACACTCTCCGCTTCAAGTGAACCGAGCCACCTGGAGGAGCCAGGTCCCTGGGGACTCCGTGGAGCGGATGGCTTGGTTGGGTTTCATTTCTACACCAACCAAGAGCTAAGCCCTATCGGTTAGGTTCCAGAACAAAAGGAGAACCAATGAAGGACTTGACCAACGAGCCCCCCAGACCACGCGGCAGGCCAAACAGCACCAGCTCCAAATCTGAAGGCGCATTTGGGGACTCTAAGGGACCTGGCTTGGAAGTTATTTTTCTAATGCTGCTATTACGTGTGCATGAAGCTATGTGCACTCCGGGAGTCCAAGATCCCAGACCCCTTGCGCAGCCGGGAGCCACTTTGCCCCGGAATAAGGCAGTGAACTGGTGGGCGCACGCGCAGCTCACGCGGGAGTCACCCACGAGCAGCAGCGTGGAGACGCGGGTGGATTCTGACTCGGCGTGGGGAGGGGGATGTGTAAGATGAGATGCACACTGTGGATTTTTCTGGTTTTGCCTTTTTGTTTTTTAACGTAGATAACTAGCTCCCGGCGTCGGGGTAACCGGCGCGCTCCCAAGGCTGGAAATGTGCACACCGCCCGCCAAGCTTGGAGAATCCAGCCCACGGAGGTTTCGGAAACCCGGTTTTCCTGGTTTCAACCGGACTCTGAAACCCCACGATCCTCTCCGGGGGTGGGGGAGAGTGGCCGGCCCTGGCCAAGCAGGCAGTCCCACGCACGCGCGCGCTCACGCACGCCCGGCGTTCCTAGGATCCAAGGCCGTATGCAAAGCGAACCAAGTCTCCGGAACTGCTCCAATCCAGCAACCAATAAGGCAGCGACGTTCTAAAAGTTATTTGGGGGAACGAGGCTGAAACCTGAAAAGTTAAAGGCACGGCACAGGGCACCCAGCCTTCTACTGCAGCGAGGCAGAACTGAGAACTGCCTCGCTGGCCCGGCGCTGTCACCGAAAGAGACGCGGAAATGTCTTCTCATCACGTACAAAGCAGCGCCCAAGTCCGACGGCGAGCTCACCTCCGTGTAGGAGGCACCCTGGCTCTGCCATCGCACTTCCCAGCCACCCTCTCGGCGCTTCCTCCGGGTGTTTCCAGGCAAATGAAAGGAGCGGGATTCGAGATCGAGATCGTAAATTATTTTGTTCAGCCTTCTGTCTTTTTTATGAAAATAAAATCCAACACTTTGTCATTTTTAATCACATAAGCAGACAATAAATCTAATTCCTATATTGATTTTTGTTCCAGAATCAAGTGATTTTCTGCAGTGTCTGTTGTGTTTCCGAGGCAGGGCAGATTGCGTGGCGATGAGGCTGGGTCTCCGCGAGCCAGGGCTTATCTGGAACACGCAGTTGATGGTGGACTTTGAAGTCTGACAGCAGAGAAGGGATTCTTCCTGGGTGGCAGGAAGTTCGGGTTTTGTCTAATTATCTTGATAATGGTCTCCACTGGGCCACCCTTGGTGTTCTAGGAAAGATGAAAGGTTTTGCTGGTGCTTTTAGGGATTACTGCCTTAGAAATTTATTTATTTAGCAAAATAAAATCAAATCAAAACGAATCAAAAAATGTGCTGATGCCAGGGGCCCGGATGGCACTGGGGGCGTTAGCAAGGGGAACGGGCCCACCATAAACACTAAGTTCCAGACTCGGGGCCTGCGCCGACCAGGAAGGGAATGGTAGGCGAGACCCACCTGGGAGGCGTCAGTTATGGCCAGTTACAGCGCCAAGGCCTCTCCCAAGCGCAGGCGATCCCTTTGCATCCTGCCGCACACCTGCCCCTCCGCTTTTTCAGAAACAGGGCTCATTTCCGTCGGTGCCAGATACACTTGGCGTCTTTCATATAAAAAGCTGTAGGTTCACAGACTCCCCCGGGCCTCCATCTAGGGAAGAGGGGTGGGGAAGGAAGGAAGAAAGCAGAAGAGAAAAATAAGAGGCGGAGAAAAGGAATGAGGAAAAGGAGGGAGGGAGGAAGGGACACGGAGAAAGAGAAGGAGGGGAGGGAAGGGGCTTGGAGATGAAGGGGCTGAAATGGAAGAAAGAAAACGGTGAGAAGGATGATGGCGGGAGAGCAGATTTTTAACAGACTTAATAAGGAAAATACACAAAATTACCCGGTTCCTCCGAGGGAAACTGGTTGCCCTTGTGCACCACCCGCCTTCTTCTGCCGCTGCCCATCTTCTCTTCTCCCTCTACGCACTGAATAAATGCCCCCGGCCTCCTCCACAGCTCCAAAAACCTAAACCCGGGGCGCGCTGCCAGGCGGGAACCGCCACGCACCTCCCTAGCATCCGCGGCACTGCCCCCACCCCGGGCTGCCAGGGCCTCCGCCTCCTGGCGCCGTAGACCCTGGCTGGGGGAAGGGGCCCGGTGGCTCTACGCCCAGCAGAGCGGGGGATGGGACCTGGGCTTGCTATTGACCCTGAGGCTCTGACCTTTCCTGCTGTCCGCCAGGATCAGGCTTTAACCTTTCCCTTCCCCGCTCTGGGCCCTCCCGGCTCTCGGTGGCCCTCTGCTAAGGAGAAAGGGTGGATATTTGCGGCTGATAGGGCAGGCGGCGCGGCCCAGACCCCACGCTCCAGAACCCGGAGCCCAGAGGATCCCGCGCTGCCTGGGCCCTGTTAAGCCGCCTGGCCGGGCATTGGATTTGGGGAGGCGCCGGGGAGGAGAGAACGTGCCTCCACAGTTTCCCGCCCCTGTTTGGAACACCCTCGCTTCCAGTAAAGCGTCCCCTCTCCTGCTCAGGCACCAGCCAACAAGGTGCATTTCGGGGATCCACGGGCGGCAGGCAACAGTGCAGATCCGCACCTGCGCCCCGCACAGAGCCAAAGCTGTTGACTCCTGACCACCTGCGGGTGCCAAAAGGAACCAGTGATGAAATCGGGCAAAGTCCCAGACCGCTGGGCCCCACTGACCTGACTCCCGGCCCCCGCCAGGACAGCAAGGACCAACCCCAAGCCCGCTCCATTCCACCCAAGTCCAAAAGCTTCTCCGACCGGCGTCCCAGAGGGCTCCCCCGCCGGGGACTGGGAGAGAGGGGGCGGCAAACCGGAGGCGGCTGCGGCGGGTGGAGGCCCCCAGTCCCCTAGCTCTCCGAGGCTTGGGGTTTTCGCGGTCTCCCCAGCTGGAGCCGGGGCCGCCAGGAGCCGAGAGCGTTGGGTTCAAATGCATCAAGGCTCTGAAGTCATTTATCCGGTTTCATAAATAATTTTCTTATTACACTTAAGTCCAATTCCTGCCCCCTTCCCGTTTTTATTGCGGGGTTTCAGTGGCTAAAAAGTTTCTAAGTCGGTGGGCCGTTGTTTTCCTTTTTCCATCATTAACATCATTAATATAAGCTATCAATAACCCTGTCGTTGGGAGCCGAGTTTCACGGTATTGATCCACGCAGCTATTCATCTCTGCCATGCAAGACACGGAATAATTTTCGCATTACAGTAGCTTGGATTTGCTTTTAATTCATATTTAAAGCTGCAACCGGCTCAGTGGAATGCTCTGCGAAAGACTAGAGGCGCCTAATTAATAATAAGTTAGAAACGAAGGAAGGCACCGGCGAATAAATAATTAATACAGACATCTATGTCTCTTTGAATATTGCTCCTTTAAAAATTTAGACTTACCAGGACCATACTGTAAGTCTGCAATTTATATTGCGGGGATGATTTAAGAAAGCTATTTTTTTTCCTTGAAATACAATACTAAATTATTTACAGTGTTTTGCAAACCTAAGTTCCTTCATTAGCCAGCCCCTCTGGTTTATTCCTTCCAGGTGGAAAATACCATTTTTAAAAAAAAACTAATCATAATAAGAATCATCAACTTCTGACATGAACTGCCAGCTGAGTTTTGTTTCTGATGGCTTGAGTAGGGGGGCAGGATGGTGGGAGAGCGAGTGTGGGGGTCCCTGTAGGTCCCCAGCCCTAGACAGCTGCTGGCAGCTGCCTTGATTGAGGTTTTGTTATAGACAGAAAACACCAAAAACTATAGTCATTGGCCAGTGACTTGGGGCATCCACTGGTGCTGCAAGGATGCATTTAAGGTTACTCGGGGGTCCTTAAATAGCCCCAGGAGACAGGGATCTAGGATTTGGAGGGTCCTGGGTTCTCCCCATGGCTTAAAAAATTAGGGATTTTTGGAGAAGGGCTATTTAAAGCCAAGATCAGATTCCTGACTAGCTAGGATTACAGTGGGCTAGAGGAGAATAACATTCAAGGAGATAGGAGTGACTGAAAATCGGAGGAGGTTTTTGTGTGAGAGACACTAGGATTTGTTTGCAATGTTGTTAGCAATATTGATTTTTTTTTTTGTTACTTGGATTAATGTATGTTAAACAGGAAAATGCAAGCATTAGTCAAGTACATTATAATCATCTATCGTTGAGAGCAAAGTTTCTTAGATGGGTGGCAGAGACCTGGGACTTGGAGGTAGTTCCCAGGGCTCCCCGCCTTGTAGCCTGGGGTCCGGGCAGTGTGGGGAGAAGGAAAAGGCTTTGCCTCCAGCTCACTCTGGCTCTCCCCTTTTTTGGAATTATCACCTCATTTTTAAGCAGCACAATACCTAGGTTCAGCACCTGCCTGTCTGTGGAGCCAACCAATTAGAAGAACCAAGGGGACAGAGGTGTTCTCGACCTCTGGGGTCCCCAAGGCTCCCCACCCAACCTGCCCATCAGCCCTGCCTCCAGGTCTGTAGTCCTGGGTGACCACCCTTTCAACCTTCTGGGATCTCAGATTTGGGTTGGAGGCTCCTTGCAGCAGAGGGCCGGGCGTGGCATACAACTCCCTGCCTTCCCTCACCCAGACAAAGACACACACAGGGACACACACCTGTTTGTCCAGAAAAGGACACAGGAAGGGGAGGAAGACTAGAGCAGCTGTTAAGGAGCATCTGGATACCCCCTGTCCCCACTTCCCTCTTCAAGCCTGGAACCCTGGGAGCTGGTCCCCCCAGAGTGGGAGGCTGAAGTCCCCACCACCACCACAGCAGTCCGCCAGAACGTTCCCTGTTACCTTCCCCAAAGCCGGCAAGCCCTGCTGCCCTGCCTGGCCCCCGGGGGCGGGGGGGTAGGAACCAAAGCCAGTCTCTTGGCTTTTCCTCTTTACCCCCTCTTTCCCGACCCGGGTCACCCCATTTCTGGACCCGGAGACGCACGCAGCAGAACTCGCCGAAAAGATGAAGGTCTTTGCTGGGCTCCACAGAAACGAAAGGGCAGGCGCTTGGGTTTTGATTGGGTTCAGGAAGGGGCGGCGGGGTGAGAGTTCAGGAAAAAGGCCACTGGGCGCTTGGCGACTCCATAATCCTACGCCTGGATGGCGCTAGGGCCAAAAGGCAGGCGGCTGACCCGGAGTCCCCAGGGTCCGGATCCCGCAGGCTGGTTCTCATGCCAGCTAAGGATAGGGGTGAGGGGAGGTGAGGAGGTCAAGACCTGGAAGGACACGACAGGGCCAGAAGGGCAGGAGAAGGCGGCAGCGCGTGCCAAGTGCGCGGTGGGTGGAGGGACCACGAGGAGGCTTGCCCTGGAGAAAGAAAAGGCCTGATGCTAGCCGAGCAGGCCGGGCAGTGAGGCGCGGGCGAGGGATGGGGAGCGCAGAACCCTGGCGTTTTATTTTTAAATCTTCTAGGTGTCTGCGGGTCAAATAAAGACAAGGGCGGTAACGATTATTCTGTTAAATCTATGGTACTTGACTGCGCAAACACTAATTGATTAGCCACCAAAATGATTTGTTTAAAGAGTTTTCCTTCCCAAGTGTCGCTGCTGCTCTCGGGCCGGGCCCGGCGTTCCCCGGCGCGGTCTGGAGAACACCGCCAAGTGGGCGGTGCGCCCAGGGCCGCCGAGCCCGCCAGCGGCGGAGGGTGCCGTGGCAGGTTCACGCCCGCGGACCCGGGGCTCCCGGCTGCGCAGGGACCAGCGAGCCGCGACTTGAGCCCTTCCTCATCCCTCCAGGGCGGGCGCGCAGCGGAGGGCCGTCGTGCACCTGGAGACCGTCTCGCCCTTCGCCTGGCCTCACTTGGGTCGCTTTGAACCAGGCCCCCTCCTTTTCCCGCCCTGCTGTCCCTCCAGCTTCAGCCTTGTCACTCTCTCTTCTCGCGCGCCGCTCGTCCAGGGCAGACCCGCAGATGGGCAGGCGCCCGAAGATGAGCCGCTCCAAATCTGGAAAATTCCTCGCTCTAGGCGGCCTGAGCCAACCTCCTTAGTTACACACTTCAACGATATAAAGTTGGGCCCAAAAAAGAGAAAAGCTACTGAAAGGATGGCGAATGATGGTCAGCTCCCCCAGAGGTGGGCAGTCGGTGGCCAGAGAGTCATTTGGGAACCTCGAACCCCTGCCTCAGCGCCACAGCGGACTTCTCCCCACAGTGCTCTTGGCTTGAACCGTCCAAAGGCCCTCCGCCAAGCGAACTCCCGCCAGAACGAGTCTGACCCCGGAACAAGCCCTCCTAATTGGAGCGAGGGTGCAGGACAGCTAGCTATGCCCAGGATGGTAACCAGAGGCACTCGCAGAGTGGCCGGACGTCCTCCGAAGGCTTCGAGATCGCCCTCGCAGCTCCTGGACCCGTATCGCAGCGGAATGCTCAGGAGCCACCAGCTCTCCCGCAGGTCCTCTTTGAGAAGTGGGGAAAAAAAGGAAGTGCAAAATTGCTGAGTTAGAAAAATATATTTTTCATGAGCCAAGAAACAGGATTTAAGAAGGAAAAAAAGTTAACAGATGAAGAAAAACTACACACTACATAGGAGGTTAAAGACTGAACAGGGGGGCTGGAATAATTGGTTATCACTTCCAAGGATAAATCTTTGACTAATTTTAAAAATGGTTTTCAATAGTGAAACACCAGGCCACCTTCTTCTAGATTTCCTGAGGTTCTCTTCTAAGTCAACAATATTCTCAAAATTTCTCCTGCGGTGGGAGACTGCACAAGGAGACAGGAGAGCTTGGCAGGAGGCATCCAGGACCAAATCCTCTACCACTAATTCCCAAGTGCTCCACTGTGGCCAGATCCCTAAGAAGTGGTTCCTCACCCTGAGTGTAAGTCTAGCCTGGCTACAAGGCATGAGAAATGCTGGCAGGCTGTGAAGGGGTCAGCCTCTCCCTGGTGCCTTAGGTGAGGGAATGTACCCTAGAACCTGGGATTGCTGTTTGTGAGGCCAAGAAATGAGAGGGGGGCATTTGATGGCTCAGAGAGGCTAGAAACATTTCTTCAGAATGGTCCTGAAAACTGAGACTGGGCCATATGTTACGTCTCTGACTCTGAGACTGATGGAAGGCTCTCCAGAACCTTCTGTGGCCAGCACTGGGAGGAACAGTCTTATTCATCATTTTTTCTTTTCTGAGCCTGGTGTGGTTGCATGGCAAGCTCCAGCCTACCCAGCAAAAGGATTGCACCTGTCCTCCCCACCCCCTAAGGCTCTTTTCCTGTTATTTACAAAATAAACATTGATATCTTCCTTTCCTGAAAATACTGCCAGCAATGAGCATCCAGTTGATAGTCTTCCACTTAAAATATATATATACTTGTATGTAATTGTTTCATTGTTAATTGTTATTAACTTGTATGTAATTGTTGGTTGATATTATTTTTTTCTTTAAACACTGTGCAGCTACTCCAAATCTAAGCAGCTAATAAGTAATAATACACCTTGACCTACCAAATTTCAAGCAATCGTCCCTTGCGCTTTCATTCCTTCACGCACCCAGAGTGAATCACCTGGGTGCTGAGGCGTTGTGCTGGGCACAGGATTGGGAAAAGGAGAGGGACAAAAAGTAATCCCACCCAGCACCCCTTCCCAGACCATTCCCTCTGCTCCCAGAGCAACCGCGGGGTGGGGGTGGGGGGATGATCCCAGCCCTCTCCTAACCAGTGCACACTCACCTGAACTAGACCTGAGAAGAGCGTCCTTCCTACACATCCCACATCCTGAGGAAGAGGGAAATTGGCTGAGAGGTCAAGAATATGCCATTTCTGATTGAGAAATCACTGCAACTCAGTTAACTATGGGAAAACAAAGATTAAATAAAAGGTATGCATAGCCAAGAAAAATGAGGGAGATTTGCAAACTAAAATAATCCTGCACTTGCATTTTTAAAAATGTTTTAGAAAAAAAAAAGTCAAATGAAACATTAAACTGAACCAGCCCAGCCCTTACTAAATTTGTGCAAATCTTTCCCTTGCTCCCCCCCCCTTTCTTAAAATCCCTGGGGGGGAGGGGTTGAGCTCACCTGATCCCAGCCCCCTTCAGGTGGCTTCCAGAGGTTCAGCTGGGAGCTGCCAAACAAGGAGGCTTCCCAGATCAAGTCCCTAATTAGTGATACGAAGAGAAAACCATGAACAATTTGTGCACTTGGTGGTATTTACTTCTTGCTTTCTTTTAACAAACTGCCTTTTGGGAAGACAGTTGTCATAGGGCAAATCAATCATTTCAGCAGGATTAAAAATATGGGGGGTGCGGGGTATGCACAGGGACACAGAGCTGAGCTCAAAGGCTGATGCTACTTAACTCATCATTGGGTCTCAAAGGAGAGCCCAGCCAAATGTATACCTTGTAGAAGAGGACAAAAACAATAAACAAGAATAATCTGTTTTATGCTTTTGTATACAGATAGGAGTTTAAACAGAGTAACTTTGTTTTCTGAGTTCCTTTATGCTAGTGTCATTTTCCCAAAGGCCTTTTCCTCTCCAGGGGCCCTAAATTCTTAGCCCTTCACTGTGCAAGTAAATATGAAGCCCACTGAGACTTCCCTTTGCAGGGCCTCCACACACATTGGGGTTGGGGAGGAGTGTGTCTGGGGCTGAAACTAGCTGTAGTACCCAGTTCCTGGGCCACAGCCACTTTCAAGGATGTCCTAGTGACAATACCCACTCACCTTGACCTCCCTGGTTCATGACATTGCTCTCAGATACGGGCCTGCTCCTGCCTTAGCTGATGGGGACCTCTCCCCAGGGGTTGTTGAGCTCAAGCCTTTGTCCTGAGGATCCAAGGGCCACCACAACCAGCGATGCCAGACCTGGCCTCTGCTGGGAGTGCTGGGAGCATTTGCAGTGGAGACACGGCTGGTGGGCTCCAGCCCAGGGCCCCAACAAACAAATCTACAGACTGTGATGGGCCCAATGCAGGCCACACACATCATGTTCCACCTCTGGGTCCAGGAGGCTGTCCCCATTGTGACCACTGGTCGCCGGGGGCTGAGGCTCAGCACTGACCCGGCTGTAACTGCCAAGGACTGGACAATGGGCACATCTGTCCTTTCTCTGACGGATGAAAGCACCTAAGCAGACACGCTCTGCCTTTTGTTACGGATTTTTCCCCTTTCTTTCATCAATGAAAGGAAGCCGCACGGCATGTGGCAGCCGGGTGTAAGTGCCACTCTGGGAGCCTCCCCACGCGTCCCCACCAGGCCTAAGACCAGGTTCGATCCCGGACTGGAGCGTGACTGTGGGAAGGGCGTAATTACGCTCAAAGCTGAATTGATTTTCAAAGCTGGAGGCTTCTCTGGGGGACGCCGGGAAGAAGGTTTCCTCGTGGGCAGAACGGAGACCCGCATGCCTACGTCCACCCTGCCTGCCGCAGGACTGGCCGGGCAGCGGTCTCTGGATGCTGCTCCAGGAGGGCCGTGGGCACCCGGAAGTTAACGTAGAAACCCACCGGGGCGCTCGCTCCCCTCCCCACACCCGCCACGCGCCGAGTCAGCGGCAAAGCGGGCGCACAGCCTTAATTAGAAGCGGAGCGAGAGACGGACCCAGGCGGCCGGGGACAGCGAGGTATGGCCCAGATCGGGACCTCGGCTCTGAGCGCTCCTCTGTCTAGGGCGCGGATGAGGAAGGGTGGCCAGGAGGACGGAGGGTGCAGGGTCAGCGGCCACCGAGCTGCCTCGGGGCCTTTAAGATATCTGGACCATTGAAGGGTGGGGGAGTGCGGACCCTCGGCAGCGCGCCGGGAAATGAAGCCTCGCTGGCCAGGCGGATGGGCTGAGGACGCAGTCCCCCGGTCTGCGGGTCACCTGCACCGCGGAGAGAGAGGGGGCGACGGCTTTCCAGGCAGGGCGCGCCCACCGCGGTGGGAACCGGGCACTGGCGCCAGCCCACCCGCGCCAAGGGGGACGAGCGGGCCACGAGTCTCCCGACACTGTGGCGGCAGCACCAGGTCGCCTCCGCGCCTGTCTTTCGCACGTGCCCGCGGCTCCCAGGCCATCCGGTGCTGCCGGGGAGGCGCACGGCCCCCTCCTTCATTTGCACGGGGACGTCACGGGCCCGGGCGCGCGGGGACCGAGGGGGTGGGGCCGAGCCGCGCGCATGCGCCCTGCGCCCGGCGGGCGTGAGGGCGGGCCGCGGTGGCGGCGGCGGCGGCGGCCACGGCGGCGGCAGCGGCGGCGGCGGCGGGCAGCGAGCGAACCGCGGCCAGAGAGAGTCTGCAGCAGTAACCGAGCCATGGCTCGAGCTGGCGAGCGGCGAGGGCAGGCAGCAGCCGCGGCGGGCGCGCGGGCCGCGTCCGGGGAGCCAGGGGCCTCACAATTCTGAGAGGGGCGAGAGGGGGCTGAGGGCGGGAGGGTTAGGGGGCACCGCGCTCTCCCAACGGCGCGGATCGTTTTTTTGGAAATTAATATTAAAAAAAAGCCGAGGACGCAGAGGGGAAGGTGGGGGCAAGAAGGAAGGCGAGACACACACACACACACGCACGCACACACGCACAGAGACACAGAGCCCACAACGAGAGGAAGGCAGGAAGCAACATTCGCCGGCAGCCGATGTGAAGACCGGACTCCGTGCGCCCCTCGCCGCCTCTGCCCGACCACATCGATGTGGTGTCCGCCGCCCGTTCGCCCGGATCACGATGAACGCGCAGCTGACCATGGAGGCGATCGGCGAGCTGCACGCGGTGAGCCATGAGCCGGTGCCCGCCCCGGCCGACCTGCTGGGCGGCAGCCCCCACGCGCGCAGCTCCGTGGCACACCGCGGCAGCCACCTGCCCCCCGCGCACCCGCGCTCCATGGGCATGGCGTCCCTGCTGGACGGCGGCGGCGGCGGCGGCGACTATCACCACCACCACCGGGCCCCCGAGCACAGCCTGGCCGGCCCCCTGCACCCCACCATGACCATGGCCTGCGAGACTCCCCCAGGTATGAGCATGCCCACCACCTACACCACCTTAACCCCTCTGCAACCGCTGCCGCCCATCTCCACCGTCTCGGACAAGTTCCCCCACCATCACCACCACCACCACCACCACCACCACCCGCACCACCACCAGCGCCTGGCGGGCAACGTGAGCGGTAGCTTCACGCTCATGCGGGACGAGCGCGGGCTGGCCTCCATGAATAATCTCTATACCCCCTACCACAAGGACGTGGCCAGCATGGGCCAGAGCCTCTCGCCCCTCTCCGGCTCCGGTCTGGGCGGCATCCACAACTCCCAGCAAGGGCTCCCCCACTACGCCCACCCTGGCGCCGCCATGCCCGCCGACAAGATGCTCACCCCCAACGGTTTTGAAGCCCACCACCCGGCCATGCTTGGCCGCCACGGGGAGCAGCACCTCACGCCCACCTCGGCCGGCATGGTGCCCATCAACGGCCTTCCTCCGCACCACCCCCACGCCCACCTGAACGCCCAGGGCCACGGACAGCTCCTGGGCACGGCCCGGGAGCCCAACCCTTCGGTGACCGGCGCGCAGGTCAGCAATGGAAGTAATTCAGGGCAGATGGAAGAGATCAATACCAAAGAGGTGGCGCAGCGCATCACCACCGAGCTCAAGCGCTACAGCATCCCGCAGGCCATCTTCGCGCAGAGGGTGCTCTGCCGCTCCCAGGGGACCCTCTCGGACCTGCTGCGCAACCCCAAACCCTGGAGCAAACTCAAGTCCGGCCGGGAGACCTTCCGGAGGATGTGGAAGTGGCTGCAGGAGCCGGAGTTCCAGCGCATGTCCGCGCTCCGCTTAGCAGGTGAGCCAGCCCTGAAGCTGGGCGCACGCGGGGATGCCGGGGACCAGGCAGCCCAAGGGACCAAGGGAGGGAGGGAAGGAGAGAGGGCCAGGCGCATTTCATCTTGCCTCCTCCTTTCCTCCAGTTGGAGGTTCACGGGCTCGAAGGGGCCCGCGTGCGGCTGCGGGAGACGACCGCCTGCCTCCTCCAGTTCTCTGCGCCTTGGGCTTTGGAAGGCTCTGGGAGCCCAGCCGCTCGGCCTCGGTGATTGCAAGAACGCATTTGTGCCCGGAAGGGCGCACAGCCCAGGGCTCAGAGAAGTCCGCGCACCCGGCGACACGCGCGGTCTGTGCGCCGCTTTTCGGTTGAGCGCTCGGGGTTCGGGAAGAGGGAAGCGACGCGTGCGTGGAACTGCGTGCGGCTGCTACGGGGCCGCTACTCCTTGGCACACGTCCGGCCCTGGGCAGCAGTGTGCCGGGGCTACCCGTCTGGGTCTGGCTGAACTCGCTGCGTTGACCATCTCTGAGGTCTTTTCATGGGCGCCGGCGTGCTCCGGGGAGCCACGCTCTGAAAGTTTGGGCAAACGTTCCGAAGCCGCGGGGGCAGCAGGGGAGGGGGGAGGTGTCACGGACGCTGCCTGTTACCATGCACTCCGCGAGTGGAACGGGTTTTGCGGAGGATAAGGAACCAGGCAGGCAGTGCCGAAGTCCGGCACAGGCGGCACAGCGATAAGAGAGTTGCCAGCCAACGCAGGGACCGCCTTCGCTGCCCACTCGCTTAGGACTTTGCATTTCGTTTTATTCCTCTTTGTGATCCCCCCCCCCTCGTCTGGATTCCGGAGCAGGATGGTGGGGGTGTGTAAATGACCTCCAAGTCTGAAAGCCAAGCTGAGGGCTCGCGCCCAAACCCTGAGCCTTCCGCGGGAAGGCACCCACGGCGCTGCGCAGACACTGCGCTGGGTTCCCCAGGCGGCCTACGGGCCCATGGGAGGGCTGAGGCCAGCCTGAGAAGCGCCGGGGATTTCAGGCGGATTCCGTGACCCACTGAGGGTGGAGGACCTAACGGGAGATAGAGCCGAGTGCAGCGGAGGGCGGACTGGGTTTCCTGGGACCCGCGCGGAGCTTGCCAAGTTGAGTGACTTCGGGGGTCTGCGCCCCACCACCACCCCATCCTCATCTCAACTGGGCGCCCATGCCTGAGCCTCAGCAAAGAGAAAGGCAAAAGCCGGAATGAGGGTTTGTTAATTAACTGATCGTTCTCCATTAATTCGTCCCTGGAGAACGAGAGGCAGTCAATCCGCCCTGAGCCGGGGGCACTGAGCCGTTTCACAGTCTAAAATCAAAGCGCAAGGCCGGAGCCCCCTCCCCCACTCCGTGCCTGCCAATAAGAAGCCAGGCTGGAGGCTGGTGCCCGGGAACCGGCGCTTACAGCCCAGTGCGACCCGAAGCGCTCCTTGGGGCCTGGGGCCTGTGTCTTGCCAGGGCTTCCAGCCCAGCTCCGAACTCTATTGCCGCGGGAAAAGTCCTAATGCTGCCGGCACCCGGGCTGCAGAGGCATGGGGGTAGGCGCTGACCGAGAAACCCCAGGCCGCCGAGGTTCGGGAGAGGCTGGGGCATAGAAGCTGCTTTCCTTCCGACTTCTTCTTTACCCAAGCAGTCCCCGAGAAATGTGGCAAGGAGGTTGACCTAGTGAAGGGTAGCCTGCACCCCATGATGCCACTTGATCCCAACTTCAGGGACTCTCCTTGCCCCACTGCCTTCTGTCATCTACAGACTACCGGGTTCTGTTCAGACACTGCCCTCAAGCCTTGGAAACCCGGCCTCACACCCTCTGACCTCCAAGCTTGGAGACCCGAACTTCAGGGACCCCGCTGGAGGGGAGGCACCCAAGGTCTGCCTAAGAGCTGGGTGTTGGGTAGCTGCTCTGGGGACCCAAGAGGTCTCCAGAGGGGCCGCTTCCGTAGCCCCCAGCGGCGCCTTATGGTGAGCCATGCTGCCCTCGGCCCAGGCACGTGGTCTTTTCCTCGAAAAAGTGGGAACTCTGAAACCTGGCTGGGATGTCGTCTCTTTCAGTTGTGTTTCTTTGATTTTCAGCACAGAGGGCTGGGACGAGCATGCCTGTGTCCATCAGGGCCTTATGCAAGGAACCTGGAGCAATCCCGCAGCTACAAAAACCACCATTTCCTTCTAAGTCTCTCATTAACATTGTCTTTAAAAAAAAAAAAGTGAAGTCGTTTTTCTGAGCCCTCCAAATGATCAGTGCATTCCCTGAGTAGTTACAGGACACCTTGGCCCTGGCAGCAGAAGCTTAGTGCCTGCTCGCCCCCGCCCCCAGCTCCCACTTGCCGAGGTGCCCCTTGCAACTTTGCTGGGGCAAATGTCCATGTGCACATCCATAGGGGCCAGTGCTCACAGAGGTGGGAGCATGGCTTTTCCAGGTCCCTGTCTGTGTCCCCGTGCCACAGAGTCCAAACACTCTGCCATAGGGACGCCTTCCCCTCCTGAAATTACAGGCTGGTGGAAGATGGGTGAGAGGAGGAAACTCACCAAATTAACTACCTTTTTTTAAAAAAAATCAGTATGTTCTCTCCATGTAATCCTTGCTGCTGCCCCCATTACAGAGCACACTGCTCCTGGTCCCAGGTAGGGTGGGGGACTGGGCTGGGCTGTGTGGGTAGGTGCCCCGCCTCTGACGTGGGCGCCTATCAAGACGCAAGGAGATTAGTTTCCAATTAAAGATTCCAGAAGGCTTCTGCGGTAACTGCCGGCACAGAAGAGGCTGCGACGCTCACCCACCCACCGCGTCGGATTCCCGAGGCAGCAGCGCAGCAGGCTGGAGGTTCAGGCGGGGGATGGGGGGGTACTGGGCCACTCTGACCTTGCCCAACTTGGAGAACAGGACACCTCCAAACTGCATGGGGGTGAGGGGTGCCCAGCTGGGCCTCCAGCACTGGGGCCTGCACCCCCTACCTGTCCTGTGTTTGCCTCCAGCACGACCTGCAGCAGACGCTGGGCTTGGGGGAGAGGGGAGGCAGTCCTGAGAAAGTCCTGCCCAACCCAACCTGGGCCGTGTTTGCCTTGAGTGGCCTTGCGGCCTCGCTGATTGATAACTGGCCCTGAGCAAGTCCATTTGCTTTTTGTTAATGTTTATCCCGGCAGGTGACATTTCAGCTGTCCCCTGCAGGAGTGCCATGCTGGGCCATAGAACAGTACTTCCTCACTCTGCGAATACTCCTGGTTGGGGAGAGAAGCCAGGACTGGGCGTATGGGACATGGGAGCCAGCAGGACTGCGGGGGCCCAAGAGTGGGAGGAGAGGGCGCCAGGCGCTCTGCTGTCCCTGCGCTTGGCCTCCAGGCGCCACACATCCCGAGTCGCGCAGCTGCTCACCGCGCTGTCAGCGTAAACAAAGGGCCAGCGGGGCGCGCCCGACCGTGTCCGCCTCCAAGCCTGGGAGCCAAGGGGGCTGCCTGAGGGGTGCGCCTCTTCCGAAAGCCTGGGGTGGTCTCCTCCCAGTGTTGATCGGGAGAGACGGAGCAATCCAAGAGCCTGCTGGGCCGAAGGGTGGCAGTGCGCTGGGGTAGTCCATGGGGACACATACATACACACACACACACCTGCCCTTTTCAAAACCAAAAGGTATGGCTCTTGGGGACAGTCTCCAGAAAGCCAAGCATCTTTCTCACAGCCCGTGTCTGCCCCTTTGAGGGTGTGGGACAATACTTCTTTCTGTGCAGTGCCCATTAGGGAGCACAAACCCAACGAGGCCAGGAAGGTGGTGGCATGGGGTGAAGACTGTATGGGGGAAACCTGCTTGGGGCTGGTGTGTGTGTGTGTGTGTGTGTGTGTGTGTAGAAGGGTCCCCTGTCGACTGCCCCCCCCCCAGGAGGCCCGATGGCTTTTGTTTGTTGACCTTGGTGTCGTCGCAGCTAGGATGACTGCCAGAGACAATAAACTCCATGGCCTGTTGAGGAGGTATCTGGCTGTCCCACCAGCAGGTGCAGCCCTGAGTGCCTTGAAGAGCGATGCCAGGAGCCCGAGCCACCCCTCTGCCCCAGGGCACGGCGTTCACTGGAGACCCAGCTCAGCTATCTCCGCCTGCCACGGACGCTTGGGTCGGACGGTGCTGACAATAGCACAGCTGTGTTGTAGCAGCAAAGCGACTCATGAGCGCGTCTTTCTTGCTCTCTAAAGCCCAGAGCGCGTCTGTCTTTCTCTTCAGGTCTTGATCCCTCTGTGCGCCAAAGGGAGCTGGATTCCTGTGTCCTGATTCCCTCTCTTTGAGTTCACCTGCTCTGGGCAGGCGAACTGGATGAGCGGCGGAAGCCGCGTGCGCCCCCTGCAGGCCGCGAGGCCCGGTGCCAAGCGAGTGCCTGTTCAGCCCGCTGCAAGAGAGGAGGAATCCGACCGCGTCTTTGTTTTTAGAACCCGGCAGTCCTGGTGATTTTCAAGACGACGACCGTTTTGATAGCAACAGGGTCTGGGGAAGGAAGAGGAGATCCAGAGGCACTGTTGAGGTCCCTACCGATGCCTGAATGTTACTTCTACTGATGGAGGTAACATTTCCGTCCCCACAAAGTATACCCCAACTCTAACCTCCGCAAAGGAGACATGCTTTTGGATTGTCTGTCCGAATTGTACTTTTACTGGCTTCTTGTTGTTATAGAAAAGCAGGGGCAGTGTAGAGAAGGTGACCCTGGCAGTGTGAAGTCAGAGGTTGGGGCTGAAGGATTAGTGGCTCCTTTGTTTCGTGGTTTCCCCTTCCAGCTAACTGACAGGAGTCGGGAGGCAGTCCCGAGGCCTTGAGCTTGGAAGCCTTTGTTTCCTTCCGGGTGCGGTGGGTGAGAAACCAAGGGGAGGCGGCCGAGCCTGGGGCTCCAGGCTCGGCGTCAGGACCCTGGACAGGGCGCCGCCGCGGAGTCGCCCAGCCCAGTTCCTGGCGGCTAGGATACTTTGCCTAAGCTGCAGGGAGAAAACGGAAATTCACCGCAGATACTCAGAAACTTGTGTGTGATATTCACGAGCTCGTCAGACAAATGAGAAAATACCAAACCGCGTCGATCAGATGAGTGATCTTTCGGTCCCTTCACTGCAGCTTTGTGTGTGCGTCCGGGTACACGTGCACACCTGCTTCTGGCATCAGAATTGGTGTCCCTGTGGGTGTGACAGAGGTTGGATCATTAAGCTAAAACGTTCAATTCAGTCCCTTTGATCCGTGCTGGGGAAAATCTATAGTCATCTCTAATCTACGAGGTCTTTAAGGAGGTTGTTACTCGGGTTGTTTTGATGTCATCATTTCCACATTCCTGGCAAATTCAGCTAATCAAACAGAGGCTGCTACGCAAAGTTCTCAGAGGAAATCGTTCTTACAGGGCATATTGGTAAAATGTATTCCTGATTTTCTTTTAAGAAAGAAAATCCTCAAGTCTAAGAAAGGTGAGTAATTAAAGAGGAGGCTCTCAGCTTCCATGGTTAGAGGCCTTGTCCTCCAGCTGAGTACTCTGTGGACTGTCTATATGGGAATATTTAAAGTTGATATTTTAACTCAACCAAAGATCCTTGATGGATGGAATGAGAAATGACTAGTTTCATTTCAGTCCTCACGACAGCAGCAGGATTCCCCACTCTTGACAAAATTGAACGGCCCCCAACCTCGGGAACCAACAGAAAGAGAATCTTATTGGAGTCCTGTTGCCAGTGGATACACCTCTCATAAGGCTGCAGCAAAGTATTCAACAAATATTCATTTGATGTTGTTTTCATTATGTCTCTATTTAAATAAGATTAATAATCCCCTTTGGGAGGAAAAAGCCACCTTATCTTTTATCAATAAGATTTTATGGCTTTTTATTGCAATAACTGCATGCTAGTACTAATAAATGCTAATACTAACAGGACGCTAATACTAATAGTAATAAAGCTTAGTTTCCCCTGAGATTATACGATTGGGCTAGGTGACTAGACCAATCACAGAACAACCTGAGGATTTTGATGACAATATATAAATAGCTTATCATATATGTCCCTCCCAATAAATGATACATTATTATAAAATTGAAACAAAATCTAGAAATTTTCTTCTCCTTTCGTAGTAGCTTCTGAGTAGAACCAGACCCTAAAGTACAGCTCATCAGATTTGTCACAGCCATCGATTAGGAAGGAGCTAAAAGTTTGTTGTGCATGTTTTATCTGTTGAATGTTGTGGTAGGAACATCGATAGTCTCATTTAATTACTCACCAGCTATGCTAGTGGCTCTCAAATCCTACACATTGGAATCACTTGTCTTCGAGACATTGAAGACAAAAAGAAAAAATGATGTCTTGGGCATGGGGATTTTTAAGAACTTTAAGGTGAATTTTATGTGCAGAAAAGTTTGGGGCACCCCTAGACTACATGGAAGTTACCCTTTCCTTTCCTTGGCACTCTCCTCAGTGAAGTTTAATAGTTTGCCTGGGCAACATGGCTGAACAACACTGGTTCCTTGAGCTCAGCTTTCCCAGTTCAAAACCCAGAACCTTCTTACCCTCCAACCCAGGCTTCTATTACCAGTATGGGTCCACCAGGTCAGTGGCAGCAAAATGTGGAAATGTCTGATAAACACCAAATTTAGAAAATCTCTGCATAATGAAGTTCTTGAAATTAGAGAGAGAGTATGTGTGTGTATCTTGCCTCTGGGGCTCTCAAATGGAGTTACTTATGGAAACTTATTTCTTTTTTACTCAAGACTTATAAGAGAGCTATTTTATTGCTCTCCTTTGAAGAAGCAGCCAGAGGGAATGTAATGGAGCTAGACGTGCAACCCAAGTCTCCCTTTCCATTTGTTCACTTAAACAATTATTGATGTGCAAGACACATCTCATTAGATGTGGGTAGGGCTGGTCCATTGGGACCCATGCCTGGAGGAGGGCCCAAGAGCCCAGATCCTCCCAGACTTTCCGGCATTGGTGTTCTGATCAGGGCTTGGGTAGCGCTTACATTTCTTGGCTCTACATCAGGGCCTGCCTCACCATTCCAAAGCTTGCCCATTACTCATGTTTTAGGACTCCACACAAAAAATATATTGAATAAAACTGTATGTGTGTGTGTGTGTGTGTGTGGAGAGAGAGAGAGAGAGAGAGACAGTGAGACAGTGATAGAATGACAGACAGACAGAGGCAGTTGTCCAGAGGGCAACTTACAATTTCCTCAAACCCTGCAAATTTCCAGTCACCCACGCGTTTCTCATCTTCCTTTGCATATGCTAAGGAGTAGTCAGGATCAGCAGTTTCTGAAATCACTGCTTTCGTTTTCACATCTGGTGATGATCTCATAGTCCCAAAGAGAGGTTATCGGAGGAACACAATAAACTGTGTGCTTTTCGCTTTCTTTCCTGTCGTCTTCTAAAACAGATCAATGGGGAGAATTAAATAAACAAACGAAGGAAGCACGCCACCTAGTGACCTCCGTGCTCACTGCAGGTCCCGCAACTGGAGTGCGTGCGAGGAGTGGCTAAAGCGATTCAAGTATTGATGGAGTCACAAAAATCGTTCATTAAGGCAATTTAATCTTTGCTATTAAATGTCCTTTCAATTCATTTGGGGTAATTAAGATGCAGTTAAAGTGATTAAATTCTAATTACTTATGCTAGACAAAGACATATTTGTCACACTAATGCGGTTAACTAAGGACTCAGAAAGAAAGTTAACATTTACTTCAAATGATGCAACTGGAAAAATCAGTTCCTCTTTTCATCATTAATCCAGTGAGCTGGGTGATTATGTAATGGTGCTACAAGCTCATTAAATAGGGGAAGTACTGATTAAAATGACTGCTAGGAGGAAACTTGAAGTGTTTCAGAACCGTTTGGTCAGCATTTCTAGGCAAAATTACTCAGAGTTCTTTCCCGGTGGAGACCCCCAACCCCCAGAGATGGACAGCCCCTGAGTTTTAGCCTGACACTAAAAAGAGGCATGCCTCACAGGATGCTTGCTTTATCAGCCTACAGAGGCTGTTAAACCAAAAGGGTTTGTTTGTTTTCATGATGAAGGGGTTCTGGGATGGAAAGCATGGAGGCAGGTGGGCAGGTATGGGAGGAAGAGAGTTCCTAAAGGGAGCGGCCCCAGAATGAGCATTTCCCCTGCAGGTTTCAGAGGCCACCTTGTGTCCCAGGAATGCCCTTCCTGCTCCCAGTTCCTATCTCACTGCTCTGGATGGACAGGGACAGACTGCCTGCACAGGACTGTGCCACATTCGATTATTATGCACATTCTGACACCTGCCTGGCACCTCTGCTACCAACCAGTCTCTTGTCAGTGTTGTAAAAACCAGCTTCGGTTCTAAACTTCCAGAGCACCGAGGCTATTTTGCCAGTCTCCACATACAGATGCATTTAAACTTGGAGAATTTTTGCCTTCCTCACACAAATGACTTTGAAAGGAGGTGCCTAGTGTTTGCCTGGTAGGGGCCAAAGGAAGGCAGTAGGGTGATCCAAGGACAAGAATGACCCGTGTGATAATTGGGGATTATTTTTTCTGGGAGACTCGCATCTTTTTAGTAGTTAAATTGGCGAGTTGAAACCAGGATTGCGGAGGTGATATCTTCCCCCTGTTTATCCCCTTGAATAATACTATCCCTGATCACTTACTTCATCAGCAAAGGAGCTAAGGTTAGCAAATCCATCAGTCACTTAAGTAAAACAACCACCTTCTAAAAATAAGTTGGTCGGTTTGAATACTTACTGACTCATTGCAGTCTTAAATTACTAAGAAAATAAAGCCTCTGGATTAAGATTCCCGCGCCCTGGAGGAAGGTTCTTGCAGTAATTAGCTCTCAGATCTTGTCAGGGAATTCAGCCTTTCTGGGCCAGCCTCCTTCAGTGGAAAATGAAGGGTTTGGCCCGAGGCTCCCTTCCAGGCCACACCTTCTGTGAGTGGTGGCCTCAGTGATGACTGCGCATCCTCATGAAGCCCAGCTGTACCCGGGTGTCTTATCTCAGTTTACAGCTTTGTCCCCAACATCAGGACTCAGCAGGCCAGGCTCCCCTCTCAGGAGGTCAAGTGAACATAGGTGATGCAGTCAGAAGTGCTGCCTTCTGGCACAGAAGCACCTGTGTCCCTGTAACACAGTTGCTGGCAAAGATAGGGACCATTAGAAGCTCTTACGCACTGCTGCCAGGCTTGTAAATTGGCAAACTTGATTTAAGAAACTGATTTGGCTTCATCTTATAACCCTGGACCTCCACATATCTAGCAGTTCTACTCACTGGTACCTACTTGTATTTTAGATAAACTCACAAATACTCCTAGAGATGTGAAAAGACTAAAAATAGAAAAATTATTCCTAGAGAGAAGAAAACACCTGGAAACACCCTAAATGTTCACTAACAAGGAATGCATACATAGATCTTGATGCAGTCATGTAGTGCAATAGTGTACTGTGAGGGCAAGATTGAGCCACAGTTATACACGGCATCGCTAAGTCTTGGGAAGAATATTGAGCTTTTTTTTTTTTCAGTTAAAACTGTAGAAAACCACATCAGAGCAAAGCCATTTTTTATGAAGCGCAAAAGCAAGCAGCACTGAACAGCTCATTGTTTAAGATGCATAGATGTGTGCAGAAATTACTTTTTAAAAGCCAGAATAATACAAAATCAGGAGAGTGCTTACCTTTGAAAGGGAAAGGTCAGAGATCAGGAGCGAGAACCAGGTGTAGCATCACAAGACAGCGAACTTTCTAGTTCTTTTCTTGGGCGGCAGCCTCATAGGTACTTTTTGTTACTGTGCTTCTGATGTTACATACACTACATATGGTTTTGCAAGCAGCAGCTAGTTTTTTAACTTTTGATTTTGGAGAGGAAGAGATGGGTTTTGTCTCGTTCTTCAACTCAATTTGGCGCAAACCAACCCCAGGACATTTTGCATTGCAATTTAGGCAAGTCCTCACCCAGTAACAAAATGTCAGCAACTGTTGAGAGGGTGTGGGAAGTGAAAGAGGAAATTGCATTGATGTGGAAAGAGGGGTTAAATTCTACATTCACTGGAGCACCTGCTACAGCAGACTCTGTGCTCAGGACTGGGGATGGAGGGTTCAACACATTTGTCCTTTGGGACTCCCAGGCTAGTGAGGTAGAGAGCCACCATAGAGTTGTTCACTTGAGATGGGGTGTGTGTGTGTGTGTGTGTGTGTTCTGGGAAAGTGAAGCTTAGAGTGGGATGAAGGGATAATTGTGAAGATCAGGAGGAGGAGGAGGACTAGGGTCCGAACTGGAAGAAGAGGTTTCCAGGCAGAGGGAGCAACAGTTAACATCCCTTTGCAGATTTCTTGGATCTGCTTTACAATGAAACTGGAAGCCTGTTCTTCCCCAAACAGGCGGTGGTTTTCAGTGGTGAGGGGTGGTGGACAGAGGATTTCATATTCCTCTTGCAGAGCAAACCATATTGGCGGGAGAGAAGAGACAAGAGAACATGTTATTTGGGAAAAGCTTCCCAGGTGATTCTAATATAAGTCCAGGTTGACAGCTAGAATATTGCTATTGAGAATTTAAGAATAAATGACTCTTTATTTTTATCCTCATTTACTTGTTTTATGATTATTGCTGGAATAACCTATAGCTCCATCACTTACTGTTGTGAGTGTGTGAATTTGCATCATATCTTTTACTTCTTTTGATCTTTTTGAAATCTAAAGATCACTCAAAAATTCAGAATCCCTGTAGGAATAATTGACTCCACATACTCCTGCAGCTAGAAGTGTAGGTCCTTACCACTCAAAGTGCAGCTCTTGACCAGCAACATCAGCCTCACCTGGGAACTTGCAAGAACTGTAGACCTTCAGGTTCCAGCCCAGACTTAAGGAATCTGAATCTGCCTTCTAACAAGACCCCAGGAAAGTCCTATGTACATTAAAGTCTGAGAAACACCACTGGGGGCCCCATTATATCGTGCAAAACCCTCCATTCCTTCAGTCACTCAGACATGGGTGCAGTGCATCCTGTGTACCAGGCCCGGGCTGAGTGCCAGGGCAGGAAAGAAAGCAAAGTGATGATGAGTGGCATCCTGGCAAAGCTCCCAGGAGGGCGAAGTCTTGGACAAGTGCTGTGATCCAGGTGGGAATACAGTTCTGTGAGAGTAAGAGAGGAAACCAGGAAGAGACGGCAGAGAGATGACAAAGGACCTTGTGTGTCTGTGCCTGCCAAGGCATCTGGGCCCACAACAGCAGGAACTAGAGGGAGGTGCAACCTGCTGCGGGCCAGAAGGCTCAGATTTGTGTTTGGAAGCATGCTAGGGTGGGAGGTGATGGGAAAAGTAGCAGGGGACTAGCTGGTAGCTGAGGTGTGTGTGTGTGTGTGTGTGTGTGTGTGTGTGTTGGGGTGATGATGGATTATAAGGGTCTAACCAAATATCATTGTCAGCAAGGGTGGAGGAAATGGGTGGGCAAAATTCAAGAGCTGTTTATAAAATAAAACAGAGCAGACATGGTAGGAAATGGAGATGAGCCAGGACCTGACCCTGTGGCTCTGGCTGGAGAGCTGGCTGTGTAGAGACGCATGTATATATACATGTATATATACACCTTCAACCACAGAGTGGAGGTACATAGACACATGAAAAGTTTCAGACTAGCCCACCCTCTCTAAACCCTTTCCTAGCAGGCCTGAGCTCCTCGGCCTCTGCACAGCTTTGAGGTATCAAATGAAGAAGATTTCTCTGCCTCATCCCAAAATGCTACTTCCTGGGCAAGAGGTGCTGTGGGCGTGATGCTGGTGAGGTTGTCTCTGTGGCTCAGTTGTCATTTCCCAACAGTGGTGGGCAGTGGTGGTCACGCTGCAGCCAGCCGACCCCTTGCTGGTGAGCAGGCACCCCTGAAGAACCAGGTAAAAGGTTAACCCAAGGTCGTCCCGCCTGTTGGAGAACAGAAGCAACCCTCAGCAAAGGCAGGTCAGAAGCTTTTGTCTATGAGTGAAGGCAGCAGAAAGAGACAGAAACACAGCCCTGTTGGCAGGACCAGGGTTGACTAGTCTTGGTTTGAGTCACAGATTAGTCTGTGACAGGAACTAAGCATTGTAAAGGCAGGTGCATTTTTATAAGAAAGCAAAATTTGCATTTCTCTCATCTAATTGTTTTTGCCATGAGCTCCAAGTTATTTTTTTTTAAAGACTTATTTATTTACTTGAAATTCAGAGTAACACAGAGAGAGAAGGAGAGGCAGAGAGAGAGAGAGGTCTTCCATCTGCTGGTTCACTCCCCCAGATGGCTGCAACAGCCAGAGCTATGCTTATCTGAAGCCAGGAGCCAGGAGCTTCCTCTGGGTCTCCCATGCAGGTGCAGGGGCCCAAGGACCTGGACCATCTTGTACTGCTTTCTCAGGCCGCAGCACGGAGTGGAAATCACAAGTGGAGCCGCCGGGACTCGAACCGGTGTCCATATGGGATGCCAGCACTGCAGGTGTCAGCTTTACACCACTGTGCTGGCCCCTGAGCTCTGAGTTTTTAAAAATAACTGTTTTCCACTGATGTTTATTTTCAATATATATTACTTGCATATCATTTTTTTTTTAAAAGTTAACCTTAGAAGGGACCCAAGGAACACCAAGTTTTCCTTCCAACACATTTCCACATTACCTGGTCCCTCCCCCTTAGAGGAAACCCCTGTACTAGTTTCTCCTGTAGTCTTCAGAGACAGTCCACGGCTTTTCAAGGGTGTGAGTGCAAATGTGTGTGTGTGTGTGTGTGTGTGTGTGTGTCTTTAAAAAAACTGAGGGCTTCTTCCATCTTACAAAGAGTCACTTTCAAGGGAAAATAGCAAATGACTCTTACTTCCTTTAATTGTTTTGGTTGACAGTTGCCTCCCTAGAAATATATTTACATGCTCAGCCAGGAGCTGCCCCGTGCAGTGATTTGAGAAATGAAATTAAAGAGAAATAGCGCAAGTGAACACCCTTCTTGGTAGATTGAAAAAATAACCGCAGGTGCTCCAACTGTGGTCCCCTTAATCCATCTCTTTCATAAAAGCCAACCCAATGTATAAAACTTGTTCAGGGGCAGTGGTTTGGCATAGCAGCTAAGATGCCTCTTGGGACTCCCACATCCCATGTCAGAGTACCTGGGTTCTGAGTCATGGTTTCACAATCAACTCCAGCTTCCTACTCATGCACACCCTGGGAGGCAGCAGGTGCTGGTTTAAGTGGTTGTGTCCCTGCCACCCATGTGGCAGACCCAAATTATTCCCAAAAGTTCCTGGCTGGATCCCTGCTCCTGGCTTCGACCTGGCCCAGCCCCAGCTGTTGCAGGTATCTGGGAACTGAACTCCAGATGAAGATCTCTGTCTATGTGTCTGTTTATTCCTTTATATCTCACACAGACGTAATCACAATATCATTTTACAACACTGCTTTTAACACAAGGGTAGAGATTTTTCCCCAATAACTGTTCTACTATATATGTATAATTTTCAGTTATTCCTTTTTTTAAAAAAATATTTATTTGAAATGCAGAGTTAGAGAGAGAGAGAGAGAGAAATCAATCTTCCTTCTGCTGATTCACTCCCCAAATGCCCACAACAGCCAGAGCTGGGCCAGGCTGAAGCCAGAAGCCAGGAACTTCCTTTGGCTCTCCCATGCGGGTGCAGGGACCCAAAGACTTAGGCCATCTTCTGCTGCTTCCCAGGTGCATTAGCAGGGAGCTGGCTAGGAGGTAGAATAGCCAACTCACAAACCAGCGCCCATATGAGATGCCAGAGTTTCACTTAGTGGCCCAACCCATTATGCCATAACACGGGTCCCTCTATCCTTCTTTTGTCATGACATGACTTATAACATTTTTTTACTATTTGTTGCATAATTACTATATTCAAGCACCTTGAATCTTATTTTATAAGTTTTAAAATTACAGTGCCCTTTTAAAAATAGCTTCTTATATATAAGTACTAGCTTATATATAAATACTAGCTTATATGTATAGTACTTATATATAAGTACTAGCTTCTTATTATATAAGTACTAAATATATATTTTTAAAAGATTTATTTGAAAGGCAGAGTTACAGAGAGGCAAAGGAAGAGAGAGAAAGCAGTCTTCCATCCACTGGTTCACTCCCCAGATGGCCACAATGGCCGAAGCTGAGCTGATCCAAAGCCAGGAACTTCTTCTGGGTCTCCCATGGGGGTGCAGGAGTCCAAGGACTTGGGCCATCTTCTGGCCCAAGCAGAGAGCTGGATCAGAAATGGAGCAGCCAGGACACAAACCCGCACCCATATGGGATGCTGGCACTGCAGGCGACAGCTTTACCCAGTACACTGCAGCACCAGTCCCAATACTATATATTAATGAAGTACTAGAATTACCCAAAACATGCCCACATCATTTATGTGTAAGCATCTTTCTAATCTTTTTTCAATGGGATGATATGTATGTGTTGTTTTGTCATTTTTTATTTGTTTAAATATTTTATTCATTTTATTTGAGAGTTAGAGTTACAGACAGTGAGAAGGAGAGGCAGAGAGAAAGGTCTTGCTTCCATTGGTTCAATCCCCAAATAGCCACTACAGACAGAGCTACGCCGATCCAAAGCCAGGAGCCAGGCACTTCTTCCTAGTCTCCCATGTGGGTGCAGGACCCCAAGGTCCTGGGCCATCTTCTGCTGCTTTCCCAGGCCGCAGCAGAGAACTGGACTGGAAGAAGAGCAGCCAGGACTAGAACTGGTGCCCATATGGGATGCCAGCGCTGCAGGCAGAGGATTAACCTACTGCGCCCCTTGTCATTTTTTTATTTAAAAATTCCATATTAGGGGCAGGCATTTGGCCTGGCAGGTAAGATACTGGTTGAAATGCCTGTATTCTCTGTCTCAGTACCTGTACTCAATTTCCATCTCCAGCTTCCCGCTAAGGCATACCCTGATGGCACAAGTGATTGTGTCCCTGCCTCCCACATGGGAGACCTGGTTTGAATTCCTGGCTCAGCCTTCAGCCTGACCAGCCCAGGCATTTGAGGAATGAACCAGCTGGGTGGGAGTGTGCTCACTCTTTCTTTTTCTCTTTCTCAGTCGCTCTTGCTCTGCCTCCCTTCCTCCTGGTTTCTCTTTCTCAAATAATAATAATTAAATTTATGCTGGAGTATTTGAAAAATTTAAAAGAATTCCTGATAATTGCATCATCCTGCGCTAATGCTTTTCCTCTGCTCCAGGAGCACTATTTTTCAGAAAACATTCTTTTTTTTTTTTTTAAGATTTATTTATTTTACTTGAAAATCAGAGTTATACAGAGAGAGGAGAGGCAGAGAAAGAGAGATCTTCCATCCACTGGTTCACTCTCCAGATGGCCACAACAGCCAATCTGAAGCCAGGATCCCAGAGCTTCTTCCGGGTCTCCCACACAGGTACAGGGGCCCAAGGACTCGGGCCATCTTCTGCTTTCCCAGGCCATAGCAGAGAGCTGGATAGGAAGTGGAGCAGCCGGGACTCGAACCAGCGCCCATATGAGATTCCGGTACTGTGGACAGTGGCTTTGTGCACTACACCACAGTGCCAGCCCCTCAGTAAACATTCTACAGCTCTCCTGTTTTACAGAATTCTGTTTTATGCTATAATTTAGCCAGTTCACCTGTCTTAGACACTTAGACTGGTCCACAAATTGGTGGGATAGGACAAATTTTTATGATTTTCTAATATTTTAGAAGTATAATTTACATAACATTTCCAAACAAGCTCTCCTATCATTGAACATTTCAGTTGGAACATTCATATCCATTCACTGGACATTTCAAACTCTGTTCTATTTATGCCATTATTAATGAATGACAGCAATCAGGAACACTACACCTGAAGGTTTACTGAATATTTGTTTTCTTCCTCCAAAAATAATTTTTCTCTAAGAATTAAAGCAATACATATTCAATGTAGAAACTTCAGAAACCATGGAACATTATAAACAAAGAGTAAAATCTCCCTTAGTATCATATCCAGAGATAATACTGACTTACCCACTGACATGTTTGAAGAATGCAATTCCCTCTCTTTTTTTTAAGATTTATTTATTTATAAGGCAGAGTGGCAGAGAAGGAGAGACAAACAGACAGAGAGAGAGAGAGAGAGAGAGAGAGAGAGATCTTCCATCCACTGGTTCACTCCCCAAGTGGCTACAATGGCTGGTATGGTCCAGGCTGAAGCCAGGAGCCCAGGGCTCCAGCCAGGTCTCCCAGATGGGTGGCAGGGATCCAAGCACATCTTCCATGCTTTGCCAGGTGCATCAGCAGGGAGCTGCATTGGAAGCAGAACTGCTGGAACTCAAACCAGGACTCTGATATGGGACGTCAGCATTCAGGTGGCAGCTTAGCTCTCTGCAGCATGACACCAATCCCCAGTTCCCTCACAAAAGAGCTCCTCTATGTGTTTATCTGATGGTTCTTCATAATTATCTCTGAAATTACTTATATAAAATTCATTTTAAATCTTTATTTTGCATGATGTTTAGTTCATGGAGGATTTATGATTGAACATATCTTAATATAATTAAACATGATTTAAAGCATGATTTTAAATTTTTTATTCTGCAATTATTTCAAATTTATTAAATGTTGCAAAAATCAGATAGTGCAAAGAATATCACTGTACCCTTTCCGTTGGCCAGTTGCCCAGTTGTTGACATTTTACCCTGTTTGGTTCACTATTTTCTCATGCATGGGAATTTTTTCCTGAACTGTTTGCCTGTAAGTTACCTATGTCATGGCCCCTTACTCCTAAATTCTTGATCCAGTGATGTTCTTTCTGGCAGCCTTCTCCTCTAGCATACCTTTCTTAGGAAACATTTCCACAGTGTTTCTTTGTCTTTTGCCACTTTGAAATGTTTAAAGTGTTCCCTCTTTTTGAACTAGAGCATCCTTCCTTTGTGTTTATCTGGTGATTAGGCTGAATTTTATGATTTCTTCCCAAGAAAGATGCAAGAGGAGAGGGTATCCTCCTTGGGGATCACATTCGGAGGCCCACAATGTCTGTCTGTCTCTCACTTAATTGTGAGTTTTAATTTTGATCACTCAACCAAGATCCTGTTTGGTTTCTCCACTGTATAATCACTGGATTTTTTCTCCCACACAAATAATAAGCAATCAGAGGGGAGATAGTTTAAGACCGTGCAAATATCCTACTCCTCATCAAAATTCCCCATAGATGTAACATCCATTGATCCTTGCCTGATCTAATCTTTATCACAATAGATTTAAAATGATTTCCATCTCCGGCATGCCTGCCATGTTTAACATTCTGCTTTGAGCTCTCTGCAGTGTGCAAGAGCCCTCCCTTCTCTCCCATTTATTACTGGCGTGGACTTCTGCATTCCTTTCCCAGTGGCTTATAATTCACTTATTATGCTTAACTATTCTGGTGCCCACGTTGTCCTAGTTCTGACTGGTGGAATGCCCTTCAGTCTGGTTCCTGTGTCCTTGTGACATATGCCCTTTTCCTTCCTTGGGTCCCTTCTTTAATGAGCCCAGGGTTATTTTGGTGGGACATGGTGTGAAGACCAAGATGACTTTGACACTTGTAGTGCCCATGGCTTTTAGGATGACTTTGTTATTTTATTGTTTCAGACAAAACCAGGAAATATATGCACTTATATTTGTGTGTGCATGTATACAAATAGAGACCAAGCTGCCATTTGCAAGGATGACATCCCATATCAGAGGGCACTCTGGAGTCCCAGGCACTCCGCTTCCAATCCAGCTCCCTGCTAATACCCCTGGGAAAGCAAAAGATGGCCCAAGTCTTTGGGTCCCTTATTTAAAAATAAGCCTGATATATCTTAAATCTTAGCACTTAAACATGCATTCACTATTTTAAAGATTCATTTATTTAATATGAGAGGCAGAGTTACAGACAGAGAGGGAAAGACAGAGAGAGAGGTCTTCCATCTGCTGGTTCACTCCCCAAATAGCCGCAATGGCCAGAGCTGGGCCTATCTGAAGCTGGGGCCAGGAGCTTCTTCCGGGTCTCCCACACAGGTGCAGGGTCCCAAGGACTTGGGCCATCTTCCACTGCTTTCCTAGGCCATAGTAGAGAACTGGATTGGAAGTGGAGCAGCCGGGACTGGAACCAGCACCCAGCTGGCATGCTGGTACTGTAGGCAGCAGCTTTACCCACTATGCCACAGCTGTGGCTCCTTTTCTCTCTTTCTTTCTTTTTTTTTCTCTTAGGATTTATTTATTTATTTGGAAAGCAGAGTGGCAAAGAGAGAGGGAAAGAGAGAAGATCTTGCATCCTCTGTTTCATTCCCCAAATGGCTACAACAGCCGAGACTCGGCCAGGTTGAAGCCAGGAGACGGGAACTCCATCCAAGCTTTCCATGTGGGTGGCGGGGACCCAAGTACTTGGGCCATCTTGCACTGCTTTCCCAGGCACATTAGCAGGGAGCTGGATTGGAAGCAGAGCAGCCATAACTCCAACTGGCACTCTGATACAGTGTGCCAGCGTGGCAAACCACTGCTTAACCTGCTGCACCACACTGTCAGCCCCAAGAGTTTTTCTTGCTTTCTCTTATTCCCTTCCTTTCATCCACAGTGAGAACCCTGGCACCCAAAACCTGCTTCTTTTTTTTTTTTTTTAATTTATTTTATTTTTATTTTTTTTATTTTTTGACAGGCAGAGTGGACAGTGAGAGAGAGAGACAGAGAGAAAGGTCTTCCTTTTGCCATTGGTTCACCCTCCAATGGCCGCCGCGGCCAGCGCGCTGCGGCCGGCGCACCGCGCTGATCCGATGGCAGGAGCCAGGAGCCAGGTGCTTTTCCTGGTCTCCCATGGGGTGCAGGGCCCAAGCACTTGGGCCATCCTCCACTGCACTCCCTGGCCACAGCAGAGAGCTGGCCTGGAAGAGGGGCAACGGGGACAGAATCCGGCGCCCCGACCGGGACTAGAACCTGGTGTGCCGGCGCCGCAAGGCGGAGGATTAGCCTAGTGAGCCGCGGCGCTGGCCCAAAACCTGCTTCTTGCTCGCTCTCTTTCAGACAAACACACATTTACTCATTTGCTCAATCCTTAGTACATAATGCATCTAAAATAGTTCCAAAATTGCTTTACCTATATGTATAAAATAAGCCTGCTCAACAAAAAATTTAGGTAGGGTTCATTTTCAAACCCCTTCATACTCAAATCCCATGCACTCCAGCATCACTGGGGACCTTGTTCGAAACCATACAGAAACAAACTCCGGGGTAGAGCTGAGTAGTCTGTTTGTTAATAAGCCTTCAAAGTGTTTTTTTTTTAGATTTATTATATTTATTTGAAAGACAGAGTTACAGAGAGAGGTAGAGACACAGAGAGAGGTCTTCCATCTGCTGGTTTACTCCCCAGTTGGCCGAAACAGCTGGAGCTGCATTGATCTGAAGCCAGGAGCTTCTGGGTCTCCCACATGGGTGCAGGGGCCCAGGACTTGGGCCATCTTCCACTGCTTTCCCAGGCCATAGCAGAGAGCTGGATCGGAAGAGGAGCAGCCGGGACTAGAACCGGCGCCCATATGGAATGCCAGTGCCTCAGGCCAGGGCTTTAACCCACTGCGCCATAGCACCAGCCCCTCAAAGTGATTCTATAGCATGCTAAAATGTGGGCAGCACAGCCCAGACTATGCAGTATGGGTCATTACATGTGTATGTAGGAGACATCATCTACAGGAACACTTTAAACACACTCCATATGTAATAGCCATTAGCCCAGCCCCGTGCAGGTTAACGGTCCTCTGTACCAGCATGGGTATGGAGATGTAGATATAAAAGAACATCAACCTGCAGTTTCTTGGTTCAGGAAGGTGGGTAGTCAAGGGTGGGCACAGCACCCCTTCTTTTCCTCTCTCTGGCTGTGAAATAGACCTTCCAGCCCCCTGACCCCCCCCCAGAAGATTCTCCCCAGCCCCACAGCTGCCTGCCCCCCACCTCAGGCCTTGGCACCAAACCCAGATGTGAAGATGGAGACAGTCCTGCCATGTAGTGCTTAAAGGCTCACAGTTGGTGATGAATCGAATCCTTGCCCTGTTCCCATGCAGCTCCCTCTGCATTGGGGTCACAGAGCAAACACCTCCACCTGCAGCAGGGGACACCATGGGCACGTCTGCCTCTGCACTTGCCCAACCCCATACATCGGCTGCTTGTCCTCTGCCAGACTCTCTCTGACAGCCCATGTCACTGGATTTTAGAGGACCAATTTCATCTGGGGAGAGGGAGGAGGGTTACCTGGACCTTCCCTAAGCCAGCCCCCACATAAGCCTCAAAGCAGGCTTTCCTAGACCTGTAATAATAGGAATAACCTGTGTCCCTTTTCTAAGATGTGTTGATTTGAAAAGCAGAGAGATGGCAGGGGGCAATATCTTCCATACACTGGTTCATGCCCCAAATGGCCTCAATAGCATGGGCTGGTCCAGGCCAACGCCAGGAGTCTAGAACTCCATCTGTGTCTCCCATGTAGATGGCAGGGGCACACACACTTCAGCCATCTTCTCCTGCCTTCCCAGGCACATTAACAGGGAGCTGGATCAAAAGCAGAGCAGGCAGGACTCAAGCAAGATGCTGGTGATGCAAGAGGTGGCTTAACCCACTGTGTCACAATGTCAGCCCCCTGTGTCCTTTGTAAAGAACAGATTCCCAGGTCCCTACCCTAAAATTCTGGTGTGGTCACTGTGTTTTTGACAGGCTGATTCTTTTGATCTTGGAAACTTTTAAAATACTGGCGAGGAGCAAGTGGCTCTCCAACTTTATTGAGCATCTAAATCACCCAGGAAGCATGCTTGACATGTCTGTCTGTGGACCTGCGCTCAGAGTAGGTATAGGATGGGGTTCCAAAAGTGCCTTCTGAACAAGCTGCCCTTTGATGCGCCCGGCTGGCATCGATGCATTTGGCCCACACCTTAATTAGAGCTCATGCTCCAGTCTCAGGGCCCTCGTTACTCAGAGTTTGGTCCCGGACAGGCGTCACCTGGGAACTTGTTAGATGTTCAGGCTCTCAGGCCCCACCCTCACCTGACACATCAGCATCTTCACCTTAACAAGGTGTGCGAGCAATCTGGGATTGAGAAGCACTGATTTAGAGTAGTGGTTCCCAGGCCGGCCATGGGTCAAAGTCACCTGGGAGCTTTCACACATCCCAGGCTTAGGCCTCAGCTCCACCGAATAAATCAGGATCTCAAGAAATGGGTCTTTTGTAAGTTTTGTAAGTTTCTAGGGTGGTTCCAGTGTGTAGGCAAGACTAAGAACTGCTGAGGATCCTTCGGCCTCTCCCTCTGCAAATCCAGGCCGATCTGGGAGCCTGGGAGAAAGTAATGACACCTTTTTTTTTTTTTTTTTTAAGATTTATTTCTTTAAAGTCAGAGTTACACAAAGAGAGGAGAGGCAGAGAGAGGAGAGGCAGAGAGAGAGAGGCAGAAAGGTCTTCCATCCACTGGTTCACTCCCCAATTGGCCGCAACGGCCGGAGCTGTGCCAATCCGAAGCCAGGAGCTGGGAGCTTCTTCCAGGTCTCTCATGGAGGTGCAGCGGCCCAAGGACTTGGGCCATCTTCTACTGTTTTCTCAGGCCATATCAGAGCTGGATTGGAAGTGGAACAGCCAGGACTCAAGCTGGCACCCATATGGGATGCTGGCACTGCAGGTGGTGACTTCACCCGCTACACCACAGCATCGGCCCCAGTAATGACACCTTGACCAAGGACCCAGGGCACCAGGCAAGAGGCCCTACACAAGAAGTACATGACTTAGAAGTTGCCAGAGCAAAAGAAACACGATGGTATTTTATTTCACCTTCATGGGGGTCCTTTATATCTTGAATTTGAATTTCCCCAAGACTACTCCTAAGGAGCCTTCTCATTAACTTGTTGTTATGGTCTCCACCAGACAAACTCTGGATATTTGCTGACTTTATCCATAAGTCTGATCCTTATCTCCTCTATATTTAACTAAGCCCTACATGGGCCAGTCAACACCCAAGCTTAGCAAGGACACAGACAGTGCCTGGACACCCCCTAGAGAAGGGGCTATTTACCCTACTCACTCTTTGTAATGTCCCACCTTAAGTTAATTTCCTTCTGCTCCTCCAGTACTGCCTGCAGCCTGCTCCCTCCCTGGGCCTGAACCACACTCTGGCTCAGTCACAGGACTGGCAGCAGTAGAGCGTCCCTCACCAAGGGCTCAGCGTCCTTCCTTGGCCTCCAGTGTTATAAGTAGCCCCACAGCACCATTAAGCTGCTTCAGCATCAACCATCCAATAAGGGATTGAGGATGTGTCATGGGACTGTATACACAGTTCAGAAGTTAAAGAATTTCATCTCAGATGTCTGTATTTTTCTTTTTTTTTAATATTTTCTATTTAATTTTTTTGAGAGAAAACTGATTATTCCCCTCAAATGCCCATGATAGCAAGAGCTGGGCCTGGCTGAAGCCATGAGCTGGGAATCCAATCCAGGTTTCTCACATGGGTGGCAGGGACCCAACTACTTGAGCTACCATCTGCTGCCTCCCAGGATAAAGAAGCCAGAAATTGGAGCAGAGCCAGGACTGGCACTCAGGGCCTCTGATCATCTTAACTACCAGACCAAATGCCCACTCATCTTAACTACTCGACCAAATGCCCACTCTGGTTGTCTCAGTTTTCTATGGAGCCAGAGCCAACTTATTTCTCCAACTGTGAAGTTAGGTATGCCAAGAAATAGTCCATGGTCAGGACTTACCGACTGTGTAAGAGCAGTGAGTAGGTAAATAAGTAATTATATTCTCCCAGAATGGGAAACAGAATGGAGAAGGCTTAGCAGAAAAATGAGATACTTGGACTTGCTCACATGGGGAGCTTTTTTGCACAGAAAACAGACAGGAAGGACATTCTGAGTAGAGAAACAAAGGATAGAAATGGGAAAGTTCATGATGTCTTGAGGAGTTCTGCGCAGTGTGGCTGTGGTGGGAGAAGTGGCTGAAGTTGGAGTGTCAAGGTCCTTGAATGTTGTGGTAGGGCAGCCGCTCGGAGACGTCTTCCTGGGCTTCGCTCTTGTGAAGCTAACTGGAGAACGCATGTTATCAGAGGAACGGCATTTACAGTTTGATCCAACAGATCACTTTCCAGAAATGCAAGCAAGGAAAACTTCACTAACTTGAGATTAATTATAGAAAATGTTTGATGACTCAGTGAAAAGTCAAAATTGTAGATTATTTTTAAAGGAATTCTATTTTGTAATTTTCAATTGCTGTGAATATTATAAAGTAATATTCATAGCTATTAATTACAGAAATGTGATCAATAAACTTTACAATTCACTGTGGGCCTATATGAGCTAAAAATGCATAGCAAGCATGTAATTCATCAGTATGCCATCTGCTTTGACTGTTTTGTAGGATAAACATTGGCAATGGGGCATCCATATCATGTATTTACAATTACTGGAGTTCAAACTTATGAGGGCCTTTTTAACATGAAAGATAATGATGCAATAAAATTCTAGGAGACCAGGCATTAACACAAGTTTAAGAATTTAGCAATCAGAATTCTTGTAGCTTCCTTTGAAAAACAAGCCACGTTATCCTTTGCAACCAATCAAACAAGCAGGTGCAAGGCAGCTGGTTCTCTCCTTGTCAGAGTCTATATCACAGGGGAGCACTTCCTGGAGGGAGCCTCAGGTTGGTGGGTATCTCTTCCTGCAGGTGTAGAAAAGCTCATGGCTGTGCCCCAGGTGTGTGTGCCTGGCTGAGCAAGCATGGCCAGCAACAGCATAACAGGTATCACTGGAGTAGGAAATGTATTCATTCATTGGAAATGCCCAGTTCAGCTTTCTGGCTCTGGTTCAGCCTGTGCCTACTGGAACACCAAACAAATGAGGGAAGACAGTGTGTGTGTGTGTGTGTGTGTGTGTGCGTGCGCCAGGGTTATGTGTTGTGCTTCTCTGGGCCCACACCTCTGCTCCTCACAATACTATCCCTGCACCTACCACTGGCTCAAATCCAAGCTTCCCCATTTACAGTCAGGGTGACCTTGGGCTGGTCCCTTAGCCTCGCAGAGCCTCAGGCCTCTCATCTTTCGTTTTCTTTCTTTCTTTCTTTCTTTCTTTCTTTCTTTCTTTCTTTCTTTCTTTCTTTCTTTCTTTCTTTCTTTCTTTCTTTTTTTTTTCTTGACAGGCAGAGTTAGTGAGAGAGAGACAGAGAGAAAGGTCTTCCTTCCGTTGGTTCACTCCCCAAATGGCCGCCATGGCCAGAGCTATGCCCATCCGAAGCCAGGAGCCAGGTACTTCCTCCTGGTCTCCCATGCGGGTGCAGGGCCCAAGTACTTGGGCCATCCTCCACTGCACTCCCTGGCCACAGAAGAGAGCTGGACTGCAAGAGGAGCAACCGGGACAGAATCCAGTGCCCCAACCAGGACTAGAACCCGTTGTGCTGGCGCCTCAGGCGGAGAATTAGCCAAGTGAGCTGCGGCGCTGGCCATGGCCTCTCATTTTTCAACTAGAGACAATAACAGATAACAATAGTGCCTCCCTGGGGTAGCTGTGAGGATGCGGAGCTTCCACAGGACCAAGCAGCCTGGCCTCCTTTCACCACGAAGTGCAGAGGCCCCACCTTTCCTGCACTACAGCCAAGGAGCGTTCCCTAGAGAGGAGAGGCTGATGGAGGTATCCCACACACTCATTCTGGAAGGGTCCCAGGTAACAATGCGTGGGCGGGCAGGTGTCTGTCCCAGACCAACTGGGGCAAGGCAGGAGAGGTCTGGGTGACTTTTCCCACCTGAGTGTGATGGAGTCGCCCTGTCCTGGCTTTAACCCAAGCCCTCTGCTCCCCATCCTTTCTTTCCACTGGATTAGCCAGTTCCTCCCACTTCTCAGAGCCCACAGCGACCTGGATGGCCAGCTGCTGCTGCCCCGCTCACCTTGGCTGCAGGCTCCCCGGGCTCCATCCACGCTCTGCTGCAGCTCCTGCCACTGCTTCACCTTCCTGGGCAGTTTTCATGATGTGCATCAGGACACAGCGTTGGAGGCCTCCCCACCAGCTGTGTGCCCATAGGCGAGTCCCCCAACCTCTCTGCCAGCACTTCTTGTGCGAAAACGGAAGAATCCCTCTTCCATCTCATCGGAGTTCAGCAGGGGTCACACGGGAAGACTTTTGGGTGTCTTCAGTGCTGTGAAGTGAGAGTAAGGCGTGAGCACAGTCACGGCTCCTCTCCAGGAATGTCAGCTCTTTGGATCTTTCATTAGGCTTTTCGTGTGCACACCCAGAAGAGTTTCCAGCACCCCCAAGTTCACAGACACAGAGCAGAGAGAGCTGGAGTCCAGCCTCCACCTCCCCCAGCTGGCCGTCACAGTTTCCAGACCACCTGCGCAAGGATTCGCTGCCTGTACAGAGTCTGCCCTTGGTCTTGTAGGAGTTCACTGGTGTTGCTTTTCAAACTGCCTGTTGTGCTGCGCCCTCTGAATTTGCCTCATTGCAAAAACAATGGGAGGCCCAGCTTACAAAAATAAACACAGCACAGCAAAATAACCCAAGGCCAGGCAAATAAGGCTCTGTCCCAGGACTCCCGGAGTCTGAGCTGCAGTCTTGGAGCCGCTGTGCTCTGTCCACTGGCATTTGAGGCTCCACTGTGTGGGCGGGGACTGGCCCGGAAACTGGGCTCAGGGACAGACCTGCCCTTACCTCCACAGTTCCTGCTTTAAGCGTCTGTTCCTACTCTGTCTCGTTTTACTGAACTCTGTTCCGTTCTTACGCCTGCTTGTCCACATGCCTTGTCTAGCGGAGTTAATGCGGAAATGCAGCTTCAGCTGCCGGGAGAATCTGGGGAACTCAGGGGCAGGAAGAGCTGGGGCCTCCTCCTCTCCTTGGTGCATCCCGGAAGTGGTTCTGTCTTGGTGGCAGTCAGCGGTGAGAGCTGTGCCCTTTCCCCACTTCCCCACCCAGGCCCATGTGCAAGCCCAGCAGTTGCTTTTTAAAAAGATTTATTTATTTATTTACTTATTTTTTTTTATTTGAAAGTCAGAGAGACAGAAAGAGACAGAATCCACTGAGTCACTCTCCCATTGGCCACAACAACCAGGGTTAAGCCAGGCTGAAGCCAGGAGCCCAGCACTCTCTCCAGATCTCTCACGTGGGTGCAGGGGCCCAAGCACTTGGGCCATCTTCTGCTGCTTGCCTAGGCGCATTAGTGGCAGGGAGCCAGATTGCAAGTGAAGCAGCCAGGACTAGAACTGCTGCCTGTTTGTGATGCCAGCATTGCAAGCAGCAGCTGCACCCCCTGTGCCACAATGCCACCCCCTCCTCATCGCTGTTGCCGTACCTTCCAGGTTCTCTATGAAGACTTTGAAGCTGAAGCTGTCCTCTCCTTGGGTTCAGTTCCAAAATTTCCTCCATCCTGTTAAATGTGATACCTCACAGAGCTGTTGTCTGAATTAAGTAACGTCTTCAGGGGTAGGTGATTGATATGGCAGCTGTTTGGAGGCACTGGCATTGTGGCATAATGGGTAAAGCCACCACCTGCAGTGCCGGCATCCCATATGGGCTCCATTTCCAGTCCAGCTCCCTGCTAATGGCCTGATAAAGCAGCAGAATGTGGCCCAAGTGTTTGTTCCCTGCTATCTATGTGGGAGACTTAGAAGAAGCTGCAGACTCCTGGCTTTGGCCTGGCCCAGCCCCAGCCATTGCAGCCACCTGGGGTGTGACCCAGCAAATGGAAGACCTCTCTCTCTCTCTCTCTCTCTGGCTCTGTCTCTCCCTCTCGCTGTAACTCTGCCTTTCAGGTAAATAAATACATCTTTAAAAAAAAAAAAAAGATGCTACTTGGAACACTTGCATCCCATACTGAGTGGGTGTCTTGGCTTTGCTGGGGACCCAGCTTCCTGCAAATGCATACCTTAGGAAACAGCAGGTGACAGGTCAAGTGGTTGGGTCCCTGCCACTCCCGTGACATCCTGGAGAGGATGAGTTTAAGGTAAACTCGGGGTCCTAAAATAGCCCCCAAGGACAGGATGCTGGGATTTGGAGGGTCCCAGGTTCTCCTCAAAAGAAAAAAAAGATTTTTGAAGAAGAGCTGTTGAAAGCCAGGATCAGATTCCAGGCTAGCTGCGAGCTACAGTGGCTTAGAGCAGAGTGACAAAATTCAAGGGGATAGGAGAGACTGAAAATTGGAAGAGTCTTTTATGTGAGAGAGACACTGGGATTTGTTTGTAAATGTTGTTAGCAATATGGATCTTTATGTTCTCTCTCTCTGTTTTTTGAATGAATAACTTAATAAATAAAATTTAAATGATGTCTTTAAAGTGACAGAAATGTAGCCTACCATTCCCTCACCCCATCCCCTTCTTACTCTATCAGATACCCTGGCTCCCTAGAAGTAGGTCAGTCCCCAATTTGTCATGTGTCTATGTACATATCCACACTTTCCCCCAAACATGCACACACTTTTCCATATTTCTCCTGAGTGTCACTAAGACAAACAGGAAGCTTTAAAAGGAATTTTACAAATTATGTATAAGAGAAACCTAGTCTTTAAAAGCTAATTTCCCAGACTTACAAGACCTGGTGCCATGTTCACTAAGCACAGAGACTCCGTTCCCTTTCCCACCTCCTCGGAAGGTGCTCTTCCCCCAGGGCCTCCCCTCCACAGCCCACTCCGTCTCTGTGTGCCAGGAGTGAGATTGAGCATGGTACACGGACAGGCTGACACAAGAGCGAGTGTGCTCCGTGGGGGCCGCCCAGGCATCTCTAGAGTGAGCAGTTCAACTCTCACTCTGCTCCAGGGGCCCATTTATTACTGAGAAGCCAATAGTCCTAGACTCTGTCTGCAGTGCCTGCTGCCTCCCCCAGGGCTGAAGTGGAGGGGCTGTTAATACACATCAAGTCACAGAGCTGCGCCTCCGAGGATTGGCAGTTACTCAGCCCAGCTCCTTCTTTTTGCAATGAAGGAATCACTTCCCAGCTTGGTGAAGGGATTTAACCCAGTCTCTCAATTAATAACAGCGGAAACCTGAGCCCAAATCCTCTGCTACCTTTTCTGTCATCTCACCTCCCTTATAGACTGGAAAGGCAGAGAATACCCTGAAATGTGGCCAGCCCTGCCTCCTGCCAGTAAAGGGCCTATTTTTAACCCACCATTCCACCCTGGGGGAAGCAGCCAGCAGTGGGACAGGTATACCAGGGCCTTCAGGAAACTTGTTAAACTACTCAATTCTCCTACACTTGCAAGTAGAAGTTCAGTAAAATGCCTAAAATATCTATTGACTAGTGGCCCCGAGTCCCAAAGAACAGAAGCTCAACTGTGAAGTCTGAGGTGGGTGGTATTATTTTCATCTTTCAAGTTCATAAGGTCAAAGCAACTGTAATGAAGGTGTTTATGTTTTTAAGATTTATTTTTGTTTGTTTGAAAGGCAGAGTGACAGAGAGAGGAGAGAAAGAGAGGGGAGAGAAAGGAGAGAGGAGAAAGGAGAGAGAGAGAGAGAGAGAGAGAGAGATCGATCTTCCATCTTCTGGCTCATTCTCCCAAGGACCACAGTAGCCATGAACTCCATGCAGGTCTCCCACAAGAGTGACAGGAATCCAAGCACTTAGGCTCATCTACTGCCTTCCCAGGCACATTAACAGGAAGTTGGATTGGATGTCGCCTTGAACCAGGCACTCTGACATGGGACACCGATATCCCAGGCAGCAGCTTAAGTCTCCACACCACAGGCCCACCCCTGTGTTGTCATACTTTGGTTTAGATGAGTGTGGAGCAGGACTGGCTGATGGGCTTGCGAAGCCGCTGCTTGCTCCTTCTGAGAAGTCGTAAAGGATGGAGATGATTCCATGGAAAAGCCAACCTAGTAGCTATATGTTCCAAAGGAGAGGGAAAGGTTATCTTGGAAATTTTTTAAAAAACTCTTTATTTCAGAGGCAGAGAGAGTTTCCATCCACTGGTTGCAATGGCGAGGGGACTGAAGCTGGGAGCCAGGAACTCAATTCAGAGCTCCTACGTGTGTGACAGAAACCTAACACTATGAGCCAGGTCTGCTGCCTCCCAGGGTCTGCATTGGCAGAAAGCTGGAGTCAGGAGTCAGAGCTGGGAATCAAGCACCCCAAGCACTCTGAGTTGGGATGCACACATCTTAACCACTAGACTAAATGCCCATCCCACACTGGGATTTTTCTAACTGAGATAATGGTAGACTTTGGAAACCAGCTATGAATTCATTGACTTGGAGGGCCTCCAAACCCACAGGGATGCTAGAATACAGTCTTCCTATTAAAGAGAACTACAGGGAGAGAGAGCAAGTGATGTGTCCAAATTCACACCACAGGTTATAAGTGGAGTAACATATAAGCCTGATGTAAATACAGTGCGTATGCTGGTAAGTTCAAGTTTTATACTTGCATTTTTTTTTGAAAGGTAGAGTTAGAAGGAGAGAGGGAGAAATAGAGAGAGGGAGAGAGAAATATCTTCCATCCGCTGTTTCATTCCTCGAATGGCTGCAACAGCCAGGGCTGAGCCAGGCCGAAGCCAGGAGCCAAGATCATCTTCTGGGCCTCCCATTTGGATGCAGGGACCCAAGCACTTGGATCATCTTCCACTGCTTTCCCAGGTGCATTAGCAGAGAGCTGGATGCCAAGTGGAGCAGCCAGGACCTGAACTAGTGCCCATATGGGATGCCAGCACTGCAAGTTGGGGCTTAACCTGTTACACTACAGAGCCAGCCGCTATGCTTGTGTCTTGACTGAAAAAGAAAGGATCAGTAAGTTAATTTGCAAACATCTAGCATATTCCTTAAAGATTAGTAGTTTTAATCACTTGAACATCTTATTTAATAATGCTCATTACACAGGATGTGAGTGAGATAAGAAAGCCATTGTCTTCCATTCTGCAACTGGGGGCACTAAGCTCAGGAAAGGCAAGGATGTCCTCAATTTTACCTGCCCATCTATCAGCAGCCACACAGCTGGGCTTGGGTTCGGGTTTTCAGAGTCCAACTCCATCTAAGAGGCTGTATTATAAATCCATTTGGTTTAATAAGTGTCTCCTAGGCCAGTATGTCTGTGTCTATATATTCTCAGAAATAGTTACTGTGTAAAGTCCTCTGTGTCGTGAAGTCAGCTTGACTGACAGCTGTTCCAAGAATTATTTTTTTTTTGACAAGCAGAGTTAGACAGTGAGAGAGAGAGACAGAGAGAAAGGTCTTCCTTCTGTTGGTTCACTCCCCAAATGGCTGCCACAGCCAGCAAGCTGCGCTGATCCGAAGCCAGGAGCCAGGTGCTTCCTCTTCGTCTCCTATGCGGATGCAGGGCACAAGCACTTGGGCCATCCTCCACTGCCTTCTCGGGCCACAGCAGAGAGCTGGACTGGAAGAGGAGCAACTGGGACAGAATCCGGCACCCTGACTGGGACTAGAACCGGGGGTACCGGCGCTGCAGGCGGAGGATTAGCCTAGTGAGCCGTGGCGCCAGCCCCAAGAATTTTAATATAATACTATGTTTTATCACATGCATTCCAAGGCAGGGCTTCTTAAGTTCCAGGTAATCAAAGAGCAGCTTTTTAATGGTTTAATTCTAATTTCCATCTGTCCCGGACCAATGGTTTTGATAATACAATGAAAACTACATTACTAGAAAAGTAATCACACACTTTAATGTTGTAGCAGTGCCAAAATACCATAAACCTTTCTAACTGCTTAGACTCGAGTTTCAGATGGCAGATTTTCAGGGCTGGACACAGCCCAGCACACGTCTGGCAGCCACGGGTCCAAGGGAGCGCTGTTCTAAGTAATGCCATTCTGGAGAGAAATTTCCTGAATAAAGAATTCCTCAATCAGATACGTTTGTAAGACCCCATAAACTAGAAAGCATTGGTGCACATGAATATATTAAAGGCTCTGAGAATTCCTGAATTGAAGAAATTTGTTGAGTCACTAATTAGTTCTTCCCAAACTGACTTGCTCATAAAGTGCCTTTCAGTATCCCTACAGATTCATATTTCTTGGTTGTGCCTTGTCTGCTGTAGGCAAAGCATGGCCCAGGTTGCCTGAAATAGCAGCCTCTGTCCTTTGCCGAAGTCCTCATGCCCTGTGTTTTGTTGTTTCCTTTACGTCTCTGATTCCTAAAGTGCACCTGGTCTGACTTTGCCCACCGTCCATGCTTCTGCTTCCTGCATTGTTCTCACCGACAGAGACCAAGGTCAGCGGTCTGTCTGAGACAGCCCCCACTGGGTCCTGCACAGTATCTGCCTGCCGACTGTGTGGAGGTGACTGCTGACAGATCTCCTCCAGCTTCAGGGCTGCCTTTCACAAACAATAGGAGTCTCTTTCCTGTTTAATCCTGAGCTCTGATAAATCATCGCTATCTTTAATGGAAACTACCCTGCCACACATTGCTCTTCTCTAAGCGGTACCTCCACTCCCTGACCCTCTCTACCTTGCGTGTGTGTGTGGAAGCTCGTGACGTCCAGTCGGTGGCTTCCTGCTTCATGATGGGCAGTCTGCACCCTGAAGTAAATATATGGAAACTCCAAGGCATCACTCTCATTCCTACTCTCAAACCAACTCTAACAGCTCTAGCCCTGTGAAAGCTTCTAGACGTAGGATCTTACTGCTGTGGATTACCCCTCCTGGCCTCCTCTGGCCGCCCAGGAACCCTCAACCAGCTTTGTAGTCTGTTCTCCCTCCTACTGATATCTCAGCAACTCCAACTACAGAAGTCTGTCCAGAGTTCTCTCCAGATATATAACCTCATCCATGTATTCACAGACACCACCCCCTGATCCCAAGCTCCCCTTGCAGCCTGAGATGTGTACCAAGTGCCCTGCAGATATAGATGGGCCAGCTGGGGCCCCTGCTCCAAGGCAATCTCACTTCTAGGCTACTGACATTGTACTCTCTGTGAGGCTTGAGATAGTACAATGTCAGAGAGCTTGGGGCAGGAACTTCCAATCTGCATTTCTCCAAATGTTGATATTATATGAGACACAGCCTCAGAATCAGCCTCTAAGGCATTCATATCTGGCTAAAAAGCCCATGAGAGTTTCTCAGGCATGGAAAGTCAAGACACTGTGGCAAAAAATGACCTAAATGAAAGATCTCTGTGAGTGAGATTCTGGTGGAAAGAAGGGGCCATCAAAGAAGGAAGTACCTTTCTCTGAAGGGAGGAGAGAACTTCCACTTTGATTATTGCCTTATCTAAATAAAGTCAGAGTTTGTGAACTCAAGAGGCTTCCATAGCCTTGGCAGCTCATGACAAGAGCCTCAGGTAATTACTGACGTCATAAATAAGAGTGTCAATTGTTAAATCAACAACAGGAGTCACTGTGCACTTGCTCCACATGTAGGATCTCTGTCCTTAATGTGCTGTACTATGCGAATTAACAGTAAAACTAGTATTGAAACAGTACTTAATGCTTCGTGTGTCTGTGTGGGTGCAATCTGTTGAAATCTTTACTTAGTATATACTGCTTTGATCTTCTGTACATAAAGATAATTAAAAATGAATCTTAATGAAAAATGGGATGGGAGAGGGAGTAGGAGATGGGATGGTTTGCTGGTGGGAGGGAGTTATGGGGGAAAAAACTGCTATAATCCAAAGTTGTACTTTCAAAATTTATATTTATTAAATAAAAGTTTTCTAAATAAATAAAAAAACATTTGCAACCTTTAAACAATATTATTTGAGACACTAATAGAGAGTCTCCACCAAAAGGTGTTGTGGGATTAAATAAATTTGGGAGAAAGAAGTGCATGTACTAACACATATTATTAATTTTAGGCTTCTCTCAATGCTCTTGACCTGCAAGTCATCTTTTCAAAGAACCCGGTTTAAGACAGTGTCATTCCTCTGACATCGTTCAGGAAATGCTGGCTCAGGGGTAGCTTCAGCCCAATCAGTCCTGCCAATGCCAAGGACCAGATTGAAAGTCATTAGATACACACCCTGGTTAGGTAGAAGACAGATATCTCTTTGTAATTTCCCTTAGCTCTGCCTTTTGAATGATAAATAAGTCGAGGATTCATCCAACATTCAAGTTATTTACTTTTCCGTAGGTACATGTTCTGTGCAATTTATCATCCAGAGCCCTAATGACTTTCGCGTCTATATTTCTAGCCCAGCTATCTCCCTTGAGCTTCACACTCCATACATTCCGCTGTCTTCTGGACAATCACCTATTGGAGATCTTTAGCAGAATGTCCAGCAGGCACTCCCAATGCATTTTGTCCCATGTGGAAGCGATCACAGCCTTCATCAAGCCCATTGCTCCATCTGCATCCCCTGATGGCCCTAGTGCTACCATCCAATCAAAAACCTGGGAGCTGTTTCCACCTCCACCCTCCCCGTCAAGTTGTCAATAATTCCTCTTGATTCTACCTACTGAGAAGTTCTTCTCCATCCCCAACTGCCTTGGTCTAATTTTGCGTCCTCAATAGAGAGGTTTTCTAGCTGACTTCTGAGGTCAGGTTTTCTGGGATGCAGACCCTGATTCTGTGAGATTTGCCTGCAGGGAAGTTATTGGAGACTGCAAGAGCGAGTAACTCCTGTGGGGGATGGGGAATTAAGCTGAAGTGCCACGTTCGTGCAGGAATAGCCTCATCCAGTCTTACAGGGTGCTCTGGAACTCCGTGGCCCTTCAGACTTGTCCCAAGTCAATGGGGGTAGGCAGAGGGGAGCACTTAAACCAACACATTCCCTCTCTCATGACCCTCCATCCTCCCCCTCCCCCCTCTCCCACCTTCCCCTGCATGTGGGCAGCCTCCCCACCTTCCCCCCACCACCACCACCAGGGCAGCACTCAGGAACCCCTCCTTCCCTATGGATAACTCGGATCTGATGTGTCTGCCGTGACGGCTCATTGCCCACAGCTTGCTTGGCCACCTGTACACTCTGCCAGGGCTCATCAGTCCTTCCCCAGTGCTGCTCCGTCGGCAGGGAGTGATGCTCAGCGCCCTCACCAGCAAACCTGCACTTGTCCTTTCAGGCTCCTGGTGATCCCTTCCTTAACGTCCTCTAGTGGAGAGCGTATCCTGTGTGTTCCTTGTATGCTCCTGCAGCTGTTTGCTTGTGTTTCCACAAACAAACAGTCTTCCTTAAGAAGCAAAGCCCATGTTACACTCATTTTTTAATGTGAATGTATGAATCAGTCAGCAACATCTATCAGTATTGCCCATGGGCCTACTCAAACTCCGTGAGTTGACTTCAGCCTGGCCAATATTTTTCAGGAACTTCATTGAGTTGCCCAGTGAGGGCGGTCAGCCTGGGGAAAGAACTTTGTCACCCGGGACATATAGCTCAGTGCTCGGAGGAAACTGGACAATTAATACATGCTTCCCATTATGTTGATGCTGCCCCTTGTGGTGGGCAAAGGGCATTGCTGGTGAACTAAGCTTAAGTTACAAAAGGCAATGTAAGGTTTGACTTGCCTGCAAATCTGTCTGGTAGGACTGAGTTGCCCTCTCACATTCCTTCTGGAATTCTTGCTCTTACATTTCCTAGTGGTTGGACCCAGGCTGGGGCAAGCTGAAACACCTGGAGAAGGGAATTTCCATGTCTCCTTTCACAATTTCTATCTGTTGTGCTTGCTTTAGAATGTGCATAATATAGCAGACTAACAACATGTGCCTGTCACTCATAAATAAGGGACTGCACACAAAACATTTTTTTACTGAGTATTACATTGTTTAAAAAAATTTTGGACCCTTTTGCTTTTCACTTGTAAAACTTCTTAAGCCTTTTTACTGTAATGTGAATTTAAAATCTGTTATCTCAAAAACTAAAAGGTGGGAAGGAAGGAGGGAGGGAAGAGGAAGGAAGAAAGGGAAGAGGGAGTATCATTATGGTCTTAGAATTGTATCTACAAATCACATTGAATCTGCTAAAAACTAATGAAGAATCAGTTTTAATGAATTTGGAGACTCTGAGATTGGACTCCAAAGATTAGAAATGTCTTTAGGTTTTTACCAATGAGCTCTTTGCCTGGGCCATTGTTGACCTTATTTGTCCCAATGGACACCCAAGTTTTTAGGGAACTCTGAACACCAGGATCTGGAGCAGTTGGGAGGCAGGCAGAGGAGCAGGGCTGCCTGCGGGAGAGCACAGCCCTAATCAGAGCTGGGGCACCATCCAGGGAGGAGTTGAGGAGCCAGACTACACAGAGGCACTAGCGGAAGCAGGAGGCAGCCCCAGGCAGGGTAGCCAACCACAGGTCTAAGGCATGAAGGAGGGGAAGTTCTTGCCTCCCCCAGCAAACACCCCCACAGGCCTCTTTGTATTGGAGAGAGATGAGAGGAGGGCAGTGGTGGCTGCAGGGTGCCTGTGGGAGCCCTGAGAGGAAGCAGTGTGCCCAGGAGCCTTGGGGGGGCAGCAGAACCAGCATGCGCTTTCTCCTCGGGTTGTGTGGTTACTTGGGGATGGCTGAGATGAGGTCACAGGGAGGGCCCTGTTAGCAATGCAGCCCTCAGTGCCCTTTGGTTGCTGAGCTGCCTTAGGCTGGGAAGAGGAGCCCAGGATCTAAGATGAGAGACCCTGATCGAGTGCCAGACCTGAGCGCCCGAGGGCTGCTGGGACACAGGGTTGGGAAATGGGCCTCTCTCTGGGAAACCAGGTGAGGGAACAGAGGGAATCCAAAAGCAAAACTTGCAAAGACAGCAAAAGAGGAGGCACAAAGACGCCCCCCAGGGGGACCTGGCTAGCTTAACTGGTGCAGCTTCGAAGCTGAAGAAGGAGGGTTCACACCTGCACAATTCCTGGTTCTACTGAAGAATCAGCGCCAGGGGTTCGTAGGATGCTGCATACAGAGCTTTCCTTTCACAGAATTCCCTGGAAAACAAATGCAGTTCCTTTGTGTTGTGTTTTTATGCCCTCAATTAGGCTCTTAATGTCCCACCATCAGGAAACTGTAAATCTTTCTTGCTGCCTCAGATGCCTTGTGTCTGTGAAACACTTCAGTTAGCCTACATGCGCTGCTGCATACCACAGCCTTGTAGGATGAGTATGCTGTTATCCACCATTTTGCAGGTGGAGAAGTAAACGTTCAAAGCGATAGGTTCACTTAGCCAAAACTTCACATCCTAGAGTTGAGGAACCTTGGGCCCCACTGGAGTTGACAGGCTCATCTAGAACCACAACAACCAAAACCAAGCAGAAACCCACACCTAGAGAACTGCTCCCGCATCCCGGTCCTCCAGCCCTCTTTACGCTTCCCTTCCAAACCCCCACAGTGCTCAGTCAGAGGTCAGCAGGCAGAAGCAGACGGGCCACTAGCTACAGCCCACGCGTGTTATGCACTCTGCCTTTCTGCTCTGGCTTCTCGCGGGCTATTTGTTCTAACATCTCCCATGTCTCTTTGCAGCCTGCAAAAGGAAAGAGCAAGAACACGGGAAAGATAGAGGCAACACACCCAAAAAGCCCAGGTTGGTCTTCACAGATGTCCAGCGTCGAACTCTCCATGCAATATTCAAGGAAAATAAGCGTCCGTCCAAAGAATTGCAAATCACCATTTCCCAGCAGCTGGGGTTGGAGCTGAGCACTGTCAGCAACTTCTTCATGAACGCGAGGAGGAGGAGTCTGGACAAGTGGCAGGACGAGGGCAGCTCCAATTCAGGCAACTCATCTTCTTCATCAAGCACTTGTACCAAAGCATGAAGGAAGAACCACAAACTAAAACCTCGGTGGAAAAGCTTTAAATACAAAAAGAAATTAAAAAAAAAAAAAAAAAAACCCGGACCTCAAGATAGCAGGTTTATACTTAGAAATATTTGAAGAAGAAGAAAAAAAGTGTTATTTATAGTCCAAAGAAACCAAAGACTTAGCTCACCTGCATTCTGACTCTGTTCGGAGACACACACTTCGGCGGGGCGACAAGTTGGCAACAGGAATTCTGAGCGGGAAAACCCTGCGTCTCACACCTTCCGTCCGCGAACCGTTCTTGCAGTGCTTGGCTGTTGCGTGGCTAGCAGCATAGTGATTTTGAGCCATTGAGTGGACATCTCCTAAGATCTGACTTTTCTCATCTGTTCCACCGCACCGGGAAGGTGTATGGTGTCTCAGTATGTGCGTGAGTACACGCACATACACACACACACACACCACCACCACCACCACCACCACCACCACCACCAGTGGTTAGGGACTTAGGCAGGGCTGGTCTTCAGGAAGGGTTGTGCTCAGAAGTGCAACTAGCATGGTGTGAAGAGTTCATTGGATTAAGAGTGTGATTTCGCCTGTCTAGCCTAACAAATGTTTGAACCTGCCAGGCCCGCAACCTAAATGCAGATTCAAACCCAGCAAAGCAAATTTGAATGACACCTAAACCAGTGCATTCTCTTTGTTTGTTAAGGAATGTTCAGATATTTTTTAAGAGATGAAACAAGAGTCCATCCATTAAGAAAATAAAGAAATAAATCACCTAGGTACCAAAGAACACACTTAATATTATAGTGCAGGTATTTTATTGCAATGATTTTAATAACCAAAGCTATTTTTACACAAGATGCTATGTAAAGTTATACTATACATATGAACTGATCTAGCTGTAATACACATGCCACATAGAATCATGACTATTATTTATGACTCTTGAAGCATTTGAAATATGAGTTTTCAGAACTGGCAAGAAAGAATGTAGCTTCAGGGAAGCAATTAATATCATGGCAGAGAGGTTGGTGTAGTGACTGTGTGCATCCAGATGGCACATTCCTTTCCAGGACCCATAAATGTCACTTAAGCAGAGAGAGAGCCAGGATCCCGCAGTCTGTTCACACAGCTGAGCAAATCTGCACATCCTTCTAAGGTAGCAGCTCATCCGTACCACAGAAAATCAAGTTTCAAATAGGGCAGGTAACTAAATGAGAAAACTTGTGCAAAGTAATGCTTTGTATTTAAACACTATCAAAGAAAGAAGTCTATACCTGGGTTAATTTGACTTAAATTTGCTTTGTGCATTTAGTACCAAATGCCTTTATAAAAAATGTTTTACACACAAATAAGGTGAATAGACCAGTATTATGAAAATGAATGACTCAGTATTTGTAACTACCCTAAAAAGTAATCCGACTGATTATACTGCCAATCCTAGACATTTTATGACTTGGACATCAATGAAAGAGTAGGTGCACCTGAGCCATGGTGGCATTGATGGAACTGCATAGAAAAAGCCAGAGTTCTAGTAGAACACAAGACTTTTGGTTCTGCAAGTGTGAAGCTGTTTATTTCACCAAGCATAACCTCCAAAGCGTACTACATTCTTTCTTGCTAACACGTAAAGCTGGAATTTTATAACATAGATTCCTCTCTCTAACAGGGACAAATAAAAACTAGACCTGAGCTTGCAAATACAAAATTTGAATTTCTATTTTTCCTAATCATTTAAGCGGGACTATAGAAATCAAGGCAAAAAAAATCCAAAAAGATAACAAAATTGTACTAATGGTACCCCAAGGAATCCCTTGATTCCCCAAAACATTCTCTCTGATTTCAACTGAATTATGACTTACATGTGGATACCTGTTGTACTTTTTGTTAATGAATTGGATACTCTATTAATTGCCGTACCTAACTAGAAACAGGAAGTCAAATATTATCCTAGAAATAAGTTGGTTATTGAGATTCACTAAAATGCCAAAGGAAAAAATTAAATCATCTTAATACAAAATGTAGCTCCTTAAGATCCAATCTCACCATCTCGTCAGGTCTGAAATAGGTAAGAGCCTAAAGAGATGAAGCTAAACCAGCAAGCCATGTCTGTGTCTCCTTCAGGTCTGCTGTACAGTAAGGAAAGGAAGCCAACACTGAATTCTCCACTGATGAAATACTACATTTGCCTCAACATATTTTGTCTTAGTATGTTTTTACTCCACCAAAAATTCCAGCTTACAAGTTTCCCTTCTAAATATGGCACAAGTATAGTTCAGCTCTTAAAAGAGACCATTTAATTGACCATGCTTCATGAGATTTGCTAAAACTCTTTTCAATGACATAAATAAAAAGGAAAAAGACTCATTAATTTTTTTCTCTCCAGAAATGGAGGGAATTGGGGGTACAGCTATATAATGAATTTATAATTTAGGAGGGAGGAAAGCCTTATGTATTTAAAATGTGAGAATTTAAAATGCAGGGAATTCAAGCTGTGTCTACACACAATCTTAACAAATTCAGTACTCCAGAAAAACAAAAGTTGAATTCAAACAATCATATTTTTTGCTTTGTTTTTATTATATTACCCCCCAAATTATTTCAACTACATTTTACATTTTCAATCTAGTTTGATACTGTGTGGGCACGGTCTCAAAAAATACTGCTACATTTCTGATATCCCATCTGACTGATTTTATCAAAAAAGAACCAGTTATCCTATTTGCTAACACCAAAGATGATTTTCATACCAGCATTGAATTTGCACCCATTATGCAATTTCAGGGCCTAGAGATATATTTTCTCATAAACAGATGCACAAAGCAGAGCCTGAAAAGCAATTTTTTTACTTGACTCTTTAAGCATACTCACAACCTTTGCTTTTTGGAACTCATAATAGATAAACGCCGCTTCTCACAAGCAATACACCTGTCACACCAGGTACAACACACTCTCCCTGACTTCAGAGATGGCACGTAGGAAAATGCACTTCCACTCCTCCTAACGCAGCGTGGATCAGTGGCTCCTGTTCCTGAACCTACCACACAGAGCAGACCTCAGGCCACCGATTCACCTTCCATTTCTCAATCCTCCAGCAAAATTCCCCTAAAAAAGCCATCTCACTCTTTTATTGGTATGTTCTGTTCATTCCCAAACTGCGCTTCAAATAACACACACACACACACACACACACATACACACTCACACACCCAAGCTTGTCTGTTTTGGGCCATGAACCATTCAGGCCCGCTCACGGTTGGCAGCTTTGCCGCCACCAGAGGGCTCAGAGCTGTTGTGTAGCTTGCACAGCCGCAGAGCCCAGCCTCCAGGTAGTGTTCACAAGCTTTGGCTGTCGGGAACTGAGCTTCCATCCCAGTCCCCGGATGCAGTTGCAAGAGGCCCCCAAAACCAAAGAAAACGTTGGGGGAAATCCAGAAGTTCTAACTGAACTCGTCACTCATCATGTTCTCCCTTCCCCTCCCTCCAAAACAAAGCGTAATTATTTTTCCAGGCAAATATGAAAGCACTATGCTACTTTTGGACGCATTCCACTCCCATCTCTCCCACAGGAAAAAGACCCGTCTTGGCAGGTTAAATGCAAACTTTGCTATACCAAAGAGTCCTTGGGACATTGTCACATGAGCTATACAAAGGCATTTTCCCTAAGAAAGGGCCTCCCTTCTTTGTACAGAAAGGATGAAAACTATGCATTTAGCAAACAAAGAGAAAGCACTTCTCCCTTTTCTATCTAGATGTTTAGGGTGCATTCAAACCCCAGAGGCTGTTTTGAGATGTGTTTGCCTTCTGGGCGATTATTGTGGTGTGGTTAGCTTTCCAGTACATTTGGTAACTATTTCTGAAATAGTAAGGACAAAGAAGCAGAAGGTAAGAAATAGCTACTTCCACGTGTAAAAAAAAAAAAAAGAAAAGAAAAAAGAAAAAAAAAAGAAGTGTAAAGATCTACTATTTATAGTGTGAACCAAAGACGCTACCTCACTCGATTTCCATTGGTGATTTTAATCACATTGATGATACCAAAGAATACCAAAGACATTTTCGTGCACGGCCACGGTCTGCAGAGGGAACCCCGCCCCTTCCTTGCCCCCACCTCCTCTCCCCTCCTCACTCTTCACTCAGTGTGTAAACTTGTCTTCATTCTTAATAACGATACGATAATGATAACAACATCCTTAGGAAATACTACTCTGACTACTGCTAGTTCTTCTTGTGAATCTCTAGGCGAACATGTTGCGAACTTCGTAAACTCCTAGGACGAGTGCCTTGCTTGAACCAAAGTGTTAAACCGCTGTTAACCTCTCTCACCTTATACTCTTTGAATACCTCAGCCTCTTAGAAAGGCCACTAATGAAAAAAAAAAAAAAAGGAATAATTATTCACCGTGGTGCTTTTCCCGTGCAACCATGCAATGAAACTTTCTTTGATACCAAAGGATGACTTTTTTCCCCCAATTTCTTGCTGATAAACCAAAGCTCCTCCTCCTTGTTCCCTCTCGAGTCCCTCCCACCCCTTCACTGGGTCCCTTGGCCAGGCAAGCCGTGCACCTTTTACCAATTCCTCCAAATACCTCATAGTAATAAAGTTTTAGGGTTATGTTGTATAGAGAGTCTATGTGATAAGGCAGAACTTACTAGTTTGATAATTGTTAAGGTTACTTTTAAAAAAAACTTTATAATTCTTATTTATTTTGTAGTTTGTATGTCTGGGATGGTCCCACTCCTTTCCCTCCTTGGTTTGGGGTTTATTTTCTTGGCGGAACTGCTCTGTTGCTCAAGGAAGACTTAATTTCTGGAAATGTTCCCCAGATGGGTTAAGGGTTGTTGTAAAAAAAAATGCAAGAATGGAATAAGAAATGATTTTCATTTTAATGATTACTTATGAAGTTTTTGTGTTTCGTAGAAAAATTTGTTTCCACAGGGTAAAAAAATATATATATATAATCTCTTTTTTGTGAAACTGGTTCCTATTTTTCTCTATAATGTGCTGTGATTTTTTAATTTAATTGCATTTTATATGAGCTTATTTAATCACTGTTTTAATTTATGACCGTGTAGTTTTTAAAGTGTATATAGTAGAATTGAAATGGTCAAAGCTTTATGTTACAATCTTTTGGTTCTTGATGCTAAGATAAGCTGAAGGCCAGAGTTCTCTTAACCGCAGGGTGTATATCCTTAGCTTTTTCTTAGCCGGCACTTCAATGTGTGCCGTGAACACTGCCAGGTTCCCCCTCAGAGCTTGTACATGCCAAAATGAGTGTTTCAAGGTAGTCCTTTTTGTCTTTTAGAAAGAAAGCAGGCAGGCATTATTCGTGTTCTTCCTTTAATTTATTAATTTTTTAAGAAAAGATTACTTTGCAGGTAAGACCTGATATTCCAAAGAATTTAATAAGACCTTTTTAATGGTTCAAAGCACCGGCATTGGTGAGATACTTTGCTTTTTGCTTTTTGTTTTTTGTTTTTTACCATTCACACGGGTATGAGAAGTCAAGAGCAGTAAAAACTGAAAAAGACAAGCTAACTTGAATTTGGAAATCCTCTTCCCAAGTTTCACAATTGCTTCAGAGCAGGGGGCAGGGCCTGGAGACACACAATTAGGCAAAGCTGGTGCAATGGCTTTCTGTGCTTAAGAGAAAGTCAGGGGTGGCCGGGCAGTGGACTTGACCCCTGCCCACCTGGCCAGCCCACAGAAGAAGCAAAACTCGATTGCTTGGGTTCAGTTATCAATCAAATATAAAGAAAACTGTTCCAAAGTCATGTATTCTCCTCCCATCTATTTATTAGAATCTGGTACCCACAGTTGACAGTTCCCTTCCCCTCCTGACACACCCCCACCAGAAGTGGAAGAATTACCCTCAAGTGTGAGGGTCTCCAGCGTGAATGTGCCCCAGACCTATCTCTGGGTCCCGTCCCTCTCCTCATCTTTCGTTTCCCACACTAGAGATGCTCCCTGCCCAGGCCCCCTGCTCGAGGCTGTACAGGCGCTTAGCTCCACTGCAGATGGTTAGCACACACTCGAAACTCTATAGACTGTGGCATCCTCACACGAGCCAGGGCCACTATTTTGATTTCTTTTGCTGAAATGAATTGTTTCAACTACATGTCAGAAAATCATCTATGTAAATATTTTCCTTCTCAATACAAGAATTTTACCTGGTTTTCCTTTTGCAGGGGTGTGTGGGGTGGGGAAGCATTAGAGGGGCTTAGATTTTGGGTCAAATGCTACATTTTCTAAGGAACATTTTTATACTCATTATGTACTTCAGTAGGGCGATAAATATGCTCTGAGCTGCAGGATTCTTCAGTGCTCTGTTGTGTTGGTAGGCATTGACGACTTTTTTTCATGCAAATGCTGGGCAGTGAATTACAGAAAACCCAGGAAAATGGTTAAGGAGGGGTGCTTTCTCCATCAGCAGAGTTGCATTCACAAGGTCACCTTTTCTGTTTCGCTCTTGATTTTTTGTGGTATGTTCTGCATTTATTACATGATCATTGTAGGCTCATTTTAGATCTGTCGTCTCGACCAAGTGCTCAGTCTTTTTAAAAAAAAAAAAATAAACTTTAAAACATTGTCTTCCACTTGCTTCCGTAGTTGTCTTCATATCTCCCTGTGTTTATGGTCCTGTCTGAATAAGCCCGTCTGTCATTCATTTAGACCTGTCTCTTCCCCCTTTTTCTGTTTTCAGTATAACTTTGGGTCTTAGCTGTTGTGCGAGTGTGACTCAGCTTCCCTGTTCAAGTTAGCTTGATGGTTTATTATGTAAGGAGGGTGCCTAAGACAATCATCAGGTAAAAAAAAAAAAAAAAAAAATTTTAAAAAGACCAGTAGAGTAGAAAATCTTCCAAGAGCAGAGGGAGTTCTTCCTTAACAATGAAAAACAAACAAACAAAAGGTAAATAAATAATGAAATAATTCATTTAAAACCTAACCATGAGGGGCTTAGATTTTTGATAAAAGACAAATGTTGCTGTCATTTTTTTTGCCAATTAGAAAACAGTGGTAGTTTCTATGTTGCATCCACATTTCTGACTAAATGATTATTGTACCCAGTTAAGGTTGTTTGCTAATATTTTGTCTCTCTCTTTCTCTCTGTCCAATGCTTCTTCTGTATTTTTGTGTGTAGCAACAAATAGTGTAATGCATTAGGCATTATTCGGGTTTGTTTATGAGTATCTCCTGTACTGCATTAAGGTTTCCTTCATTTCTTTTAAGCTTCGCTACTGTTCTCACTTTATGCCGTGCAATATCATCTGCTGTGTTTGCTAAGCAAAAAAGAAAAAAAGAAAAAAAAAGCAAGTGATGATGCCATCATGCTTTTCAGTGTTAAAATGTTTCAGCATTTATGTAGTCACCAAAATGTAGTAAATAAAATGTTGGATTTTCCAGCACTTTACATTTAGACAATTCTTGCCTTCTTTTGTTTTTATTCTACCTGAACTGCTAAGCTAGTGGCCTGTAGATTTCCATGGAATGGAGGAAAAGTGGAGAGGATGTGATGCTTGGGAGTGAAAGCCAGTGCCCTGGTGAAGTAAAGACTAACTCATGTCTGCTGGAGGAGTGCTAGAATGTCTTCACATGGAGTGGGGCGATGTGGTTCTAGAGCTTGGCCGGCTATACTAACCTGATTGACTGTCAGAAGAAACCAAAATTTCTAGAGAGGGTTGCTCTTTTTTTCTTTTTTAATAGTAGAAAGCTTTTACTTAATAAATATAAATTTCATAGGTACAACTTTTGGAATACAGCGGTTCTTCCTCTCATACCCACCCTCCCACCCCCAAACCGTCTCATCTCCTACTCCATCTCCCATCCTATTCTTCATTAATTAATTTTTAATTATCTCTATATACAGAAGATCCACTCTATACTTAGTAAAGATTTCAACAGTTTGCACCCTCACAGATACAAAGTATAAAGTATGGTTTGAAAACTAATTTTACTGTTAATTCTCATGCTACAACTTATTAAGGACAGAGGTCCAGCATGGGGAGCAAACGCACAGTGACTCCTGTTGTTGGTTTAACAACTGACACTCTTGTTTTTGATGTCAGTGATCACCCAAGGCTCTTGACATGAGCTGCCAAGGCTATGGAAGCCTCTTGAGTCCACAAACTCCGTCAGTATTTAGACAGGGCCATATGCAAAGTGGAAGTTCTCTCCTCCCTTCATAGAAAAGCACATGAGAGGATGGCTCTTAAAAGTCCCCTCCAGTAAACCATTTGTGGTGTGCACAGGTGTGTGAGCACACTCGTACGTTTGTCAGGGGCTGGAGCTGCGCTGGGATTCGCGTGGGCTCTTACTGAGCAGGATGCAGCAAAGGACCAGGAGGCCTGGCGCAGGGAAAGGAGACTGGGTTTGGATGTCTCGATGCACTGACCACTAGTTGTGTAACCCTGGGCAAATTACTTCCTTTCCCCAACTCTCAGTTACCCATGTTACAGGGTCGTTGTGAAGATTGGACACTAGAAATAGGTGACGTTTAGCACAGTGTCTGGCATAGCCAGGATTGCTTGGATAATCTTAGGTGTTTTTATCTTAAGTATCTTAAAATGCAGATTGTTTTTTCCAATTAAAAAACAAAATCCTCATTTGTAAGTCGGGTCTTTCACTGTTGAAGTAGAAGAGCGATTGCATGATAACACACACCCGTGGCAGGAGGAAAGCAGAGAGAGGAGCAAACAGGAGCAGGCTCTCCGTCTAGGGGCGGGGCGGGGGGGGGGGGGGGGGTCTGCCGGCCCTGTGCAGGTCCCCAGCGGGCTGACCAGTACCAGAAGCCAGTCTGTGTGAAGGAAGGCTTTGCAGGCTGAATTGACTCTGAACCTTACAAAGGAAGAAGAGAGCCCTGGACTGAAGGCTTCAGCTGTTAGCAGGCCGCTAGCAACAGCACTGAATCAGCCTTGATTCCTTTCAAAGCAGGTTTCCCTGCTTCTTGGATCTGGATGGGTTTACACTTACAAACATTCAGTGTTTACATGCAAAGAACTTGAGGCGCTTGGTCCCTGTGCCGGCGGGTGTGAAGGTGACCGGGGATTCACTTGCTCTCTTTGGTCTCATTTAAAACTTCACACCCGTCTCCAGCCGTTCCGTGTTGTCACAGGAGGGCCCCATGGCCAGGCCACCCACTTGCCTCCTCTTGAGCTTCCAGCAGCCTGCTGGGGTCAGGACCGCGCAGCGTTTAAGCGGCAGTTCCTTTTTGGTTTTGCTTTTGGCTTCATTTCTAAGGATTTGGGGGGTTTTTGGTGGGGGTGGGGAATGTGAGGTCTTGAAAGCCATCATTCCAGAACAGCAGGCGTTTCCAACGTAGGATGAGACTGTTTTCTCAACCAGCAGTCTGAGCAAACGGCTGAACTCACACCTGGCAATAGGTGGGGGGAAACAGCCAGCGGCAGAGTCGCCACCTCCCCGCATCTCCATCAGCAAACTTGCCTGCTCCCGCCTACCTTGCAGTTGTTCTCGCGCCCGCGCGCGCTCTCTGGCCTTTTTGTGCGCAGCGTTTGGTGGCAGAGGAGGACAGAAAGCCTCCTCTGAATTCCGCTGAGGTCTTTCTCTCCAGACAGATGACTCACGGAGACAAGATGAGCCTGAATTCCTACCATGCGATGGTGGTTACGCAGGAGGCTCTGGACCGAGCCAGTAGATTCTTGGGGCAGGTGGGTGAGCCTGGTGGTGAAGGGTCCTGGCTTGTGACCTTGAGCAAATCCCTTCATCTGGCTCAGCTGAGTTTCCTCCTCTGTAACATGGCATTTGGCTCACTGGTAAATCACCACGTGGGACGCCCACGTCCCAAACTGAAGCGCCTGGTTTGAGTGTCCACTTCTCTGCTTCTGATCTAACCCCTGGCTAATGCACTTCGTGGGAGACATCAGGTGGTGGTTCAAGTACTTGGGTCTCTGCCACCTGGAAGTCTGAGTGAAGTTCAAGGCTCCTGGCCCAGCCCTGGCTGTTGTGGGAATCTGAGGAGTGAACCAGTGGATGGAAGATCTCTGCCTCTTGGTCTGTCTCTCAAGTAAACTTAATATAAACAAGTAAAGATTTTAAAGGACATAATAAATGTTTTTGTTTCACAAAATAGCTGTGAATATATAGTATGTGGTGCTTTGCAGAGAGTCAGCACATAACAAATAGCTGTTATGACTGATTAATTGATGCATAGGCAAGGAGTACCAAAGCAAATTTAGTCCTGTGAGTCACTTTCCTATATTGCTACTCAAAGTGTGATGCCATGAAGAGCATCAGCAGCAGTGCAGAATATTCGAGATGCAGAATCTCAGGCTCCAGCCCAGCTCCCCTGATCCAGAATCTGCGCTTCAACAAGATCCCCGGGTAACTCACGCAAGTTCAATTCCTGCAAGCCCAAGCCAGCGCCATCAGAAAGGCGACCTGGAAATGTGCCTGACTGCTAGGCGTCCCCACAGACTTGCTGCATCAGAAGCAGCTGCAGGTCCTGAGTGAGCCGGTCTGGAATGGTGACTGGATCTGCATCCCATGATTCTGACGGGCCAGCATTCAAGATCTAGGAGGGAGGCTAGTTCCAGGAGCTGGGGGGAGGGGGATCAGTCAACATGAGATCCGGTCCGGTTTCGCCCTCCCTCACTTTATAGCATCGTCAGCCTTCCCAGTCAAGGTCTTGCCCTGCCCCAAGGCCCACAGCCCTCCCTGGAACTTAGTATGAAACCCATATTCTTGATATTCAGGTCGCTTACTGTGGCTGACAAGCAGGGTGACTCAAATTTCCCCTCTGCACCACCAAGCAGTGGACCAAGAAATGCACTCACGGAAGGCGCTGTGTGGGCCAACCCCTTACCGGCCCCTCCAGCTTGTGGCTGCTTCCCAGGCTTGCTCTCTGGGCCCCAGCCTGCCCCAGACTTCGAAGGCCATCCCTTCTGCCTGCAGCGCTGGCCCTCCCTTCACTCTGAAAAACTGCCAGGTCATCTGCACAGCCTGGCGCATCCCCTGCTAAGTCTCTTCTTAAGCATTTTCTCCCGCTGCTGGGCCGTCTGCAGTAGGTGCCGGCTGCCTGTGATTCTCCAGCAGTGTCCTGCCCCCACCTCCCTTTGCTTCCTGCTTTTGTCTGTCCCCTTTCCAACACACACACATATATATGCACACGTGCACATGAACACATACTCTCACACTCACTCCCTGCAAGTGGGCACACCCTCTTTTTTTTTTTTTTTTTTTTTTTTTTTTTTAGATTTACTTATTTATTTGGAAGTCAGAGTTACACAGAGAGAGGAGAGGCAGAAAGAGAGTCTTCCATCTGCTGGTTCACTCCCCAGATGGCTCCAGTGGACAGAGCTATGCCAATCCAGAGCCAGGAGCCAGGAGCTTCTTCCAGGTCGCCCATGCAGGTGCAGGGGCCCAAGGACTTTGGCCATTTTAGCAGCTTCACATGCTACACCACAGTGCCAGCCCCCTCCCTCTGTCTTTCTCACTCGCAAACCCAGTGAGATCACTCTTCATGAAATCACCCACCATGATCCAGCTTTCCTGTTGATCCATTTTGCATTTGCCCTTAAGCTCCATCGCAATGCACTGCCCTGTCAATAACTGAACTGTTTTCAGCTTTGTCAGTAACATCACGGAGCGAGCAGACTCTGGGTGTGAACTCAGAAAAGGAAGGGGGTGCGAGATCCTTGTCCCAGTTATCACCCAGTTACCGCAAGTACCAAACCAAGGCCTGGGGACCTTTGCCTGACATCCTGGGGAGAAATAGATGTGAGAAACACTCACTGCCGAGAGTGACCTCTGCCCTGAGGTCACTGGCGACCCTGAGAGGGCACCTGGACACCAGCACTGTGCATTCTCCCTCAGGGCAAGGGGAATGGCAGGTAAGGATCTCTGAAAAGCATCTCTCCCATTGACACAATGACGACACTGACAGAAATGGTCAAAATCAGCTTTTTCTGAACTCTGGAAATTAACCCAAGTCTTGCAACTATCTAATGGGTCAATTATTTAAGTAAAATAGCCAGGTCTCGGGGCCAGCGCTGTGGCGCAGCAAGTTAAAGCCCTGATCTGAAGCACCAGCATCCCATATGGGCGCTGTTCGAGACCCGGCTGCTCCACTTCTGATCCAACTCTCTGATGTGGCCTGGGAAAGAAGTAGAGGATGACCCAAGTGCTTGGGTCCCTGCACCTACATGGGAGACCCAGAAGAAGCTTCTGGCTCCTGGCCATTGCAGCCAATTGGGAGGATGGAAGACCTCTCTCTTGACCTCTCTCTCTCTCTGCCTCTCCTCTGTCTGTGTAACTCTGACCCTCAAATAAATAAGTCAATCTATTAAAAAATTTAAAAATTAAAAAAACAAACAGCCAGGTCTCAATACAAACAACCAGCTTTGGGATATGGTAACGTGTATCACTCCCATCTGCCACTCCCAGTTCTGCAATAGCCTTGAAAACCCACAATGCTGCACTCAGAGTGAAAATGACAGCAGGGTGCAGATGGCGCTTGGAGCACTCTCAAAGCACCATTCTCAGATCACAAGGAACTTTTTCCTTTTTTTTTTTTTTCTTTTGACTTGACTCAGACAGCAACCTTTGTCCCTAGGGCATTTGTCATAAACAGTCAGGGAGGAGTGTTTCATATTGAAGCTGCCTGAAGCAGCCCCAGCCCTCAGGGCAAAGGAGAACTGGACCAAAAAACTTGACAGGAAAAGCTGGAGATATCCAGGGAGGGCTTTGAAAAGTTCCACTGTGATCCTGGGAATCGACAGCCATGCACACCCACGTAGGATAATCTCCTTTATTTGGAGGCAGTTAATTGTGAACAATAATGATATTTACAAAATCCCTTCCCAGCAACAGCTAGAGTCGTGTGTGAATAGCTGGGGACCAGAGGCTAGCCCAGTTGACACATAAAACTGACCATCCCAGGAGAGAGAGAGGTATATAGGAAGGAAGTATTTATATACTGTTGAAATCAAGTTGGTGTTACTAATTTCTTGAGCAGAGTCTGGCGTACCTCCCACCATCCCACTAGGAGGCCCCAAGCCTACTCATGACTACAGATAGGAAAGCGTTTAACGAGAATTACAATTGTTTTGGACTAAGCTCCTGTGCTAGATCCCTTCAGATCAGGCTTGAAACTCAAGTTTTTGGATTGGAAGTGGAGCAGCAGGGACTTGAGCTCAGATACAGGATACTGGTGTCGTGACAGCTTAACCTGCTGCACCACAACACCAACCCTTGTTGTATTTCTTTCTGCCTTATTCAGTCCTTTTCTGTCTATAAAACCAAACTCCACTGCTCTGCTCATTGGAACACTTATTCTATATCAGAGAATGAAGCATTGTCTGTTTCCAGAATCAAAACCAACTGCAATAAAATCTTGAAATTAAATAACCCCAGCTGCTCCACTTTCAATCCAGCTCCCTGCTAATGCACCTGGGAAAGCAATTGAAGATGGCTCGAGGGCTTGGGCCCCTAAACCCACACTGGAGACCCAGATAAGCTCCTGGTTTCTGGCTTCAGATCAGCCCAGCCCTGGCCGTGGTGGCCATTTGGGGAGTGAACCAGCAGATTGATGATCTCTCTCTCTCTCTCTATGCAACTCTGTCTTTCAAATAAATAAATAAATAAATCTTAAAAAAAAAGTTTGTCCTTTGACAGAAAAATGAAGAGAGAAATGGGCTTGATGTATGCTAACTATTCTCCAAATGTTCAGAGAAGACTAGTAATAAAATAAATACATACAGAGAGAATAATAAAGTTAATATGACAAAATGTGAAGCATTGACAAGTTTGGAACTTTGCAAAAAAAACTATCCACAAAAATTTTGCATAATACCATTCATATCACCTTTATTAGAAATAGTCCAGATATCCATTAACGGGGGAATGGCCAGCAAAGTACAATACCTCTCCCTGTGAGAACCACTCAGTGCCAAAACCCCAGACACTCACAACAGCATTTGCTCAGTGAAAGCAGCCACACACCTGAAAAACAACAGATTGTGGGCCAGGTGTCAGTCTCACAGCTAAGCAGCCCGTATCAGAGAACCGGGGTTCGAGTCCCAGCTCTGGCTTCTGACTCCAACTTCCTGCAGGCCCTGGGAGGCTGTGGTGATGGCTCAAGGAATTGGCTCCCTGCTGCCCACGGTGGAGATCTGGACTGAGCTCCCAGGTCCCAGCTTCTGTCTGGTCCAGCCCTGTTGCTGGCCTTTGGGAGTCAGCAGATGGAGCGCTCATCCTCCTCCCTCTCTCTCTCTCTCAAAAACAAACAAAAAACCTAGACTGCATGACTCCATCTATGTGCTGTTTTAAAATGGGCAAAATCAGACTTCGTTGATAGAAATGATATCAGTGGTTGCTCCTGGGGATGTTGATTCAGGAAGAAGCACAAGAGAACTTTCTGGAGTGATAGAAATGTCCAGTGTCAGGGGACGGCACTGTGGCACAGCAGGTTAGTGCCCTGGCCTGAAGCGCCGGCATCCCATAAGGGCGCCGGTTCTAGTCCTGGCTGCTCCACTTCCTATCCAGCCCTCTACTATGGCCTGGGAAAGCAGTAGAACATGGCCCAAGTCCTTGGGCCCCTGCACCTCTGTGGGAGACCCGGAAGAAGCTTCTGCTCCTGGCTTCGGATTGGCCCAGTTCCAGCCATTGCGGCCAGTTGGGGAGTGGACCATCAGATGGAAGACCTCTCTCTCTCTCTCCTTTCTCTGTGTGACTCTGACTTTCGAATAAATAAATAAATCTTTAAAAAAAAGTCCAGTGTCTTGATAAGGATGTGAGTTCCATGAGTGTAGACATGTTTTGAAACTACACACTTAAAATCTCTGGGGACTGGTGTTGTGGCATAGCAGGTAAAGCCATGGCCTCTATGCTGGTTTGAAACCCTGCTGCTCCACTTCTGATCCAGCTCCACTAATGCACCTGGGAGAGCAGTGGTCAATGGCCCAAGTTCTTGGGCCCCTGCTACACATGTGGGAGACCTGGAAGAATCTCCTGGCTCCTGGCTTTGGCCTGGGCCAGTCCCCGCCACTCTGGCCATCTGGGGAGTGAACCAGCAGATGAAAGATCTCTCTCTTTTTCTCTTTCTCTCTCTCTCTCTCTTTGCTCTTTCAATAAATAAAAAAAAAAAAACTTCTACCCAATATGTGTGCACCTCAGTAGCTCTACATGGGTGCATGTGTATGTCACATGATGGTATTTCCTTCCTTATTGCACTAACGATACTGTATTTTCATTTTTTGTCAATACATTGGTCTTTCCCATAAGCCTGGGAGTGTCCTGGGTCATTTTCATCAGCTCCAACACACTGACTTGCACAAGACTGGCCTTCAGTACACTCTTGTGGGCTTTAATTAAATCCGCGATACTACACATATGCACATGCACACACATGCACACACACCATAGGTAGCAGTCAGGAGATACAGGTTCCAGTTTTGGCTTTGCTATCGCTATGATCCTCAACAAGTTTCTCAACACAGTGCTCAGAGGCTTTGATGCACACACAACTCCCTGGGGATCTTGGTAAAAGGCAAATTCTGATTCAATGAGCCTAGGGTAGGTGTGAGATTCAGCATTTACCACAAGGCTGTGCGGTGCCCTGGCCCCCAGAGCACACTCCGGACAGCAAGGTCTCCTCTAGACCTCCGCTGCCTCTTTGGTAAAAGCAGAGGGCCCAGTTCTCAGGCCCTCCCAGGAGCGCACACGCAGATGAACCCAGAGTCAGGGCTGCACATGCCGAGGCAGTAAGCACTGCAAAGATGGCCATGCACGCCTCGCCAGCCCCGCCCACCATACCCCCAATGCGTCATTCAAATCCAGCAGGAGTTCCAACCGTCTCTCTGTCTTTCTCATAACCACCACTTCAATGCTTCCTAATAGACCAAGTCCTGTAGTCTTTCCATCATTTTCTCTTATGTTTAGGTGCCCTGCCTTGCTCGTGACTTAAATATGTACGTGGCCTGCCTTAGTGGTAAAGTACCTCAGCTCCAAGTCCAATCGGTCAGCAGGTGCAAAGTATCTCCTGCCACATGCCCAGAACATTCAGGCACCCAAGCACTCAGCCACCTGGACATCACAACCCTCCGGGGAGACCTCCGAGCAACCTGGGTGCCACCCAGTTACAGGCAGGGTGTCTGCTTTGTCCTTCCTTGCGGTGCCACGTGAGCCCCCAGGAATCTCTTACACAGAAATGTGGCAGCTTCCTTTGCCCATGCCCGAATCAAGCATCAGTTCTTCAGTCCTCACTTCCGAAGTCCACACAGCTGCCACATCTCATGGCTCCCACCGAAAGCAGGGACTGGGAAAGCGTTTTCTTTAAAAAATAAACAAACAAACAAACCCCTTCACCTAGGCCAAGGCATTGATTACAGTTTGTAAGCTTTTTAATAGACAAATAGTCTGGGAGACAATGTGATGTTTTGGTAGAGCTATACAGCATGGAATGATTAAATCCAGCCAGCTAACACATCATGCTTATTTTTGTGTGTGAGATAAACATTTAAACCTAAGTTTGACCATTTCAAAATATTCAGTATTTTGCGTGGTGTGAGAGATCTCAAAAATTCTTTCCTCCTGGCCGGCGCCGCGGCTCACTAGGCTAATCCTCCGCCTTGCGGCGCCGGGTTCTAGTCCTGGTCGGGGCGCCGGATTCTGTCCCAGTTGCCCCTCTTCCAGGCCAGCCCTCTGCTGTGTCCAGGGAGTGCAGTGGAGGATGGCCCAGGTGCTTGGGCCCTGCACCCCATGGGAGACTAGGAAAAGCACCTGGCTCCTGGCTCCTGCCATGGGATCAGCGCGGTGCGCCAGCCGCAGCGCGCCGGCTGCGGCGGCCATTGGAGGGTGAACCAACGGCAAAAGGAAGACCTTTCTCTCTGTCTCTCTCTCTCACTGTCCACTCTGCCTGTCAAAAAAAAAAAAAATTTCTTTCCTCCTGAGGCTGGCATTGTAGCACAGAGTACCACCGCCTGCAACACCAGCATCCCATATGGGCGCCGGTTCGAGTCCCGGCTGCTCCACTTCTGATCCAGCTCTCTGCTAATTCATTGGGAAAATAGTAAACGATGGCTCAAATACTTGGGCTCCTGCCACCCATGTGGGAGATCCAGATGAAGTTCCTGGCTCCTGGCTTTGACCTGGCATAGTGCTGGCCATTGCAGCCCTGGGCAGTGAACCAGTGCAGGGAGGTATGTCTCTCTCCGTCTCTTCCACTCTCTCTGTCACTCTGCCTTTCAAGAAACAACTAAATTTTTTTTTTTAAAAGAGAGAGGTGCTAAAGAACCAGGATATCTACATACCAAAAAAAAAAAAAAAAAGTTGTTCCTCTACCTCACACCATATATAAAAAAATTACTCAACATTGGGGCCGGCGCCGCGGCTCACTAGGCTAATCCTCCGCCTAGCGGCGCCGGCACACCGGGTTCTAGTCCCGGTTGGGGCACCGGATTCTGTCCCGGTTGCCCCTCTTCCAGGCCAGCTCTCTGCTGTGGCCAGGGAGTGCAGTGGAGGATGGCCCAGGTGCTTGGGCCCTGCACCCCATGGGAGACCAGGAAAAGCACCTGGCTCCTGGCTCCTGCCATCGGATCAGCGCGGTGCGCTGGCCGCAGCGCGCCAGCCGCGGCGGCCATTGGAGGGTGAACCAACGGCAAAAGGAAGACCTTTCTCTCTGTCTCTCTCTCTCACTGTCCACTCTGCCTGTCAAAAAAAAAAAAAAAAAAAAAAATTACTCAACATTGGTCATCAACCTAAGTGTAAGAGCTAAAATTACAAACCTGTTAGAAAAAAAAAAAAAGGGAGCAAATCTTAGTGACATTGGATTAGGTAATAGTTTCTTAGCTCTAGCACAACAGCAAAAGAAAAAGGTAGCTATATCCAACTTCAATAAAATCTAAAATCCAAAGTCTAAAGTCTTGGTGCTTTAAAGAGCACCATTGAAAAAAATCAAAGACAATCTGTAGAATAGGAGAGAATATTTTTAGATCATGTGTTTGATAAGGGACTTGTATAAAGAACATGTAAAGAACTCTTACAACTCAGCCAAAAAAATTAAAAGAGAGACCCCAGTTTTTAAAGTGGACCAACAATTCGAGCAGTGATACTCTAAGCCAGATATAGAAATGTCCAGGCAGCGCGTGGACGTGTGCCGTTAGGGAAATGCAAATCAAAACCACCATGAAGTGTGACTTCCCATTCCCTCAGCTGGCTGCAATGAAGGCAGATCTACTAAGGACAGGAGTGAAGGCAAAGAAATTGAAATTCTTGCCCATAGCTGGTGGCAACGCAGAAAGGTGCAGCTCTGTACAAAACAACTTGGCGGTTCCTCAAAGCCTCAGTCACAGAGTCATCGCAAGTGAACTCCTGGGCATGTAACTAACAGAACAGAAAACACATGTTCACACAAAAACACATACACCTGTGTTCATGGCAGCATTAGTCAGAATAGTCCCAAAGTGGGAATAAACCAAATATCATATATCCGTGTCATAGACCGTTACTCAGCTCGGAAGCACTGCTTCATGCTGACACATGGCTGCATCTCAAAAGCACGAAGCCACGTGGGAGAAGCCACCCACAAAAGGCTGCCCATTGTGGAATTCCTTTGATGTGAGCTGTGAAGAACCAGCAAGTGCATAGAGAAAGAAGGTAGATCTGAGATTTCCAGGAAAAGGAGACATGACGAGCAACTGCTAATGGGCATGGAGTTTCTATGCGGGGTGATGAACATGGTTGAGAATTAGATAATGGTGATGGATGCACAATTTTGTGAATATACTAAAAATCCTTGAATTGTGTACTTTTATTTTTTAAAGGATTTATTTATTTGAAAGGCAGAGTTACAGAGAGGGAGAGGCAGAGAGAGAGAGGTCTTCCATCAGCTGGTTCACTCCCCAGTTGTCCACAATGGCTGGAGCTGGGCTGGTCCAAAACCAGGAGCCAAGACTCGAACTGGTGCCCACATGGGATGCTGGCATGCAGGTGTCGGCTTTACCTACTACACCACAGCACCAACTCCAAATTATGTACTTTTAAAGGATGAATTTCATGGCATGTAAATTATATCTCAACAAAGCTGTTCTAAACATGATATGTTAATTAGCTTGATCAAGTGATACTGTAGATACAAGCAGTTTTTTTTTAAATATATTTATTTTATTTATTTGAAAGACAGAGTTACAGAGAGAGGTAGAGTTAGAGAGAGGTCTTCCACCCGATGATCCACTCCCCAGATGGCCACAACTGCCAGAGCAGCGCCGATCCGAAGCCAGGACCCAGAAGTCAGAAGTCAGGAGCTTCTTCCGGGTCTCCCATGTGGGTGCAGGGGCCCAAGCACTTGGACCATCCTCCACTGCCCTCCCAGGCCACAGCAGAGAGCTGGACTGGAAGAGGAGCAACTGAGACTAGAACCCAGCGCCCATATGTGATGCTGGTCCAGTACCTCAGGTGGAGGATTAACCAAGTGGGCCATGGCGCCAGCCCCCCCCGCCCCCCTTTTTTTTGTGAAGGGAAAAAGGCAATGGAACTAATTTGAAAGTGATCTCAAAGGCTAAATTCAGACATTGTCTACCACAAAATAAGTAATGATAGCACTGGCACCTAACCCATAGAATTTCCATTGGTCCAAATGCATGAAAGTGTGTAACTGAATACATCAGTAAGGGTGGGAAACACCTTTTTATTTATTTTTATTTTTATTTTTATATTTTTATTTTTTTGACAGGCAGAGTTAGACAGTGAGAGAGAGAGAGAGAGAGAGACAGAGTGTCGCTCCCCCTCTTCGTGGAGGAACGACACTAAACCCTGCCTAGGCTTCATATCCGAGTCACGGCACCATTATGTCGCTCCCCCTCTTCGCGGAGGAACAACACAGGACCCTGCGCTGTTCTTTTGTCTGCTCGGCCCTCCCCGGGTTGGCTACCGTCCCTCCACCTCCGTGGAAGGGCGGTTCCCCCTGCCACTTTCCCCACTTCCGCGGGGGAGCGGCACACCGCCGGCCGGCTCTCTCGGGGGCTGCACAGGTGTTCCTTCAGATAGATGTTCCCCTTAGATGTTCCTGGTGCATGTTGTCTCTCTCCTCCTTTATAGTCCTCTTCCACCAATCCCAACTCTGCTACCCACACGCCGAGTACACTGCTCTCCTCCAATCAGGAGCAGCTCCTGCAGCTTGTCAAGTTGGTGAGAGGCAGCTGGGTAGAAGCTGTTTCCTCCTCTCCCAGCGCCATATTGTGGGAGAGCAGATGTATAGAATAAGTCTTAATTCCAGTAACAGTCTAGTCCGAGTTGCTCCCCACACAGAGAGACAGGTCTTACTTTTCCGTTGGTTCACCCCACAAATGGCCGCTACGGCTGGAGCTACGCTGATCTGAAGCCAGGAGCCAGGTGCTTCCTCCTGGTCTCCCATGAGGGTGCAGGGCCCAAGCTGGCCTGGAAGAGGAGCAACCGGGACAGAATCTGGTGCCCCGACCGGGACTAGAACCTGAGGTGCCGGCGCCGCAGGCGGAAGATTAGCCAAGTGAGCTGCAGTGCCGGCTGGAAACACTTTTTTTTTTTTTTTTTGAAGATTTTTTTTTTTTTGACAGGCAGAGTGGACAGTGAGAGAGAGAGAGACAGAGAGAAAGGTCTTCCTTTTGCTATTGGTTCACCCTCCAATGGCCGCTGCTGCCGGTGCACCGCACTGATCCGAAGGCAGGAGCCAGGTGCTTCTCCTGGTCTCCCATGGGGTGCAGGGCCCAAGCACTTGGGCCATCCTCCACTGCACTCCCTGGCCACAGCAGAGAGCTGGCCTGGAAGAGGGGCAACCGGGACAGAATCCGGTGCCCAGACCGGGACTAGAACCCGGAGTGCTGGCGCCGCAAGGCGGAGGATTAGCCTAGTGAACCGCGGCGCCGGCCTTTATTTTATTTATTTATTTTTTTTATATTCTTTTTTTTTTGACAGGCAGAGTGGACAGAGAGAGAGAGACAGAGAGAAAGGTCTTCCTTTTGCCGTTGGTTCACCCTCCAATGGCCGCCGCGGTCGGTGCGCTGCTGCCAGCGCACTGCGCTGATCCGATGGCAGGAGCCAGGTACTTATCCTGGTCTCCCATGGGGTGCAGGGCCCAAGTACTTGGGCCATCCTCCACTGCACTCCCTGGCCACAGCAGAGAGCTGGCCTGGAAGAGGGGCAACCAGGACAGAATCCGGCGCCCCGACCAGGACTAGAACCCGGTGTGCCGGCGCCGCAAGGCGGAGGATTAGCCTAGTGAGCCACGGCGCCGGCTTTTTGAAGATTTTTATATATTTGAAAGGAAGAGTTACAGAGGTGAAGGCAGAGAGAGAGAGAGAGCGAGAGAGAGTGCCATCTTCTATTTGCTATTTCACTCCTCAAATGGCCACAACGGTCAGAGCTGGGCTGATCCGAAGCCAAGAGCCAGGAGCTTCTTCTAGGTCTCCCACGTGGGTGCAAGGGCCTAAGGACTTGGGCCATCTTCCGCTGCCTTCTCAGGCCACAGCAGAGAGCTGCATGGGAAGAGGAGCAGCCAGGACTTGAACTGATGCCCACATGAGATGCTGGCACTGCAGGTGGCGGCTTTATTCACTACACCACAGCACCAGCCAGAATTCCAATTTAGATATGTAGAAAAGAGCTAGAAATAGTCACCACAGGCAAACACCACAGTCCTAATGAACCGCAGTCAAGAAACATCTCGGCCGGCGCCGTGGCTCACTAGGCTAATCCTCTGCCTTGCGGCACAGGCACACCAGGTTCTAGTCCCGGTCGGGGTGCCAGATTCTTTCCCGGTTGCCCCTCTTCCAGGCCAGCTCTCTGCTGTGGCCAGGGAGTGCAGTGGAGGATGGCCCAAGTGCTTGGGCCCTGCACCCCATGGGAGACCAGGAGAAGCACCTGGCTCCTGCCTTCGGATCAGTGCGGTGCACCGGCAGCAGCGGCCATTGGAGGGTGAACCAACAGCAAAAGGAAGACCTTTCTCTCTGTCTCTCTCTCTCTCACTGTCCACTCTGCCTGTCAAAAAAAAAAAAAAAAAAATCTCTGAGTGCTGAAGTCAACAGGTGAAAATAGGAAGGGAAATAAGATACAAGAATTCATGAAAATAGAATAAAAATATATTCTGTTGCAAAAAATGATATTTCTGTATATCAGGAAATCTCCACAAGTTCATAGAAAATGGGTAACATGAAAAAATATGTATTATTTCAAAAATTGTTTTGCACCAAAATAAACTTGTTTTCACTCCATTTTCCTCTTTTTTGCAGTAACCTGATATTTGGATAATGTTAAAGTATCTTCCCCTAATTCTATTACTGATTAATAACTAAGGGAAAAATAGTAGCTTCACAGTGGATAAATCTGACAAACACAGCTTAATCAAGAGATCAACACTAGCACTACTTTTAATAAGGAAGACTTCTGGAGGTCGTGTATCCCCTGATAGACGTCTTAGGAACACTGGAGTGCACAGGGACTTCAACAACCTCACGCAAGGCAGCGGGCACCTGCCTAGTGGTCAAGACACTGTGTCACACACGGGAGTGCTTGGGCTTGGTTCCTGGCTCTGGTCCCTGGCTCTGGTCCCGGACTCCAGCTTCCTGCCGACGCAGACCCTGGGAAATAGTGGGACTGCTAAGTACTTAAGTACTTGGGTTCCTGCCTCCACTTGGGAGGCCTGGATTGCATTTCCAGCTCCCAGCTTTGGTCTTGGTCCAGATCCAAACCTTGCAGGCATTTGGGGAGTAAACCAGAGGATGTGAACATCTCTCTCGCTCATAAAATAAAAAAAATAATAATAAATAAAAAAGTTAAGTCTAGCAAAGGAATTGAAAGATGAAGTTTTGGTTACTCAACTTTTTTTTTTTTTTTTTTAAGATTTATTTATTTGGAAGAGTTACAGGGAGAGTGAGGGGTCTTCCATCTGCTGATTTACTCCCCAGATGGCTGCAATGGCCAGGGCTGGGCAGGCAGGAGCCAGGAGCCTGCAGCTTCTTCCGGGTCTCCCACATGGATGTCAGGGACCCAAACACCCAGGCCGTCTGCTGCTGCTTTCCCAGGCCATTAGCAGGGAGATGGATCTGAAGCGGAGCAGCCAGGACTAGAACCAGTACTCACATGGGATGCCAGTGCTGCAGGCAGAGGCTTTACCCCCTATGCCACAACACTGGGCCCCAGGTACCCAACTTTTTTTTGAAAGCCATCGTCATTTAATAACAGAAATTGGGGAAGATACACATAACATGTTGACATTGGATCTACATTGGCTATATATAGAGGGGTGGGGTTAAAGTGGGGAGAGCTTTGTGGTAGGAAGTCTATAAGGAGAAAAACTGTAGCTTCTGGATTGGCTGGGGCTGGCAGTAGGCTTCAGGGGTGCCAAGGGAGACCTGATGGGATTTGAGTTAACATCCATCCAAGAATGTGAAAGCTCTTTTGTTCTTGGACCGCAACTAGTTAACTAACTAACTTCCCCAGTTCTCCTACCCTCCACTGTGCTACCCTTGTAATTACATTTAGAGCATCTCAGAGCTTTCCTCTTATCTACAGGCAAAGCCATTCTCACCGCACCTTGAGCCTTAACCTTTTCCAGATCACAGTCCCCTCGTTGTATACACTTTGGCCAGTAGGTGGCAGCACGTGATCAGTTTCCCCATCGGCAAACCCGCGGAAGAGAGAAGAGGTTAGAGAGGGAGGTAAAATAACACAGTACCCGGAACACAGAGTGGAAGGTGACAACGTCATTATTGAATGTTCAGTCACTAAAGGGAAATGCCGTTTTTATGGGCACTTAAGTGGTGAGGCAGGGTAGAATGAACTTGTAAACAGTGATGTAAGGCTTGGAGGCAAAATTATCCACCCCACCCTATCCCCACCCTTCCCCAGCCCGGCCTCCTGGGCGCTCCACGCCACTCTGTTGAAAGACTTTTAAAGAACTTTGAAGACTTTTTAAAGAACGAATTAAAAAGAAATTACAAATCATAGGGCAGTACAGAAAATTTCATTATTTTTAAATGATTTTAAAATGTAACTATAATCAAAAGTATGATTTTTTTAATTGCTATTCATGTTTCTTTAGAATTGTGATCCCGGGGCTGGCATTTGGTGCAACTGTTTTTTATAAAAACAACTTACTACATTTTGGTATTTATGATAATTTTTTTAAAAATATTTATTTATTTATTTGAAAGAGTTACACAGAGAGAAGGAGAGACACAGAGAGAAAGCTACCTTCCATCTGCTGGTTCACTCTTCAGAAGGCTGCAATGGGTGCTGGGCCAGGCCAAAGCCAGGAGCTAGGAGCTTCTTTGCGGTCTCCCACACGGGTGCAGGGGCCCAAGGACTTGAAACATCTTTTGCTGCTTTCCCAGGCCATTTAGCAGGGAGCAGGACTGGAAACGAAGCAACCAGGAGGCAAACTGAGAGCCATATGGGATTCTGGCAGCGCAGGTGGCAGCTTTACATGCTACACCATTCACCAGCTCTGGTTCAATGTCAAGTCGCCTCTTGGGACATCCACGTCCTGTCTCAGAATGCCTGCCCGAGCCCTGCTCCTCCGCCTCAGATCCGGCATTCTGCTAAAGCCCATCCTGGAAGGCAGCGCGTGATGGCCCAAGTGCTTGAGTCTCTGCCACCAGCATGGGAGACCTGGATTGACTCTGGATTCCTGACTGGCCTGGCCCAGCCTTGGCAGTTTTGGACATTCAGAGAGTGAACCAATGGATGGAAGACTCTGTGTGTGTGTGTGTCTGCCTCTCAAATGAAGTGAAAAAAAATTTTTTTTTTAAATATTTTAAAAGAATTGTGGACAAGGCATAACACTCAAATATCAATCTCTCCCCCACCCCCACCCTGGTCTCTCTTTCCCTCGCCCTCTTTTTTTTTTTTTTTTTTTTTGACAGGCAGAGTGGACAGTGAGAGAGAGAGACAGAGAGAAAGGTCTTCCTTTGCCGTTGGTTCACCCTCCAATGGCCACCGCGGCCGGCGCGCTGCGGCTGGCGCACCGCGCTGATCCGATGGCAGGAGCCAGGAGCCAGGTGCTTTTCCTGGTCTCCCATGGGGTGCAGGGCCCAAGCACCTGGGCCATCCTCCACTGCACTCCCTGGCCACAGCAGAGAGCTGGCTTGGAAGAGGGGCAACCGGGACAGAATCCGGCGCCCTGACCGGGACTAGAACCTGGTGTGCCAGCGCCACAAGGCAGAGGATTAGCCTGTTGAGCCGTGGCACCGGCCCTCCCTCTCCCTCTTAAGATTTATTTATTTATTTGACAGGCAGAGTGACACAGAGAGAGAGAGAGAGAGAGGAGAGAGAGAGAGAGAGAGAGATCTTCCATTCTCTGGGCAACTGCCAGGGCTGGGCCAGGCTAACACAAGGAACCAAGAGCTCCATCCAGGTCTCCCTCGTGGGTGCAGGGGCCCAAGTACTTAAGCCATCTTCCACTGCTTTCCTAGGCACATCGGCAGGGAGCTGGGTGGGGAACCTGTGCTCTGATAGGGCATGCCATCCTCCCATGCTGCTGCTCCATAATGCCAGCGCCCTGTTCTGTGTTCTCTTGCCGCCCCAGCCGTTCTCACAGGGATGTGCAGTTGCCCACATCTGCACCTGACCTCAGTTGGCACAGCGGCCTGCAGTGGCTGAGCCTCAAGCCCGTAGTTTGCAAGTGTCAGTGCCAGAGCTGGGACCGCAAGGCAAGGCTCTGGATCAGTCTGCCGCTCCCTCCACAGGGCAGGGCCCCTTCTAAGCCCATGCCTTAATTGGGGAACCTGGGTTGTTCTCCAGTGGGCACCAAGGACTCCCCCCTGAAGTTGAGCCACACCAACTACCCGAATCCTCCCAGCAGTGGTTAAGACAAGAGAGATGTGCATTTTAACCATGCTTCACACTCCAATTTCCCTAGACCAAGAACTTGTGTTCTTTTCCTACCCCACCCAGCGAAGCAGAGGATAATGGCTGTGAAACTTAAAACCCAGAGCCAGTGGCCAGAGCTTCCTGCTCCTTCTGAAACTTCTCCCAGAGTGACCTCCATCACTAGGCCTCAAACCAAACAAACAAAAAGAGATCTATTTAAAGATATCCTTTCTACCTCTCCTAATCCATAGCCTGCTGCTAATGGACAGATGGGCTCAGTGGTGTCTGCTAGGAGAGCTCCCTGACCCGCACTGCCCTCCACCCTGAAGCTGCCCCCAGCCCGCCCCTCAGAGGGAAGCAAATGTGGAAGGAGTGGCCTCAGTGTCAGCCCGAGTCGACCTTGCAAGGTCAGAGTGGGGGGTGCTGTCAGGATAGACAGGGATGAAACTGAACATTCATTTCCAACGGGAGCTCCTTCCTGAGTTTCTGGTCCAGGCCCAGGTTGGGCACCCCCACCCCCCCACCCCACCCCCTGGGCAAGGGGCAGCTGACTCAGCGAGAATCTCCAGGTCTAGGCCAGGAAGTTAGAGGACACAGCTCAGAGGTGGTTCATCCCATCCGTTCCTGCCAAGGGGGGATTGCTTGCAGTGTAGACACAGACAGAGTCCCGGGTCTGCATGCCTAGAGACCCTAACTCCCCGAGTGACTGCTATGAGCCTCCCACCCAACCAGGAGCCCTTCTGGGTCCCTGTGACTTCCACAGTGGACTCCGACCCTGGGTGCTGGCTGCAGGCCCGAGGCAGGCCTCTGGTTGCCCTGGAGCTGCTTGCCCCATCGGCAGCTGAGTGGGATAGGATGTGGGTAAGAGGGCTTGGACTCTGTGACGCAAGAACCCTGCCTCTTCGTAACCCATGCCCTGCCCTGCTGACGATGCAAAGCTTACTCCAAGAATTCCGTCCTTTCTAGCGCTCCTAATCCATAGCAGCAGCTCAAGAGCAAGAGCCATTCGTGGCTGCAAACATCTGGATTTGCTGCTAGTTCCTTTCCACGCGCTCCTTCCCCCCTTGTCAATAACGACTTGCTTTTTAAGCAACCAGAATAAAGGTGGAAACGTGGCGCAGCCGTGTTTACCCTGACCTGGCGACCTTCATTCTAAGAACCCTGAGTTCCAGCGAAGGGCATGTGTGTGGCGTGGAGGTGGAGGTTGGCACACAGTCTCTCATTTCATTTGTTTAGACTTTTGGTTCTGTTGATTTCCTGTCGCTGTTTTATGTCATTAATTTCTGCTTGTATTTATCCTCTTTCTGCTCTTTTTAAAGATCGATCGATTGAAAGGCAGAGAGAGAGAGAGAGAGAGAGAGAGAGAGAGGAGATCTTCCATCCCCTGGTTCACTCCCCAGATGACTGCAGTGGCTGGGGCTATGCCAGGCAGAAATCAGGAGCCTGGATCTCCATCTTGGTCTCCCCCACGGAAGGCAGGAGCCCATCTACCCGGGCCACCCTCTGCTGCTTTCCCATGTGCATTATCAGGGAGCTGGATTGGAAATGGAAAAGCCAGGACTCGAACTGGCACTCCCATGTAGGATCTGGTGTCACGAGTGGCAGCTTAACCCACTCACGGCACCACAGCACCAGCACCAGCAGCACACAGTTTTTAAAACTTCAATGCACATCTTTAAAAAACAGTCACATTTTTCTAGCATCAAAATATTTCTCACATTTAACCATATTAATGGTATATTCCTTAAAATATAATTCCCAATTAAAATTGGACGTTCTCAAATTGTTCCTAAAAAGCTTCCTTACAGGTGATTTGTCTAAACTATGACCAAGTGTAGCCTCACCCATTCCACTGGTGTTTCACGTCCCTGTAGGCTCCTAGTCTTCCATGGTCTCTTTTTGTCATGCCGCTGACTTTGAATACCTGGACCCATGGACCTGCACCTCCTGCCCGGCCTCCTGGGGTGTCTCGTGGCTTCTGTGGGACGCTGCTAAGCTCATTTAAGTCCCTGACTTTCCTGGATCCCAGAAATTAACTCTACAAGTGGGAGATTCCGGTGAAATGTTCCTGAAGGACCAGAATTCAAATTTCTCTTGTAAAAAAAAGAGTCTCCCGCTGGAAAGCTGGATTACTTAAATAGCAATGACATAAAGTAAGCAGAGTAGCAACCATGTATCAGACTGGTACTGCTCAATTTACCACATTTATCTTAATCTCAGGAAACACAAAACCTGCTTACTTATTCATGATACGGGTGGGAACGGACGTAGAAGCCTCCCCTCAGAACCCAATAGGACACAAACAGGTAGTCTGATGTGACTTGGAAGAAATCTACATAAAAAGAATCAGCATTTAATCCCCCTACAAGAAATCCACTTGTTTTCTCTTGGAATTAGACTTGTCTACTTCTACTTTAACATTTTATTAATGTATTTATTTTCATTTTATTTGAAAGAGAGAGAGAAGAGAGAGAGAGAGAGAGAGAGAAGCAGACAGGTAGATTTGCGTCCACTGGTTTTCTCCCCACATGCCCACAACTGATGGGGCTGAGCTAAACCAAAGCCACAAAATGGAAACTTAATCCAGGTCTCTGATGTGGGTGGCAGGGACTCCACTACTGGAGCCTACCTACTGCCCCCTAACATGTGCCTTATCAGGAAGCTGGAGTCAGGAGCAAAGTCAGAAACAGAGCCCAGGCTTCCGAACACAGGGTATAGGCATCTCAAGTGGAATTTAACCGTGGTGCCGAATAGCTGGCCCTGTTTTGAGTTTCCACTCACAGCCCTGCTGTGACATTGCTGGCTCAGTCACATGAAGTCCAACCCCGCACTTCATACCTGTTCTACCTGGCCTCTGCCTCAGCCCCAACGTGCAAATGACAAGTCAGGAGGAGCCGAAGGTCCAGGTAGATGAAGGTTGGACGTGTGAGGTTCTACCTTATTCTCAAAATTGCAAGATTTTCTGATTTCAAAACTGCACTTCTCCCAAATTCTAACCATTTTACCAAGTCTGGTGGAATAAATGATTTGTCCTATGGGCTAGTGTCTTACTGAAAGCGCCCTTGGCCATTTCTTCTGCTGAAGGAAATGTTGAGCCTTTTACTCATCCTTGAGTCAGGTCAGCTCCTGCCCTCTGCTGCTTGGTCAGGAGCCACCAGGCAGCTGCTGGGAGAACTGTCTCCAAGTGCTGGGTTATCCTCAGTGCAAACCAGTCTGCGAAGAAGTGGGGAGGCAGAAAAATGGAGGAGGGGGGCCGGCGCTGTGGTGCAGTGAGTTAAAGCCCTGGCCTGAAGCACCAGCATCCCATATGGGCGCCGGTTCTAGTCTCGGCTGCTCCTCTTCCGATCCAGCTCTCTGCTATGGCCTGGGAAAGCAGTGGAGGTGGGCCCCTGCACCCACGTAGGAGACCTGGAAGACGCTCCTGGTTGGCTTCGGATCGGTGCAGCTCCATCCATTGTGGCCATCTGGGGAGTGAACCAGTGGATGGGAGACCTTTCTGTCTGTCTCTACCTCTCTCTGTAATTCTTTCAAATAAATAAAAATAAATAAATCTTTAAAAAAAAAAAAAAACGAGAGGACGCGAGGAGACCGGAGCATGTGCTCACACTGCAGTGAGTTCAAGGAGGCCACACAGGGACCTCTAGCACTGTGTAGATACTTCTGGAAGGCAGTATCAGATTCTGATGCCAGTGGGTGAGAGGCAACGGAGCCATTGGGGGACTGAGGGCTTGGTGTGACAGGAAGACTAATTTTTTAATTTTTTTATTTATTTGATTTTTTAAAAAATTTATTTATTTGAAAGGCAGAGCCTCAGAAACAGAGAGAGAGAGAGAGAGAGAGAGAGAGAGAGAGAGAGCTCTCCTAGCCACTGATTCATTCCCCAAACACCCACAACAGCTGGGCCTGGGCCAAGCAGAAACCAGGAGCTAGAAACTCAATCCAGGTCTCCCATGAGGGTGGCAGGGGCCCAACCTCTTGAGCCATCACTGCCGCCTTCCAGGAAGCTGGAATGGAACTGGAACCCAGGCTCTCTGATATGGGATGCAGGTGTCCCAAGTGGGGTCTTAACCATGCACCAAACACCTGCCCAAGGAAAACTAATTTTAACACATATTTTGTATTATTTGATTTTTTTACCACATGTACATATGACTTTTTCAATAACCACCAGTTGTTTTTTTATTTGTTTTTCTAACCCATCAATGTCTCTACTCCCCAGGGGGGATTTGCATTTTAACGTCACTTTGGCTAAAGGCACTGATAGAACTTCCGGTGGCTGGTTATCAGGGGAGGAAAGAGAGAACACCTTTCCCAATCCCTCTGAAGTCATATGACAGCTCCACACTATTCCCACGTGCTGGGAGAGGGGCCGGGGGCACTTCTCCTGCAACAGCTCATCCTGGACAGGTGGGTGAGGTGAAACCACTCACTCTCCCGGCCAGAGGAGAGAGACAGGTCTTTTAACCTCGGTGTTGACTTACACGGGTTTCAGGTATTCTCTGGAGTGTACTATGAGACAAGAAAGTTGAGATACAACACTTAGACTCATTTGCACTACCTCAATGTGCTGGTTTTATGCACCTTGGAGAACTGGACTGCAAAACCTGTAAAAAGTGAAAAGTTTTTATTACACTTTCCCAGAAATCCTTTGGATATTGTCTTCCTTTTGTTTCTGACACAGAAGTGCAGTGCAGGAGTGGATGGCAAACCGCATCCCCACCCCCATAGGGAAGAAGGTAGAAAAATTACCTCCCTATCACCTGTGTAACCAGACAGGAAGAGAAACCAGATGTGGGTCTATTTCAAAAGAACTAGAATTACAGGTAGGCTATTTAGGTCCTCTTCAGAAGGTGGCGTGCATTAGTCATAAGATCGAATGGCACGAGCGTGTCACGAGTCAACAGGAAATTGATCACATAGTGCGTGAGGACTACAGTTGGACTGTGTGGCTACACAGAAGGAGTCTTGGGAAACTGAGAGGGTGGATTTTTTATCTCACCAAAATAGAGAATGGGGGGATACTGATTTACAGATTAGTTAACAAAAGAGGGAGCAGATATATGAAATATATATCTTGGCTAAAGGTGCTGATAGAATTTCCAGTGGCTGGTTATCAGGGGCAGGTGCTGGGCAGAAAATTCACTTGGGTTTGGACCCCTTATGGGGTAACTGTTCCTTCCTTTCCGAGGAAGGAAGGCTAACCTGAGCAGGTACTACCAAATTACTGATGGCAAGACTATTCAGCCTTTTGTTCTATGGCCTTTCAGAAAATGGAGCCCATTCAAGAATCTACATCAAATTTGATCTAGGTTTTGCAGGTCTACATGGCCAAAGAACAAGCTTGACCTCCTAGCAGTCTCTCAGATCATGAAGAGCTGACAATTGGCTTCCGTGGTGTTGTGGGCACAGAGGGCTCCCAGCTGTGAGACACGGACAGTGGGTAGAGGGTGCTTCAGTTTATGGGAAGGAGAATAAAAAGATGTTGGTTTTGTGGCAAAAAATTTTTTGAAACACAATCATTTTTTTTATCATATTGTGTATTTTTCTATTAATTTTTTTTAAAAAACCCTCACATGGCTTATAGCTGTGTTGTCCCAGATTCTGAATGCCTACTTAGAACCCTGTAAGGAGCCCTGCAGGGGGTGAGGCAGGTGTTATTTGGTGCAGTGGTTTAGTAGCCACTTGGGATGCCTGCATCTCATACTGGTTTTATGTCCCAGCTCTGCTTCCAATTCAGTTTCCTGCTAATCTGCCTCGGAGGCAGCAGATCATGGCCAAAGCACTTGGGCTCCTGTTGCTCACATGGGAGATGTGGATAGAATGCTAGGCTCCTGGCTTCAGCGTGGCCCAGCCCTTACTTTTGCAGGCGTTTGGGGCAGTGAACCACTGAATGAAGTGCGCTCTCTCTCTCTCTGTCTCTCTCTGTGTGTCTGTCTGCCTTTCAGTTAAGATGAAGAATAAATAAAGAATTTTTAAAAGTACTTAGAAGCCCCTTGGGGCAGGAAGGAAGAAGGGCTGCACCCAGGTTGCTGATTCCCAGCTCAATTCCTATCTGTCCAGGTTTAGGCTTCCTGACCTCTCAGCCCTCTTCTCAATCGGGTCTTCTCTGTTAAATTTTTATTTTAATTTTTAGAAATAATTATTTATTTTATTTGAAAGTCAGAGTTACAGTGAGAGCAGGAGAGACAGACAGAGAGATCTTCCATCCACTGCTTCACTCCCCAGATAACCACATTAGCCAGGGCTGGACCAGGCCAAAGCCTGGAGCTTCATCCAGGTCTCGCATGTGGGTGGCAGGGGCCCAGGAATTTGGGCCATCTTCCTTTATTTTTCCTTGGCCATTAGCAGGGAGCTGGATCAGAAGTGGAGCAGCCAGGACTCAAACCCATGCCTGGATGTAGGTGTTGTAGGCAGCAGCTTTACCAACTACCACAACACTGGCCCCTGTTAGATTTTTAAAAATAAAACCCTAAAATAATAAAATTATTATGATCACTAAATCTTTGTTTTTTTACTTCATTCCTTTCTTTTCTATTTTTAAATTTTTGTTTATTTGAAAGGCAAAGAGAGATAGTCTTCCATCCACTGGATTACTCCCCAAATGCCCACGATAGCCAGGACTGGGCCAGGCCAAAGCCAGGAGCTAAAAGCTCAGTATGGGTCACCAGTGAGTGTGGCAGGAACCCACGTACTTGGGCCATCACCTGCTGCCTCCCAGGGTGCTATTAGCAGGAAGCTAGACTTGGAAATGGAGTCAGAACTCAAACCCAGCACTTTGATAGAGGATGTGGGCATCCCACGTGATGTCAGCCGCCACACCAAATGCCCACCCCTTCACTCCTTTTTATTTCTCCAGCAAGGTGAGTTGGCACGGTTTGCTGCAATACCTGGCGATCTCGGGAATTTTGAAGATCAGAATTCATTCACACACTAAGTCCCCGTACTGTAAGTGACTGCATGCAGCCGTGCCCTTTGGCCTGTTGCCGCAGAGACTGCACTAAGCAAAGCTGGTTCTTACACCCCCCTTCTGAGTCGGGAGGCGGATCTGGAAACCCGCGCCAAGTGGACCTCATGAGTCACAGCAGGTGACTGCATTCCCCTTTGCAATGTCATGCCACGCAAGATAAATTTAGTGTCTATTATTTGTGTGGTTTCTCAGGGAGATCAGCACTTTCTAAATAAATTAGGATTACTGGTCTGATCCACTTTAATTCTCATTTCCTTCAGAAGTATTTCTGACCTTTCGTGTGAAAGGTCTGCACGAACTCCTCAAAAACTTTCTGAGAATCAGGCCTGAGATGTGATCTTTTTTTGTCATTAAAACCTGTTTGGACCACTTAGTAACTACAACCAAATCCATGCTTCATGCACAGCTTTCTGGTCCTTTGTTTTTCGTTTTATAGCCCCTCATTCCTGGGAGGTGAAATCAGTGCACGCTGTGTCTAGAATCTACCTCTGAGCTGTGTGTAAGATCGGACATCTGTTTTCCAGGAAATAGTTGGTGACTGCTTCTAAGGAAGCCTAAATGGAAATACTTAATGCATGTACAAGTGGTAAGAGTTTAAGGAGGGAAGAATTCCTATGGGAGAAAATTACTCAGAAGAAATGATAAAAAAAGAAAAAGTGAAAGTGGCACGCTAGAAAGCAACAGAAACCGAGGCGTTTCTAGGAATACAGTAGACTAGAATAAATACCTCAACAAAATGACTGGAGCGGTAGCCAGAGGTACTTTTCCTTGCGTCAGTGACCTTGTAGGAAAGAAGGGAAATTTCCAAGGTGGAGAGAGAGAAATGTGAGCTGAATCCAAACGGTGAGCCGAAGTGCACGGGAAATTTCCCTTTACCCCCTGTAGAGCCTGCATCAGCCTCCCTGGGCTGCCATTGCAAAATACCACCGGAGGGGTAGCGGAAGTAACAGGCATCTATCTTCTCTCAGCTCGGCAGGCTGGAAATCCACGACCAAGGGGCCAGCAAGGCTGAGTTCTTTGGAGGCCTCTGGGCCTGCAGATCCTGCAGTCCTGCTGCCTCTTCCCAGGGTCTTCCCCGTGCACGCCTCCCTGGGGTCCCCTCCACTTACAGAGCGGCCAGTCCTATAGGATTAGGGTCCCACTTGAGGGGATTTGCTTCCAGTTCATCTCTTCTTTAAAGTCCTTATCTTCTGATATGGTTGGTCACATTTCTGAGACACCAGAGGCTGGGACTTCAACCTCTATGAACTTTGGGGAAATACAATTCACATAGCCTGAGGCGAAGGTCAGTGGATGGTGCTGAACCTTAGACTAAATTAAGCCAAGGACCCTGCAAGGGGCAAAATGGTATCAGTCCGGTAACAGCTGCCGTGTGCCGTCGCAAATGAAAATTTCCTCTGAAAGAAAGTAATCTTGGTTTAGGGTTCTGAGGGTTCCTACAGATGAAGATAGACTAATAGGCATTAAGGAAGATCAGTAGAGGAATAGGGCATCTGAGTGGTTATCAGCAAAAACTACAGTTAGGGCCCCCCAAAACTTTAAATTCTAGACTTAGCAGATGAAGAATATAAAATGATAATCTATGAACTGTCTAGAAAAATAAAGTTAGAATCATAAAATTTGAAAGAAGAGACAATGAAAAAGGACGAAGCAGGTGAGTGTTTGACCCAGCGGTGAAGACGCAAGTTGGACACTCCCAGCCTGTATCCGAGTGCCTGGGTTCAAGCTTGTAGACTTTGGTAGGCAGCAGTGATGGCCCAAGTAATTGGATTAGGTTTGCCGCTCCCAGCCTGAGCCGTTGTGGGCAACTGGGGAGTGAGCTGCAGATCAGAGTCCTCTCTCTCTCTCTCTCTCTCTCTCTCTCTCTCAAATAATTTTTAAAAGTTTCTAAAGATAAATTTATTTTGGTGTAAAACATCTTGAAATCCATGTACAGTTTTTTAATAATACGCATTTTCCACGAAATTTTTGAAGACTCCTCCTATATAATATTTGTACTATTTTAGTAGGTACATTGTAAATCATCCACTTAAAAAATGTTCAAATGAAACATATTAGATAATATAAGCATGTCAAAATAATTTTAAATGCTTCTCTTCCTAAACACAATGTTAATAGTTTGGATGTGAGCAATAAGAGGCACTGTGATTCATTACTTTGAAAATCTTGAGGTTTATAGATGGTTGGTTTATTCTGACATGGAGTTTCCATGGATGTCATGAATGATAAAAGATACCTCACCGAAGTTAGAAAAGAAATGTGCATGTAAATCATGATAGCTGATTTCCAATCTCATATACGCATTATGCAAGCACTTTTGTTGAAATTCCACAAGGAAATTTCCATATTCTCTGATTTCAGCCAGCAGTGGTAGCATGTTAATCCGAACGAGCTGATTTACAGTTTCAACAAATGAGTCCAAAACTCATTGAAATTCTTCATCAGAATGATTTTTAAACAAATTAGAAAATTTGTCTCTGAGTTTTGCAGGGGTTAGGTTACAGGTTAGGGACCTGTAACCAGGATGTAGGTGTAGAAGGGAGGGGTCTGAGGACACATCTGGCATTTGATGGGAGAGGGAACAAAGATAAGGATCCTAAGTCTCTGAGTTAGGAGTGGGCATTTGGCACAGCGGTTAAGGTACTGATGTGGATGCTCACATCCCATATCAGAGTGCCTGGGTTCAAATCCCAGCTCTGCTCTGACCCAGGAGGCAGCAGTGATGGCTCAAGTACTTGGTTCCCTGCCACACATGGCGACCTGAACTGAGTTCCAGGCTCCTGGCTATGGCCTGGCCCAGCCCCTGCTGCCATAGCCATTTGGAGAATGAACCAGAAGATGGGAGATCTCTCTCTCTCTCTCTCTCTCTCTCTCAAATAAATAAAGTCATTTCTAAGTCCCTGGGTTCTCTCTCTCTCTCTCTCTCTCTCTCTCTCTCTATATATATATATATATATATACACATATACATATACATATATATATATATAGTTTAGGCTACAAGGCCCACAAAAATATTGAAAATCCATCAAGGAATGGAAATTGATTCTAAGAATACAAGGGCACCTCAAGAGCACAAGAAACTCTCTCCATAACCACATTGCTGGCTTCAAGGAAAATGTCACTCATCCTGTTTCCAGATGCCATGCAGCTTTGGCAATCCTGTATGAACCCCAGTCTCACCTGCAATCTTTGTGTATTTTAAATATTTATTTATTTATTTATTTGAGAGGCAGAGTTACAGACAGAAAGAGGGAGAGACAGAGAAAGTTCTTACATCTGCTGGTTCACTCCCCAGATGGCCGCAACATTCAGAGCTGGCCTCTCCGAAGCCAGGAGCCAGGAGCTTCTATCAGGTCTCCCATGCGGGTGCAGGGACCCAGGCACTTGGGCCATCTTCCACCGCCTTCCCAGGCCATACAGGGAGCAGGATCAGAGGAGGAGCAGCCAGGACACGAAGCAGCACCCATATGGGATGCCTGCAACACAGGCAGAGGTTTAACCTACTACACTATAGCACCGGCCCCTTCAACTGCACTGTTTATCACGGGCCAGGTATTGACTCAGGTCCTTAAAGCCTGCTCTTTGCCTGTTTTCTCCCTCCTACCCTGAAGTGGATGATGTCCCTCCTTTCCCTGTCTACCTCCAGGCTCCTGCCTACTCATGCTTTCTGCCAGCTCCGAGCTTCTCTTTTTCTGCCTTCTCTGAGTTTCTCTGTAAGTCAATGCCAACCCACTCATTCAGCATCCTCTCTCTACCTCCCATTAAGTCATCAAGGAAGATAGTCTGGCTCGTCCTGTCACCACAGTGATGGCCAAAGTGCTCCAGGGACACCTGTCCACAGGTCACTGGTCATTCTCTAGGTGGCTGCATTGGGGCAGGTGTTCATGCCTGGAGGGGTGTCTCATGTCCGCAGGCACAAATTCTGTGCACAGGGAATGCCTCAGAATGGGCTGTGGACCTACTTTTTGAGACTAGCATGAGTGCCTTGGAGAAGGTTCTGGCTGCCTGGACAGTGATTGACAGTGATTGGACAGAGAGAATACTCTGAATACAGTTTGTCAGTTACAAATACACATAGATGTCGTTTACTATCTGAAGCCTTATTTCAGGTGTTAAAATAGGAAATCACACAAATGTTATTGCTACTAGTAGTAAAACAAGTATGAGATGCTACATGGTTAAGATCACAGACTTTGTACCTAGACTGCCTGGGATCTGACCCCTGGCATTATCACTGGCCCTGTGACCTTGGGTAAATTACTTAACTGATAGTTAAGTCAAGCCATACTTTCTTCATCTGTAGAATCAAGCTCATGAGATCTATCTCATCAGGTTTCCATGAAAACTAAACCAATTAATACCTTTGGATCACTTAGAACAGTTACATTACATGCGCATTTGCTCTTTTTCTTTCTTTTTTTTTTTTTTAAGATTCATTTATTTATTTGAAAGGCAGAGTTACAGAGAGGCAGAGCAGAGAGAGAGAGGTCTTCCATCCACTGGTTCACTCCCAAAATGGCCACAACAGCCAGAGCTGAGCTGATCTGAAGCCAGGAGCTTCTTCTGGGTTTCTCATGCAGCTGCAAGGACCCAAGGACTGGGCCATCTTCCACTATTTCCCAGGCCATAGCAGAGAGCTGGATCAGAAGTGGGGCAGCCGGGACTTGAACCGGCGCCCATATGGGATGCTGGCACTGCAGGCAGCGGCTTCACCCATTATATCACAGTGCCAGCCCCTTAGTTAGTACTTTCATACATCTTTTATGACTGTTCTCACATGGTGCACCATGCCTTAACACCTTTACCTAGCACCTAGGAAACTGTCCTGTACAGTTTACCTGTTACACCACAATGCTGGCCCCTGCCCTTTTGCTTTCAATCATGAATTAACTCCAGTTGAGACCAGTCCCCATACATTATATCTGCCTTGCTGGTCTCTGATTTAAGATACAATCTCTATTAGATGATATCTTACATTGTTGTTGTTGTTAGAGATTTATTTATTTATTTGAAAGAGTTATACAGAGAGAGAAGGAGAGGCAGAGAGAGAGAGAAAAAAAGTCTTCCATCCAATGGTTCACTCCCCAGTTGGCTGCAACAGCTGGAGCTGAGCCAATCTGAAGCCAGGAGCCAGGAGCTTCTTCCAGGTCTCCCACACGGGTGCAGGGGCCCAAGGACTTGGGCCATGTTATACTGCTTTCCCAGGCCATAGCTGAGAGCTGGATCAGAAGAGGAGCAGCTGGGTCTTGAACTGGTGCCCACATGGGATGCCAGCACTTCAGGCCAGGGCTTTAACCTGTCATGCCACAGCACTGGCCACTTTATACTGTCTTTAATTATTTCCTGTTGTCAATCTTGATTCTCCAACGTGATTTTATACTTAAAAATATTTATAAAATGGAAAATATTTTCATACTCAGAACTGTCAAACTACTTCCTTTTCATTTCACAACTAATTATAGAGCTTCTTAGTCTGATAAATTCAAGGATAAAAATTCTGAAAAAGGAAATAATACTTGTCAGAATAAATCTTATTTTTATTTCCCTTTATATTATATTTGTTTCAGGATGTTTGTTATGTTGTCATAGTTTGATTGATTTCCTTCTGGAGAAAGTTAAGTTCTCTGGAAGCTTTGATGTCAGTTAATGTATGTAGAAATGAAGTAGGTGTTTTGTGTTTATTAAAAGTGATCCACAAGAATGATACAGAAACCAAGAAGCAAACGTTGATAAATTTTTTTGCTTCAGCGATTTTGTTGGCAGGCTTTCATACTTGTATTTGAATACTGGCTCAAATGAATCTTTTACACAGTGATCAATAGTTGGAAGGATTTACTCCAAGTATTGAAATAATAATGTCCTATCATGTCTACAGATGCAAATTTAAGCAAGTCTTCATGATGATCACATAGTTCAAGACTGCACACCAAACAAGGCAGTAGATACTTCAACCCCTGAATCCATCATTTCTGAGACACAGCTCAGCACCCCCCTCCCCGAACTGAACCCTGTTGCCCTCACCCTGTCACTCACCACAGTTGTCTGCAGCAGCTTCGCCATCAAGCAGTCTAGTCTGGGGCATGTGCACATCTCTGCTCCTTGCTCTCCTTCAGGAATCCATCACAGAGCCACAGCCGTAACCAGTTAACTATGCTTCCTCCCCAGTGCTCTGAGAGAAGAGGCAGTCTTGTGCCTCCCCAGAGTCCCTCTTCGGTGGCCAAAGCTACCCCGCACAATGGGCAACCTTCCCAGCAAATTCTCATCAGCAACATTATCGTGGTGCCGATCACAGAATCAGGTGCTTTCTCCTGTTCCCCACTGAACCTGGTACAGGTCAAAATGCCATTGTGGATGGGAGTGAGGGAGGCACGGAATTTCACATCAAACAGTTCTATCTTTTAAATAGGATATGGCTCCCAAGTTCAAGCAGGCTGTTAAGCCCCAAGTCATAAATTGACAGTGCTAAGAGAGCAACACTTAACCCTGAGCTGGGTTTAGGAGGCAGGCCTAGTAGAAGGTCCCCAGGTTGTTGTGTGTTGCCATTGGAAGGCAGTTTTTGCAAGAGGGTTGCTTTAAAAGCTGTGGCTCCCTGGGTTTCTCTCTGCTTCCTGGGCTTCCACCTTACTGCCCCTCCACACACACTCCACCATTGCCATTCTCTGTCCCCACCAGACTGCTGAGCCAATCTTAGACTATGAATTTCCAAAACCATGAGCCAAAACAAATTTCTCTCCCTCATGAGTGGCTTGTTTTAGGTGTTTCACTGTAGTAACCAAAATCTGACTATTTCAAAGGGTCAGGGTGTATATACCAAGCTAAACTTAATATTGTAGGAGCTATGGAGGTTTCACAGTAAACCAAGATGCTTCAGTCCTTGCCACCTTTACACCAACACTGTGGTTCTTGTGGACCGGTAATGGTAGCCACCATCCCAGAGAGCTACTCCCCAGTCTATCTGTGCCCCTTGGTCTCCAGACACTCCCATGATCTCTGACATCTGAACACTCAGGCCTTTGGTGTGTCCCAGAAAACTCACTTAAATCTCCTCACTTAAACAGCGTGCAGGGACATAAACTTGTGGCCCTTCACATTATAACCATAGTATTTTCTTAGCCCAAATTGTGCATATAAATGTGGGTGCTAAGAAAATATTAAGAAAACACAAGGGATTTTTTCTGTGGCCTGAAGAAAAATATAATTAGATAATCAAGACTAGCAACATGGCATAATTTGCAGATAGTGCAAGATAACATTTAATCAGAAATTGTACCTTAAATCAGAGAGACCAAAACAGAAGATAGAACTCATTGTGGAGTATATGGCCTCAGGAAAAGCATTTGTTCTTTCTGGAATTCAGTTTCTTTGTTCTTTTCTTGGCAGGCAGGAATGATATTAACCTCTTACTATCTTTTGAAGAATCTTATAATACACAAATGTAATAAAATATGGCAGCACTTTGAAAAATTCTTGGTACTATTCAAATGTAAGGCATCGTTCCTATATGTGGTATGATCATCGGTGCTATGATCGTTTACATAATTCTGTAGTTCAGAGAGGGGAGGGAATCTGCTCCGAGAAGGAGGTACCTGTGTACCTGAGCCACCGTCAAAGCATGTGCAGGATTCAGAGGAGGCTTGGGAACCGGGGGACTATGGGTGAGAGGAGAACAGTGAGAGCAGAGACCAAGAAAGACATGTGAGAGTGTTAGGCATTAACAGGACACCAAGCAGAGGGACTGCCTAGGAGACTAGCAGAATATTTGCATGGATAAGAAGACTGTCCAAGGCCGGCGCCACAGCTCAATAGGCTAATCCTCCACCTAGCGGCGCTGGCACACCGGGTTCTAGTCCCGGTCAGGGTGCCGGATTCTGTCCAGGTTGCCCCTCTTCCAGGCCAGCTCTCTGCTATGGCCCGGGAGTGCAGTGGAGGATGGCCCAAGTGCTTGGGCCCTCACCCCAAAGGAGACCAGGAGAAGCACCTTAACTCCTGCCTTCGGATCAGCGTGGTGCGCCGGCCGCAGCACGCCAGCCATGGCGGCCATTGGAGGGTGAACCAAAGGCAAAAGGAAGACCTTTCTCTCTGTCTCTCTCTCTCTCTCACTATCTACTCTGCCTGTCAAAAAAAAAAAAAAAAAAAAAAAAAAAGACTGTCCAAGACAAATGCAGCATCAAGATGGTGCGTGTGTATGAGTTCTGCGGCAAGAAAGGGAAAAGTTGATATTTCTTTTGTTCAAGGCCATGGATTTCCTTAAAAAAAAAAAAAAAAAAAAGGCAGTGCAGTATCCCATGGTATCACAGGAATTGGTTCCAGGATGTCCTGTGGATACCAAAATCTGTAGATGCTCCAGTCCATTATATAAAACAGTGTAGTGTTTTCACATAACTTACATGTATCCTGCCGTAGACTTTAAATCATCTCTGGATTATAATACCTAATACAGAATAAATGCTATGGGAATAGTTGTTAAAAGATATTATTTAGGAAGTAATGATAGCAGAAGAGTCATGTTCAGTACAAATGCAATTTTAAAAAATAGTTTTGATCTGCAGTTGGTTGAACCCATTATATGCAAACCGTGGGTACAGAAGATTGAGTGCCTACTCATCAGTTCAAATGTCTAGAGCTTTAAAATATTTCATTTTATTTCCTCTCCCAAGCACTGTTTCATTCTTCCAAGTGAGTGCATTCTTTTCCTCCCTGATTATATCTACTCCAGGACTTAGCAGAAAATAAGCAACCCCCGACTACTGGTTGAGTTGAGTCTACCTGACCTGCGTTGTCTTCCACCATCCTACTACTACCCCAGTCCTGTGAGTTACTGATGACCTCATCCTATACCAATCAATGGTCATTTCTCTGTCTTTCTCCTTCTTGCCTTGCGTTGATTCTGTGCCTGGTCCTTACTCATTCTGTGTTTCACAGAAGGCTGTATTGTCTACACAGTGCTGGGAACAATCCTATCTCTAATTCCCAGGCAAACAACTTCAGAATTCTGCCTGAAATTTAAGCCTATGAGATATCTATTCCTGTAAACACTCTGTTCTTTTACAAGACAATCTTGCATCCCCTCAGAGGTGGCTAATGAGACGGAGGACTGACACTTCATTGCTAATTATTTTAATTGTTTTATTTTTATCCTGCAGTTGATCTATGAGTTGCACTAGAAGGAATGAAGGAAGGCCTGTTTTGATGAGTTTAGAAGGCAGGAAAAGGTCATCGGGAAGACAGGGGACTCATGCCGGAGGTTTTTGGTTGAAGGAGGAGCAGAATGAGAATACCAGAGATGAACCTAATGTCGCAGCCTTCTTGCAAACCTCAACCTTGCCCTTGAACACTGATCTAGGGACCCCACCTTAGCCTCTTCCCTGGCTTCTCTCCCTCAGAAGAGAGACAGCTTTGATTGCTCAGGGCAGTTCCAAACACAAATAAATAAAAATTACTTTCTGCTCTCCAAAAAACAAGGCCTGTGAGGTTCAGGAGGGAATCCGCAGATGCTTCCCAGGATTGATCCCAGTTTCAATTGCAAAGGCCTGAACTGAAGCTGCGTCTGTCTCCCCCGACTCCTCCCTCATGAGTAGCAGGGAGTGGATGCTAGCCAGATCAAAACTGGAGCCTACATAGAAATAGAACGTCCAGGATCCACCCGTTCTGGAATGTTCTTTGGTACAGATAACACTAAAGCATATGACAGCTGAGGGAACACGTCTCTCCTTTTTTTCCCACATTCCTTCATTGTCCCTAAAATGATAACTTCTGCCCATACTTTGTCCTCTCAGGGAACTGAGAAAATGCCTCTGAGCTGTGCCTGTGAGGAGGAGTGACTGGTAGGATGGAGCAGATGGGGTCAGGGTCACTCTCTGGCTGAGCCCTGCCTGCATTTTCCCCTCTCTGACTGGGTTCCCATGCATCTGGAAGGCCTGTGTGCCCCGGGTGGCCTCCCTGTCTCACCGGTAGTGAGGATGGAGACACTCATGGCAGAGGCAGGAAAGAGGAACTTGGAAGAGCAACTCTCCCTACACACAGGCAGATGGGAAAGACAGGACTCTGGGTGGCAGAAGGCCTTGGCATATGTCACGCATGCTGGTTGTGTTCTCTGGGCAGCTTTACCTTACTCAGGTAAGGAACTTTGATTTCTGGTACACCTGTGTGCCTGCTTCTCAGTAGACTCAGAACCACATGAGCCGAAGTGCGTGCCTGACTGGCACCCAAAGATGTCACTAATGACCGAGGGAAATGGCTTCACAATCGCTCTGCATCCTCTCAAGCATCTTTCCCAAGCCACGTCACCTCCACCCCACCTCTAGTTTCCACTCTCTCACAGCCACTTCAGACCTGGGTTTGTCAATGCATCCTGGGAAAGGCCATCGTTATGGCACAGCTGGTTAAGCCACCACTTGCCATGGCGGCATCCAAGTTCGGCTGTCCTGCTTCCATTCCAGCTTCCTCCTGGTGCACTTGGCAGGCAGTGGATAATGGCTGAAGTACTTGGGCCCCTGCCATCCATGTGGAAGACCAGGATGGAGTTCCTGGCTCCTGCCAGCCCTGCTTGTTGCTGCCATCAGGGGAGAGAACCAGCAGATTAATATTTCTCTGTTTCTCCCTCTATCACTCTGCATTTCAAAGACATTAAATTTTTTTTTAAATCTTTAAAAAAATCCATCCTGGGAGCTACAGCATGTAAAATTGGAGAAGAGGACCTGGTCTCCCTTGGGCATGTCTGGTTCCAGTCCCTTTCAGTGCCACCCCAGCTCTGGTTTGGAGTACACCTTGGATAACAAGGATGTTTGGGATGCTCTCAGGCTTCCAACTCAATATATAATTAAGTCTGTGTGGTTTACCCTATTCAGTTATCAATGTTAACAGAAAGAGTGGAACATCTTTTAAACCCTTACTGTTCTTTGGGAGAAACCATCTTGGGAATAACTTTTTTATTAATGGAAGCTTTCTTAAGACTAAATATTTTTATATCTCAGGTAAATCTTTTTATTTTTATTTATTTGAAAGCAGAGAGGGAGAGACAGAGAGAGAACTAGATCTTCCATCCATTGATTCACTCCTCAAATGGCTGCAACAGCCAGAGCTGGGCCAGGCCAAAGCCAGGGGCCAATAACTCCATCTGGGTCTTCCACATGGGTGGCAGGGGTCCGAGGACTTGGGCCATCACCTTCTGCCTTTCCAGACATTTAGCAGGAAGCTGGATTGGAAGCAGAGCAGCCAGGACTCCAATAGGCGCTTAGATAGAGGATGCTGGAGTCACAGGTGACAGCTTAACACTCTGTGCCACAATGCTGACCCCTAAGGCAAACATTTAATTAACTATTTTTATTATAAAATTTTTTAAAATTTTATTTATTGAAAAGCAGAGAGACAGAAACTTGCTCTCATCTGTTGATTCACTACCCCAAATGCCTGCAAGAGCCCCCACTAGAGGCTGAAGCCAGGAACCAAGAACTCAATTCAGGTCTCCCATGTGAGTGGCAGGGACCCAACTCGTGGGCCATCATGGCTACCTCCCAGTATCCTAATTAGCAGGAAACTGGAGTCAGGAGCCAAAGCCTGGCATTGAACACAGGTTCTGCAATGTGGGAATCAGATTTCCCAGCCACTAGGTCAAATGCCCACCCTTAGATTACTTTTAAAGAAAGATCCACTTTTGTTTCTCACATTACTCAACTACATTTTCAGAGTTATTTGGCAAAAATCATTATTGCAAAGTCTCATAAAAAGCAACGAAATGAAAAAATGACCAATGTATGGTTGGATGGCTGGTTGGCACGGCCATATTGCAATCAGAAAAATTGTAATCCATCCACAGATTTCCAACTGTCATGTCCCAGACTTTTGAGGACTTGGGCTTTGTAAAATGTTACTCCCTTCCACTCTAGAAGTAGACTTTAAAAATTACTAAGAAAGCGTTTTCAACAGTCCTATTTTGTGCAGTTCATCAAATTCTTAGCCATGAAATCTACAGGATGCAAGTTCACATGCATGACTTGAGGTGATAGAATATTTAAATGGAAATCACAGATTTTCCTAAAGTGTACTGTTATAAGATATTGCTGTTGACACATGTTTCTCCACAAAAGTGTCCTTATTATTTCATGCATGGAGCAAATGCTTTAATATCTGCATTACTGTGAACCTATATGAATAGTAGCAATTCTGTTTGAAATTATTTGGGTTGCTCAGTCACAAAAATAAATAGCACATGCTAAGAGAAACCTTAGAAGATTTTCCCTGACCCAGCCAATAACCCAGGCTTGGAAATCTGGCATCTTCTACTGGTTCCTTACTTTGTTGTTCTCTTACATCTTGGTAGTTCCTAAGAACCATGAAATCTTCATCGTGTGACTTTCCAAATTGCTGTCTCCTTTACGCTTCTTTGTCCATAGGTTTTGTCACTCTTCGCTGGGACTTTTGCAAGAGACTATTAACTGCAGTCCCATTCTTAGACCCAGGCCTTTGCCCTGGTCCTTTTTTGGCTGTGCTTCTCTTGGCAAAACAAGGATAGTGCAGAGATGAGGGACAAGCCACGCGGCATCCAAGGCCCCACTTCTAGAGATCACCATGCAATACCACTGCAGCCTGGAACTGTGTCTAAGCAGGCTTGAGTTCCTTTCAGAGCCTGTGCAGGCCTCTTCCAGGGGTCTGGCCTACCAGGGGCGAATGTAGCAAACTGTATGTGCAATAGGGTGTCTGTTTGAAGGGGTATAGAAATGCAGATTGGATGCGGGAGATAGTGTCTACCTACATGTAGGAGAGGCCTTCTTAGTGCTAGATAGCATCTGGGGAAAAGAAAGGATGGACTATGTGGCATCAATAGGTGCAGGGGCTGGGAACCAGGTTCAACTCTCTCTGTGATGTCACATTTTATGTGAGTGTCTGAGTATTTTATTTTATTTTTATTCCACTGTGTTTATCCAACACATTTCTGAGAATTTAGTACTCAGACCATTTACAGTTCTATATGCAGTTAAAAGTCATTCCCTGTTGTTATGAAGACATATTTGGCAAGGTAGTAGGACAGAATATATATATATATATATATATATATATATTATATGAAAATACTTGGTAAGCTTTATTTACATCTTTAACATTTTTATTTGAAAATTAAAAGTATTTATTTATTTACCTGAGAGGCAGAGAGAGAGAAATTTCCCATCTGGTGTTCATTCCCCAGATGCCTGCAACAGTCAGAGTTGGGCCAGGTGGAAGCCAGAAACCGGCAACCAATCCAGGTCTCCCATGTGAATGGCAGGAACCCAACTACAACTTCCTCCCAGGATCTGCATTAGCAGGAATGCTGGAGTCAAGAGCTGGAGCCAAGCAGTAAATCAGACACTCCAATGTAGGATGCAGGCGGCTTAACTGCTAGTCTAAATGTATGCCCCATTTACAGCTTTTATTTTTTATTTATTTATTTATTTTTGACAGGCAGAGTGGACAGTGAGAGAGAGAGACAGAAAGAAAGGTCTTCCTTTGCCGTTGGTTCATCCTCCAGTGGCCATCGTGGCCAGCGCGCTGAGGTGGGCCCACCACGCTGATCCGAAGGCAGGAGCCAGGTGCTTCTCCTGGTCTCCCATAGGGTGCAGGGCACAAGCACTTGGGCCATCCTCCACTGCCTTCCCGGGCCACAGCAGAGAGCTGGACTGGAAGAGGAGCAACCAGGACAGAATCCGGCGCCCCGACCAGGACTAGAACCCGGGGTGCCAGAGCCACAGGCAGAGGATTAGCCTATTGAGCCACAGCGCCGGCCCATTTACAGCTTTTAAATATGTGAACTTAGACATACAGTGTACAAGCCTTTGTGCTCTTGCCCTGTGTCCTGCTAATTTTAGCAGCAGACCTGCCTCACTGCTCTGAGGATTTTCCCGGAATTATTCATTGTGTATCATTTACAAAGAGGTAACATACAGAGCAGCTCTTGAACGATGACTGTAATTGCATTGCTAAGTCCATCAGCTTCTCAAACCACTCATATTAATAAGGAGCTCACAGTCACATTTCTATGAACTAAGAGAGCTACATATCGGCTGAAAGCAACCAAACCAATCAAACATCTATATTTGCATTATATCCTATCCAAAGTTCATTCAAAATGCTTCCAACAGCATGACCTCATTTGTTCCTCACAACTACTCCACTAGGAAGCTAGGGTACAATATCACTCCTATTTTACAGATGAGAAAGCAGAGGCTTGGGAAAAGTAAGTGGCCTAAAAACATACAGCTATTAATGGCAGCGTCTCCCAAGGTCTGAGTCCAAATTCTTCTAAGGAGTATGGGAGCCAGACTGATCCTAAGGTGCACTGATGTGCTTCTTGTATTTGGAAAAGCTACCTTATGAAAGTTCATTTGGTTCCCTGTCTGGTTTAGCATTAACAAGTGTTTCTGGGAGAAATTGTCCCACAGAGTTTACATCTGTAAGATAAAGGAGTTAAAGTAGTTAATATCTAAGGCTTCTCCCAGCTCTGTAGTTCTTTTATAGTCTCTACCCCAGATTGCTTTTCACATTCATGAAAGCAGCCTTGAAACCCATGAACGCACTTGTGTTACATTCATGTGCCGTTATTACACGGCCCCAGGTGTCCTTCATCCCCTCAAGAGACCTTCATCCCCTCATCAGACCAACCGGCCCCAGTTTCATCACAAGTTAAAAAAGAACACTAAGGACAAGATGGCAAACCAACTGTGTTTTTTGGTTGCTATTTCCAAACACTTTTTAAGGACAAGAACACAGGGCAGTATTTTCCACAGTACACTAGTTCCAAGAGATATTAATAGGCTCTCCTTGAAAAGGAAATTTTGGGGCACTAGGTTAAACAATGTCAAGTAGTGATTCTATAGTACTCATATGGCTTCTTGATTACTAAACTGTCTGAGGAGGATTTCCCATCCCCAGGAGCTAGTCCTTCTCAGAGCATAGTTTTGGCAAACACCACTGGAAAGCATTTGGGATCCACTGCATGTTGACAACACCTAGGAATCTATTCCCAAAGCAAATGTAGCATTTGATGATGGCTATATGTACTAAACGTGATATAAGCTGATGATGTGATCTGTTTATTTTTAATCAAAATGCAAGAAAATACCCATCCCTGTGGCAGTTATTTTTCAAACACTTCCCTAGAAAAGTCAATATTTACTGCAGTGCCCAATCAAATTAACCATGCAAACTGGTAGAATAATGAGGACTGTTTGAAAACTTCTAGAAATGGTCTTCTAAAATTGCATTCTGGACAGAACATGATCCATGGAAGAAAATACTCTTATGATTTAATTTTTAAATTTTACAATTTTAATTTTTTAATCCAGATGGACTCATCTACATTTTTCATCAAGCTTAACTCCCAATGTCTGTTAGCTATTTTGAAACATTTATTTATGTATTTATTTGAGAGACAGAGCTAGAAAGAGAGCTCCCATCTGCTGGTTCACCTTTCAAATGCCTGCAGTGACTGGGGATGTGCTAGGCTGAGAGCAGGAGCCAGGAATGTCTCACATGTGTGGCGGAGACCTAACTCCACGAGCCATCACTGCTTTCAAGGTGCACATTAGTGAAAAGCTAGGGTTAGGAGCAGAACCTGAGTTCGAACCCAGGCAGTCCAATATGGGAAGTGTGTATCTTAACAGCTAGACCAAACAATCACCCTTACTTTTAGCTATTTTTGGCAGTGAAATCTACGTGGCAGATTTTATATATTTCTTAAAGATTTATTTATTTATTTATTTGACGGTCAGAGTTAGAGAGAGAGAGAGACAGAGAGAAAATATCTTCCATCCACTGGTTTACTCCTGAAATGGTCACAACGGCCAGCGCTGGGCCAGGTCAAAGCCATGAGCCAGGAGCATCATTAAAGTTTCCCTCCGTGTCAGGGGCCCAAGCACTTGGGCCATCTTTGGCTGTTTTTCCCAGGCCATTAACAGGAGCCAGATTGGAAAGGGAGCAACCAGGACACATATGAGCACCCATATGGGATGCAATAATCTCATCTCACATTCTCTTCTTAACATAAGACCTTGAGACAGATCATAAAAATGTTACGTTTTTCTCCCTTGCTTTCTTGGGAAACTCATTCTTGGAAGGCAGCTGCCACACTGAGTTAAGTCCAAACTCTTCTGTACAGAGAGGCTGCACTGAATGCCCTGGCCAATGGTCTACAGGAGCTACCAAACACATGCGTGAAGATGTCTCCCTCCAATGCCAACCTTCACTCCTTGAAGCACCAGCCTCCTTCCCAGCGGAGGACCCAGACTTTACAAAGCAGAGACAAGCTCGCCCCTCTCTGCTCGGCAGCTTTCCCAGCCTTACGGAATCTGTGAACATAATAAAATGATCATTTTACGCCCCTAAGTTTGGGAGGGGTTTGATAGGCGCACTAGGAACTTAACACCACCAAAGGATAAAATTTGCTCCTACTGAAGAAGTTCAGAAGAATGTATCCAATTTTTTTATGAATCTTTAAGATTTGAGGTAATCTAAGAATCTTAGACTTCTTAGATTTGAAAATTTGGAGTAAAACTGAGGTAGAGCTGGCAGAGGTACAGCAGGGAAGCCCCTTTAGGCCATGAGAGAGATTGGATTCCAGGGAGTGCAGAGAAACAAACTGTAACAAGTGTCACAGGAGCTGGCAGACCTAGGCCCGTCCTACATGGACCTAAAATAACACGTAAAACACATACAACAGGAACAGAAACTTGACTAGTGACGGCTGCAATCTTCCAGGTGCTAACTCTTACATTTCCCATTGGGCCTCTGAACTTGGGACACCTGACCTTAATCCTGCCTTGCTCTGGGATCAGCTGCCAGCAATACAGCCCAGCAGGGTCTGGTCAGCATCTCACTAGCTCTTGACATGGGTAGTGCTGTGGTCCTGGGGGGCAGATACCAACTCATTAACAAAAATATCAGGGTATTAGGTTCAACATCATCATCATCATCACATTGAAAAACAAAAACAAATCCCAAGAGGAATCGGGCTGCAGTACTGGAAACCAGAGCTTAACAGCAAAAACTATTCTGGGTCAGCCAGTCCGAGACAGTCCAAGGGCCCTCTCCTTCAACATGCCAGGGCTCCCTGATGGGCAAGTTTCTCTAATTAACTTCCCTCCGGACTCCTCCCTCACACAAGACCCCGCCCTCTGTCTTGCTCTATTTACTGTGGAAGCAGCTGACCTGGTCGGTGTCGTTTGCTGGTGTCGCTGCTGTCATCTGTAGACTCTCAGGCCCTCATCTGTCTCTTCTATGGCGGAGAAAGCTTCCAGCTGGGGTGGACACGACCTAGTAGGTATGTGTGTCTGAAGAAAGGTGGGTAAGGAGACAAAAAAAACAAAAAAAATTGGGAAGGGATGCATGGGAGGATATGGGGGTGGGGGGAGGTGGAAGAGGCCGAGTGAAGGGAGTATGATTAACAAGGTTGCGGGGGGGGGGGTATGAATCCAAGTAGCTAGAAGAGAGGTGCTTGAATGTTCTCATCGCAAAGAAATGATCAATGATTGAGATGATGGATAACCTACTCACACGGGTTGATCATTACATAATGTGTCCGAACAGTAACTTGACTAGTGACGGCTGCGATCTTCCAGGTGCTCACTCTCACATTTACCCATTGGGCCTCTGAACTTGGGACACCTGACCTTAATCTTGCCTTGCTGGATGTATCAGAACATCACGTGGCTTCCCCAGTGTCTTAAAATTAAGAAGAAACAAGGTGAACCCTGTGCAGGCCGAACGAAACACATCCGGGCAAGTGGGTCAGCTTTGCGCCTTCTGTTTTACAAGGTGTGTAAATGCCCTTCAAGGCTCCTAAGTTCTGTGATTATTTTGAAGTTTCACATTTGCCATGGAAACTGGCCTGAAGCCTTTTGCCAGTATTTATTTGTCTGTGTGGCTCCTGCAGGTCACTTCTCCTGGCAAAATCATTGGCTTTAATGTGGTAGAGTGGTTACTAGTGGCTGAGAGGTTCACAGGAGAGGTTTCTTGTGTTTGTTGAAAGTAGAGATGAGCCCCACTCGGCATCTCCGTGTTGTTTGTTTCTCATTTTGTTCTATTTACTGTTGCACTCATGGAATCTGCACTGTGAGTTTTCAGAGTAACTCCACTCTCCTTTCCTGAAGTCCCAGAAAACATTCCCAGTGCTCCTGTGGTTTCAACCTCTTATAGAGAGGTTTCTAGGACACACGAACCATCTGGGTTTGGGAACAGGATTTTCCTGGATATCCAAAGCAAGCATTCAGGGGCTCATGTATGAGGGGGTCTTCAAAAGGCTCATGGAAAAGGCATCTTATGAGAAACTATGCATGGATTTCAAACTTTTCCACCAAAAACTCATCTTTTAATTCCGTCTTTCCACAACCTTTTTTGAATACCCTCATAGGAAAGGCAAATGAATTCAGTAATGTCATTTTGTGTTTTTAATGAGTGTTTCTCATTCTCACAAACATACTTTTAATGAAACATTTACCAAAACACAAACACTCTTAGTTCATAGAATTTCTGTATACTCTGTTGTTCCATATTTGCTTAACATTCTGTCTTCCTCTCCCATTCATTGACTCCCACTCCTGCTTTTCTTTCTGAACCCTTGGAAAATAGGTAGGTAATCCCATGGTCCTTCAGTGTAGATGTCCTGAGAATACAGACATTGTTTTACAAACCATGGTATAATTAACACATTTCATAAATTAAGTATTGAGTCATTTTTTTATCAATTTTATAGTCTATATTCCAATTTTGTCAGTTTTTCAAATATAAGTTTTTTCTCCCAGCAAAATACACTCAAATCCTGTTTCTTCTGTCTCCTGAAATCCTTAGTCTTTTGTCTTTCACGACTCAACATTTTTGAAGAATGTAAGCCAATTGTTTTATATGTTCTTGAGTTGGTTTATCTGGTGATTCCTCATTAGATTCAGATTATGCACCCCCGGCTGGATTATTACGTAAGTGATTTTGTGTCCTTGTCAGAATATCCTTTCTGGGGATGCATGATATCTATCTGTCCCTCTGGGTGATGTTAATTTTAATCATCCAGTCACTGTCTGGTTTTTGCCCTATATTTGCTATATGTTCCCTGCAATCAGTGAAGAATCCGTGGCAGACAGGGAGACGTGCAAATGTCTGTCTCCTTTGCATATATTTCCCTAGAGCATCCACTCTCACTCAAACCAGTCTTTACCATGGGGTTGTAAAATGGTAGCTTTCTGATTGTATCACCATGGTCTCTACATTTATCAAATAACGTTCTATTGTAAGGAAGAATCTTTGTTTACGACTTCCTTTTTGTTTGCTGGCAGCTTTGCTGATAAAATTCACATACCATACAATTCAATCTTTCAAAGTATACAACTAAGTTTTTGGTACCGTCACAAAGTTGTACAGCCAGCACCACAATCAATTTTAGAACATTTCATCAGCCCAAAGAGAAATCCCATATCTTTGTCAGTCATTACCATATCCGTCCAGACAGAGGGAATCACTAATCTACTTTGCATCTGAGTAGATGCCACCTTTCTGGATATTGTACATCACTGGAACCATAAAATGTTTGATCTAAAGATCTTAGAAACTGACTACTTTTACCTGGTGTAATGTGTTCAGGGTTCATCTGTGTTGTGTGTTGCTGAATTATTACTTATTCATACGGACTGAGGAATTCCTATTTTTATTCAGTGGATTACAATCAGTATTGTCCCTGTGTATTTTGATGTTCAGCTTTCCCAGATGCAGCTCTTTCAAGCTGGATTCTGTTTCCTTTTTTTTTTTTTTTTTTCCTCCAAAGATTTATTTGAAAGGCAGAGTTAGCGAGAAGGTGAGACAGAAAGATCTTCCATCTGCTGATTCACTCCCAAAATGGCTGCAACAGCCAGCTGGGGCTGGGCCATTGGGTGGCAGAGACTTGAGTACCTGGGACATCTGCTGCTGCTTTCTGCTTTCCCAGGCACATTAACAGGGAGCTGGATCAGAAGTGGAGCAGTGCATGATACGGCGCTCTGATAGGAGATGCTGGCATTGCAGGCTGCAGCTTAACCCTCTGTGCCACAATGCTGCCCCTGAGTTCTGTTCCCTTTGGACATGTCCTCATACGTTTTTTGAGCATTTTCTTCCAATCTCTTCTGTACCTTCCTGATTCTTGATCTAGAATAAGCTGTTTATGGAACCCTGGTTGTCTTCAGTGTGGGAACAGCGTTGACGAAACCAAGACCTGTTCCTTGCTACTGATGTCTCAGTGCTATTCTGACATTCCAGAAATCACCAGTTCCCACTAGAAACTCCTTTCCAGCCTAAACCCACAGCATTCTGTTTTGCTTCTCTAATTTCTATTTGTGTCTCCTTTCTTCAGTGAAATCCTATAAACTGCATGTTCTTAAAGTATAAAATTTGAGGGGCCAGTGCTGTGGTGTAGAAGGTTAAGCCTCTGCCTGCAGTGCCAGCATCTCATATGGATGCTGCTTTGAGTCCCAGCAGCTTCACTTTGGATCCTGCTCCCCCTTGCTAATGTACCTGGGAAGCAGCAGAGGATGGCACAAGTGCTTAGGCCCCTGCACCCACATGGGAGATCCAGAGGAAGCTCCTGGCTCCTGGTTTTGGATCAGCCCAGCCTTGGCCATTGTAGACATTTGGGGACTGAACCAGTGACTATATTCCTTCCTTCTCTCTCTAAATCTCTGCTTTTAAAATAAATAAATCTTTAAAAAATTATTTAAAAATGTATAAAAATTAATAGTACACAAAATATGATCAGTATAAAACATTCCAATACCCTGAAAGTTTCCTTGTGGCCCCCTCCCTTTTTGTTTGTTTTATTTTATTTATTTATTTTTTAATCAGTCTGTCTACCCTTACACCTGGGCAATCACAGATAAGTTTGTCATTCATTGATTGGTTTGCCTTTTCTGGACTTGTCCATAATTAAAATCACAGAAGGTGTGCCGTTTTTGGCTTCTAACATTTGCCAGTAGGCATTCCTTCTACTGCTGAGTAGGATTCCATTGGAGGATGTGCCACATTTGATCAAGGACATTTATGCTATCTCTAATTTGTAACCACTACAACTAAAGTTACTAGGAAAAATTGTGTGTAATCTTTTTGTGGACATTGCTAAGTTTTTGGTTCCCTTGAGTAAACACTTGAAAGAAGAATGGCTTATTATGAGTGAACGGAGTTTCTTTATTTCTCTCATTCTTCCCCCTATCTCTCTTCCCCCCTTTCTATATCTCCTTCTCTCCTTTCGTTGCATCTCTATTTATTTGCAAGGCAGAGTGACTGGGAGGGAGGGAGGGAGGGAGGGAGAAGAGGGGAGGGAGGGAGGGAGGGAGAAGAGGGGAGGGAGGGAGGGAGAGAGAGAGAGAGAGAGAGAGAGAATCTTCCATTCAGTTGCTCATTTACCAAATGCCAGCAACAGCCAGAGCTCGGCCTGGCCAAAGGCAGGACCCTAGAATTCCTGAGTAGGAGGTAGGAACTCGAAGTACTTGAGCCATCATTTCCTGTCTCCCCACCCCCAGGTGCTTTAGCAGGAAGCTGGATCAGAAGTAGAGGCGGGACTTGATACCTGGCACTTCCACGTGAGATACAGGCATCCCAAGCAGCTGTTTAACCCACTGCACCACAACATTTGTCCCATAAATTGCATAGCTCTAAAATGCCATTCTATTTTTCTTTTGTGATTGTCATTCATATCTTTTGTCCATTTTTTTGTAGAATAGTTTTTCTAACTTTCATCTAATAGGAATATTAGACCTCGATCTAAATATGTGACAAATATCCTCTTCCAGTTTGTCATTGGTGTCGCTCCCCCATTTGCGGAGGAACGACACAGGACCCTGCGCTGTTCTTTTGTCTGCTCGGCCCTTCCCGGGTTTGCTGCTGGTCCTTCCCGGGTTGGCTGCCAACCCCTGCATCTCCGTGGAGGGGCGGCTCCCCCTGCCACTTTCCCCGCTTCCGCGGAGGAGCGGCATACTGCCGGCCAGCTCTCTCAGGGGCTGCTCAGGTGTTCCTTCAGATGTTCCTGGTGCATGTTGTCTCTCTCCTCCTTTATAGTCCTCTTCCACCAATCCCAACTCTGCTACCCACACGCTGAGCATGCTGCTCTCCTCCAATCAGGAGCAGGATCAGCTCCTGCAGCTTATCAGTCAAATTGGCGAGAGGCAGCTGCGTAGAGGTTGTTTGGTCTCTCTCTCAGCGCCATATTGTGGGAGAGCAGATGCATAGAATAAGTCTTAATTCCAGTAACTTAGTCTAGTCTCAGTTGCTCCCCACACATTGGTATGTTAATTTTAGTTAAGGTATTTTACATACAATTTAAATTTTAATGTGCTAGTCAAATGTATTTGTCTTTTACTTTTTTTCTTTTTTTTTTCTTTTTTTTTTTTTTTTGACAGGCAGAGTGGACAGTGAGAGAGAGAGACAGAGAGAAAGGTCTTCCTTTTGCCGTTGGTTCACCCTCCAATGGCCACCGCGGTCAGCGCGCTGCGGCCGGTGCACCGCGCTGATCCGATGGCAGGAGCCAGGTACTTATCCTGGTCTCCCACGGGGTGCAGGGCCCAAGCACTTGGGCCATCCTCCACTGCACTCCCTGGCCACAGCAGAGAGCTGGCCTGGAAGAGAGGCAACCTGGACAGAATCCGGTGCCCCAACCAGGACTAGAACCCGGTGTGCCGGCGCCGCAAGGTGGAGGATTAGCCTAGTGAGCCATGGCGCCGGCCTTACTTTTTTTTCTTTTAAGATTTACTTATTTATTTGAGAGGCAGAGGCAGAGGCAGAGAGGTCTTTCATCCACTGGCTCACTCCCCAAATAGCCAAACCGGCCAGAGCTGGGAAGATCCAGAGCCAGGAGCTTCCTCTGTGTCTCCCACATGGGTACAAGAGCCCAAGCACTTGGGCCATCTTCACTGCTTTCCCAGGCCATAGCAGAGAGCTGGACTGGTAGTGGAGCTGGGGCCGGCACTGTGGCGCAGGGGGTTAAAGCCCCAGCCTACAGTGCCAGTATCCCATATGGGTCTCAGTTTGAGTTTGGCTGCTCCAATTCCATTCCAGCTCTCTGCTGTGGCCTGAGAAAGCAGTAGAATATGGCCAAGTCCTTGGGCCCCTGCACCCATGTGGGAGACCTGGAAGAAGCTCCTGGCTCCTGGCTTCGGATCAGCCAATGTGGAAAACTGGGGAGTGAACCAGCAGAAGGAAAACCTCTCTCTCTCTCTCTGCCTCTCTTTCTCTGTATAACTCTGACTTTCAAATAAATAAATCTTAAAAAAAAAAAAAAAAGGAAGTAGAGCAGCCAGGTCTTGAACCGGCACCCATATGGGATGCTGGCACTGCAGGTGGCATCTTTACCTGCTGTGCCACAGTGCAGGCCCTGTATTGCTCTTTTCTTCATTACATCTGGAGTTTTGCATCACGGTTAGAAATCTTTTTCCTATACACAGAGAAATTCACTCACGTTTTCTTCTACTAATACAGTTCCAGGTTTGTTTTTTTTTAATTTAATTTATTTAGTTGAGAGGTAGAGTTACAGACAGTGAAAGGGAGAGAAAGAGAAAAAGAAAGATCTTCCTTCCGTTGGTTTACTCCCCAAATGGCCACAACAGCTGGAGCTACGCCAATCTGAAGCCAGGATTGGGCCATCTTCTGCCTTCCTGGGCCACAGCAGAGAGCTGGACTGGAAGAGGAGAAGCAGGGACTAGAACCGGTGCCCATGTAGGATTCTAGCGCCACAGGCAGAGGATTAGCCTACTGCGCCATGGCACTGGCCCACAGTTCCAGTTTTTACATTTAGAGTTCTGAGCTACTTAAATGTTACTGTGTGGAGTATGAAGAAATTAACCAATTAAACTTTTCCTAAATGGTTATTCAATTGTATTCAGATCTCAAGAGTTCATTTTTTATTTTGCTGTATCCTAGGAGAAATCACCTTTATCATATATTTCTATATGTATATTTCATATAGTTCCATGGTTGGTTTAGTTCAGGTGCCAATACCACCTTGTTTTAAGGTTGGAGGCTTTGTTGAATGTTTTAATTATATGGTAGGAGTAGTTCTTTTCCTTGTTCCTTCCTATTGATCTTCCTTTTCACGTTTTTTAGCTATTCATGTGTGTTTATGAACTTTAGTATCAACCTGTGTAGCTCCAAGTCCGTCTTGGTTTCTTCCCAATATAGAAAATTGGCAATTTGAAAACAATAATATACTGCGTAATTATCTTTAACTGTATTCAGGAATATAAGCACCTTGATCTGTAGTGTTCGAGTGTGCCGATGCCGCTTTCTTGAGTATGCTATACATAAATACGGGTAGTTGTTGCTGGATGTAAATAATAAGCCTAGTCACAGAAGGCCTTCAGGGATCCTAGTTTTGAACTCATACCCTATGGGGTATGTACTATCATCTTATAAGCCCATAGACAATACCTGAGTTTCAGTACTTTACACATTGGCAGTAATACACACTATTCATGCTGTCTTATTATTTCTGAAATAATTTGGATCTAAACAATTTTTAACTTTGCCAGCGAATCCCACCAAGGAAAAGAATACCAACTACTTTCTTCCACTGATCATCAGTTTCTTCCATTAATTCCAGGTTAAGAATCTAAACTTCAGATTATAAAGGTTATTTTTAAAAAAATTAATGTTCTCCTTTAATTTTTTTAAAAGATTTATTTATTTGAAAGGCAGAGTTAGAGAGGACAGGGGCAGAGAGATACAGTGAGCTTCCATCTGCTGTTTCACTCCCCAAATGGCTGCAATGGCCAGAACAGCCAGGGCTGGGCCAGGCAGAACTCAGGAGCCAGGAACTTCATCTAGGTCTCCCAGGTGGGTACAGGGGTCCATAGACTTGGCTCATCCTCCACTGCTTTCCCAGATGGGTTAGCAGGAAACTGGATTGGAAGTGGAGCAGCCAGGACTTGAACCAGTGCCCATATGGTATGACAGCATCGCAGACAGTAGCTTAACCCATTACAACACAACACCAACCCCTAAAATTTTTATGGTTTGATTTATTTGAGAGACAGATGAAAAGTTCCCATCCTGTGGTTCACTCCCAAATGCCTGTAGTAGCCAAGGCTGGATTGAGCTGAAGCAAGGAAATTAAAACTCATTCCAAGTCTCTGAGGGCAGCAAGGACCCAACTACTTGAGCCAACACCTGCTGGGCATTAGCAAGATGTTGGGTTTGGGATTGGAGCTGGGACTCTAACCCAGCCAGTTCAATATGGGAGGCAAGCATCCCAACTGGTGTCTTTAACTGCCAGATGCCCACCCCAGATTCTAGAGGATTTATACATTGATAATAAAGTGCTTGATGCCACAGCCTACACATTCTGAACATTAAGAAAAAATTCTCAGCATTAAGATAAAATAAGACAGGCCTCATTGCTAGAGTTTAATCATCCTGTTTGGAAAATCATTCCAGAGCTGACAAATCTCAGAGACAAAGGCAAAAGATTCAGTTGCTCCGGACGCGACTAGCATCTTTCAGATCCTCACAAATGCTAAATCCAAATGCTACAGTAAGGAGCAACAGAAGGAACCCCTTGAATTCCAGGGGAATAGTGATCCTGTGCAGATGAACCTGGGCACACCCCCGCTTGATAACACATTTAAGGACTTACAGGGGATGTCTGCTGGTTAGATGATGATAGAGAGGATCCCATCAGGAAAGGACTTGCTTACCACCATAGAATTTAGCTCTTCTTTGGAGACAAAGAGAACCACTCAAAGGGAATGGTATGATCAGATCTGTTTTTATAGATAGATGACTCTGGCTGTTGAGAATCAAACTGGAGGATAGAAAGGCCTTCGGAGGCAAAAAAGACTGCTCAGGAGGCTGTAATAGAGCAGCAATGAATGCCTCTAAAAGCAGTGGCAGTCACAAGATAGGACTGAAGGGATTTGGGATTTGGAGTAGGAGGAAGATCCATCAAGAATGGCTGATACTCTGAACAAGGGTGTGGGAGTGTTGGATGATTTCCCTCCAAGACATTTTTCCAGCTCTGTCTGACTGCAGAAGGAATAAAGTGTTCTTTAGTCCCAGGTACTACCAGTGGGAAGGCACAGACAAGAAAGAGGAGAGGAAGAAGAAAGTAGATTGCATCAAAACAGCACATACTGATAGATAGGAGGTGCCAGCATGGAGGTCACAGTGTTTGACGATATCCAGTTCATTGGTGGTTTAGTCCAGGTTCTTATTGGGCCAAGGCTGGGGCAGACTAATGTCAACACTGCATTTATGGAGTGCTTTTGCTTTCAAAATATTTCTATTTTAATTCTCCTTTATACTTATCCAAGAATAACATTCTTTCCACTGGGTCAAATGGCCGTTTGTTTTGGACTGCATTAAAACCCTATTCCAAAGTTTTGCCATGGCTTGAGTTTCCAGAATCACTACCACTTCTACACACTTGATCAAGTTTATTTACTTTATTGATTAGTGGATTAGACTGTACAAACCATAAAGTGCACTAAACCTAAGTCTATAGTTTGAATTTTTACATATGTGTGCATTTGGATAACTACCATCCAGACAAAGCTATTGAACATTTCTGGTATCCCGTGAGATTCTCTTGTGCACTTTTCAGTCTATTCCCTGAAAGATTAGTCACTATTCTGACTTCCATAAACATTTTTTGTTTTGCTTGTTGCTAAGCTTTATAGAAATAGAATCATATGCTAGAACTCACGTGTTTTTGGCTTTTTTCACACAACATACTCTCTGAGGTTTCTCCATCTTGTTGCTAGAGCTGATTTTTTTAATTGATGCATACTATCCCATTACACAAATAGATCACAATTGATTTTTCTATTTTCCTGTTGGTGAACATTTGGGTTGTTTCATCTTGTAGATAGTTTGAAAAAAGTTTCTGTGACTATAATTTTGCACACATCAGGACACATGCACTCATTTCTCTTGGATATAAACAATGATATTGATGGATCATAAGGTAGATGCAAATTTAACTCTAATAGAAACTGAAAAATGGTTTTCCAAACAGATCATAGTATTTTTCATGCCCCACCAGCAATGTACAAGAGTTCTATGTCGGGGGCTAAGGCTCTGGCATAGTGGGTTAATCCTCCGCCTGGGGCGCCAGCATCCCTTATGGGCACCTGATTCTAGTCCCTGCTGCTTCTTTTCGAATTCAGCTCTCTGCTGTGGCCTGGGAAAGCAGAGGAGGATGGCTCAAGTGTTTGGGCCTGTGCACATGCATGGGAGACCTCGAGGAAGACCTGGCTCCTGGCTTCAGATTGGCACAGCTCCAGCCATTGCAGCCATTTGGGGAGTGAACCAGCAGAAGGAAGACATTTCTCTCTGTCTTTCCCTCTCACTGTCTGTATTTCTACCTCTCAAATAAATAAAATCTTTTAAAAAAAAAAGAGTTCTATGTCTTTGAGGAACGCATTGGTGGCACAGTAGATTAAGCCACCTTTTGTGACGCCCACGTTAGAGTACTTGTTTGAGTCCTGGCTACTCCATGTTTCTGATCCAGCTCCTGCTAAAATACCTAGGAGGCAGCAGATGATGGCCCAGGTGCTTGGGTTATTGCCATCCTTATGGGAGGACTAGGTGGAGTTCTTGGCACCTGGCTTTGGCCTGGTCTAGCCTCAGCTGTTGTGGGAATTTGGGGAGTGAATCAGCAGATGGAAGATCTCCCTCTCTCCCTATAATTCTGCCTTTCAAGTAAATAAATGAAACTTTTAAGAAAAAAAGTTCTACTTCCTTGAAAATATTTTATATTGTCAGTTTTTTAAATTTTAATTTTTCTGGGATAGGAGTAGGTTTTTTTAAGATTTATTTATTTGAAAGACAGAGTTACACAGAGAGGAGAGGCAGAGAGAGAGAGAGGTCTTCCATCCGCTGGTTCACTCCCCAGTTGGCTGCAATGGCCAGAACTGCATGGATCCGAAGCCAGGAGCCAGAAGCTTCTTCTGGGTCTCCCATGTGGGTGCAGGGGCCCAAGACTTGGGCTATCTTCTACTGTTTTCCCAGGCCACAGCAGAGAGCTGGATCAGAAGTGGAGTAGCTGGGACTCGAACCAGTGCCCATATGGGATGCTGGCACTGCAGGTGGTGGCTTTACCTGCTATGCCACAGCGCCGGCCCCTATTTCATTATCTTTTACCATTTGGATATTGTCTTTTTCCAAGTTTTTATTCTATTCTTTTGCCACTCCTCCCTTTTTTGCATTGATTGTCTTTTTTTTAATAATGATTTATGGGAGCCTTTTAAAAAAAAAAACGCTGGCTCTGAATCATTTGTCAGATATATGTATTGCAAATATCTTCTAGTCTGTGGTTTGCAAAAAAGCTTGTTTATTGACAATTTATTAACAAATGGTATTTCATATTCTTAAGCTAAAGGTTATAAGAAGAATGGAGGTAATTTTAAGGAATTCATCATATTTTTATGAATTAAAGAAGAGAGTTATATTCCCAGATAAGTTATCTTAAATTGTATGAATTTGGGGGGGGGGGGCAGCACTGTGGCGCAGTGGGTTAATGCCGTAGTCTGAAGCGCCGGCAACCCATATGGGTGCTGGTTCAAGACCTGGCTGTTCCACTTGTGATCCAGCTCTCTGCTGTTGCCTGTTAAAGCAGTAGAAGATGGTCCAAGCCCTTGGGCCCCTGCACCCGTGTGAGAGACCTGGAGGAAGCTCGTGGCTCCTAGCTTCGGATCGGCACAGCTCCGGCTGTTGCGGCCATCTGGGGAGTGAACCAGTGGATGGAAGACACACTCTCTCTCTCTCTTTCTCTTTCTCTCTCTTTCTCTCTCCTTCTCTCTCTCTCTCTGCCTCTCCTCTCTCTGTGTAACTCTTTTAAATAAATCTTTTTAAAAAATTTGGGGGCCTAGTGGTTAAGATGCCTGCATCCCGTATTGGGGTACCCAGGTTTGACACCAGTCTCCAGCTCCTGACTCCAGCTTCCTGCCAGTGCAGCCTTTGAGAGGCAGCAGTGAAGGCTCCCGTAATTGCTTCCCTGCCTCTTTGCAGGAGGCCTGGGTTGAGTTCCAGGCTTCCTGCTTCAGCTCAACTTAACGACAGCTATTATGGGCATTTGATAGTGAAGCAGTGGATGGAAATTCTCTCTCTCTCTCTCTCTCCTCCCCCCCCCTCTCTCCCTCCCTCTCTCCCTCTCTCTCTCCCTCTCCCTCTCCCTCTCCCATAAATAAAATTTTAAGCATAATTATTGACTTCAACTAATCATTAAAACATCTGATAACATCTTCTATGGATTCCAAGATTTGTAAGATAATTTCTCCCCATGAGGTATTACTGTTGAGCAAGAAAGGCAAGCAGGTCCAGCAAGACTCCTGGGCATGTGAAAAGTCATATAGAAGTTGCTGCAAGGGTAAGGGTGAAGAAAAACTGATATGGTAAGAGAGGAGGCAGTATTGAAAGAGTAGGTCTAGATCCCCTGTATTTAGGAGGTTACCCTGCCAATAGAATGGGAGAAGTGGTAAGCTGGAGGCAAAGAGGCCAGTTAGGAGAACATCTCCTTGGTCCAGAGAAGTCAGATTGGAAGTGTGGTAGTGGCCTGGAGGCTTGGGCTGGTGTTTATATTATTTTATTTTTTTTTAAAGATTATTTGTTTGTTTGACAGGTAGAGTTACAGACAGTGAAAGGGAGAGAAAGAGAAAAGTCTTCCTTCCGTTGGTTCACCCCCCACCCCCCAAATGGCCACAACAGCTGGAGCTACGCCGATCAGAAGCCAGGAGCCAGGTGCCTCTTCCTGATCTCCCATGCGGGTGCGAGGGCCCAAGCACCTGGGCCACCCTCCACTGCCTTCCTGGGCCACAGCAGAGAGCTGGACTGGAAGAGGAGCAACTGGGACTAGAACCTGGTGCCCAAATGGGATGCTGGCACCGCATGCAGAGGATTAACCTAGTGCGCCACGGTGCTGGCCCCATTGGGTTTAGAAATGAGATAAGGAGTGTTCATTGGATGTGAGTAAGGAATGGTTGGAGAAGTGGGAAAGAAGGACTAGGGGAGTTTGTTGGGTTCCTCACTTGGGTAGGAGCAGGATGCCAGACCAAGCCACACTGAACCCTACCTGGATTGAAATAACAGCCAAATAACTGGTTTCGTTGTGTCTGGTCTTGTCTCACTAGGGTCCAGTTTCAACAGAGCCGTCAGAGTAGACTCTTGAAATGTAAGGAAGATCACATAATGTCCCTGCTCAGTCCTGCAATAGTCAAAGTCCTTAAATAGTCCTCAAGGCCTCATGTGATCTGGGTCTCATCCCTTCTCCAGTCCACATTTCCTTCTGTCTCCTGAACTCCCACCCACATTCACAAGTTCTAGCCACATTTGCTCTTCTCAGGCAAATAAGGGAATGTTCCTTCCTTGAGTCTTTTTTTTTTTTTTTTTAGTAATTCACAGGTTTTTAAAAATAATTTTATTTAAGAAACACAGACAGAGCTCCTGTCCACTGATTTATTTCTCCAAATGTACACAATGGCTAGGCTAGACCAGCCCAAAGTCAGGTGCTGGGAACTCAATTCCTCTCTTTCCTGCCATGGGTGACAGGCACCCAACTTCTTGAGCCATCACTTGCTACCTCTCTTGGTATGCATTAGCAGGAACCTGAAATTGGGAGCACAGCCAGAACTCAAACCAAGGCACTCTGATATGGGATATGGACATCCCAACAGGCTTTTTTTTTTTTTTTTTTTGACAGGCAGAGTAGACAGTGAGAGAGAGAAAGGTCTTCCTTTGCCGTTGGTTCACCCTCCAATGGCCGCCGCGGCCGGCATGCTGTGGCTGGCGCACTGTGCTGATCTGATGGCAGGAGCCAGGTACTTATCCTGGTCTCCCATGGGGTGCAGGGCCCAAGCACTTGGGCCATCCTCCACTGCACTCCCTGGCCACAGCAGAGAGCTGGCCTGGAAGAGGGGCAACCTGGACAGAATCCAGCACCCCGACTGGGACTAGAACCCGGTGTGCCGGCGCCACAAGGCAGAGGAGTGAGCTGGCCCCAACAAGCATTTTTAACTGCTAGGCCAAACACCAGCCTCTCCCATGAACCTTTGCACTGACTGTTCCCTCAGCCTGCAACAGTCTTCCTCTGGAGAGACACATACTAGTTCTTTAACTCCTTCAAGCCACCCCAGTGAGCCTTACTCTAACAATTCTGGTGTTTTTGTGTTTTTGTTTTGTTTTGTTTTGTTTACAGGCAGAGTTAGACAGTGAGAGAGAGTGACAGAGAGAAAGATCTTCCTTACCGTTGGTTCACCCTCCCAAATGGCCGCTATGGCCAGCGCACCGTGCTGATCCGAAGCCAGGAACCAGGTACTTCCTCCTGGACTCCCATGGGGTGCAGGGCCCAAGCACTTGGGCCATCCTCCACTGCACTCCTGGGCCACAGCAGAGAGCTGGACTGGAAGAGGAGCAACCGGGACAGAACCGGTGCCCCAACCGGGACTAGAACCCAGGGTGCCAGCGCTGCAGGCGGAGGATTAGCGAAGTGAGCTGTGGCGCCAGCCAAACAATTCTGTTTTAAAAACCTCTGCAAAATCCCCCTTATTATCTATTCGTTCCTACCTTCTATATCATTTATTGCCTATTGCCATCCACTTATAAGCTCCATAAGGACGGACATAATTGTCTTGTTCACTGATGTTCTAAATATCAGCAGACTAGGGTATAGTGCAGGTGCTCAGTACATAACGTAAGAATGAATAGAGAGGATGGTAGTGAATCTCAAAGGAAATGCAGAAGAGGAGTAGATGCTCTTGAGCGACAAAAGGAATGTTGCTTATTTAATACATTGAACTGGAAGGAACTGTGGGTCCCTTGGTGAATGCAGAAGTGGAGAGGCCTGGAAGTCAGAGGAAAGGATAAGGTGATCATTTGGTGTCTGTTTCCTTCGATCAGATAGTGTGATGTGTATTGCTAGAGTTTATAATGTTAAAGCAGTCTTATGTTTATGCGGTAAACTCTTGGTTATGATATTATATGCTCTTAATACATGGATAGATTCTATGCTAAAATTGTATTTGATATTTTTACTTCTGTGTTCATCAGTGAGATTTGTTTTTCTGAAAATGAAATAGTGTTTTCCATTTTGGGTGGAAATAGAAGTGAAATAGGAAGCTAAGTACCCTTATTCTTTACTATGGGACAGTTTATGTAACAAAGGGATTAGCAGTACTCTGATGGTTTACTGGGACCTTCTCATAAACTTTTCTGATAGTAGTATCTTTTTATAGTTGATCTAGGTCTTTAACTTTTTGATTTCTTAGATGATGATTTTTCTATTCAGGTTTTCTACTTATTCTCTGGATCAGAAGTAGAGCAGCTGGGACTTGACTGGTGCCCTAATACAGGATGCTGACTTCACAGGTGGCAACTTAACTCACTGCACCATAAGGCCAACCCTCCTATACTTTTAATTCCATTTTATGACTTAGTTTCCTTAAGATTATCCATTTATTTTACTTTGTTTTTCAAATGTTTATTTTATTTATTTGAAAGTTAGAATTACAGCAAGAGATAAGCAGAAAGAGAGAAAGAGAGATCTTCTGTCTACTGATTCACTCCCCAAATGGCCACAACAGCCTGGGCTGGGCCAAGCTGTAGCCAGGAGCCTGGAACTCCATTTGGATTTCCCATATGGATGCAGGGAACCAAGTACTTGGATCATCTCTGCTGTTTTCCCAAGCATAATAGCAGGGAGCTAGATTAGAAGTGGAGTAGCTGAGACTTGAACTAGCATTCATATGGGATATTGACATTGCAGGCAGCAGCTTAACCCACTATGCCACAACACTGGCCCCTTATTTTATTTTTCAATCTTTTATTTGAAAGGCAGAGAGGAAGAGGGAAAGAGAGGGAGAGAGAAGGAAAGAGAGGGATAGGGGGAGAGAGAGAATGAATCTACAACCTACTGGTTCACTACCCAAATGGGGGCTGGGCCAGGAGAAATCCAGTAGCCAGGAACTCAATCTAGGTCTCCCATGTGCATGGCAGAACCCAAATACTCGAGCCATCACCTGCTGCCTTCCAGGGTATGTATTAACAGGAAGCTGCGTTGGAAGTAGAACAGCCAGGACGTGAACCAGGCCCTCTAATAGGGGAAACGACATGCCAAGAGGCAGCTTAATTGCTGAGCCAAAAACCTGCCTCTATCCATTCAGTTTAGTTTTAAAAATTATTCGTATAAATTACAAATAAAAATCTGTGATAATTAAAAGTCTTTTTTTTTTAGCTGTAAGTACTATATTAGCTTTTCAATATTAAAATGAAATACTTGAAGCAACCAATTTTCTATGGAGAAAAGGTCTATGTATGTCACCATTGGGAAGTTCATGTCCAAGAGTGGGCACCTCCATTATCTGGGCCTCTTGTGAAGGTGGCATATGGCAGTTGTGGAATGTGCACACAGAGGAAAGATCCCATGCTAACCCTGGAAGCAGAGAAAGTGGTTAGACCCTATGTCAGGCTTTTGTATCCACCATCTGGTGAGAACTAACTTCTGAGGGCACACCCCCAATGCCCTGAAGCCCTCTCACCAGACCCCACCTCCAAACACCACCATGCTGGGGACCGAGCCTTTAGCACATGGGCTTTGGAGGCATTGAGTTTTCAAACCACAGCACTGAAGTTAGAGCAACTCTCTACCTTCTAATATTGTTTGTGTTCTCTTTTTAGAGAATGCCAGACATGTAAACTGAAGCCCATTTAACCAAAGACAAGGGAGAATTTTTGCAGCAGTACTATAGCAACCAGACCTTCTTGTACAGCAATTAGAAATTTAGGTATTCAGGGATTTGGATATCTTGAGGATATATAATTAAGAGCATTTTCAGCCCCATTGGTGCTCCAAGTATATGAAACTCTGAAGAGTATAACAGGGTACCCTCAACTATGTACTCCCCTAAACTATCTGATCTCCACTGGGAATGACATTCACTCTTAATTTTAGTGGTCTCAGAAATATAGCATTAAAATTCTTTGCTGGAATATTGAGTTGCCAGCAGGATCACTACAGAATAGATCAATGTCAATTCCTTGACATTTCAATTTCATCAAGCATCAGATTCCATCTTCTCCATTTTTCTTCAATCTAGTTAATGAATCACCTATCTCTTTATTTTCAGCCTGTTATCTTGGGCAATCCGAGCCATTAATTTTCAGTTTATCTTTTACTTAGGATGAGGAAAAATGTTCACCCTTTTTACTTGTAGAACTCACTTTTATTTATAGGTGGCATGTTACCATCGTTGCAAAAGGCTGGCACATAAATGTCATCATTTTATTATCTTCTACTTTTGGATTTCTGCAAGTCTCATCCTGTTCCTGTATTTCTGACTCTGTGTAGGGGCCAGCATCTAGTTAATGGCTTACAGTTTTGTTAACTCTGCTTTCTGCTCTTTGCTTTGTTTCAAATGGGTTAAATCTCTGAACTAAGTTTTATTCTCATATATTAATCTAAGAAGAGCTGTCTTATGTTAACACAGGAGGCTTTTACATTTATTTATTTATTTGAGACACAGAGAAGGAGAGACAGATTGATTTCCCCTAATAACCACAATCACCCAGAACTTGGCTGAGCTGAAGCTGGGCGCTGGAAACTCGATCCAGGTCTCTCGTGTGAGTGGCACGAATCCAACCACTTGATCAATATCCATTGCTTCCCAATGTCTGTAGTAGCAGGAAACTGAAGGCAAGAGCCAGAGGTGGGCATCAAAGCCAGGCACTCTGATATGAGATGTAGGAATCTTAATCAGTGTGTTAACTACAAAGCCAAATGCCTGCTCCAATATATGAGTTTTAATGCTTCCTTACCAATATATTTGGAAAACTACATATATTTAAAACAAAGGTCAGCAAATATAACTCACAGCTTCTGAAATACAGAACTTGATGGACATTAGGACCCAAGAAGTTTTAGTGTTCCATAGCACCATCCAGGCAAGATTCAGGTCATTATGTATTATGAAATTTCTAATGCTAGTACATGTCTGGCACCCAGTAGGTAGTCAGTGCACAGGCTGATCAAATAATTAACATGCAATGAATTAATATTGTATTTAAATTTTTTCATTTATGATCTGAAAGTAATATAAAATTTTTAGATAGTTTCAAGTCTCAAGATGTAGCTATTTCTTAAAAAGACTGAGAGAGCCTTAAACACAAAAAAATTCCAATAGTTGTACAAAGTTTACAGATAAAAATGGACCATCATGTCCATCATTTGGGACTGGCAGCCCCTCCAGCAACCTAACTGCATCACTTAAGAGCACTTCCCATTCTTTCAGAATGCTTACTCCTTTCTCTGTTGCCCACCACTAACTAGCAAGGCCTCTGTGTCTGCCCCAGCTGCTACTAATTCTGCAGGTAGTTTCTGAGGAATACATATATAGACAAGATTTTATCCACAAACTCTAGAGCAAAATCTTTTTTACCTTCAGAATATCTGATTAGGTGCTAACAGGTTTTTCAAACACAATATATCTAAAACTAAATACTTAACACTGCTGTTTTCACTTCTATACCCATCCCTTAGTGGCCAATCTGATCTTGCTCTGTACTTTTATGTAGAAAATATTATTCTGAAAGGTGGTGGTGGTGGGGTTGAGAATAGGAAGTTGCCCTCTGTTTTTGTCATCACCATCCGAGTTTACTCAGTTCCACCTACTTAAACTCTAAGTCTATGTTTTCTATTCCATCCTACTAGCATTGTTTTATTTCAGATTTTCATAATTGTGGTGGAATGAGAAGGCCATGCCAAGATGGCTGCTGGCAAGCGAGCTTCAGTTACTCAGGAATGGCTTCGAAACCCACCTGGCAACGGAGCCTGCCTGGCAACAGGCTGTGATTGGATGGCTTCGGATACTGCCTGGCAACAGGGTGTGATTGGTTAGGGCATAAACTGCCCCTTGACCGGATTGGCTGCCTTGGCTATTTAAGCTGCTGTACCAACTGAGGCAGCACCACTGGAAAAGCTACTTTGCTTCCACCTTCTCTACCATCCTCTTCCTGTGTCTATCATTTGCTCTGATGTTGAAGCCATCTTTCTAAAACAATCTAAGAATCTATTAAAACCTTTTTTTTTTTTTTTGGACAGGCAGAGTTAGACAGTGAGAGAGAGACAGAGAGAAAGGTCTTCCTTCCGTTAGTTCACCCCCAAGTGGCCACTATAGCCGGCGCGCTGTGCCAATCCAAAGCCAGGAGCCAGGTGCTTCCTCCTAGTCTCCCATGTGGGTGCAGGGCCCAAGGACTTGGGCCATCCTCCAATGCCTTCCTGGGCCACAGAAGAAAACTAGACTGGAAGAGGAGCAACTGGGACAGAACCGGTGCCCCAACCAGGACTAGAACCCAGGGTGCCAGCGCCGCAGGCAGAGGATTAGCCTAGTGAGCTGCGGTGCCAGCCAAGAATCTATTAAAATATTAAAGTTTTGGGTTATTTATAAAATAAAATCCAAAGTCACTACTATGGATGTATTGATTGGCTAGTGCTGTAATAATACTTCATAACAAGCCATTCCAAAACTTAGTGCCTTACAACAATTCTAATGGCTCTTTGGGTCAATTATGGTGGTTCTGCTATTCCAAGTTAGATTGCTCTGTGAGTCAGCTCTGCTTTACTACACGTGTCTCTCATCCTTCTGAGACCAGCAGATTAGCTATTGTTGATATCTGCTTTTCAAATCAAATGGTCAGAAATCCTTCCTCCCTTCTTCTGTTCCTTCTTCTTTTCCTCCCTTCCTTCTTTTGTTTACCATGAGAACTACTGTAGGATTCTCATTAGATGCAATGAATTGATATATTTTGATGACAATATTTAAGGGATCAGTAACTGATTTTTTTTTTTTTTTTTTGGACAGGCAGAGTGGATAGTGCGAGAGAGTGACAGAGAGAAAGATCTTCCTTGTCCATTGGTTCATCCCCCAGTGGCTGCTGCGGCTGGTGTGCTGTGGCCGGCGCACCATGCTGATCCAAGGCCAGGAGCCAGGTGCTTCCTCCTGGTCTCCCATGTGGGTGCAGGGCCCAAGCACTTGGGCCATCCTCCACTGCACTCCTGGGCCACAGCAGAGAGCTGGACTGGAAGAGGGGCAACCGGGACAGAATCCGGCGCCCTGACCGGGACTAGAACCCAGGGTGCCGGCGCCGCAGGTGGAGGATTAGCCTAGTAAGCCATGGCGCCGGCCAAGTAACTTGATTTTAATAGACTTGATAGCCTATGCACTCATGGAGAGTCTTGCTGTTTAGTGAAGACTCCCTATGGCTGTTCCTGAACACAGCCCACACTGGGTTAAGGTTATGTGGTCCTCTAACAGGCATGAAGAGAAAAATAACTCCTATGAAAAGCCTGCTGAATTGAGTTGGTGTTTCTAGAAGGGCAATTCACCTACTATAGGATGTGCCCTCAGCACTTTGTAGTGCATTCAAGTCTCATTAAGGCTGCATTGAGCCCTGGATAGGATTAAGGCAAGCAGCAAGTTTCCTTAGTTCAAAATCTGCACTGCAAAACAGCATCTCTTAGTTAAGAAATGGCTGATTTTCAAATGCCTTTTGTGATGTTGGGTGAAGCCACTAACTTATTTAGCAATATCAACTAGTAGAAATACTTTGAGTTGCATATGTAACTTTAAATTTTCTAGTAGCCACACTAAAAAATTTAAAAATAAGCCTGATATATCTTAAATTTTATCACTTAAATATGTAGTCAATATTTTAAAGGTTTTTTAAAAAGATTTATTTATTTATTTGAGAGGCAGAGTTAGAGACGGAGAGAAGGAAAGATAGAGAGAGGTATTCCATCCACTGGTTCATTCCCTGAATGACCGCAATGGCCAGACCTGGGCCAATCCAAAGCCAGGGGCCATGAGTTCTTCTGGGTCTCTCATGCAAGTGCAAGGACCCCAGCACATGGGCCTTCTTCCACTGCTTTCCCAGGCCATAGTAGAGAGCTAGATAGGAAGTGGACATTTAGGAAGTGAATCAGCAGATAGAAGATTCATATTCTCATTCTCTCTTTCTCTTTCCAATTTCTAGATCAATCATTTTTTTTTTTCCAAGAAAGACCTTACGTCTTGGCTCAGACACCTCCAGAAGCTCAGCAAGCCTTCAAATTAATTAAAGATTCCTGTGGCTTGAAGTTTAGAGACCTTTGTGTTTGTTAGTACTATAGTTACTTCTGCAGGCAGGAACCAGAAAGAATCATTTTTCACTTCCTTGCACCTGTGGTTGTAAAGGTTAGATGCATAGGAGCCTCACAAAAGGCCAAAGAAGCCAACCAATTTCGGGGAACTTCAAAGGCTGTTTAGAGAAGCCAATAGGTTAGGAATGACTCCATGAGCTTCCTGTCTTAGAAATGATCTGCAGTGAATATAAGTAAATAGAGAAAAATTATATAGGGGAAAGATGGTTTATGGGCCCAGCATCAATATACAGCAGGTTAAGCTGCCACCTGCGACACTGGCATACCATATAAGGGCTGGTTTTAGTCCCAGCTACTCCACTTTACAATCTAACTCCCTGTTAATGTGCCTAGGAAAGCAGCAGAAGATGGCCCTGCTACCCTCTCCAGGATGGAGTTCCAGGCTTTTGGCTTTGGCCTGGCCCAGTCCCAGCTGTTGCAGCCATTTGTGCAGTGAACTAGCAGGTGGAAGACATCTCTCTCTCTCTCTCTCTCTCTCTTTCTCTCTTTCTCTCTCAGTGTGTGTGTATTCATGTCATGTTGTTTTGACAAGAATTGTAAGTACATTGTCTGGGTGCAGACGGTGTGGTCCAAGAGGTTAAACTGCCACTTGGGATGCCTGCATCCTATATTAGAGTGCCTCATTCAGAGCCTGCCTACTGTGTTTCAGATGCAGCATCCTACCAATGCACGTGGGAGGCAGCAGGTGATGGATTAAGTATTTGGGTACCTGCCACCCATGAAGGAGACCCAGATGGCATTCCTGCTTCTGGCTTCAATCTGGCCCAGCTCTTGCTGTTGCAGTTATTTGGGGAGTGAAGCAGCAGATGAGAGAGATGTCTTTGACTCATTCTTTCTCTCTCTGCCTTTCTCTTTCTTCTTCCTTTTTTTTTTTTGGATTTATTTATTTATTTATTTGAAAGGCAGAATTATGGGGCAGGGGAAGATACAGGGAAAAACAGAGGTGTTCCACCCACTGGTTCACTCCCCAAATGGCTGCAATGGCTTGGGCTGAGCCAAGCCAAAGCCAGGAGCCTGGAATTCCATTCTGTTCTCCCATGTGGGTGCAGGGGCCTAAGTACTTGAGCCATCTCCAGCTACTTTCCCAGGTGCATTAGCAGGGAGCTGAATTGGAAGTGGAGCAACTGGGACTTGAACAGGTGCTTATATGAAAAGCAGGCGGTGGCAGCAGCTTAACCTGCTGCACCACAACGCTGGCCCCTTGCTCTACCTTTAAATAAATAAAAATTATATTTTTAAGTATAGTTTGATTTTTTTAACTTACTATGTCAGAGTAGATTTATCTATATATTTTAATTAGTTATATATATTTCTTTATTTCTATAATACTTTATGATGGAAAAGACTTACTGATTGGCATAGTTTACATTTTCTTTAATGATTCATTTATTTATTTGAAAGTCAGAGAGAGAGAGACAGAGAGTAAGAGGGAGAATCTTTCACCCACTGATTTATTTCCCAAATGCTGTTAATAGCCAGAGCTGGGCCAAGCTGAAGCCAAAGGCCAGGAACTCCATCTGGGACTCCCATATGGGTTGCAGGAACCCAAGTATTCAGCCATCATCTGCTGCATGCTAGGTGCATTGGTAAGGAGCTGAATCCAAAGCAGAGAGGCTGGGCCTCAAATTGGCACTCTGATGCGGCATGCAGGTATACCAAGCTGTGGCTTCACCTACTCAGCCACAATGCCTGCCCTTAAAACACTGATTTTCATGTGATGACTCTCAACCACTTATTCATGATCATTCTTAAGCTTGGGTCATAGTTATAATTCTGTGTCACTCGAGAGATTTTCTTAACACTTTCAAGTGAGTACTGTAACTTTTATAGGATTAAAGGCCTCCATGTTTTTAGTGGCCACAAGAACTCCAATCTCTTTTTCATCTAAAGGCCAACTTTTCTGACTCTCCTACGTCTTGAAATCTATCCTTCTCTATAGGGATGTTCTTTTTTGGATTTGAGGTCTACCCTAATCCAGCATGACCTCATCTTAACCTGATGACTTCAGCAAAGATCCTTTTTACAAATAAGGTCAAATAAGGATGTCACATAGCTTTTGTGGGCAGCACAATTCAATCTTCAACCGGTTCCTGCTATTATGACATAATCGCTAAAGTATAATAAAAATGTATCTTTCGCAAATGAAGTTTCTGCAACCCACCAGTTTCCCACTCCCTAGCTTCTTCTCACTAGGAAGAAAATGCTAGCCAGTAATGGATACAGTCAATAGACATGTACAAGCCAAGTTTATTAACACAAAGGCTAACATTTGTTGGGCTCCCACATCATGGCCTTTGCTAGGTGCTAGGGAGCAAGAAGAAAAAGGTACCAGTCCCTGCTCTCATGGAGCTCATTCTGTAGGCTGCGGTGGTTTCATTCCCTTGGTCATAGTAACAGCCTTGTATTGATAAAGTTAGCAAACCAGTTATCCTCTCAATGTTACATACATATATATACACACACATACATATATAGAGAGACAACCTCCATTATATACAGTTTTTTGTATTATACTGCTCATTTCACAAAAGATTTGCAAAATTTGAGGGGATGACTCTTGAAGATTAACTTTTTGAAGTTAATTATTCATGATTTCAGAACAGCTGTCCTGACTTCCTTGCTTCACTCACCCTACCCCTCACCAAGTATAAACCAGACGTATTTGCTCTGCTTGGGTTCCCAAGGTATGAATATTTATCCCCAGCACAAAGAGTCAGTTGCCATTTCAGAGCCTTATTTCCAGCTACTCTGAACATGTTTTATATTTCAGGATTGTTTTAGGAATAGAAAGAAAACAGCAACAAAAGAAAAAGTGAAAACTCAAAGTAGAAAGGAAAGATTATTTACTGTCAAAGTGTAAACGTCTCATTTTTTTGTAAGAGAAACTAAGGTTATAGAACATCACTTGACTGCTGCGATCCAAGTGTAAGATCCATGAGTGTAGTGACCTTCTCTGGTTGCAGTGACCTTTGTGTTCTCAGAGACTATTGGGAGGGTACTGGTACTTTAAAATGTTTGGAAAGTGGAATTAAGAGATGTTTATTGTGGTGCAAAAATTTGAAGTCCATGCTTTTTTCCCATAATTTACATCTCCACAAATGTTTTGAAGACTGCTCATATGCCAAATAAACTTATCTTTTAATTCCATTTTATACAAACTTTTTGAGTAGTAGACAGAGAGTGAGTGAGTGAGAAGGGGCGGGGGAGAGAGAGAGAGATGGAGAGAATACTTCCATCCAATGGTTCATTCCCCAATTGCCTAAAAGGGCTGGAACAGAATTGAAATCTCCCACAAGGGTGACAGGAATCCAATTACTTGAGCCATCAACTCTACCTTCCAGAGCCTACAATGGTAGGAAGCTAGAGCCAGGAGCTGGAGCTGGGCATCAAACTCAGGTACTTCCATACGATTTGTGGGCATCTTAACCTCTGCTCCTCACATGTGTGCCTAGCAGAGTGAGTGGTTATTAAATGTGTGTCCTATGAGTGAAACAATAATTTGAATAATGAATGAGTCAGAAATGTACTTCTTAATTCTCTATGAATACAAAATTTGGAAGATTTAAGATACCCGATAAAAATCTGTAGTCTAACAAATGTTCAGACATCATCATTAATCTCTGCACTGTTAAACTTAATTATTTAAAAGAGAATAGTTTGTGCTCCAGATTATGCCATATTCTTGACTTCTGTTCTCAACATTTTTCTAACCTTCATATCTCTGGCAGATTAGAGGGAGAGGAGCTAAATCACAGATCTTGCTCTCTGTTCAGGCATTGAGACTTTTACAATAGCTGTTATCTGGCTGCAGCTCTTGTGCTAAATTTAGGATTTTAGATGATCTGTAGCTGTTCTTGCCTCCAAGTACCAAGGTTAATTGAGAAGAGACTGTAGAATAAGTACAACTTCTGTTCATTTTTTTAAAAAGTACATAATACAGTGTTCAATCATAGCAAAGTCATATCCATTGGGAACTAACCTTTATGGTCCAAAGATTAAAGGACTGTTGCCATTTGTCAGAATTTTCAAGATGCTAGCTCATTTTTGTGAAATGAAATATTACCCTCCTGAATGTTCTGACCTGTTCTAAGAGTTATAACTTGCACAACTGCAGTTATTGTTACTGTGTGTGCATATATATATGTGTGTGTATATATATATATGAAATACTTTTTTCCTGATAGAAAGTTCATGGTTTTGATCTGAAGCAAAAAAAATTCAATTGCCAATCTTGGACCTTACAAAAACTTTTTTGATGTAAGAGTAATACACAGTCACTATAAAACTGTAGAAACAACAGTTCAAAGAATAAAGAAAAATCACTTTTAGACCTAGTACTTCCCTGTTGAGATTCTTGTATGCAAAATCATTTCTTAAAAAAACAAGCTTTTTTTCTAATGAAAACATAGAGCCATGCAAATTTCGTACTTCTTGGTTCTGTTTGGGCTCACAGCCCCGTGTGCGTACTTTGTCTATACACTGAGTGGTTAATGGCTGTAGCCTTTGTTAGGATTGCTTTTTTTAACTACAGCAGATTCTTGTCATGTGTTTGTGTTGCAGTGATGACACAACATCACAACACGAAATGTCATCATGTCACATTGTTAGAGCACAACAACACAATTACAGCTCCCTAACAATAACACGGTGTCAAAAGTGTCCTCTTGCCCATGAGTCAGGGTTTTAGAAGTTGTAAAAGTTATTTTTAGCGCAGCCAGTGCCGCGGAAGCGTGGCTTCCGAAGGCTACTAAAATCCCTAGTGATTTGGGAACCTCTGGGGTGAGGGGCGCTCGCTGTTCTTAAACTGGCCCCCTCCCGCGATACCACAGGATGCCCCGGTCCCACCGTGCGCTGCCATCCCCTGGGGGCTGGCTCACAGCTCCGCGCCAGCATGTAGGGTGGAGGAGGAGGAGACTATAATTATCCTCCACGTCTGGGGCAGGCCCTCGGATGACATCTCCCCAGTTACCCCGCGCTCTAATCCTGCAGCTCGGGTTCCGGGACTATAGGAGGCGAGCGCCCACGAGGCGTTCACCGCCTGTCGGGCCTCGAGGGCTCGGCCGGCTACACTCCCAGCGGCTTCTCCTGCGCCTTCCCGCCCGTCGGGGAAGCTGCGTGGAGTACCCGGCCCCGGACAGACCAAGTAGCGACCCGCGGCGCGCGGCGGCGTTGCCATAACAACTGGGCGCCAGCGCCGAGGAGGCCGCCGGAGAGGAAGTGACGAGCGGTGGGTTGGCTGTTGTTGGGACACGTGACCCGGGCAGTGTTTTGACAGGGCAAACAGCAGAGAAAGAACTGGGCGAGCGACAGGGACCGGGAGCCGGGGCGCCAGAGCTAGCGACAGCGGGCGGGCGAGGAGCTGGCAGAGCCGCGGGGCGGGCGGGCTAAGCCCGGGGGCCACGGGGCTCGGGTGCGAGTCGAGCAGGGCGAGGGGCTGAGCGCAGGGAGCGGAGCGAGGCGGCGGCGGAGGCGGGGGTGGATGGCCTCAGGGGCGCCGGGGAGCCGCGTCGGGCTGGTCGTCGTGCGCCCCCATGGTCCCCTAGCGCAGCCCCGGGGCCCGCCGCGCGCCGCCCTCAGCGCTCGCCAGCCCTGCGCCTGCCGGAGCCGCGAGTCTGAGGTGGGAGTGTGATGTGAGCCGCTGGGCGAGCGGTGGAGGGCAGTGCCAAGAGGAGGAGGGACTGGGACGCGTGAGGAGTGCGAGTTAGTCAGCAGAGGTCGACGGAGCGAGCCGAGGAGTGGGCCAGCCCGAGGGCGCCATGAAAACAACTCTCTGGCGGGGAGAGGGGCAGGCGCAGCGCTCGGTCGTGCGCGGCTGAAGGAAATCCGGGGGCTGCGGCGGGACGGAAGGGGGGCCGCGGCGGGCCGGCTGCGCGGAGCAGGGGCCGAGCGCTCCGCCGGGGAACGCCGTCCTCGGGGCCCGCCGAGCTCTGGGCGGTGGGAGGGGGCGACCCAGGACAGCCCGGCCGAGTTGGCTTGGATCTGGGGGCTGGGCGTGAGGCGATGACTCGGGTTTCTTCCTGACCCTCTCGTTGTGTAAACTTGGCCGCGGCTGCCGCAGGAAGGCTAGCCAGGGGGTAATTACACAGGTGAGGCCCGGAGGCCGGCGGGCGGAGCTCGGCGGAGGGGCGGGCGGGGGTGGGGTGGGGGCTGGAAGAGTTTCCTGCGAGCAGGCACCAGGTGGAAGAATTTCCCTGCCAGCCATTGCGGAGGTGCCACTGTTCCCACAGGCGTTTGCTACCAAGTGGTTAGTTAGCTTGTACTGCTCGAATCTTTTTTCTTCTTCTTGCCTGTACCTCCAGGTTATAAATAGCTCCTGCTTGGGTTCAGAGACGCTGTGTCAGAGAAGGACACATTGGCCAGGAGAGCTCTGGGGCGGGGAAAAGGGGTGCTCGGGGCCGGGAGGAGATGGGGGAGGCGGTGCCGAGGGAGTTTGGCTTTTTTCAGACCTGCCCTGGTGCTGTCACCGCAGTTAGTGCCAGGAAGAGGCCTAACGTACCAGGAGTTGGTTTTGTCTTTGTTTTTGTTTTTGCAAGGCCCTGGTGTTCTAGCAGCACCAGATTAATTATATTTTCATTTCTTTCAGCATTTTAAAAACGAAGCAGAAGCCGTTGAGTCAGCAGCGGCGAGCCTGTTGAAAGAACCCACACGTGTATTTCACACCTCTCTGCTTGGAAACTGGATGTGAAAATGAAGCCAGACCGAGGTAAATGATTTATTTAAATCGAGTTTTTTTTTCTTTTGTTTCTCTTTTCTTTTGCCCCCTCTGTGCCTCATTTTAGAAGTGTTAAACCAATTCTGCCGCAGGATCAACTATTTTTGTGTCAGATGGGATCATCTGTTTTCTGTGACAGATTCCAGCTGGTGAGGTAGAAAAGGGCATATGGAAGAGAGGGTTAGGGTTTGGAGGAGAGGACACGTTCTTCAAAAATGCTTATAAAACAGTAGTTTCAAGAGAATCTGGTGTATTTAAAAACGAATTTGTCAAGAGCAGTGTGTGTGTCTGTTGCCACCATACTTGATGTCATTTCAGGTTTACACTAAGTCGTTTTTTTAGCTAAGGTCATTGTAGGTTCAGCTTTGAAGAAGGGGGCTAGTTTTTTAAATTTGAGAGTTTGAAGATGATAAATTGAAAAGAAAACTTAAGATCGGGTGGACAACTATTGTTGTATTACATAACTGCTTTCTTTAGCTGACTTTTGTGCTTTAAGCAAACTGCAATAGTTTGCAAACTACTCCAGCTTCCCATATCACTGCAAGTGTGTGGACAGGAAGGGGTACTGAAACTGCTAATGGTAAGTACATGTGGCTTACCTTTCGAAACCTGTGTTTGCAGCATTTACGAGAATAACCTATACACTGTGCTTTTCAAGGACTTCAAAGGACTAGTTTGTCAGTCTTCTCAATTATGGCAAGGATCAGTTTTAGAAGATCTTCATTTAGTATGGGTTAGTGCTGAGGGCTTTTCAAGTCCCATATGGGCTTGATTCCAGGGTACATTGTGAAGAGGGGATTATTGTATGAGGACTGAGTCCATTCTAAATCTGAGATGGTAAAATTGGAAATATTAATTTTTCCCATGAATCAGAGGCTTGTTCTTTAAAAAAGATATGTATTAAACTAGTTGTTCTGTCATCTTTTCTGAAAATGATTAGAAATAGCAAATTTTCTAGTACAAATATGTCTTTGGTTATAGTGTATATTAAAACACAAAAGAGAGAAGTTGGAGAAAGCTATACAAAGTATTTTAAGTGTTTGGCTGTTACCTCAAATCAGGCAACAGCTATGTATGTATGAGGTATTAACAAGTGTATTGCTATTGAGCAGGTTGCTGTGCACAATGCTAAGTTTAGATTTTTAGATTACATCAGTGACTTTGGAAAAATAGCACCAAGGTCAGTAATTGCATTTCAAAATAAACAAGCAAATAAAATCAAAGTCACTATTTGTTTTGGATTGTTGTTAAATGTTGCTTTAAAGTCACAAGCAATTTTAAAAATACTGTTTACACACTGTCTTTTAGTCAAAACACAATAAAATGTTTAGTTATATACTAATACAGATTACCAAGGAAAATAAAAACACTTATCAAGATTTCCAAAGAAGTGAGTTTTTTTCTTTTTTGCTTTTAAAATTATAATTTTGTTTAGCATTCTTGAGTAAAAATCATGGGATTGCAAGTTTAGTATTGTGATCATATTCCGTAATAACATGAGCCAGTATGCTCATGTACCCAAAGTAATATCTTTTACTTAGCAAACTAGTGCAGAAATACTGAAACAAGCTTTTTGCAAATACACTTATTATGTGCAGGATATATGTATATGTATGACTACATACCAAGAATGTTTTTAATTGTAAGCCTGATATATGGAGATTTTTCAAAAATATTAATGCTTCCCCTCCCCATCATGTTTAAAAAAGAGAATGTACAGGGGCCGGCGCCGTGGCTCGCTAGGCTAATCCTCCACCTGCGGTGCTGGCACCTGGGGTTCTAGTCCCGGTTGGGGTGCCGGATTCTGTCCCGGTGATCCTCTTCCAGTCCAGCTCTCTGCTGTGGCCTGGGAAGGCAGTGGAGGATGGCCCAAGTGCTTGGGCCCTGCACCTGCATGGGAGACCAGGAGGAAGCACCTGGCTCCTGGCTTCGGATCAGCGCAGCGCACCAGCTGTAGCAACCATTTGAGGGGTGAACCAATGGAAGGAAGACCTTTATCTCTGTCTCTGTCTCTCTCTCTCTCTATATATATATAAAAGAAAAGAAAAAAGAAAAAGGAAAAAGAATGTACAGAGACAATATAATTTAACATTTAGTTCATGATAAAGGGACATTTTATGAGTTTCAGTTTTGTACTGTCATAATCTAGAAATACCCTAAAGACATATTTAAGTTCATGAGTTTTTTTTTGTTTGTTTTTTGTTTGTTTGCCTCTAGCTTAAATCACTCTAGGCTACTTTTTTTTTATGTGTCTGATTTTTTTGTTGTTGCTGTTCCCTTGCTGTCAGCAGTCTTTAATGTGCTTATTCTTGCCTCCATTTAATTTTCTTGCTTTTAGTCTCTTCCTTAGAGAACAAGATAACGTTAAGGTTTTTTTTATAAAGTGAGAGTCAATAAGAGAACCTCTCAGATATTCAGAATCTGAGTAAAGTGTGGATTTTCATATGGAGACTAAGTGTTTCATTAGTGGAATTCAGTTGTATTTCAGAGTTTTAAAGTTTCTAGATAAGCTCTTGGGGCCTTTTATTCTACATGATTAGGTATGGTAGTTGATTGGCTAATAGAGGAAGTTCAAGTGGGGCATTAAAAAATTTAAAATTTTTTTACCTATCTTTTGAAACAGAATCAAAGACTTTTCTGTGGGTGAGATGGAGTCTGTGTTTTTAGAGTTGGATGTGGTCTATCTTATGTAAACCATAGCATTAATGCACACTTAAGATTTCTAGTTTTGATTTCTTTCAAGTATGACTTCAGAGTAATCTGAGGGTGGAATCCTACATTTTTAATAATTTTAAAATAAGTTTTTGACTTTCCACACAACTTTATAGCTGTCTATGTGTGCATAATCCAGTAGGAATTTCTTTTAGAGAGACAATGTATGTTTGTGAAAATTATGCTTATAAGAATATTTTTTCCAAAATATTCATTTCCACAGAGATAGTTTTTTTTGCACTATAGTTCATAGAAAACACCCTATTAGTCACTGATGTTCAGTATCAGCAGTGTCTGTCATTTCGGTTTTTTTTTTGGAGGGTATGCACTGGTCAGTCCTGCTAGCTAATGTGGTGAAGGTCATTTAGGAGAGTTTCTATTTTACTTAGAGATAGTTGTCATTATATAGCACAGTGGCTGTATTTTAACAATATTCAACAGTATTATAGCATATTTTCAGATAAAGAATTTTGTAAAAAATTTAATTACTTATGTAACATTACCTGTGTTGTTGCCAAAGATGAGTCTTTGATGTTGTCATCAGTACAGGCTTTGAAATCAGACCTATCTGTGTATACATGTTCCTTTACTTACTTGCTATGTAATCTTTTTTCACATTACTTAATCTCCAAGAGTCTCAGTTTACTTATCTGTAAAATGGAAATTTCAACTTGTCATAGTTGTTAGAAATAATGACAGTGGCACCTAGTGGGTATTAAATAACTCTTGTTAAATAAAATATTACAGATGTTTATTCGTTGGACAGTTGCAAAATATACTGTGCAGAGGTAAGGAAATAATCATCGTACACTAATCTAACACTGTTTTGTTCTGTTTTGCATTTGTAGTGTTCAACCTGCCAAGGCTCAAGCAGATTTAATAGGCTTTTAATATATAGTTATCTGAGAAAATAAAAAGCTGCAAAAGGATACTTGATACCTATGTATAATCTATTTCTTTATACTGTCATTTGCTATTGCAATTAAAGTTTAATTTATGTGGGGAATGATGTGGGTGGATGAAGTTTACTGGGAATAGATTTTTAAATGGTATTAACTACTTGGGAGAGCGGGGCCACTGAAGAGGTTAAACAATGTTATTCCACCTTGGACTGAAAGATGTACAAGTTTGGACCTAGTCCTGTATATAATATGTCATATCTATATCTATATGTTTCAAGATAAACCTAAAATATGGTTTTTGTGCAGATATAATTAAAACATTTTACATTGTGTTAAAAATATTACTAATTTTATTTTTAAATGATACCTGAATTTATCAAAATTTTATGAAAGATTAAGACTTAATACATGGTGTTTCAATTCATATTTAAGCATATTGTAGACCATTTGTGATTATTAAGTCGAAATTGCAAAATCTGCTTCACAAACAAAATAGCAAACAATTTTATGTGAGGTTAAAATTGAGGGTTGTTATCTTAGGACCACCCCTCCCCAACCTTTGATTATGTTACAAATTTTGGCCTTAGCCTTAGTATTGTAGTGATTTAAAAACTTAACCAATAGCAGAATAAAATCCTGTTAACGTCGAACAGTTCTTCCCTGGGTAGCTTAAATAGGACAAAAGAATTGATAAGGACTAGAAAAAAGTAGCAAGAGAATCAGGTGCATTCCTTACTTGCTAAGAATAGTTCATTGTCAGCCAGAGTAAATCAAACAATAGAAATGACAGATGTTGGGGCAAAGGAAATGAAATGTTGACCAGATTAAATAGAACAATCTTGTGCTAAACTCTAAGGTAGAGGTGGTAGTGATAGTGTTAATAGCAACAGCTAACTGTAGTGCACACTGTGCATCAAACCATGTTCCAAGTACTTTATGTCAGGTAATCAAAATGACTGAAGGTATATGCTGTCATCATCTCCATTTTATAGATAAGTAAAACTAGGTCACAGAATTGTGATAACTTACCCAAGGTTTCATGGCTAATATAGAGGCAAAGCCATCTGAAATGAGCTCAAGTATATGCTCTTAACCCCCTGACTGGTAGTAGCAAGTTATGTTCAAGTATGGTAAGCTACTATGATGAAGTATTTTAAAGATATGCTTGAGAAAAAACAGGTACTTGGTGAGCACTGCGGTATATTGTTTTTTTTTTTTGCCTCAGCTTCCCCCCCCCCTTTTTTTTTAAGATTTATTTATTTGAAAGAGATAAAGAGAGGTCTTCCATCCACTAGTTCACTCCCTAAATGGCCACAATGGCTGGAGCTGAGCCAATCTGAACCCAGGAGCTTCTTCTGGGTCTCCAGGGACTTGGATCATCTTCTACTGCTTTCCCAGGCACATCAGCAGGGAGCTGGATTGGAAGTGGGGCAGCCAGGATTGAACCGGCGCCCATATGGGATGCCGACGCTGCAGGCCAGGGCTTTAACCCGCTATACCACAGCGTCAGCCCCAGCTTCTTCATCTTTACAATGGTGGGAGTAATAGTGTCTTGGGTTTTGTTTATTTTGAAGATTCTATAAATTATGTACATAGCATACTTCAGAAAGTGATTGGAGATATTCATAGTGAACTGTTTGTTATTTTTAGACATTTTCTAAAGAAGATGCCACTTGATTTGTGGAAGCTCAGTTGAAGAGGTTAGTTCAGCTGCACGTTTTGTAGTTATATGCCCTGTGATCTCAAGTTAAAGGCTGGCCACTATTGGCTTATATCATCCATTAATGTTGATGAGTCTGGACACATCAGTAACTCAAGTAATTGCTAGCTTAGTACAACTTCTGAGATTCATATACTAAAGGGATTAACATAATAGTACCCTATTTATGTTTTTGCTGTCATCAACTAAGAAGAAAATAATTTGGTGGACTGCCTACTGTCATTTTTTTGAATGATAAGAAAAAAGATAATTGGAAGTTAGAGTTAATTGAAAAGCTAATGTGTATATAAGAAGAGTGACTTCAGAAAGTGAAGAAACCTGGGTCTGGTGCTGTGGTGTAGAAGGTTAAGCCTCTGCCTTTGACACAGACATCCCATTTGGGCGCCGGTTGGAGTCCTGGCTGCTCCACTTCTGATCCAGCTCCCTGCTAATGTGCCTGGGAAAGCAGTGGAAGATGGCCCAACTCCTTGAGCCCCTGCACCCATGTGGGAGATCTGAAAGAACTCCTGGCTCCTGGTGTCAGACTGTCCCAGTGAAGAAACCCATGGTGTCTGAACCTTCCACATTATGAATAAACACAGAAAAAAATGTAGTTGTAAAAGAGCATTTATATTTATTCATTTTGCTCTTGTCAACTTTGTTTATAGTTATGATAGTGTTTTCCCTCCTGAGGGTGAAGATTTCTACGCTAGGAATTTTAAACTTTGAATAATTTATTGCTGAGTTTGTTAATGAAAAGGTGCAGTTCTTGTACCTAGAAACAGTCCTTTTGTAGTGGATAGAATAAAGTCAATCAGTAAGTAGTTTTCTGTTTGCTCAAATGACTGACAAATCAGAATAGTTCCTTAATTATGTTGGAATTTCTTACTAAATTGAAGGAGGATTGACTGGATACAAATGCCAATCGTCAATCAGAATGTTAAGACTGAAAGTCCATATATAATACCAAAACTCCCAATAGTAATCTGAGTTGAACTTTCTCACATTTTCCTTTGTACGTAAGAGATACTCATACAGTAAAATTCTGATGAGGCCTTTAGCATCTTTGTTCACCATACCCAGTCCCACCGACTTCCTTTTAGGTGTCTGATTAGCACTCAGGGACTTGTTGTGCAAACTATTTTTTCTGCCTAAAATCCTTTCTTCTCATCTATGGCTCCTTGTCATTCTTCTGTTCTATATTTAAATGTTATTTATTTTTTTGAGAGATGTTTTCTCTGACATTCCTATGTAAATTGCTTAATTAATGTGAACTGCTGTTAATATTATTTAATTAGATGTCCTACTTTATTCTCTGTTCCAGCCACCTTTATTTCCTTCATAGCATTTATAGGTTTTGTAATAATTTTTTTCATTGCCTGTCATCTGTCTGTACAACCAGCTTTCAAATTCCATGAGGCCAGGAGTGTTGGCTCTTGCTCACAGTTGTGTGCCCATTACCCAGCAGACAGTCTTGCACATGAGGGTTACATTATAGGTGCACAGGAGATGCTCATTATGAATTTGTTGAATAAATTAAGAACAAGTGTTTGTCCATGTTTGTGGAGCAGATAGGCATAGAAACAGATAGTTAGCAGTCACCGATGATTTTACTGAAAGTTTGTAATTTAAGGATTTGTTTGAAATAATAGTTCCGACTTAGGCTAGTAACCCAACTCTACCTAATTCTTTCTTAAATACTTCTAAAAATATTTGCTTACAATTTAAAGATTGTTTTTTCATTGATCATTTAGTTCACTTAATAGAACTAAAATTCTGTAAAATAATTAAAGAGCCAAACCTCTTTGATATTGGTGATTCTGGTTTATAAACATTTGATTAACAGATGATCTGTGCACAAACTTTTGCTAGAAACTCTCTGACCTGCATTCACTATGCAGAGTTTGTTCCTATTGCTTTTTCTCTGAGTGTATATTTGTTTTTAAATTGGTAGATCCTAGGTTTATGAGTACAAGAAAGTAGGAGTAGGATAGAATAAAAGGAAAGAGTAGAAGGATTTAGAGTTTAGAGAGGGGACCTGTTCTGCCACCAGTTTTGTGACTTGAATCAACCCCAAATCTGTTTTCTTATCTATAAACTATACCCAGCCCAGTGATGCTTCTGAGCTTCAGGTGAAAGTCAAAGAACTTTGTAGACTCTGCATGCTATACAAATATTGACAGAGATATCTTATAGGTGGGATCATTTGTGCAGATGAATAAGGGGCCAGGTGTTTCCAAGTATAGCCAACTGAGTCTTAGTTGGAGCACTCTAAAAATAGTCATTCACACACTTGAGAATTTTAGTATTTTAAAAATTTGTCCTTGGTTCCTGACTGAACTTCAACCAACCAGAAGTCATTTAGATTGATAAGTTGATATTTAATCATACATTTTTCAAAAAGTACTGAAATGATGGCCATATTTTGGTTAGTTCAGATGCTACTCTTGAGCAGTGTGCTATAATTGCAAGAAGAGCTAAGACCCTAAGGCTATGGATCAAACTGAGATTGAAATTCTAGGTTTGGCATTTACTGGTCAAATGACCTTGAGAAAAATACATAATTTCTCTGAATGGTAGTTCTTTTTGCTCTAACCTTATTAACACTAAGTCTTGTGGGAAAGGTAAACTGAGAACAGATGGCTTGGCACCTAGCATATGCCTAGCACAGGTTTGGCTTGGTAAATATTTTCCTTAATTTCCAAGGATACACAACGTGGAATGGCTGCACTGAGGCAATGAATGTTTCAGTACTGTGTTCTAAAAACAAGTTGTAACAGGTAGAAGGGTTCAACAGACCATTATTATATCACTGTCAGCCTAGTGTTTTACAACATACAAGAAGGAAAAAAATCAAAATCAGCCTTGAACTACAGCACTTTTAATGTGAATGCAGTGGCAGAGGGAAAGTAGGCAGTTTGGATCATGGCCAACTATTTCTAGATGATGACACCCAGTAAGCAGCAGTTTAGAGCAGCTTTAGGGCAAAGAGATTGAGGCAGGGGTGGACACTAAAAGGATGTTGATGGAATATGCAGAGTGGTAAGGTGTTGCCCAAAATTGCTTTTTTCTTTATTTCAAAAGTTTACCCAAGATTGATCCAGTGCTTGGAGCATGGTGCTTCTGCTCCTATGACCCAGAATTTAGATTTGCTCTATTATGCTGCAAGTAAAGGCCATTATGGATTTTAAAACCTTTTTTAAAGGTAGACCACCCTGGGAATCTAGCCATATGTAACGTATAAATAATATTTATTCTAAGCATTATATGTACTTAAAAATATATCACTTTTGGGAGCCCAAGCAATTTGTATTTGAGGATTAACATTCAAAATTAATATGAAGCTTCTGTATTTTATTTCCTCATCTACCAAATGCATGTTCTTGGATAGAATTAGTTTTCTTTTTTTGAGTCTTTTTTTTTTTTTTTTGACAGGCAGAGTGGACAGTGAGAGAGAGAGAGACAGAGAGAAAGGTCTTCCTTTGCCGTTGGTTCACCCTCCAATGGCCGCCGCGGACGGCGGTGCGGCCAGCGCACCGCGCTGATCCGATGGCAGGAGCCAGGTGCTTTTCCTGGTCTCCCATGGGGTGCAGGGCCCAAGCACCTGGGCCATCCTACACTGCACTTCCTGGCCACAGCAGAGAGCTGGCTTGGAAGAGGGGCAACCGGGACAGAATCCGGCGCCCCGACTGGGACTAGAACCCAGTGTGCCGGCGCCGCAAGGCGGAGGATTAGCCTAGTGAGCTGCAGCGCCAGCTTAGAATTAGTTTTCTTTTAATCCATCCCTTCTATCCCATCTGTCTATATCAAGATAAAACAAAAGTGGCAAAATATTCACAATAAATCAGTTTATTCTAACATTAGAAAATCCTTTTATTTTTCATCAAATAAGCAGTTTTCTTCTGTGAAGAGAGATCATGACTTGTCACATTTACTGAGTCATTTCTACTTAAATTTATAACAGTATGAAATTTTAATCCTTAATATTGGCAAAATTCTTTTTTTTTTTTTTTTAAGAACAAATTATTTCTTTATTTGGAAAGAAAGTGACAGAGGAAGAAATCTTCTTCATCTGCTGGTTCGCTTCCCAAATGGCTGCAATGGACAGGGCTGGGCCAGGCTGAAGCCAGGAGCCAGAAATTCCTCTGGGTCTCCTATGTAGGTAGCAGTGGCCCAAGTACTTGGGCCATCTTCCACTGCTTTCCTCGGTGCAGTAGCAGGAGAAGGATTGGAAGTGGAGCATCTGGGACTTGAAATGGCACACCCATATGAAATGCTGATATTGCAGGCAGCAGCTTAACCTGTACTACAATGCCAGCTACACTTTTTTTTTTTTTTTTTTATTTAGGTTTTGATCTTAAAATAAGTTTAGGCTAAAGGCCTTTGGTCCTTTTTGTGTTTTGTATGCCTGACAAAAAGATAGTGATGTACAAAAAATTATTATCTATTCAATTTAAAGAAAAATTTGCCATAATATTTCCTTAAACATCTTACTGTGCTTGTTCTATAATTTAATTTACATCTAGTTTTTAAAAATTCCAAACCCATAGAAAATTTGAAATAATATAATTAAAATCCATATGCACTTTGATAACTTAATTATAAACATTTTACCATTTTTGCTTTATCTTTGTATACATGGGATAGACTGGATAGAGGGACAAATAGAAAAGACAAATAGACAATAGGAGTTTGGAGGGGAGGGTGTGGGGGAACTGGCTGATACCAGATAGGAGAGTTAATATTTTCGCAGAATTTTGGTAATTTAGCTTTTTGAAAAAACCATTACTTGAACAGAATGGATTTAAGACAAAAGTATATGAAATTCCAAGTGTTAGTTGACAGAAACACATGGGAAAGAAATGTATATACAAATGTATACCAGGTATACCAGCTGTATACCTTTCCTTCAAACTTTGCATCTAGTTGCTTGACAACAGCCATGGTGGCAGTATTTACTCCCTGGTTATCGGCAATGCTGTAAGCCAGGGCATTTTTTTTCCTGCCCCCTCCAGGAGCCACTTTTTAAATATTTACCATCACACTACAACATATATCTACAAAACATAAAAATACTTATTTCTGTACCCCAGTACCATTATTACACTGAAGAAATGCCACACATAATACTAATAACTAATACATGCTTGATATTCATATTCCCTAGTTGTCCCCATAACATCATTAGTCATATTTTTTTAATTTATTTGAAAGGCAGAGTTACAGAGAGAGGGGGAGAGATAGAAAAAGAGATCTTCCATTTGATTCACTCCCCAGATGGCCACAATGGCCAGGTCTAGGCCAGGCTGAAGCCAGGAGCCAGGAGCTTCTCTGGGGTCTCCCTTGGGTGCACGTGCCCAGTCACTAGAGCCATCTTCCACTGCTTTCCCAGTTGCATTAGCAGAGAGTTGGATCAAAAGTTGAGCAGCCTGGACTCAAACCCGCACCCATATGGGACATAGCGGCTTAACCCATTTTGTCAGAATGCCACAATGCCGCAACTCCCCCTCTTTCTCCAGTGTGTTTTATTTATTTATTTATTTTATTTATTTATTTTTTTTGACAGGCAGAGTGGACAGTGAGAGAGAGAGAGACAGAGAGAAAGGTCTTCCTTTGCCGTTGGTTCACCCTCCAATGGCCGCCGCGGCCAGCGCGATGCGACCGGCGCACCGCGCTGATCCGATGGCAGGAGCCAGGAGCCAGGTGCTTTTCCTGGTCTCCCATGGGGTGCAGGGCCCAAGCACCTGGGCCATCCTCCACTGCACTCCCGGGCCACAGCAGAGGGCTGGCCTGGAAGAGGGGCAACCGGGACAGAATCCGGCGCCCCGACCGGGACTAGAACCCGGTGTGCCGGCGCCGCTAGGCGGAGGATTAGCCTAGTGAGCCGCGGCGCCGGCCATCTCCAGTGTGTTTTAAAGCAGTAAGTCGCTTTCTGTTCCAGAAGGGATTTAGACTCTGCTACTTGACAACATTTAGAAAGGTTTTAGAGCATACCATAGAATGTGATAACAGAAAGACTAGATTATTTAGATAGGAGAGTTAATGTTTTTGCAGATTTTTGGTAATTTAGCTTTTTGTAAAACTATTACTTGAACAAAATGGATTTAAGACAAAAGTATATGAAATCCCAAGTGTTGTTTAGTTAACAAACACATGGGAAAGAAATGTATATACAAATGCATATATATTTTAGCATAAACTTTTTTTAAAAATTATTTGAAAGGGAGAGACACACAGAGAGCTTGGTCATTCATTGGTTCACTTCTCAAATGACTGGTTCTGGGCCAGGTCTGAGCCAGGCTCAAGCCAGGAGCGGAGAGTTCCATCCTGGTCTCCCATGTAGGTGGTAGGGGCCATGTTCTGCTTGAGCCATCTTTCACTATGTTCCCAGGAAGCTGGATTGGAAGTAGGGTATCTAGGACTCAAACCAGCACTCCAGTATGGGATGCAAGCAGTAGCTTAATCTGCTGTGCTGCCCAAGAATTATATGGTGTGTGTGTGTTGTGTGTGTGTATTTAAAAGATTTATTTACTTATTTATTTATTTGAAAGAGTTAACAGAGAAGGAGAGGCAGAGAGAGAAAGAGAGGCTTTCTCTCTGCTGGTTCACTCCCCAAATGGCTGCAATGGTCAGGGATGGTCCAGGCTGAAGCCAGGAACCAGGAGCTTCATCCAGGTCTCCTGCATATGGGTGCAGGGCCCAAGCACTTGGGCCACCTTCTGCTGTTTTCCCAGGTGCATTAGGAGGGAGCTGGATCTGAAGTGGAGCAGCTGGGACTTCTCCCACTTGGGATGCCAGTACTGCAGGTGGCAGCTTTACCCTCTATGCCACAGTTCTGGTGGCAAGAATTTTATATATATTTATACATAAATACATACATACATACACACACATATGTATTTTAAGATTTATTTTAAAGGGAGAGTTGCAGAGAGAGAGAGAGAGAGAAAGAGGTCATGCATCCGCTGGCTCACTCCCCAGATAACCACAACTGCCGGAGCTGTGCCATCCAAAGCCAAGAGCCAGGAGCTTCTTCTGAGTCTCCCATGTGCAAGTAGGGGTCCAAGGACTTGGACCATCCTCCACTGCTTTCTCAGGCCATAGCAGAGAGCCAGATCGGAAAAGGAGCAGCCGGGACTTGAACCGGCGCCCATATGGGATGCCGGCACTGTAGGCAGCAGCTACACCTGCTATGCCATGGCGCCGGCCTCAAGAATTTTATTTTTAAACCCAAGATCTCATGCTTCCTGTTTGACCTCATTTCCCAGTTATCTCCAAGTTGTTCTGCCTTCGAGCCGCATATGGCTTGCTGTTAGTCACTAAAAACACTTTTGACACTTTTCAGACCTTTACGTCTGATGTCTCCTCCTGAAATGCAGATCTCATGGCTTTTTTCTTTATTTAGCTTTCTACTCAATTGTCACCTCCTCAAAGAATACTTTCCTGGCATCTTTTCACAAAGAGTTTAGCTCTTCTAGGCTGTGTCTCCTTTTTGTTACCATACTACAGTTTTCTTCATAGTTCTTATCACTGCTTAACCTGATGTTGCTTTTTCTGTTTTTATCCTCAGCAAGAATATAAGCTTCATGAGGGCAGGGATTTGGTCATGTTTGTTCACCCCTGGTCCCTGATGTGTAGTGACTGCTTTTTATGTATTTGGTGTGGAATCGGTGCTTTCATGCATTTTAGTATCTTTATGTACAGCATTAAAACCTAGTATCAATGGAAATTTTTATGCATTTTTTCCTATGATTTGTTAGCTTTGTAACCTTAAGATATAACTTTTTAAACTATTTTTGCCTCTAAATGTGGGTATATATGCCTATTCCAAAGTTATTGTGGAATCAGATGATCTTTGTGAACATTGTATATAAAGGAGAGAATATAAGTAGGTATTAACTTTTTAAAGCATTTTTAAATACATATCAGCTATAGCACTAAATTCCAGAAACATACAGAAGGGTAAGTTAAGGTACTGTGAGTCTAGCAGAGATAACAGACCAATAAACAGGTAAATATCATGCAGTCTGTGACATAATTTATAACCAGAGTGTGGAGGAAGCACAAGCAAGAGTATCTAACGGCTTGAAATTCTTGGGGAAAATTCTCTTGAACTGTGATGTGTAAATTCAGTTCTATTTTATTTTCTCAAGCTTCAAATTTTATTTTGGGAGGCCAGTGCTGTGGTGTAATGGGAAAAGCTGCTGCCTGCGGTTCAGCATCCCATATTGGTGCAGGTTTGAATCCTGGATGCTTCACTTCTGATGCAGCTCCCTACTAATGCACTTGGGAAAGCTGCAGAAGATGGCCCAAGTCCTTGGGCCCCTGTACCCACGAAGGAGACCCAGGAGAAACTACTGGCTCCTGGTGTCAGACTGTCCCAGCTCCAACCATTGCAGCCATTTTGGGAGTGAATAACGGATGGATGATTTCTCTGTCTCTCCCTCTCTCTCTAAGTCTGACTTCCAAGTAAATGAATTAATTAAAAAAAATTTTTTTGAAACAGAACTCCCATCTGTTACTTCACCAAGTACTCTAAACAACTGGGGCTGGGCAGAGCTGAAGCCAGGGACAGCAATGAGGCCATTCTGCCTACCAGAGTTTGCATTAGTAGGAAACTGGAACCAAGTATTGAATCCAAACCCAGATGCTCTGATGTGAGATGTGGGCATGTTAAGATTTATTAATTTGAAAGACAGACACTTCCTATCTGCTGGTTCACTCTCCAAATGGCTGCAACAGCTGGGCCAGGCAGAACCTGGAGCCAAGAGCTAGGAGCCAGGAATACCATCCTGGTCTCCTATGTGGATGGCAGGGGTGCAAGCACTTTGGCCACCATCCAGAGCCTTCTCAGGTGCACTCGGAGCTGGCACTCCAGTATGGGATGCTGGCATTGCAAATGGCAGCTGTGCCACAACACCAGCCCCAGGATACAAGCATCTTAGCCAGAGGCTTAACCATTAGGTTAAATGTCTACTCTGGTAAACCAGTTTAGTTTTCAATGATACGTCTTGACTTCTCTGGAAATGTCTGTTGTTGGTGGTGGTGGTGGTGGTGGTGTAGTGCTTGTGGGTTGGGAACTCATGGCCTAGGATATACTTCGATACTTTAAACAAAAACATCAATATCCCTCGAATTCCTGTGGTAGGGAATCTTTATCCTGTTCTCTTAAAAAATTACACCGCTAACATGAATCTGTCAAAGAAGTACAAAGTTCAGATAAGTCAAAGGGAGAGAAATAATCACAATGTAATTGGACATTTCACAATTTGATATAAATCTTTCTGGTCTATATGTATGTAAACATGACAGGTTAAAATTAAACTATTAATGCAAATAGTTTTTTATTTAATATATTCAATGTATTTTCATGTCATCAAATATTTTATAGTATCTAATAGTTATGTGAATTTTTGTATACTTGTATTATTTAGCCGATTTGTACTTTATTTTAAACATTTTTCATTGTAAAATACATATATCTGTTATCTTAGCCATTTTTAAGTGTACAATCTTTTTGTATTTAAGTTGTGTGTGTTTTTTATTATAAGTAGCACTGTAAAGAACTTTTCTGTCACTTAATCTGGGAATATGTATTTTTTCCAAATAAAAGATGAATTAATTGATGAAAGTGTTTGCAGAATTAACTTTTGAATATTGAAAAATCACTTTTAATAATGTTTTTACAAATTTATAGTCCCACAAATGGTATATTAGAGTAATAGTTTATTTCCTTTGTCTTAGAACACTAGATTCTGAGATTTCTTTTGTTCATTTTCTTTTTTTTAAATATTGAATTATTTATTTGAAAGGGTTAGATAGAAACAGAGAGAGAGATCTTCCAACCACTGGTTTACTTCCCAGTGGCCGCAATGGCTGGAACTGGACCAGGCCAAAGTCCGGAACCAGTAGCTTCTTCCAGGTATCCCATATGGGTAGCAGGGGCCCAAGCACTTGGGCCATCTTCTGCTGCTTTTCTCAGGCACATCTGCAGGGAGCTGGACTGGAAGTGGAGCAGCCGGGACGTAAACCATTGCCTGTATTGGATACCAACCTCACCCACTATGCCACAATGCTGGCCCCTCTTTTAGTCATTTTCTAAGTGCTGTTCTTGAGTCAGCTTCCTGGAGTGGAGGTGTGACAGTTGGAACAATGAAAGGAACATGAGTGGACAATTCATAATTCAGATTTTGCCGCTATTACTTACAGGCTGGGTAGATTTATGAAAATTAAACTCTTTAGGTCTTATTGCCCTAAAATTTGTAACAATGGGAGTAACAGTTCTTAAATGTTGGCTGTGATGGTTGACGAAAATAGTGCATATTAGCAGCTGGCTCACTGCCTGAGTTTTCTATGAAAACAAAAATTGTGCAGGGCTGGCATCTCCTAAACCTACTTTTTCCAACTAGGATTTTTGAAAGTCTATAATAAAGTTTACTAACAGCCATATTTATGTCTGGAATCAATTTATTCTGTGGGGATAATTTCCAAAGTCTTCAGTGCTTGTACCATCATTTTATGAGAATTTGCTTTCATGAGTGTTGTACTCAACTGCAGGATTCTGTCAGTCCTTTAACTTTCTGCTCTAGCAAGGACTGAGCCTTCTGTGAAGGTGAACTCTGGCCGTGATCTCCTTTGTTGATTGAATAGTGTATTAGCTTACCAAAATTTAGGATAAGAAAGAAACCCTATGCCTTCCCTGGTTGGGTAGAGTTCGAATTTGCTGTGTGATGAGTTTGGATTTATGTACCTATGTGTATATACACATAAATCTTCATTTATAACAATAGACATCCCCCCAATTTTTTAAGATCACACTAAGAAAAGTTATGATTAAATAGTCATAGTAATATATTATGTGTGATTTTAACAATATATATCACTCCTACTTTTCGTGTATCTTGCATGAAATATGTCGTTTTAAAAAATGTGCAAGTAGTTTTGTGTACATGATCACTGGGCTAAGTTTTTTTTCTTTTTGCTCAATAGTATTTATTGATAAACTATCCCATGGTAGGACCTCTGTTATATAAGCTTCCTTCAACTGGTATTGGGGCACTAGTAAGCATTTTGGTATGTTTAAAGAGAACTTTTTGGAAGAATAAATGGCACCTTATTTCTGTTTTATTGAAACCAACATGGAGATGTTGATTATCTGACAGTCTCAAAATCAGTTTTTTAGCTCTCAAGTTACACTGTGACCTACTATTATAAAAATTTCCTAACACTCATTTCTGATGTTGGCCATTTCTTCTTTCTTCTTTGCCATCTTTGTCTGCCTATCATATATAAAGGAATACTGTCATCTTATATGAAACCTCTTGGGAATGTGAACATGGCACACAATACCAGCCATATCATGTCTATTGTTTTCTGATGCCCTTTTTCAGTAAGTGCATTATTTTAAATTAACTGTGTATTATAATTGACATAATGTAGAAAAACCTAAGGTGATTTTGGGAGACTCTTCTCCTTGCAGGCAGAAACTTACATTCTGTGGGATTAGAGACTCTTGTACCTCCTTCATGTGAGCTTAGAGAATGAAAGAGGTCCCTCCCGAGAATACTGATAAGTTCTCCTAACTGTGTTAAGGAGAAAGTGGACATTTGTTCACATCCCTCCTCAACCAAATAAACACTTAAACAGGAAAAATTTGGCTGTAGGTGGGATTTGTTTAGTATATTATGGTAGAAGGAAAACTAAGCAGGAAACTTCAGATTCCCAGACTTACTTAGTACTACCACTATATGTGGGAATAATCAGCCTTTTGACCATTGTTTGCCTTATCTAATAGTAGATTCAATTCAGTGACCTGAGAGGTCCCTTCTAGGTATGAAATTTATTATTCATAACTCCCTTCTTGAATATTGTTTATCTAGGCTGGTGAATCCTTAAGTTGGTATATTAGCTATTCAGAAGTTGGAGTAAGGAACATACCTATGTCTTTGAGGAATTATATTCACACTTTAGCAATTATTATATTGATTGAATGCTGATCCTGGAGGCATACTTCCATAGTCCTGAAGGTTGTGGTCTAACTCTGGCCTGTGCCCCTCTTTGTGGCTTATGTTGAAGAATTCAGGTATCTACATGGGTCGGGTACTCGGAACAGTTAACAAACAAAAATCCTCAAGTTACATGTGGTACAGTATGTTCCATTATGAAGGGCTCAGAACATGAAAATGCTGTTGTTCTGAAATTATTTTTTTTCTTTAAGATTTATGTATTTATTTGAGAAGCAGAGTTAGAGACAGAAAGAGGGAGAGAGAGAGAGAGGTCTTCCGTCCGCTGGTTCACTCCCCAGATGGCTGCAATGCTGGAGCATGGCCAGGGCAAAACTAGGAGCCAGGAGCTTCTCCTGGATCTCCTATGTGGGTTTAGAGGCCCAAGCACTTGGGCCATCTTCTACTGCTTTCCCAGGCCATCAGCAGAGAGCTAGATCAGAAATGGAACAGCCAGGGCTTGAACCGGCACCCAATAGGTTGCCAGCTCCACAGGCAGAGGCTTAACCCACTATACCACAGTGCTGGCTCCTGAAGTTACTCTTAAAAATCATTCTATTGCTAGAAGTCAGAGTTGGAAAGGTCTTGGTCAGTGTGAGAGTCTTTCCTTCTTTCTCTCTTTTTTTTTTTTTTTTTTTTTTTTTTTGACAGGCAGAGTGGACAGTGAGAGAGAGAGACAGAGAGAAAGGTCTTCCTTTTCCATTGGTTCACCCCTCAATGGCCACTGCGGCCGGCGCACCGTGCTGATCCAAAGCCAGGAGCCAGGTGCCTCCCCCTTGTCTCCCATGCCAGGTACTTATCCTGGTCTCCCATGGGGTGCAGGGCCCAAGCACTTGGGCCATCCTCCACTGTACTCCCGGGCCACAGCAGAGAGCTGGGCAGGAAGAGGAGCGACTGGGACAGAATCCAGCGCCCCGACCAGGACTAGAACCCGGGGCGTCGGCACTGCAGGCAGAGGATTAGCCTATTGAGCCGTGGCGCCGGCCTCCTACTTTCTTTTCTATTTATTTGAGAGGTAGAGTTAGAGAGGGAGAGACACAGAAAAAGGTCTTCATCTTCCGGTTCAGTCCCCAGATGGCCACATGGCTTGAGCTGAACCAGTCTGAAGCCAGGAGCCAGGAACTTCTTCTGGTCTCCCACCTGGATACAGGGGCCCAGGCGCTTGGGCCATCTTCTTCTGCTTTTCCAGGCTATAGCAGAGAGCTGGATAGGAAGAGGAGTAGCCGGGACACAAACTGGAGCCCATATGAGATGCCAGCACTGCAGGCAGAGGCTTAACCTACTAAGCCACAGTGCTGGCCCCAGTGATCTTTGATTTTTGCAACTGAGAAAACAAGGTCCAGAGAAAAAGAATCTGCCCAACTACAGAAGTAAAACTTTATTTCCTGCTAGTTGAATATCTTCAGCACTGTATTTCCTCTGGCCTCTAGTAATAGCATAATTGCTTCAAGATTCTGGCACCAGAAATGCAATAATGATCATCTGGATTTTCTCAGGGAACTCAAAAGAAACAAAGGCTAAATGACTATATTTTGACAATGTTTTCAGAGTAATACATACTTTTAGGAGTAAACAGTCATAAGTGGACTCAAAATGATAAATGTATTACTATTTTTTTCAAGATTTTATTTATTTATTTGAGAGATTGAGTTACAGAAAGAGGGAGAGACAGAGAAAGATCTTCCTTCCGTTGGTTCACTCCCCAAATGGCCGCAACGGCTGGAGCTGCGCCGATCCGAAGCCAGGAGCCAGGTGCATCTTCCTGGTCTGCCATGTGGGTGCAGGAGCCCAAGTACCTGAGTCATCATCTGCTTTCCCAGGTCATAGCAGAAAGCTGGGTTGAAAGATGAGCAGCTGGGACTAGAACTGGCACACACGTGGGATGCCGGCATCGCAGGTGGAGGATTAACCTACTGTGCCACAGCGGCCCCAAGAGAGGTGTATTTCATTCTTAAAAGTAGGATGCTAGGGGGCCGGTGCTGAGACTTAGCGGGTAAAGCCGCCACTTGGAGTACAGGTATCCCAGATGGGTGGTGGTTGCAGTCTTGGCTGCTCCACTCCTATCCAGCTCTCTGCTAAGGCCTGGGAAAGCAGCAGAAGATGGCCCAAGTGCTTGGGCCTCTGCACCCATGTGGTAGACCCAGAAGAAGCTCCTGGCTCCTGGCCTTGATCTGGCCCAGCTCTGGCCGTCGCAGCCTTCTGGGGAGTGAACCCACGGTTGGAAGACCTGTCTCTCTATCACTCTGCCTCTCTGTAACTCTGCCTTTCAAATAAATAAATAAATCTTTAAAAAAAAAAAAAAAAGTAGGATGCTAGGAAAGAGTTGAATATAAGGAAATTAGAGGTAATGTCTTAAAGTTTTATTCTTTTAAAGATTTATTTAATTATTTGGAAGTCAGTTTCGGGGAGAGAGGGAGAGACAGAGATCTTCCATCTACTGGTTCAATCTCCACATGACCACAGTAGCCAGGGCTGGGCCAAACCAAAGCCAGGAGCCAGGAGATACTTCGGTGTCTCCCACATGGGTGGCAAGGGTCCAAGCACCTGGGCCATCTTCTGCTGCCTTTTTTTTTTTTTTTTTTTTTTTTTTTTTAGTTTTTAAGCTTTTTATTCAGTGAGAGAAATGCATTGCAGATTGAGGCCCTCTCTAAGAGAGAGATAAATCTGGATTCATACCGAACATCAGGAACCAGCCATGTGGAAGAGCTTGTAGGCCAGAAAGCATGGAGCGGGTGGCCAAAGGCACGGGGCACCTGCTGCTGTTCACAGGCACGTTAACAGAGAGCTGAATCAGAAGTGGAGCAACTGGAACTCAAATCAGCACCCATAAGAGACACTAATGTTGCAGGTAGAGGCTTTACCTCCAAAGCCACAACAACATCCCCAGTGTCTAAAATTTTAAAAATCAATAAATAGTGTAATTTGTTGTTCGGAAATGCAGAGGAAAATACTTCTGCCTGGTTTTATTCTGTGAATAATGAGGCTAGTGATAGTACTTACTTAAAGGACTGTTGTACTGATTAAATTGGGTGATACCTATAAAGTGCTTAGAATAATTCTTGATTAGCATAAATATATTAAGTGTTGACTGTTATTACTGCTGATATATTAGCATTTCTGCCATAAGTAAAATGAGCACATTTCCAAAATGCTTTGAAGGGAAAACACAAAGCTTAAGAGGTTGAATGAGGACAAGGAGAAGCCTTCTTTGGTTGAGATGGTTAGGTAAGAACTCTCAGAAATTGAGGAGAGCACAAAAAGGAGCCAGCTGTGTAAGGAGCAAAACAACATTCCAGGCAGGCAGTAATAAGTACAAAGGTCCTGAATTAAGAAACACTCTGGTGTGTCTTCAGAACTGAAAGATTGGCACTGGGCCACAGTTTGTACTTCCTTCCTGTCATTTCCTCGTTTTAGACCATCTTTTTCTCTAGAGGATTTGTTCTCTATAGGCAAAGACTGCGTCTGACTTCGTCCCTGCTATATCCTTCACATCTGTTACTTGCTTGGCATAGAGCTGACATTTATTGGATGTTTGGGAAAAAAAACAACAACCCTGAGATGCCTGTTGCTCAATAAGTGCCAGTGCCTTGTGGATGAGGATTTTCTTTCTTTCCCTTCCCTTCAAACAAGCATTGCAGCAAGTAGTGAATTGCACATGGTAATTTTTAAATTTATTTAAAAGACAATTGAAAAAATTTATGTACATTTATAAAGTCTTTCACATTACATATATATATTAGATTTATTTATTTGAAGTTGGAGTTGTACACAGAGAAGGAGAGGCAGAGAGAGAGAGAGAGGTTTCCATCTGCTCATTCCCCAAATGGCCGCAACGACTGGGCCTATGCCCATCTGAAGCCAGGGTCTCCCATGCAGGTGCAGGGCCCCAAGGACTTGGGCCATCTTCTGCTTTCCCAGGCCATAGCAGAGAGCTGGATCAAAAGTGGAGCATCCGGGACTTGAACCGTTGCCCATATGGGATGCCAGCACTGCAGGCAGCTGCTTTACCCACTACACCATGTTGCTGGCCCCTATATGTGTGTGTGTGTGTATTCTAAGTTGTATTTTGACTCGTAACAGTAAGTCTCACAGAATAAAACATTCAAAAAATTTTTTTAACTTTTATTTAATGAATATAAATTTCCAAAGTACGGCTTATGGATTACAATGGCTTCCCCCCCATAACGTCCCTCCCACCCGCAACCCTCCCCTTTCCTGCTCCCTCTCCCCTTCCATTCACATGAGGATTCATTTTCAATTCTCTTTATATACAGAAGATCAGTTTAGCATACATTAAGTAACGATTTCAACAGTTTGCTCCCACACAGAAACATAAAGTGAAAAATAATAGATGATTTTTTAAATGATGATGAAATCAGATCAGACCTATTGTCATGTTTAATCCCAGCGAGAGTCAAGTTGGGAATTGCTAATTTCTTCTTCTTTTTTTTTTTTTAACAGAAGATCAGTTTAGTATACATTAAGTAAAGATTTCAACAGTTTGCACCCACATAGAAACACAAAGTGAAATATACTGTTTGAGTACTCATTATAGCATTAAGCCTCAATGTACAACACATTAAGGACAGAGATCCTACATGAGGAGTAAGTGCACAGTGACTCCTGTTGTTGACTTTACAAATTGACACTCCTGTTTATGGCATCAGTAATCTCCCTATGCACCAGTGATGAGTTTCCAAGGCTATGGAAGCCCCTTGAGTTCTCCGACTCTTATCTTGTTTAGACAAGGTCATAGTCAAAGTGGAGGTTCTCTCCTCCCTTCAGAGAAAGGTACCTCCTTCTTTGAAGACCTGTTCTTTCCACTGGGATCTCACTCACAGAGATCTTTCATTTAGGGTTTTTTTGTTTGTTTGTTTGTTTGTTTGTTTGTTTTTTTGCCAGAGTGTCTTGGCTTTCCATGCCTGAAATACTCTCATGGGCTTTTCAGCCAGATCGGAATGCCTTTAGGACTGATTCTGAGGCCAGAGTGCTGTTTAGGACATCCGCCATTCTATGAGTCTGCTGTGTATCTCGCTTCCCAAAACATTCAAATTTTTAAAAAGTATTTAGCTTGATATAGGGCCAAACTTTTTTGGGGGGTGGCGTGAGGTGCATTAAATGCTACCTAGGATGGACCTGGTTTATGCCTGTTTTACCTGTGTCCAATCCTGGTTCCAAATTGTCTTCTTTCACTCTAAATGTGTCACTGTTTGACAGCGAATTTTATGGTTAGCTTAATTACTAGCAGTGTTGCTGCCCTGCTCAGATACTCAAATCTTTTCTTACTTAACTGATATTTCATTTTGTACTTACATAGCTTAAATATAGATTGAGATAGATAATTGACCCAGCTTTGTTGTGTAGGGTATTGCATCTAATATTTTATAATTTACATGGACCCTTGTATGAAGTCAAGTGATTGACAACATGGCATGCTTGTTTTGGATTTGGTACAAACCACTTATATTTTGTTTCAGAAATGTTGTTTCTAAAATGTTTCTACCATAATACAGATATTTTGGGAAAATCATTTTCAAAGTGATCTGAATTTTTCTAAGTTTTATTTTACTTATTTATGAGATACAATATGATATTCCATGCATGAATTCAGTGTGATTATCAAATCATATTAGTTACATCTCCTTAAACATTAAAGTAATTAACTTTTAATAATTATATGTATTTATGGGGTGCAGTGTGATGTTTCAATAAACAAAATGCTCTCACCAAAATGATCTGAATTATTATGAACAGTTTCTTTTGCAACAAACAGTGATATATAATTATATTGGCAACATTTTTAGAATTTACTGTCACATCTGGTAGAACTTAAGATATTTGGATCTTGCGTTTTTCTCTGAAACAAATACTTCTTGAGCTCCTCCCATGTGGCTGGCAGATACATGGTAGAAGTACAGTGATGAGCAAGAGCTACTATGGCCTCTGTCCTCAGGAACTTGTAGCTTAAAAAAAGAAGAAGAGATACTGACAGGTTTCCTGAGTCAGCAGACAATTCAGGAGCTGAGATTGTTACCTCTGTACTGTGTTTTGGAGGAGATGAAAGTTGGGACTAAGAGAACTGATCAAGAAGAAGAATACTTATGGATGGCTTGTACATACTCAAAGAATTCCCATACCATAATACCCCCTTCTATTTGTGGTGGCCTTAAATATTGTTACCTTGAAATTGTGTGTGTGTGTGTTGGATTTTTTGTTTTTGAGAATGTGAAATGTAAATTCACTCCTTAATCAAGGTGTTCAGTTTATGTGATTATAGAGCTTTTCCATATTAGTTGATGCAGCCAAAACCTTCCTTCTCTACAATGTTAGAAACTACTGAGGTATTCAAATGATGAATATTTTATAAACCGAAGCTACCTAATAAAGTGGAGAGCTTTTTTTTTTTTAAAAAAAAAAAGATTTATTTATTTGACAGGCAGCATTACAGAGAGCCAGAGAACAGAGGCAGAGATAAAGAGAGGTCGTCCATCCATTGGTTCACTCCCCAAATGGCTGCAACGGCCAGAGCTGGGCAGATCCGAAACCATGAGATTCTTCCTGGTCTTTCACAAAGATGCATGGGCCTATATGGGATCCTGACACTGCAGGTGGCAGCTTTACCTGCCAAGCCACAACACTGGCCCCAGTGGGGAGCTTTTTTTTTTTTTTTCTTCCAAGATTTATTTATTTATTTGAAAGTCAGAGTTACACAGAGAGAGGAGAGGCAGAGAGTGAGAGAGGTCTTCCATCTGCTGGTTCACTCCCCAATTGGCTGCAACGGCTGGAGCTATGCTGATCCTCAGCCAGGAGCCAGGAGCTTCTTTCAGGTCTCCCACGTGGGTGCAGGGGCCCAAGGACTTGGGCTGTCTTTTACTGTTTTCCCAGGCCATAGCAGAGAGCTGGATCGAAAGTGGAGCAGCCGGGTCTTGAACCGGTACCCAAATGGGATGCCGGCACTTCAGGCCAGGGCATTACCAGAGCTGGCCTGTTTTATTTATTTATTTAAAAGGCAGAGTTACAGAGAGGCAGAGAAAGAGAGCTTCCATCTGCTGGTTCACCACTAAATGGTCACAACAGCTAGAACTGGGCCAGTCTGAAGGGGGAACTTTTTTTTTTTTTTTTTTTTGACAGGCAGAGTTAGAGAGAGAGACAGAAAGGTTTTCCTTTTTCTGTTGGTTCACCCCCCAAATGGCCGCTACAGTCTTGGCGTGCTGCGGATGGCGCGCTGGGCCGATCCGAAGCCAGGAGCCAGGTGCTTCCTCCTGGTCTCCCATGCGGGGTCCAAGCACTTGGGCCATCCTCCACTGCACTCCCCGGCCACAGCAGAGAGCTGGACTGGAAGAGGAGCAACCGAGACAGAATCCGGCGCCCCAACTGGGACTGGAACCCAGGGTGCCAGCGCCGCAGGTGGAGCATTAGCCTAGTGAGCCGCGGTGCCGGCCAGTGGGGAGCTTTGATAGAAAGGTTGATTCTAGCATTTGTGTAAGGAAATATAAAACTCTTGTATGTCTCTACTCAGCAAGTTATATTCAGTAGTTAAAATTTTTTTTAAAGCTTTATTAATTTGCAAGAGTTACAAAGAGAGGAAGAGAGACAGAGTAAGGTCTTCCATTCACTAGTTCATTCCCCAGGTGGCCACATCAGCCAGGGCTGAGCCTGGCAGAAACCAGGAGCCAAGAGTTTCATCCAGATGTCCTGTGTATGTGGCAGGGGCCCAAGCACTTGGGCCATCTTCAGCTTTTTCCAGCCATTAGCATATAGTGGGATCAGAAGTGGAACAGTCAGTATACAAACTGGCGCCCATTAGGGATGCGAGCATCCTAGGCAATAGCTTTACCCGCTACGCTGTAATGCTGGCCTCAGTAATTACCAAATTTGTGTGCTCTGTCTCTCTGAGGCCCTCTAAACACCTGTATTTCTGAAAGGTAGTATCACCTCTAATAAATAATAAATATGCACCTTCAAAGTCCATGTTGGTTGAATGTATTAGGGCAAAACCAAACCTATTTCAGAACAGTGTAGAGGAGGGTGGTAGTTGAGAGACAATATCACATGGAGTGGTGACTTCAAAATCTTTTTTGACTGCAGTCCACAATTAGAAGGTATTTAACATTGCTGTTCTATGACAACACTCCTGCTTCCCCCTAAAAACATAGAAGTCAGTTATCAATCTTGCTTTTCTCACTGGTGGCTGATCTTTTTATTTTTCCAGCTTAAAAATAAAATGATAGTCCCAACCCCTTAATTTCATCGCAATCAATCTTATGGATTGTTTTAGCACTTAGAACTAGAAATAGCTGGATTCAAGGTTTGATTATTGTCACATGTTCAGTGTAAGCTTCAGTGATTTCTCTGAGCTTCCTAAAATTGGGATAACGTATTCTTTTTTTACAGCTTTTTACAATGACATAACCTGAGTAAAGTGGTTGAGCCAGGTAGTTATGAAACACAAAGCCAATCAATGCCTATTTTGATTCTCTCCAAAGTTTGTTAATGTGGAGAATTGGGAGGATTCCACTGTTGATAATGATGAGTCTGATTCAGAGGAAAAGTAATTTAGGTTTAGACATATTACAATTTGAGGTGTTAAAGGTTGCTAGAAGTATCTAGTCATGTCATCTGGAAACAAGCCTATGTGAAATGACCTCAGAATAGCAGGTTTTAAAATTGCCAGTGAATAGTATTAAAAAGTAAAAAGTATTAATAGTAAAAAATATTAGAGGAGATAAGGATGGAGTTCTTCTTAAATCTACACTAGTTTGACTAAATCTGTACAACTCTTCACTCTACCAGGTTTCTGTGAACATCTTCCAAAATTTAAAATGTAGAATCTTTCATTTGTGTGACTGTTTGACACTATTGGTAGAGGTTGCAGTATGTATCAGTGATAGGTGAATGTGTAAAAAACAAAACAAAACATAGAACATGGAGTTAAACTTGTGGTAGATGAGTCTAACTCACCAGTTACCTTAATTTCTATAGTTTGATTTATTCATCTACAAAATACTGTTTCACAACAATGTGATTGTCACAGGGACAAGTAAATATAGGATCCATTATCTCCTTAGGAAAGCTGGTTTTACTTTGTCTTTTTTGCGGAGGTGGGGGTAGTCAAAACATTTTTTTTTTTAAAGATTTATTTGAAAGGCAAAGTTACAGAAAGAGGGAGGGAGAGATAGAGAGGGAGAAAGGTATTAGATCTGCTAGTTCACTCCCCAAATGGCTAAAATGGCTGGAGCTGGGCAGATCTGAAGCCAGGAACTAAGAGCTTCTTCCAGGTCTCCCACGTGTTTGCAGGGACCCAAGTATTTGGGCTATCTTCTGCTTTTCCAGGCCATTAGCAGGAAGCTGGATTGGAATTGGAGCAGCCTGGACTTAAATGGGTGTCCATATGGGACATATGCCACAGTGCCGACCCCTTTTAAAGCATTCTTATTGCTGCAGTGGGAGGGTTTGAAGATTCCTTGAGATTCAGTGATTTCTGCTGAGATTTTCCTTTGCACTGTAGTCCCTGAAAGCCATGGAAAAGCTTTTAGTAAAATATTTTTCAGAATAAGACATTCTTGATTGGTTATAGCTTTTTTTTTTTTTTTTTTTTTTTTTTTTTTTGACAGGCAGGGTGGACAGTGAGAGAGACAGAGAGAAAGGTCTTCCTTTTCCGTTGGTTCACCCCACAATGGCCACTGCGGCCAGCGTGCTGCTACAGGTGCACCGTGCTGATCTGAAGCCAAGAGCCAGGTACTTCTCCTGGTCTCCCATGCAGGTGCAGGGCCCAAGTGCTTGGGCTGTCCTCCACTGCACTCCCGGGCCACAGCAGAGAGCTGGCCTGGAAGAGGAGCAACCGGGACAGAATCCAGCACCCCAACCGGGACTAGAACCCAGGGTGCTGGCGCCACAGGTGGAGGATTAGCCTATTGAGCCACGGTGCCGGCCAGTTAGAGCTTTTAAATATTAAATAAAAATAGCATTCTTTTTAATATAATAGCAAGAGATTAGCAACATGGCAGAACATGCTTTAAAAACTATGGCGGGGGTGGGGAGGAAGTGTTTGGTGTAGCTGTTAAGTCCTGGCTCCTCTTCTGATAATAGCTTCTTGCTACTGTGCACCCTGGAAGGCAGCATATGATGATTCAAGTATTTGGTACCTGCCACCTATAGAGGGTCCTGAATTGAGTCCTGGACTTTCTGGTTTCAACCTAGCCCAGCCCTGGCTGTTGTGAACCAGTGGGTGGAAGATATCTGTTTCTCTATCTCTCTCTATCACTCTGCCTTTCAGATACATAAAATCTGTCACTCTACCTTTATTAAAAATTTACTTTTTAATTTAAAAATTATTTTAATTTTTACTTAGTTTTTAACAGATTCTATATGGTTTGTAGACACAATTATAATAAATGTTAAAGAATTTGAGACACTAATTGGAATGTCAATATCCTATATTAGAGTGCCTGGGTTTGAGTCCTAGCTCTGCTCTTGGTTCCAACTTCTTTCTGATTGGACACACTGGGGGCCAATAGGCAATGGCTCATGCAGTTGGTTTCCTGCCAGACACGTGAGAGACCTGTGGCTCTAGGATTTAGGGAGTGACTCATCAGACAGATTTCTCTCTTTGCCTTTAAAATAAATTTTTAAAAAAATTTTAGATGAAGCAGCATAGGTAAAGAAGAATCTATGTGCATCTTGGCACAGTTTTATGTAATCATGGTGACATTAATTTATAAAGACAAAGTGTTATGGAATACTAAAGATGAATTATTTTACCTGTTGTAGATACTTATTAAAATCTGACTAGTATGTGTACAAGATATTATTAGACAAAGTGTCCAGTAGCTTAGATTATAAATAACTCCTGTTCTAGCTCATTTTAAACAATGTAGTATGAATGGTGCCAAAATACAGGCTAGAACATTTTCTTCTCTGCAAGATCTTTGATTTTGTAAACAAGACTCTGAGGCACTGCTCCTGGAACTAATTTAGGTCATCATAACCCAAAATCTTCTGAGGGAAGAGAACCTTAATTAAGTGTCTTAGATACTTTTTAATACTTTAATTTTAAGGATGTGTTATATCTCTTAAAGCACCAGTATTTTGGATTTCTGCTTGGCCATTTGGCTTATCTGTACATTGTCATAATGGAAACAAACCACTGGGTAATCTTTTTTTTTTTTTTTCTCCAAGGGAAAGGGTTTATTGGTGGGGAAACCCGACAGACCGGAGGGAAAGGGTGAAGAAGGAAAAGAGGGAGGAGAGTGAGAGAGAGCTTCTTGGCCTTTTGGCTAAGATCAAGTGAGAGCGAAAGAGAGATCAAGAGACAGGGAGAGAGAGATCGAAAGAGAGATCAAGAGACAGGGAGAGAGAGATCGAAGAGAGCGCCACGTGTTCAGGAACAGGTCCTCTTAAAACTTTGCCTAGGAGTGGGGAGTTTGGAGGTGTGGGCAAGGAAGCAGGAGCAGTGACTCCCATTGAGACAGGGGTGAAGCTGACAGTGGTGGTTGGGCCATGGGGGTCCCCTGACTTCCAGCAGTGGCTGAGGGGCTAGAGCCTAGGATGGTGTCAGAGGTGTAGATTGTGCCACAGATAAGACTGCGCCATTTTACTAAATTTTCCCCCTTTTGTTTTTTTAGAAAGCAAGAGTTGTATGGGATTACGTTAGCCCCAAAAGTCCAGGATGGGTAAAGGGACAATGATCTGTCTTTAGAGCTACTTCCTGCTGGGCAGTCATTTTTGCAAATGTGATTGCTGTGAATCTCCCTGTGTGAGAAATTAACTGGAAATTAATATTCCATGGAAATTAATGTTACTTATTTATCCCTATTTATTTAATTTATTTAATTTATCCCTGTACTAACCTAACAGCTAAACATTTTTTTGTTTTGTTTTGTTTTTAAAAAAGATTTACTTATTTATTTGAAAGAGAAATCTTCCATCTGCTGGTTCACTCCACATATGACCACGATGGCTTTGGCTGAATGAGGCAGAAGTCAGGAGCCAGGAGCTTCTTCTGGATCTCCCATGCAGGTGCAGGGGCCCAGGACTTGGGCCATCTTCTACTGCTTTCCCAGGCCATAGCAGAGAGCTGGATTGAAAGTGGAACAGCCGGGACTTGAACCAGCACTCACGTGGGATGCTGGCACTGCAGGCAGCGGCTTTACCCACTATGTTGCAACACCGGCCCCTCTAAACATTTTTATTTCAGTAAGAACTCTTGAGTTTAGTGAAGTCACAAATTCTCCTTTTTTTCACAGCTGTTGACAATGTTGAATTTTAGCTGTTGTTGAACTTAGAAAATTTTGATGTCATAGAAATCTTTGGTAGCAAGATTTAAGTTTCATGTCTGTTGTTATCAAGATGGTTGCTATTAATATATGAGGATACGTCAAAAAGATTCATGGAAAAATGGAAAAAATATAATGTGCATTTTTCACAACTTTCTGAAGATTCCTCATATTGCCTGTTTTGTCTCTCTGTGTGTGTATAGCACACATTTCACCCTTTATTAACATTGTGTAGACCTGATATCTGCAAAGGAAAAAAGAAAACTTAGATGATTTGTGAGCCAGATATTAGGCTGAGTGAATTATAACACTTAGAGAATTTATTTCTGCTTTATAGGTGAGGATATAGGATCAGGTAGGTTAAAAAATTTAATAATATAGCTTGTAAATAAAAAGAACTGGAACCTCCAGACTATCTGACTGTCCTCTGTTATGTGTTTTAAGGGACTTTTCCAGTAATCAGATTGGGTTTTGTTCAAGCAAGTTTGTACTGCCACTTCTGGATACCCCACATACCCAAAACACCATCTTGGATGGCAGTTTCTTGTTTGTATAGCATGTTGTGGATTTCTAGATATTTTTATCTTACCTTATTTGATCCTTTAGAATATATCAACATTGCAGACAAAAAAAAAATGAGGAATTATAAAGAAGTGTTTAATATCAAAAAACTGGTTGAAGCAGTGGTTGGACCAGAACCCAGGTCTGTGATTCCTGTGTCCTTCCATTTTCTCAGGATTAGGTATGTGAGTAGTAATGAAGAAGTGAAGTTGTTTTTATTTCTTTTGGTTTTTTAAAAATTTACCTATTTATTAGAAAGGCAGAGTTACGGAAGGAGGAAGGGGAGAGAGAGAGAGAGAGAGCTTTCATCTGCTGCTTTAAGAACAGCTGAGCAGGGCCATGGCTGGGCCAGGCTTAAACCAGTAGCCTGGAACTCCATCCAGTTCTCCCACATGGCTACAGGGGCCCAAGCACTCAGGACATCTTCCGCTGCTCTTCCAGGTACTTTAGCAGGGTGCTGGATCAGAAGTATAGCATCTGGAACTTGAACCAGCACTCATATGGGATGCCAGCATTGCTGACAGCAGCTTAACCTGTTGCACCACAATGCTGGCCCCCAGAAGTGTAGTTTCATAAATTAAACCTTTTGTTGTTCTCATAATCACAACTACAATCAGACTTCCTGTTTCACAGTCAAATCCAGTTTACATGTGTTTAAAGAAGTAATGACAGTTTTGACATGTTAACATGAGATTTAGCTATTTAAACTTTATTTTGTGGGGTTATCCTTGTCTTATAGAAATGTGTATAAGAAAAGGATTGTTAAGAGAAGGGTACAGGCATTGGGCACAGTGGTTAAGACATTTCTTGGGACTCCCACATCCCATATTGGAGTGCCTGGATTCAAGTCCTGGCTCTGCTTCTGATTCTGCCTTCCTGCTAACGCACATCCTGAGATGCAGCAGGTGATAGATAGCTGGAGTAGTTGGGTCTTTGCTACCCACATTGGAGACCCAAATTGAGTTCTGGGTTCCTGACTGCAGCTTGGGCTAGCCTGAACTGTTGCAGGCATTTGGGAAATAAACCAGCAGATGGAAGATATCTGTCTGTCTCTCTGTCCTTGTCTTTCAAATAAAAATAAATAAATAAATAAATAATTTTTTTTGACAGGCAAAGTTAGACAGAGAGAGACAGAGAGAAAGGTCTTCCTTCCATTGGTTCACCCCCCATATGGCTGCCACAGCAGGCGTGCTGCGCCGATCCAAAGCCAGGAGCCAGGTGCTTCCTCCTGGTCTCCCATGCAGGTGCAGGGGACAAGCACTTGGGCCATCCTCCACTGCCTTCCCAGGCCACAGCAGAGAGCTGGACTGGAAGATAAACAACCAGGACAGAACCGGCACCCCAACCGGGACTAGAACCTGGGGTGCCGGCGCCACAGGCAGAGGATTAGCCTAATGAGCTGCGGCACTGGCCGAAAATTATTTTTAAAAAGAGAAGCACCGATCTGAAGCCAGGAGTCAGGAGCTTCTTCCGGGTCTCCCACGTGGGTGCAGGGGCCTATGGACTTGGGCCATCTTGTACTGCCATCCAGGCCATAGCAGAGAGCTGGATTGGAAGAGGTGCAGCCGGGACTAAAACCTGCACCCATATGGGATGCTGGTGCTTCAGGCCAGTTCTTTAACCTGCTGTACCATAGTGCTGGCCCACTTAGTAGTAGTTAAAAGGACAAATTAAAAGTACAAATAAGGATGAGTTAAATGGCTCTGGAAGACCCAATTGAATCCTAGCTTTCTATTTTTTCTCCATCCTTGTCTCCCCTTTGGGTGGCAGAGGCCCAGACACTTGGATCATCTGCTGCTGCTTTCCCAGCAACAGTAGCAGGGAGCTGGATCAGAAGTGGAGCAGCTGGGACTCTAGTCAGAGCTCATATAGATGCCAGCATCGCAGGCAGGTGGTTTAACTCACTGTACTGCAACATTGGCCCCAGCGTTGGTCACTTAGATCTAGTTACTTGGGCAAGTAACAAGCCAGTTTTCTAATCTGTGGGGATAGCAAATATCCAAGTTAGAAGATATGGATCCGTAAAAGGATTAGCATCATGCCTGGTCTACAGGCCAGTATTCAGTGACTATTTAATATATATGTATGCGTTGTAACTAGTCAATGTACATATATATGATGGAACTTCAAAAAATTTGTGGAAAACTGGGATTAAAAGATGCTTATTTTAGTCCAAGACTTTTTTGAAGTCCATGCATAGTTTTCCATAATGTACATTGTCCGTGAACCTTTAGAAGACCTCTCTATGCAAGGATTTTAAAAAGTTTTTGCACTACATAAACTTTTGTTTCATTTTGTTTTTTTGAGAAAAAAGAAAACACTCCCATCTGCTAGTTCACTACCCAAATGGCTAGAAGGCTGAGGTCAAGAGCAGAGAACTTGATTGAGGTCTTCTGTGTGGGTGACAAGGACTCAACTACTTGGATTATCATTGCTTCCTCTTAGGCTTTGCATTAGCAGGAAGCTAGAATCAAGAGTTAGAGCCAGAAGTTGAACTTAGGCACTTCAGTGTGAGAAGTAAGTGTCTTAATTGCCAGGCTGAACATCTTCCCCTAAACTTATCTTTTAATTCCCTTTTCTATGGACATTTTTTAAAGGATTTATTTATTTGAAAGAGTTACAGAGAGAGGGAGAGACAGAGAGATCTTCCACCCACTGGTTCACTCCCCAAATGGCTATAACGGCCACGGTTAGGCTAGGCTGAGGCCAGGAACTCCATCCGGGTCTCCCGAACCAGTGGAAAGGGCCTAAGCATTTGGGCCATCTGCTGCTGCTTTCCCAGGCGCATTAGCAGGGAGATGGATTGGAATTAGAGCAGCTGGGTCTTGAACTAGTGCCCATATGGGATGCTGGCACAGCAGCAGATGGCTTACCCCACTGTACCACAGCACCTGCCCTTCCATGAACCTTTTGAAGTGCCCTTGTGTGTAGCAGCCATTTAATATATATGATAACAATCATTACTTTTAAAGATTCTTTTTTTCTACCAACAGTATTTCTTTTGGTTTAGGAAGTGTCAGAGATAGCCTGGTTATCTCTAAACTATCTTAGTATCAGATTTTGGCTGTTTTTGGTAGCAAAGAGAATAGATGTCCTGAAACAGATTATTTTTTTTAGATTTATTTATTTATTTGAAGGGCAGAATTATAGAGGGAGAGACAGAATGCAAACTTCCATCCACTGGTTCACTTCTCAAATGGCTGAAATGTCCAGGGCTGCACCAGACCATAGCCAGGTGCTTCATCCAGATCTCCCACATGGATGGCAGAACCCAAGTGCTTGGGCCATCTTCTGCTGCTTTCCCAGGCGCATTAGCAGAAGGCTGGATTGGAAGTGGAGCAGCTGGGGCTTGAACCCAGTGCCTATATGAGATGCTAGGGTAGCAGGTGGTAGATTTACCCAGTATGCCACAAACCTGCCCTGAGACATTATTTTTTTTAAGATTTACTTATTTTTACTTGAAAGTCAGAGATACACAGAGAGGAGAGGCGGGGGTGGGGGAGGGTCTTCCATCTGATGGTTCACTCCCCAATAGGCCTCAATGGCCAGAACTGCACCAATCTGAAGCCAGGAGCAGGAGCCTCCTCCAGGCCATTCTCCACTGCTATCCCAGGCCATAAAAGAGAGCTGGATGTGAAGTGGAGCAGCCGGGTCTTGAACCAGTGCCCATATGGGATGCCGGTGCCTCAGGCCAAGGCATTAACCTGCTGCACCACAGTGCTGGCCCCTGAAACATTATTTTTTAAAATTTCCAATTTTATACTTGGAATATGTAGTTTAAAAAACACTTATCAGGGGACTGGCGCCGTGGCTCACTTGGTTAATCCTCTGCCTGCAGTGCTGGCATCCCATATGGGTGCCAGTTCTAGTCCCGGCTGCTCCTCTTCCACTCCAGCTCTCTGCTGTGTCCCGGGGGGCAGGGGGGATAGTGGAGGATGGCCCAAGTGCTGGGGCCCCTGCACCCACATGGGAGACCAGGAAGAAGCACCTGGCTCCTGGCTTCGGATCGGCGCAGTGCCGGCTATAGCAGCCATTTGGGGAGTGAACCAATGGAAGGAGGACCTTTTTCTCTGTCTCACTCTCTCACTATCTATAAGTCTACCTGTCAAATAAAAAAAAAAAAAAAACCTCATGGGGAGGGCTGGCACTGTGGTGTACCAGGTAAAGCCGTTACCTGCAGTGCTGGCATCTGATATGGGCACCGGTTCGTGTCCCAGCTGCTCCATTTATGATCTAGTTCTCTGTTATGGACTGGGGAAACAGTAGAAGATAGCCCAAGTCCTTGGGCCCCTGCACAGTCATGGGGGACTCAGAAGAAGCTCCTGGCTCCTGGCTTCAGATCGGCATAGCTCTGGCCATTGTGGCCATCTGGGGAGTGAACCGCTGGATGGAAGACCTTTCTCTCTGTAACTCTGCCTTTCAAATGAGTAAGTAAATCTTAAAAAAAAAAAAAATATGGAAGACCTATTTTTCAATTTATTTCATTGCCTTAGAGTAATATAAGTAATTTACGTTTCTTGAATGAGTCCATTTGGAGAACATACTTATGAGCATACCACCAGGGATCTAGGGAGGAGTTTATTGTGTTTTGAGGTTGAGAATTGAGAACATGAGACTAGTACTTGGGTAGAATTTTATTTTTGCAGATTTGCAGTGTGTAGACTTTCGAGATTACCCCAGTAGATAATATGCCATTTTTTAAAAACATACCTATTATAGCTTTGTTTACCATTAGGAACAAATCACAGAAAAGCAAGTCTTAAGAAATATATAAGGCCGACGCCGCGGCTCACTAGGCTAATCCTCCACCTGCGGCTCCTGCACCCCGGGGTTCTAGTCCTGGTGGGGGTGCTGGATTCTGTCCTGGTTGCTTCTCTTCGAGTCCAGCTCTCTGCTGTGGCCCGGGAGTGCGGTGGAGGATGGCCCAAGTGCTTGGGCCCTGCACCCACATGGGAGACCAGGAGGAAGCACCAGGCTTCTGGCTTCGGATCAGCGCGGTGCACCGGCCGCACCGCCGGAGCGGCCACTGTGGGGGGTGAACCAACAGAAAAGGAAGACCTTTCTCTCTGTCTCTCTCTTTCACTGTCCACAGTACACTGGCCATAGCGGCCATTTGGGGGGTGAACCAATGCCTACTGTGGTTTGCATTAGCAGAGAGGTGGAACCTGGAGACAGAGCTGAATATCCAACCCAGGACGCCCATGTGGAACTTGGACATCCTAACCAATAACTAAACCACTAGGCCAAGCACCTGTTCCAAAGGTGGTGCATTTCTTGGGTACATTTTAACTGTTTGTAATTACATACTCTGACTAAATAAATTTGTTTTTTTCTTTAAGTTCTCCACCTGTGTGATGTCGATCATTAGTTTTATATTATAGATATATCTATATGATACATTAGCCTTTAATTAAAAATAAAAAAAAACTGGGGCCGGTGCTGTGGTATAGCATATTAAGCTGCCGCCTGCAGCACCGACATCTCATGTGGGCTTCGGTCCGAGTCCTGGCTGTTCCATTGCTGATCCAGTTCCCTGCTGATGTGCCTGGGAAAGCAGTGGAAGATGGCCCAAGTCTTTGGGCCCCTGCACCCACGAGGGAGACCTGAAAGAAGCTCCTGGCTTTAGACTGGCCCAGCTCCAGCCATCATGTCCATTTGGGGAGTAAACCAGCAGACTGACGATCTCTTGCTCTCGATCTCTGCCTCTGCCTCTCCCTCTCTATAACTCTACCTTTCAAGTAAAATAAATCTTTAAAAGAAAAAACTTAAGGATTATAATTAAATATTCTAAAACTACATAGTGACTGTATATTTTTGGAAAAATATGGGAACTGGTTGATTTTGTAGTATAATTTCTTTAATCCAAAATTTAAGAATTTAGTTTCCTCTGACTTTTAGTGATATCCTTAGTAGATAAATGCTTAGAGCTGATTTTATTATTTGAACAATGAAGATAATGAGATTTGTTCTATCTACTTCCCATGGTTGTGAAATCAAAGTTAAAAAGTATAGAATATATTGGGGCCGGTGCTGTGGCGCAGCAGGTTAACGCCCTGGCCTGAAGCGCTGGCATCCCATATGGGTGCCGGTTCGAGACCTGGCTGCTCCTCTTCCGATCAGCTCTCTTCTGTGGCCTGGGATAGCAGTAGAAGATGGCCCAAGTCCTTGGGTTCCTGCACCCTCGTGGGAGACCCAGAAGAAGCTCCTGGCTCCTGGCTTCAGATTGGCACAGCTTGTGGCCATCTGGGGAATGAGCCATTGGATGGAAGACCTCTCTCTCTCTCTCTGCCTCTCCTCTCTCTGTGTAACTCTGACTTTCAAATAAATAAAAAATCTCTAAAAAAAAGTACAGAATATAAATCAGTGGTGCTAGGTAGGCAATGAAATGTACAGACATGGTGCCTCTGTTTCAAGCACCTGCAGTGTGATGGAGGAGACTCATGAAACCAGTCACTTTGTAAATAATTATTTGACATTCTATGAGCTAAGTAGTAAGAAAAAAAGTACAGGGAGCCTGAGACTAGCGTTAGATCATGGAAAGCTTTACAACTGAGGAAACTGAAACTCATAGTGGCTTAATTATTTTATATGTGGCCTCACTGTTAGTAATTGGCAGATTTCATGTTTTGAGCCCATAATGGCCTGACTCCAAAAATCCTTACTGTGTCCATGATGCCATTCTTTGTCTGAGTCATCTACATCACAGGCTTATTGTGTTCCGAAATATATCTTCTCTCTTGTTATTTCTTAGGGGGCTTACAATCTTTCTCTGGATAGTTCTAGAGCCAGTGATCAGATCCTTTAGAGTAATAATTGAAATTTAACCCTTCCAGATTGTATTACTTGTACACCATACAATCCCAGCAATCCTAGAAGCTGCTTCAGATGTAGGAATCTTGTAGATTCTGGGGGCTGATATAAAACTGCAGTGTTGTTTGTGATCTCTTGGTTAAAAATAGCCACATGGTATTCATGGGGTGCTTTAGTAGTGCCAACATTTCCATCAGCCTCCCCCCCCCCAACCCAAGACATTCCAGATAAACAGAGATCTGGGTGATAAACAGCATGATTCTGCTGCACCTCCAGCCTACTCCCACGAATCTCTTGTAGAAATCCTAGTGCTAACACTGATAATCTTTTTTTTTTTAATAGAAGAATGCAAATAAAAAGGGTTGCTTTAAAATTTTGAAATCTGTTGGTGTGATGGTCAGGTTAAATATTTCAGAAATGAGGAATTTTTCTGATCTTCTGTGTCGGTTCATTTCCACTACCTGCATTGATTCTCTCAGATAACTATAAATTGGGGAAGGCTTTTTATTGTTAAAATTTGTGGAAACATTCTAGACTTATATGTTGAAGTCTAGTACTTGAATCCTGGGGGGAAGAAATTCATGCCTTCATATCTCCAGGTAATTGTATCATAATGAAAAATAGACTTAGGTTAAATTTGATTATTTTATTTAAAAAGACAGGTTTACTTTAAAAACTTAGATTTTGTATTGTTTTTGGAGTTTGTACATAACTGATTATTTTCCTTTTTTGAATTTTTCTCGTCATAATCTGTTAGCCCATTTTTCTTGCTCTCTTAAAAGCCATTGCATATCTTTGAAGAAAGACTGTCTGAAGCTCTATCCCATTTTAAATATTTAATTGGTTGTGCTTTTTTAGGCATTTGTAAAGCTTATTGTAAAGTAATTCATAGTTCCAGATAGATGAAGACTAATGCTTTGTTCTAACTGTTGTACACTTTTATCTCCATGTTTTCTGCTCGTTTCATTTGGTAAAACCTGATTTACTTGAAAAGTGAAGCAATAAATTGGTCCCCTCCGCTGCCCTTTGTCCTAAGTTTTACATGAAGCACTAACTGAAATAAATTTTTGTCTTACGAATTTCTCTTCTAAAGGCAACTAGATACCCACGTTTTAGTAGCTCATGACAGAATACTTTGTCATTACTAGTCTACTCTTCTTTGCTTTCAAGTTGCCTAAACACAGCTGAGTTCCTAAGAGGAGCAAAGAAAACATGACAGTGCTGCCAAGTAGACAGGAAGCCGTAGTGGACCTAGTGAGCAGGGGAGGTTGAGCACACCCTCCATCCAATCAGCTGTGAGTGCTGTTGCTATGTGCGCTCTTACTCTGCTGCCTTTGTGAAAAAACCTTACACGGAGGGAAGCCGAATCAGCACCCAACGCTGAACATTTGTTTTAACCGCTGCAGACATCTGGATCCTTCAGTTACTGACAGTAGAGCTATTGACAGCCAGAAGGCAACTTCTTTTATACAAGGATTCCAGTATGGTTTTCAGTGGAAACAAAGGACTTCACAGAGAAGGTGTGTAATGAAGTGTTTTTAACGGCTTTATTTTTAAGCTTCCAATTTTCTGTAGCTGTTTACCAGTTGTGGTGCTTGCTTTACATGAATCTTTAGAAAATAAGACTAAGAAAATGATCTTGCTTAGAAAAACATTGAACTTAGGGAATTTTCTTTTGCTTCCTAGACTATGTTTAATTTAAGCAGCATTGCATAAAAGATTATTAAAATGCTGATCTGAACAATGAGTAGGAAGAAAAGAAACCAAATACAATGTGTTCACTTTAATGGGGGGAAAATGTGATAGAAATGAGAATACTGGGAAGGGAATGTAAATTAGTCACAAGCATTAACTGTGTGTGGGGGCAGGAGATGTTTTTTAAGTAAAAGCTGTTGAGAATATATTTGAAAGAAGTTACACATTTTTACTTGATCTCATTGTTTCTGAATTTGATAAAGATGTCAATTTAGCTTAGTGAGTTTTTTAATGTGGTTAAGGATTGACTTGTTTTTTGCAAAGCATCTCTGAAGATGTACCTCAAATTATGCATTCTCTTAATTATTTGAACCATTGACTCGTTCTGCGCATTTTGGATGAAGGATAGTAATATAATCCAACAGCTAATTCCGTGTAGTGTCCTATTAAATAAATGTCTCTATAGAAAAGTGAAGAATAAAAGATTTTGAAGACAACATCCCACAAATGGTTAAATTAGTATTTTAAAATTAAAGTAGGCCCCTGAAATGTATTAATTCCACATCTGGTTTTATTAATACTGCAAATACAGTAAAAATCTTAATTAAATCACTAATTCAATATTTGTTGGTAACTGGGCAGAATATAGGTTGCAGTTTGTTTATATGGGATCTGGAAAAACTGGTTTATCCAATGGATTATATGAAAGTTTAAAAGTATTTCAGAGAAACAAAAGGTTTGCCTTTTTTTTTTTTTTCTGCGTTTTCTCGAATACTGTGAAACTAGAGTTTACATAGTTGGTTGAGCCAATGAGGCAGAGCAGACTAGTTAGCATAGAGCCCATTTTATGAACAACTGAAATTGAGCTAATAACAGTTTTTTGTTGACTTGCTCAGTTTCACATGGCTATCTAAGTGGTTCCTTTTAAATTCGCTATTATGGATTCACTAATGTTGCACAGTATTCATTATATCTGATGAGTAAAGTTAAAATATGTTGAAAGTTAATATTAAGGCTTTATTTTTTATCTTTAAAAATGGTATTTTGGAATAGGATTGGTTTTGTTTTCAAAAAGTAGCTGTCATTGGAAAGTCTTAGCAATCAATGTTAACATTTTTGGTAAGCAAGAAGACACGCTGCTTTTCCTTGAAACCAACTCAAAAAAAATCTATGCTATTTTGCTCTTTGCTGATTTTTTTTTTCATAAAGTAAGTAGATTAAACAGTCTAGAAGAGAGTTGTAAGAACTGACTTTTAAATTCTGTCTAGATACTTGTATTCTGTTTTTCACATTTTGTCAAATCTGTACTTTTTTTTTTTTTTAAGATTTATTTATTTATTTGAAAGGCAGAGTTACAGAGACAGAGAGACAGACAGAGAGAGGTCTTCCATTCACTGGTTCACTCCCAGATAGCCACAATGGCTGGAGCTGCACCGATCCAAAGCCAAATGCCTCTTCCGAGTCTCCCACCCAGATGCAGGGGCCCAAGCTCTTGGACCATCTTCTGCTGCTTTCCCAGGCTATAGCAGAGAGCTGGGTAGGAAGTGGAGCAGCTGCATCTCGAACTGGCGCCCATATGGGATGCTGGCACTGCAGGTGGCAGCTTTGCCCACTGTGCTGGCCCCTGCTGATTTTTTTTTTTTTTAACAAGACACACATAGTACTTCTATCAATATAAAAAGACTTCAAAAGATGCAAATTTACAAATGAGATTGGTCCTAAAGGGTAAAAGAAGTGTTTCATATAGACCTACATGCTGCTAAACTATGAAAGGCTCTGGTATTTCTTAGTTTTCCAATTTAAAATTTTTACAGCAAAATAAAGTTATAGTCTGGATTTAGTGGCCTCTATAGTTTAAAGGACTCATATCTAGAAGAGGCTTTGTGTGTCAGGGGCAAGAACTTGCGTGGAAGGTAGGAGTGGGAGGCAAGGGTTGCAAAAGGAACCCATGTTCAGTAAGTGCAGGCCTAACCACATGAAGGTCAGTCAGTCTAGCCAATTTATGAACTATCGTTCTCATCAGTTATTAGTTTTATTTTCTAATAGCAGAATCACACAAAAAACTGCTGAATTTGTTTGGTACCCTTTCCCCTCCTGGATTATTCTTTATTTACTTAAAAATTTATTTGAAAGGCAGCGAGACAAAGATTTCCCATCCTCTGGTTCAATCCCCCAGTTCCTGCCAACATCCCAGGCTGGGCCAGTCTGAAACTAAGAGCTAGCAACTCAATCCAGGTCTCCCACTGGGTGATAGGGATCCAAAGTACTTGAAGCATCACTTTCTATCTCCTGTGGGCTATATGTTATTAGCAGGAAGCTGGAATCAGGAACAGATCTAGGACTAGAACCCAGGCATTCCAATTTGTGGTACTGGGATCCCAACACAGTGTCTTATCCACTAGGCCAAATGCCCATACCCTTGGTTTATTTCTAAAGAATTAATAGAATTTTCAAGAGTGGGCTGTTTTCATTCATATCCTTCAAAAGAATAAGAAAAATGAAATTGGTAAGAAAATTGTGTGCAGAGACAGCATTGTGGCTCAGTGGGTTAAGCCTCCACCTGATGCTGGCATCCCATATGGATGCCGGCTTGAGTCCCGGCTGATCCACTTCTGATTCAGCCCCCTGCAATTGTTAACTGGCAAAGCCTCAGAAGATGACCCAAGTAGCCCCAGCTGTTGCAGCCATTTAGGGAGTTAACCAGTGGATGATCCCCCCCCTCCTGTCTTCTCTCTCTCTCTCTCTCTCTCCCCTCTGTCTCTCTCTATAACTAAGCCTTTCAAATATGTAAAATAAATCTTAAAAAAAGAAAATTGTGTGTACTGCTATGTCTCACAAAGGTTTCACCATTTCGTTCAGTGGGAATAATCTTGGCAGAATCCCAGATTTTATCCTGGGCTCAGCACCTAAAGATGTTTTGTATATTGGAACATCTGAAAGTCCTGTTCAGTGTCAAAACTTAAAGGTTATTGAGTTTATAATCTGGTCAATTATAGTATCATTGTTAGCATATTTCAACTCTTTGAATCTATTTATTATTTGACAGTAGAATTTTTATTATCTTTTTCCATGTCAGATCTGTGAATTGTCTGTTCTTTATTGTACTTGTGGAAAAATATTTCAGTTCTCAAAAACAGTGATTTCTTTTTTGTCTTGATTGCTTGATTAAAAACCAAATAGAAATGCTAATATTTATCAGGTGCACTGATTGCTTTAACTTTTTAAATAAAATGTTTGTTTTGAAATCATTTGGAAATAATATGTAAATACTATCTCAGGATTTTTTTTTTATCTGAAATTTAAGACCTCAGAATGGGAAGGAATAACAATGTGAAGTTTTCTTTTATTCTAGGTCTTCTCTGAAATCTTTATTTTAATTTGAGAGAGAGAAAAGCAGAGTGTTCCCATTGCTGGTTCATTCCCTCACATCCATAATGGGAGCCAGGACTAATCTAGATCTCCCAAACTGGATAACAAGAAACCAGTTACTTGAGCCATTATCACTGCCTTCTGTGGTATACATTTGTATGAGATTGGAGTTAGGAGCTGGAGCGGGGTATCAGATCCAGGCACCCCAATGTGGAATGAGGAGGTCTTAACCACTGGGCCTGATACCTGCCTCTGCACTCTTTATCTAACTGTTTCTACTTCAGATATTATCACAAATGTTTGATTCTTATATGTGTGCCTCACAGTGTGATGTGATACAATGTTTCTTTGACTCTTCCTTCCAGAAGTTCCATTTCTTGTTTAGTCTGAATCCTAGAAGATTCTGCTTTGGGAAAGGCCTTGTAGCACAGTGGATTTAGCTGCTGCTTACAACACCGACATCCTATATCAGAGGTAGATGGAGTCCTGGCTGCTCGGTTTCTGACCCAGCTTTCTGCTAATGTGCCTAGGAAGGCAGCAGAAGATGGCCCAAGTATTTGGGCCCTTGCCACCCATGTGGGATACCAGGTTGGAGTTCCTGACTTGTGTCTATAGCCTAGCTCAGAACTGGCTATTTTGGACATTTGGGGAGTGAACGAGCTGGTGGATGATCTCGCCCTCTGTCACTCTGCCTTTCAGATTTGCATTCAAAGTCAACTGGGCAGGAAACTTTGAATTTTTTTTATAGATTTATTTATTTGAAAGGCAGAGAGAGAGCAAGGGAGAGAGATCGATCGATTTTTCCATCTGTTGGTTCAGTTCCCAAATGGCTGCCACAATGAAGCCAAGGAGCTTAGAACTCCATCTGGGTCTTTCAAGTAGATGGTAGGGGCCAAGTACTTGGGCCGTCTGTCTGCTTCTACTGTCCCAGGTACATTAGTAGGATGCTGGATCAGAAGAGGAGCAGCTGGGACTGTATCCAGGATTCTGATATGGAATACTGGTGTCAGAAGCCACCACTTTACCCTCTGTACCACAAGGCCGGTCTGGTAGTTTGTCTTGAAAACATTTTGTGAGGCTTTTTCACGTATCAGTGGTGTTATTGCATAAACTGTATTCCTTTGGCAAAGATGTAATCATTCTTATATTCTTAAAATTTTCAGATATGATATTTAAACATGGAGACCTGAGTTCTTTAAGATTTATTTATTTATTTGAAAGTCAGAAATATACAGAGAGAGAAGGCTAAGCAGAGAGAGAGAGGTCTTCCATCCACTGGTTCACTCCCCAGCTGGCCGCAACGACCGGAGCTGCACTGATCCGAAGCCAGGAGCTTCCTCTGGGCCTCCCATGCAGGTGCGGGGGCCCAGGGGCTTGGGCCATCTTCTACTGCTTTCCTAGGCCATAGCAGAGAGCTGGATTGGAAGTGGAGCAGCCAGGTCTGGAACCAGTGCCCATATGGGATGCCGGCACTGCCGGTCAGGGCATTAACCCACTGCACCACAGCACCGACCCTGAGACTTGAGTTTTAAAAATATGGTTGTTTACAGTCTTCCTTCAATCTGATTATATAATCATTGTGATGAGGCCCAGCTATAAAAGTAGCAAAATGAGGACTATTAATTGCAAACCTGGAATTATCTTCTTATTTTTTCTTTGCTGGTCTCCTTAGTTTTATTCTTTCAGAGACTTCTGAACATACAAGGACTTGAATGAGGAGGTTTTGATAAGCATAAGGATAATACTGTTAAAAATATTAGAAAGGAGTCAAGATGGGGTATTAAAAATAACCAAGCCCTAAGGCTCATACAAAGCTGGACCTAAAGTTCTGCTATTGGCTTCCTTTCATTTAGCGTATGAACAGAAAACTCTGCCAATTAATTATATGTATCCCTGCTCTTTAGCACTGTAAGCTATATGTGTGGCACTAAAATCTAACTTGAACTTTGTTGTCTTAATATATTTAGAGTGATTTTTAAGCTTCAGGTTTTGGGTGGCTTGTCCTGAATCATTCTATGTAAAAATAAATAAGTTAACTTTTGTCGGTATTTTGGGAATTTAAAGTGTAATTTTTTAGACTATCTTGCTGAGCTTCACATTTACAGACATTTCTAGATTCTTGATTTTCTGAGATACTTCATGATCTGGAAAGATGTGAAATTGAGGCGGAAAAAGAGAAGGTAGGGTTCATGGACAAGTAAATGACTAAATATCTAAAGAAACATAATAGCCAGTGATGAGGAAATAAAAAATGAGAAAATTGGAAGAGAAATGGAGAAGACAAAGATTTGTTGTCTGGTATAGTACTATTATTTTTGGTATGTGCACTCCCCTAGTGCTGCCTTCTTCCTCCCTACCCCATGCCATGCTGATTGGCTAATCAATTATTATATCTCCTGGATATTTGTTTACTGGAAAGTAACTTGTTTCTGACATTCCTTTGAATTTCTCCACCAGGATTGAGCTAAGGGTGACCTTGTAATTACCAGTCGTTTTTTTATTTATTTGAGAAGTAGAGTTACAGACAGTGAGAGGGAGAGACAGAGAGAAAGGTCTTCTGTCCACTGGTTCACTCCCCAAATGGCCGCAAAGACTGGAGCTGTGCTGATCCGGAGCCAGGAGCCAGGAGCTTCTTCCGTGTCTCCCACATGGGTGCAGCGTTCCAAGGACTTGGGCCATCTTCTGCTGCTTTCCCAGGCCATAGCAGAGAGCTGATGGGAAGAGGAGCAGCCAGGACTAGAACCGGCCTCCCATATGGGATGCCGGCACCACAGTGGAGGATTAACCTACTGTGCCACAGCACTGGCCCCACCACTCATTTTAATGACAAGGGGACAGATCAGCTGCCTAGGAGCCAAAAATTAAATATCATCAGAGAAATGATGAATAAAAGTATCTTAGAATATAAAAACTTCAAGAATAGGGGCCGGCACTGTGGCGCAGCAGGTTAACGCCCTGGCATGAAGTGCCATCATCGCATATGGGTGCCAGTTCTAGTCCTGGCTACTCCTCTTCCGATCCAGCTCTCTGCTGTGGCCTGGGATAGCAGTAGAAGATGGCCCAAGTCCTTGGGCCCCTGCACCCACGAGGGAGACCTGGAAGGGGCTCCTAGTTTCGGATCGGTGCAGCTCTAGCCTTTGCGGCCATCTGGGGAGTGAACCAGCAGATGGAAGACCTCTATCTCTGTCTCTACCTCTCTGTGTAACTCTGTCTTTCAAATAAATAAAATAATCCTTTAAAAAAAAAAACTTCAAGAATAAAAATCTAGTGATATGGGGCTAACCTTGGTGGGGGGAGAAAATTAATGCTTCAAAGCTAAAAGACTCAGAAAACACTCCTTTGTCATTTTTGTAAGTACGTAACACTTCAGGATCCTTCTTAACACAGTGTTTTCATTGCCTTGAGCTGTCATTTTTATGTTATTTTGAGGAAGGGCTTAATTTTGGTTCTATCCTGGTTTTCATATTTTCTTCCTTTTTTTTTTTTTTAAACTTATTTGAAGGATTTACTAGAGTTGTGGGGGCAGGGAGGAGAAGAGAGAAAGAGATACTCCATCCACTGATTGATTCCTCAGATGGCTGCAACAGCCCAGGCTGGGCCAGGCCGAAGCCAGGAGGCTAGAACTCTATCTGGGTAGCAGGAGCCCAAACACTTGGGCCATCTTCCCTCCCTTCCCAGACCCATTAGCAGGGAGCAGGGTCAGAGGTGGAGACCTGGGACAGGCTCTGGCAGCAACATTTTAACCCACTGTGCCACAATAGTATCCACTGGTTTTTGTATTTCTTTAAAAGGAAGAGTTACAGAGGGGCAGAGGCACAGAGAGTAAGAGAGGTCTTCCATCCACTGGTTCACTCCCCAAATGGCCACAATGGCCAGACCTGCACCAATCCGAAGCTGGGATCCAGGAGCTTCTTCTAGGTCTCCCTCGAGGGTACAGGAGCCTGAGCACTTGAGCCATCTTCTACTGCTTTCCCAGGCCATAGCAGAGAGCTGGATTGGTTGGAGCACCTGGTTCTCCAACCGGCACCCATATGGGATACCGGCACTGCAGGCCATGGCTTTACTACTATGCCACAGCGCTGGCCCTGGTTTTCGTTTTTTTATCAAGTGCTAAGATTTTGTGATTTCTACATGAACTTGTTTATAACAGCCCTAGGTTACTCAGAATCAGAGAATAAACAAATTTAAGAAGAGAAAAAAGACAAACCTTCTCTCAGTGTACTCCATTTGGTTACTGTCAGGGAATCCGGTAATCCTGTAATACTGCCTAAGTGGCTTCTGCATTAGGCCCAGACACTACTCTGCTGCTGATGAAAGGGAGAAGAATTCTTTTAAAAGAAGTATCTTGGGACTGGTGTCGTGGCATGGCAGGTAAAGGCACTGCCTGTGACACTGGCATCCTACATAGGTGCTGGTTCAAGACCTTGCCATTCAACTTCCGATCCAGCTCCCTGCTAATAGCCTGGGAAAAGCCAAGAAGAATGGCCCAGTACTTGGTCCTCTTACCCACGTAGGAGATGTGGATGAAGCTCCTGGCTCCGCCCCAGCTATTGTGGCCATCTTGGGAGTGAACCAGCAGTTGGAAGATATCTCTCTCTTTATAACTCTTTCAAATAAATAAATAAATCTTAAGAAAAAATAAATATCCTAATTTCACTTGTGGTATTGATATATTTGTATTTGGCAATGCATACTTGCCTTAAATCACTTCTCAAAAATATCCACACAGGGAAAGAATGATTACTCTTATGTTAGCATCTCATTCTGACCCTTTTGAGAATTGGCTGAAAGCTGTCATTTCCCTTGCTGGGGGGAGGGGAATGCATCTGTGTATAAGTACACATATTTTTGTGAAAAATAACCAGAAGTTCATAAATTCTCTTAGGCTAATAAATTTTTTAAAAGATTTATTTATTTACTTGAAAGAGTTACAGAGACACAGAGAGATCTTCTATCAACTGGTTCACTTCTCAGATGGCCACAACAGCTAGAGCTGGACCAGACTGAAGCCTGGAGCTTCATCTAGGTCTCCCACATGGGTGGCAGGGTACCATCCTTCTTTGCTTTTCCCAGGCCATTAGCAGGGATCTGGATTGGAAGTGGAGCATCCAGTACACAAACCAGTGCCCATATGGGATGCTGGCATCACAGTTGGTGATGGGTAAAGACTTACAGCACTACAACATTGACCCCAAGTTAATAAATTTTGTTAAACATAATTCTGTTACAGTTAAAACATAAAAGCCTTATTTAAAAAAATGTGGCTTAAAACAGACTACATAGGGGTCGGTGTTGTGGTGTAGTAGTTTAAGCCTCTGCGTGCAAAGCTAGCATCCATATGGGCGCAAGTTTGAGTCCCGGCTGCTAAACTTCTGATACAGCTCCCTCTTAATGGCTTGGGAAAGCAGTGGAATATGGCCCAAGTGCCTGGGCCCCTGCACCCACATGGAGGACCTGAAAGAAGCTCCTGGCTCCTGACAGTGCGGCCATTTGGGGAGTGAACCAGCGGATGGAAGACCTCTCTCTCCATCTCTCCTCCTCTCTGTGTGTAGCTCTGATCTCAAATAAATAAATCTTAAAAAAAAAAAAGACTAGATAACGATTTCAACATGTATATGCAGCAAAGTGTTACATTGTGAGTATGGAGTCCTGTTTTTTAGCATTAAAGGACTTAGTAAGTTGTTCCAATATGCACTCCATACATAGTAGTCTTGCAAATGGATTTGCCCTGGATGAGTATCCAGTATTCTTGTATTCTTATGTTCTGAATGGGCTTCTTACAGAGGGCTTAGTACAAGACGAATGGCCTGGAATGCGGTGCTTAGATTCCCAAAACCCACCTGCAGTCTCTGGGTTGCAGACTGAGATTAGAGAGACCTGAAGAAATCATCTTTGGCCTTGAGCTGCCACTTGGCATCTCTTCCAGCAATCATTGTGCACCAGAAATGGCACATCCATTCCTGGGAAGGTCACTTAGTTCCATCTCTTTTGGTTCATTTTTGTTTTTTAAACATTTATCTTGTTTGTTTGAAAGGTAGAGTTACACAGAGAGAGAGAAAGAGAAGTCTTCATCTGCTAGTTCACTCCCCAAATGGCCTCAATGACTGGGGCTCAGCTACTGTGAAGCCAAGAGCCAGGAGCTTCTTTGGGGTCTCCCACATGGTATCAGGAGCCCAAACACTTGGTCTGTTCTCTGCTGTGTTCCCAGGTACATTAGGAGGGAGCTGGATTAGAAGTGGAGCAGCCAGGACTCAAACCAGCGCTCCAATGAGATGCTGTTGCTGTAGGCGGCATCTTAACCTGCTATGCCACAGCACCAGCCCCTCTACTTTTGTTTAAGGGAGCCAAGCAGAACTGATAATACTGAGTATGCTCAAGTTTCTCAAGTCTTAATTAAAAACAACCCTGTCTTCCATCCATGTTTTATTTCTCTGAGAGTTTTAGGTTTTACACATACACACACACACTCAGTGGAAAATATGAATATGGAGAGTACTTTCAAGAAGGAGTCATGTTATGTGGTAGAGTGAAGAAGGTAGAAAGGATGAAGTGTATTTTTTTTCGGACCAGCATATGTTGTAACCATGTTCCCATGAGACAACTGAATTAGGTTAACTTTAAGGATAATTTTGGAAAGCTGTGCCAGTTATTTGAGATTAACAAAGCTGAAAAAAAAACGAAACAGCACTAGAATAGAGGATTTTTGCCTTTTTTAGCATAGAGTATTCTTTTGACTGTATGGCTAAACCTAATACTTGACTTTTTGAGAAGCAGGACTGTGTGTACTTCTGTGCAACTGTTTTCTCAGCTCTTTGTCCCAAAGTTCTTTCTGCATAGGATATGTAATGATAACCCTACAGGAAACAGAAAGATAATATTTTTTTAAAGATGTCTTTATTTTAAAGGCAGAGTTACAGAGAGGCAGAGGCAGAGGCAGAGAGAGAAAGGTCTTCCATCCGCTGGTTCACTCCCCAAATGGCTGCAACAGCTGGAGCTGGGCCGATCTGAAGCCAGGAACCAGGAGCTTCTTCCATGTCTACCACATGGGTACAGGCGTCCAAGCTCTTGGGCCATCTTCCACTGCTTTCCCAGGCTGTAGCAGAGAGCTGGATTGGAAGTGGAGCAGCCGGGACTCAAACCAGCACCCATCTGGGATGCTGGCACTGCAGACCAGGGCTTTAACCTGCTGAACCACAATGCCATCCCCGATAATACTTTCTATTTGAAGATTTTTCATCATCCTGAAACGGTGATGACATATGTCTGATGTTTTACACCAAGCACAGAGGAATGAAATGAAGTTGGGTTAGTGTAAAGAAGAAGGAAATTAATAAAATCTGTAGTGTTATGTTTATGCCCATTCATTTGTAATGTGTGACTAAAAGCATAATTCTGGCAGCCTGAACTTTTGAGTTGCCAAAACAAAAGGATGCCAGTAAATTTCCTTGGTAACACTGACTAGTTGTAATTCTTAGATCTTAAATATCATGTCCTCTAGGAACTTTCTCTGTTGTCCAAGATTCAGTTCCCTCCTAGGAATTCCCAGGGCACCTTGATGTCTCCCTATTTCATTTATGACATCACCATAAAGTAGCTTTATGTGTATCTTCTTCATTAAACTATCTACTTAAAGGTAATAAAAGTAGCTTGTTCTCCATTGCCTTGTGGAGATTTGCATTTCCCTGACAGATTTTGAACAAATATAAAGTACTTCCTGTTTTCCCACACTTACTTTTACAGGTTTTTCACATTACTCAGAAGTTAGTTTCCTTTTTAAGAATTATCCCCAGCTCCTCATAGAAACATTCTCTTGGTTGCTATGATTAGTTTATTTTTTTTCCAAGATTTATTTATTTATTTGTAAGACAGAATTAGAGGGAGAGAAAAAAAGAGGGAGATGTACCATTCACTGGTTCAGTCCTCAAATGGTCACAATGGCCAGGGCTGGGCCAGGCCAAATCCAGGAGCCTGAAACTCCGTCCCTGTCTCGCATTTGGCAGGGGTCCAAGCATTTGAACCATTGTGTTCTGCCATCCCAGGCACATTGGCAGGGATCTGGATCAGAAGTGGAGCAGCCATGGGGCCGGCACTGTGGCGCGGTGGGTTAACAACCTGGCCTGAAGTGCTGGCATCCCATATGGGTGCTGGTTCTAGTCCTGGCTGCTCCTCTTCCAATACAGCTCTCTGCTATGGCCTGGGAAAGCAGTAGAAGATGGCCCAAGTCCTTGGGCCCCTGCACCCGTGTGGGAGACCCGGAAGAAGCTCCTGGCTCCTGGCTTCAGATTGGTGCAGCTCTGGCCATTGTGGCCATCTGGGGAGTGAACCATCAGATGGAAGACTTTTCTCTCTCTGCCTCTCCTCTCTCTGTGTAACTCTGACTTTCAAAGAAATAAATAAATCTTTAAAAAAAAAAAAAAAAAAGAAGTGGAGCAGCCAGGACTCAAAGCCATGCTTATATGGGATGCCAGCATCAAAGGTACCTGGTATGCCACAACACCAGCTCCTACTATGGTGAATTTGATCTGTCATCCCCCACAAACCTATTGAGGCCTGGAAATTCTAATGATCAGTATGGAAATTAGAACTGAGAAATTTATCTCCTTTTTTTTATTTTTGACAATTTAAATCTTTTTGCCCTTGGGCTACAGATGTCATGAGTGATTGCCTAATGCAATTTCATTCTTTTAAAACAAATGTTTCCTTGTCCCTAAGAGAATTATATTGATAAGATAGAAAGCAGTTGGTAATTAAAATATGACATTCAAGAAAATAATAAAGTAATAATTATCTGGAAAAGTTAAGAGCTGGATTTTATCTCTTTAACCAGAAAAAAGCTGAAAACAAAGAGAAAAAATATGAAACGTTGAATGTTTACTTGAGCATCTGTTCCTGCTAAGCACTATGCTGGGTGATAGCGAGAGAATTGGTTTTGTTTTCATGGAACTGCAAATAATGACTTAATTTTTGTTGATAAATTTTAGTAAGGACAAGTATAAGGTAATTGAGCTATTCTGAAAAAGCTGTGGAACTGGGTGGTAAAAATACCATTTTAAATGTTAAAGTGATCATATGATCATATGGGTAGGTTTAAGTGTTGGGTAATAATAATAGAATTAAAAAGGAGTGAATGCTCCAACATGGGAAGCAGTCCACACGGCAGACTCATAGAATGATAATCACTTTAAGTAGAACTCTGACCTCAGATTCAGCCCTAAAGGCATTCTGGTCTGGCTGAAAAGCCCATGAGAGCATTTCAGGCAGGGAAAGCCAAGACACTGTGGCAAAAAATGACCTACATGAAGTACCTCAGTGGGTGAGACACCAGTGGAATGAAGTGGTCATCAAAGGAGATACTTTTCTCTGAAGGGAGAAGAGAACTTTCTCTTTGCTTATGGCCTTGTCTATATACTGACAGAGTTTGTAGATTCAAAAGGCTTCCATAGGCTAGGCAGCTCATGTCAAGAGCCTTGGGTGATCACTGACGTCATACATAAGAGTGTTAATTGTTAAATTAACAACAGGAGTCACTGTGCAAAATGGACCTCTGTCCTTAAAGAGTTGTATTATAATTATGTCTAAGTGCTCGCCAAAGATGTATCATTCTTGGGTGCTTCTTTAAAGTTAATTAACTTTCAAAAAAAAAAAAAACAAGTAAAATTAACTTCAAGATGCACTGACTCAACAGTGCTTGTCTCAACTGTTGAACAGTTTTTTTGGGTGCATATTGTTGAACTCTACTTAGTATAGAGTTGGTCTTCTGTGTATAAAGTTAATAAAAAACGGATCTTAGTGGAAAATGAGACTAGGAATGGGAGAGGGAGGAAAAAGAGGGGTGGGAGAGTGGGTAGGAGGGCAGGTATGGTGGGAAGAATCCCTGTATTCCTAGTTGTACTTTTGAAATGCATGAAGTTTGTATTCTTTAAATAAAAGGCTTCTTTGAGGGGGAAAAAAAAACTATGGAAAAAGGTAATGAGATCAGAGAAGATGAATGAAGCTTTAAAGAATTATGTATAGAAGCTGAAGTAGAGGTCCTCTGATTGTTTCTTTTTTAAATTGTATTTAAGTTATACAAGTTTCATGTATTTCATTTATTCAGATTTAGGAACATAGTGACACTTCGATCCCTCTCTCCCTCCCACCCATACTCCAGATCTTCTTCCTCCTTCCTCTCACATTCCCACTCTTAATTTTTCCAAAGGTCTATTTTCAGTGTACTTAATGATCGTATTGTTAGTCCTACAGTATAAAAGAGTTCAACAAATAGTATGAAGGAAAAAAAAAAAACCAATCACTGTTCCTCAACAGAAGAGACAAGGGATACAAACAATCATTGAATCTCAAAATGTCTGTTTTACTCCAATACATTACATTTCAGGTACTCTATTAATTATCTTAGATCATGGAAAGCATATGCCATCTAAGTCTAATGGTTTCCATTTGCTTCCATCTTGTTGCCATCTGGGGAGTGAACCAGCAGATGGAAGACCCCTCTCCCTGTCTCTACTTCTTTCTATAACTCCATCTTTCAAATAAATACTTCAAAAAAGAAAATGTAATGAAGAAATTCTCACAAGAGCAACAAATATACATGTAATTCTGAATAACATAATTGTAAAGGCTTTCATAAATGGTGAGATATAAACTTAAAGAAACTGTTTTTTAAAAGGTGGTTGAAGTGGTTTTTTGAGTCACTAGCTATAATTTTTGGGAACCACTGATGTATTTGTGAGATATCCAAAGATTGGAAATGCAGTGAGAGTGTTAAGAGAGTTGAAGTTGATCTCTTCTTGCACAAAAGGATGAATCACTTGCTAACCACAAAGTTTTTCCAGCTTCATGATGAAGCCTGCCAGGAGGGGAGTACTGGAAACAGGAAGAATTCTGGTGATTCAGTGGAATACAGAGGGTGGAGCATTTTGAGGTTATCCTGGGGAAATGTGAGTTTGGCTACAGCTTTGGAGGCATAAAGAGGAAGTGATGGGATATAGAAGCAGTCAGATTTTACCACTCAAGGCTTTTGGAGACAAGAGAAGGGAAGAAGGCATAAGGTTGCAAGTCATAAAAAGCAAAACAGCTGTGGTTGGGGCAAGTTTTGTACTCTGATCAACACCCCCATGATTATTTTTAGTTTGTGGTAGGCTAAATGTAACAAAGTCAGCCTATGCTCCTGGTCGAAGGGTACAAATAACAAATGAGATTGTGGTGTTTTGTTACTCGAAAAATTGGCTTAAATAGAGTCAGATTATTGGAATTGGAAAGAGCCATCTATTTTTATACACTTTCATTTGACAGGTGAGTTTGATGAGGGTCACACAGTTTAATTGAACTTTCCTCAGGTCTCAGGGCTAGTTTATTATAAAGCTAAAATTAGAATCCAGATCTTTTAGCATTTTTATATATTTGTAGGTGTTTAACATTGTTTTCACTTGATTTTTGTTTTATTGAAAAACTTGGAATATTAAGATTATAACAATAAATAATGACAAAGACATTTGCCATTGGAATTTAGTGGAAAAATCTAAGCAGTGAATTTAATGAGATTGGCAAATTTATCTTCTAAGCAGGTGAACTTAGAATAATAACAATAAATAATTGATCATTATACTACATTCAATTGACTATAATTCTAATTGTGTACGAATTGGCTGAACTGAAACCAGTGTAGTCTGGCTATAGGAAATATTTTATACTTGACTGCATGAAGCTAATGATAATGATCACAGAATCATCCAATAAAACATTAATTGAAAGTATTACCTAGCATTAAATACCATCTGCTTGAGCCATTACCACCACCTGGAACCATATTTACATGAAACTGGAGTTGGGAGCCAGAGCCAGATATTGAACACAGGTACTCTGATTGCGGGCATCCCAACCAGCATTCTAACCACTTAGCAAAATGTCCACCCTGGCCCACTGTTTTAAAGGAAAAATAGAGCAGTATGAAACTGCCTTGGTGAGGGGAAAGATTAGGAAAAGTATTGCTTCTGTTCTTACCTACCTTACAGCAAGGCGATATCTTTACAAGAGCCATTTACAATTAAGCTATAATTTTCCATCCTAAGTAATTCATTTCTCCATGTTTGCCTAGAGAATAATAAATGAATCCACTTGAACAAACGGTTATAAGGGTGGCATTGTCTGCCTGTTTCAACAAGTTGAATCATTGAGCTGATCAGTAGGTATTCTTTCTTGGTGCTATTACATCATCTCATTTTCTTTTGGCAAATTCTCCTTCTCAGAAACTTCTAGACCTTGCCCTCTTTTTTAGAATTGGCAATTTTTTGGTTTTTGTGCCTTTTTGTTTTGTTTTGTTTTGTCTCATTTTTAGTTTATTTGAAAGGCAGAGTGATGAGAGATCTTACATCCAAAATAGCTAGGGCTGGGCCAGGCCAAAAGCAGGAGCCCAGAACTCCATCGGAGTCTCCCACATGTGTGGCAGGAACCCAAGCAGCAGCATTTGCTAGGAGATTAGGAAGAAACTTGACTGGAGGCAGAGGAAAGACTCAGTCCAGGCATTCTTATGGGATGCTGGCTGCTTAACCCACTGAGCCACAATGTCTTTCCCAGCTTTCTGTTTTTGTGGAACTTGGTTTCTACTCTCTTCCCATCATTATTCCTTAAGATGATAGATAAGATTCTCTTGGGCTAATCAAGTTGGGGGCCATGGTGAAGGTGGTAAAGGAACCCATGCTGTTAGACTCATGGTTGCTATTCATGCAGAGATTAAAGTGAAATACAAGTAGCTTTCAACTTTTGATGGGGTTTTCCAAGGACTGGTACTAAACTATGGGCAAAGGTTTGTTCTCTATGTGTGATCATGCCTTCTAACATTTGTTTTTAAATGCTTTTTCTTTAATGAAATTATGATGAAAGTAAAAAATTCATATGTAGTACTTTGTTTTTTCCTTTTAATTGCTTTTAAGAAGTGAAATATTAACATTTTTTCAGTGGTGGAGCTCCTTAATTCTGCAACTTTAGCAAACTTATTTTAATTTCATAGTCATTAATATAATTCCTTATAAGTTTATACTTTATTGAAAAATCACAAGAAATACAAAATTATGTTATTTAGAGTAATGGATTTTTAAATTCATTTTTCTAGTTAATACTCACACTTACTCTATTACAAGGAACTTGTTTCTTTGACTTGTTAATAGCTGTAGGATTTTCCATTATGTTGACATGACGTAAAGCATTTTTCTTAGGTAATCTTTGTCAAACTGTAAAAAGATTTTCTTGCTATAATAAATAGAACATGAATTTTTATCATCGTGATTTTTTTATTCCTTTGATTTTTCGAGAGATGAAATATTCTCTATGCATCTACTTTATTTCACTTTATCTGAAATTTTTCTCGTATTTAAAAATAATGATAGGTTAAAATATTTAAATAGCAGTTGCTTTAATAGAAGGGAGAGTATTTTGTTAACCATATGAAATATTTCCCCTTCTGTTTTTTTCTTTAGAGATATTTAGATTTTATGCATCTTAATCTGACAGTATTTTTCTGTTATTTCAAAGCTGAAAAAGGTCTCATTATTCTGTGGGTCAAATAAATATATATTGAATATTCTGTTTTTCTCCCTTCAAACATTGGTTCTGACTTTTTTAACCCATGAGATAATTATTTTGTTAAAACATGTCAAGTGCTGTTTCTCAAAGTGATATTCATACATCATCTGCATTAAAGCTATAAACTTTGTTGTTAAACGTGCAAACCACTTGAGTCAGACTATCTGGGAGTCTGGATGGGTGTTTGGCATAGTGATTAACATACTGTTTGAGGTACCCACATCCCCTATCTGAAGGCCTGGGTTTGGGTCCCAGCTCTGCTACTCATTCCAGCTATCTGCTAATGTGTACCCTAGTAGGTAGACATCAGATGATCGTTCAAGTGGTTGAATTCCTGCCATCCATATGGAGGAACTGGGTTGAGTCACAAATTTCTGGCTTTGACCTGGCCCAGCCCTAGTTGTTGAGGTCATTTAGGGAGTGAATCAGCTAGTGGGAGCTCTATCTGTCTTTCTATTTCTCTGTGTGTTTCTAAAATAAAATTATTTTTTAGAACACATTTGTTTTCTCATACACAGTTCTGGAGGTTGAAAGTCTAAAATGGACCCAAGCTTCTCTTGGGCTGATCATGGAGGTGCTGGAGGAAAATCTGTTTCCTTGACTTGTCCAGCTTTTGGTGTCTTCTGCATTCTTTGGATCATGGCCCCTCTTTCTGTCTTGAGAGACAACAATGTGGCATCATCTCTCCTCTCTGTACTTCTCTCTTTTTAAAGAACCCTTATGATTTTCTTGGGCCCACCTGGGTAATCCAGGAATATTCCATATTAATGTGAAGTTATATATTTATACATTCCAGGGGTTGAGGGGAAGGACATTATTCTGTCTACTGCAATACTTATAACACATTATAATTTGAGAACCATTGATGTATATCATATACTGGGCCGGTGCCGCGGCTCACTAGGCTAATCCTCCACCTTGCGGCGCTGGCACACCGGGTTCTAGTCCCAGTCGGGGCGCCGGATTCTGTCCCGGTTGCCCCTCTTCCAGGCCAGCTCTCTGCTGTGGCCAGGGAGTGCAGTGTAGGATGGCCCAAGTGCTTGTACCCTGCACCCCATGGGAGACCAGGATAAGTACCTGGCTCCTGCCATCGGATCAGCGCAGTGCGCCGGCCGCGACACGCTGGCCGCGGCGGCCATTGGAGGGTGAACCAACGGCAAAGGAAGACCTTTCTCTCTGTCTCTCTCTCTCACTGTCCACTCTGCCTGTCAAAAAATTAAAAAATAAATAAAATAAAATATCATATACTGAATATTTCTCCCTAAATCACTATATGCATGCATGCTTAAACTGTTAGTAAATAATTTCTGTCTAAAAAAGCTTTTGCCTGGGCCCGGTGCTGTGGTACAGTGAGTTAAAGCCCTGGCCTGAAGCGCTGGCATCCCATATGGGTGCCGGTTCTAGTCCTGGCTGCTCCTCTTCTGATCCAGCTCTCTGCTATGGCCTGGGATAGCAGTGGAAGATGACTCAAGTCCTTGGACCCCTGCACCCACGTGGGAGACCCGGAGGAAGCTCCTGGCTCCTGGCTTCGGATCAGCACAGTTCCGGCCGTTGCGGCCATCTGGGGAGTAAACCAGTGGATGGAAGACCTCTCTCTCTGTCTCTACCTCTCTGTGACTCTGTCTTTCAAATAAATACAATAAATCTTTTTTTTTTTTTAAAAAGCTTTTGCCTTGAAGTTGTTTTTTTAATCAAATTAGTCTTTTGTGGAATTCTCTAGTAATCTTTATGAAAATACCTTTTTTTGTAAAGAATAATTTATTTGAAAGGCAGAGGGAGGCACAGAGAGATCTTCTGTCCACAGGTTTACTCACCAAATGGCTGCCAACAGCTGGGGCGAAGCCAGGAGCCAGGAACTCCATCAGGATCTCCCACATGGGTGGCAGGGACTCAAGCATTTGGGTCATCTGCTGCTTTCCCAGGTACATTATCAGGGAGCTGGATTGGAAATGGAGCAGCCAGGACTCAAACTGGTGCTCATAGGAGATGCAGGCAGTGGCTTAACCTGCTGTCCAAGTCCTGAAAAAAATATCTTTAGTCAAATAAAAAGTTGATAATGCTTTTTTGTTAAGTATTGCTTATTTGTGATTTTAGAAGCCTTAGAATAAAATATATAATTTATATGTGTCTTTGATTTATACCACTACCCAGGAAGAAGGGTAGGAGTGCAGGTGGGAGGGAGAAAAGAGTGGGAAGAATAACCATGTACCTAAATTACTGTTTATGAAATGCATGAAGTTTGTATACCTTAAATAAAAGGTTCCTGGGGGGAAAATGAAAAAAAAATGATTTAAAGAATTAGAGAGGCCGACACTGTGGTGCAGCATGTTAATGCCCTGGCCTGAAGCACTGACATCCCATATGGGCGCAGGTTCGAGACCCAGCTTTTCCACTTCCAATCCAGTTCTCTGCTATGACCTGGGAAAGCAGTAGAAGATGGCCCAAGTCCTTGGGCCTCTGCACCCGCATGGGAGACCCGGAAGAAGCTCCTGGCTCCTGGCTTCGGATTGACGCAGCTCTGGCCATTGAGGCCATTTGGGGAGTGAACCAGTGGATGGTAGACCGACCTCTCTCTCTCTCTCTCTCTCTCTCTCTCTCTCTCTCTCTCCCTCTCCATCTCCTCTCTCTCTGTAACTCTGACTTTCAAATAAATAAATAAATCTTTAAAAAAAAGAATTGGAAAAGTAATACAAACTATTTGAAACAAAAGTCATTCAAAAAAGTATATAAACAAACAGTAAGAGGTACTAGTTCTTCTAAACCTTATCCTTTATTTCCCAGGGCTAAACAATGTCTAGAGCTCTGTACATGTAACTCCAGTCTTTGTCCTGTCCACATAGAAGTATACATAATGCTATATCTCTTTAAACTTTAAAAAAAAAAAGTACTTGAAAAGTAGAGCGATAGAGAAAATTACAGAGAGTGAGAGAGCAAATGATATCCCATTCATTGCTTTACTCCACAGACAACAGAAGCTAGGCCAGGCTAGGGAGCCCAGAATTTAATTCTGTCTCTACATGGTGACAGGGAACCCAAATACTTGAACGATCATATGCTGCCTCCCAGGGTATACGTTAGCAGGAAGCTGGAATCAGGAGTGGAGGCAGGACTCCAACCCTCCAACCTAGGCAATCTGATATATATGGAGGTGCCCCAAACAGGGTCTTAATCACTACACCAAATCCCTACCCTGTTCTTAAAACTTTTTAAAACAAAAATAAAATCAAATACTGTTCATAATTTTATCTTTTCTTTTTTTTTATTTGACAGAGTTATAGAGAGAGAAAGAAAGGTCTTCCTTCTGTTGGTTCACTCCCCAAATGGCCGCTACGGCCAGCACTGCGCCAATCTGAAGGCAGGAGCAAGGTGCTACTTCCTGGTCTCCCATGCGGGTGCAGGGGCCCAAGCACTTGGGCCATCCTCCACTGCCCTCCCAGACCATAGCAGAGAGCTGGACTGGAAGAGGAGCAGCCGGGACTAGAACCCAGTGCCCATATGGGATGCTGGTACTGCAGGCAGAGGATTAACCAAGTGAGCCACAGCGCCAGCCCATAATTTTATCTTTTCATGCAATGATTTTTTTTTTCTTTTTTAAAAGATTTATTTTTCGAAAGGCAGAGTGATAGAAGAAGAGAGAGAGAGACACCTTCCATTTGCTGATTGATTCCTCAAATGGCCAAAATAGCTGGGCCTAGTCCAGGCTGAAGCCAGGAGTCTTGAAGCTCCATCCAGGTCCTCCATGTGGGTGTCAGGGGCCCAAGTAGTTGGGCCATCCTCTGCTGCCTTCCCAGACACATTAGCAGGGAGCTGGATTAGAAGTGGAGTAGCCAAGACTCCAACTGGTGCTCCAGTATAGGATGTTGGCATTGCAGGCAACAGCTTAGCTCACTGCACCATAATGCCAGCCCCACAACAATACTCTTGGTATCTTCTGTAGAGACATAGAGAAATCTACTTCATTCTTCACTTCAGCTAGCTTTCTTTTTTTTAAAGATTTATTTGTTTATTTTTGAAAGTCAGAATTGGGGGGTAGGGCAGGAAGAAAGAGTGGATCTTCCATTTGCTGGTTAGCTCCCCAGATGACTGCAACTGCAAGTGCTGGACCAAACCCAACCCAGGAGACTCATCCAGCTCTACCATGTGGGTGACAGAGGCCCAAACACCTGGGTCATCCTCTACTGCTTTTCCTAGGCCATTAGCAGGGAGCTGGAATGGAAATAGTGCAGCTGGGACACCTACTGGTGCCCATATGGGATGATGGCATCACAGGTAGCAGCTTTACCTGCCATGCTACAACACCAGTCCCCAGAATAGCTTTCTGTAGTAGAAATAAAATGTTTGACTTTAAGTCCTGTCATTCACTTGGTAATCACATGAAGTAGATAATACTTGGATATTTGTGTTATGGTATTTTGGACTTTGCTATTTTAAAAGTATAAGGTGGTCCACTTCTGATCCAGCTCTCTGCTAGTGAGCCTGGGAAAGCAGAGGAAGATGGACCAGCTTGGACATGCACCAGCTCCTATATGGGATACCCATGGCCGCTTTACTCATTATGCCACACTGTTGGCCCCAACTTTTCTACTTTTAAAAAAGTACTGTACTTTGGTTTTTAAAAGAATTCTGGGTTCAGAGTTTTCTTTCTTCTTTTTTCATTACTTAAGCATTTCTCAAATTGTCTTTCTCTTTGCTAAGGGAAGTGTCTTTCTGATATTTCCACCACCTTGACCTCCCCTTCTAATTTACATTTTTTGAATTAAGGAGAGTGCTGGGTTCTGGCTTCTTCCCTATGCTTTAGCTTTAGTTTTAAAAGCTTATAGTTTTTAATTTGCTACAGGAAGTAATTTGGGGTACTTTTATAGCCCACCTGTTTATTCCCCTCTCGTGGAATCACTGTTGTACATTGACCGTTGTCCATCATCTGCTTACAGAAAACTAGGTATGTTGGCCGGCGCCGGGCTCAATAGGCTAACCCTCTGTCTGCGGTGCCAGCACCCCGCGTTCTAGTCCCGGTCGGGGCGCTGGATTCTGTCCCGGTTGCTTCTCTTCCAGTCCAGCTCTCTGCTGTGGCCCGGGAAGGCAGTGGAGGATGGCCCAAGTGCTTGGGCCCTGCACCCATGTGGGAGACCAGGAGAAGCACCTGGCTGCTGGCTTCGGATCAGCGCGGTGCACCGGCTGCACCGCCAGAGCGGCCACTGGGGGGGGGGGGGGGTGAACCAACAGAAAAGAAAGACCTTTCTCTCTGTCTCTCTCTTTCACTGTCCACTCTGCCTGTCCAAAAATAAAACTAGGTATGTTTTGTGTAGTTTCAGATGTGAGCGTCAATCAGATTACTGTTATTCCATCGCGACCAGAAACAGCCTGGTGACTACCAATGTCAAGCCAGTCACGTTAGCTACCCCACCTGCCTTGTGCAAAAGTTGGTAGAGTGGTGGATATGAGGGCAGGTATTTAGCCTAGTCGTGAAGACACTTCAGAGGACCTGAGTTTAACTCCTGCCCTTTAGTTCCTAATTCCAGGTAACTGTTAATGTGCACCCTAGAGGCAGCAGTGGTAGCTTAAGAAGTAGTTAGGTTCCTGTCACCCAGAATTTCTGGCTCTTGACATCTACCCTCCTCAATGCTTGTGGACACTTGGGGAGTTGTAAAACTAAAATTTTACAGTGAATGTTTTACTTTACAGAGTAGTTAAAAAAGGTCAATCTTGTTTTCAAGTCTTTATATAAATGTTAGTTTTTACTTTTCTTTGGCCATGAGTTATGTTGTGTATAGTCATACTACATTTCTTAAGATGGGAAGATTTTATGCTTTATTGCATTCCTTGAATCAAGTACTTTATGAAGGAAATGCCCCATGAAGTGAATATTTTAAAACTCATATTCTGGTTCTTTTATATAAAAACTTCACTAAGAATGTCTTCTTACTATATAGATGAGTACATTTATAGTGGGCTATTAAATACTTTTAAGTATATTGGGTATACCATTTAAAGATTATGTATTAACTAAAAAACTAACCTGATAAATCTTACCATAGCAAGGAATGTCAGAAGTCAAAGGACAGAGTCATTTTTTTTAAAGATTTATTTATTTGTAAGTCAGAGTTACACAGGAGAGGAAAGGCAGAGAAAGAGAGAGAGGTCCTCCATCCACTTGTTTACTCCCCAATTGGCCACAACAGTTGCACCGATCCGAACCCAGGAGCCAGAAGTCTCCCCCAGGTCTCCCACGCGGGTGCAGGGGCCCAAGTGCCTGGGCTATTCTCCACTGATTTCTCAGGCAACAGCAGAGAGCCGGATCAGAAGTGGAACAGCCAGGACTCAAACCGGTGCCCATGTGGGATGCCAGCACTGGAGGTGGTGGCCTTACCCACTACACCACAGCACTGGCCCCAGAGTCATATTTTTTGTAGAAGTTTCTGTAAAACTTATAGAAGATGAGAATCAGCTTGTCTAGAGTCCCTCAGTATTTGAATTTACATCTCTTCGGTTATACAGCCTATTTCCCCCCAGTTAAGCCACGGTGTTTCACCATCACAGTTCTCTAGAAAAGTATCATATTTCAATACTTCATGTTTAAAATTAGAGTTTAGACATCTTAATTAACCCATAGAGAATAAGAGTTGGGGCCGGCGCTGTGGTGCAGCACGTTAACGCCCTGGCCTGAAGTGCCGGCATCCCATATGGGCACTGGTTCTAGTCCTGGCTGCTCCTCTTCCAATCCAGCTCTCTGCTGTGGCCTGGGATAGCAGTAGAAGACGGCCCAAGTCTCACCTACATGAGAGATCTAGAAGCTCCTGGCTGCTGGCTTCGGATTGGCGCAGTTCTGGCCGTCGTGGCCAATTGGGAAGTGAACCATCAGATGGAAGACCCCTCTCTCTCTCTCTGCTTCTCCTCTCTCTGTGTGTAACTCTGACTCTCAAGTAAAAAATAAATAAATCTTTTAAAAAAATGAGAATAAGACTTAAGAGAACTATTTGCTGAGTTATTGTCAGTATTTTATACTCACCAAATTGAGAAGCTATAACTGTACAAAAGTTATTTCTTCAAAAGACACCCAGTGACATAGAGAGCAAGCTGTCAACCACTGGTTTACTTCCCAAATGCCAAAACTGAGCAAGGTGGAAGCCAGGAGTCAGGAACTAAATTCAGGTCTCCTAGGTGCATGGCGTTGCCCAAGTACTTGAGCCATCACTGCTGTCTCCCAGAGTACATATTATCAGTAAACTGGAATTGTAAGCAGAGCCAGAACTATAACTGAGGCACTCCAGCATGGGATATGGATGTCCCAAGCAGTTCTGTAACCACAAGGCCAAATGTCCGCATCATAATGCTGTAACCTTTGAATACTATCATGAACTAAAATTTAAATGGAATGAGCTCTTTTTACTTGGAAATGTTTTTAATTAATGGATGTACAGCTAATTGCCTATGATGGAGGGAAAGTTATTTAAGAAATACTGTCATAGGTCTTGGCTGGGTGTAATAATGATTTATATAACTGCATAAATTATAAAATCCCACAAATATATTTGAGTGCTCATTATATGCCAGTCATTATTATTGGATATTAAAGATATGTCAACCAACAGACTGATAAAAATCCCCACCTTGTGGAATTTACAGGGGGCAGAGAGGTAATTATCATATTAACTAACTAAATCATACAGTTTGTAGGAAGGATTAACTTGCTAATAGACTTAATTTAAGCTCCGCTGCCAACAGAAAAGAATTCACAACATCTAAAGGACTGCATTTCACAATGCAAACTGTATCCTTGGGAAGCAAGAAATAGTTGTACCACTTTGTTTTCGACTCTGTTTATTGCAAGTTAGTGACCTTTACTTACGCATAAAGCAAATACTGCGTTAATGTGAAGTCGGAGGACTTTCTGGTCAATTCCAAAGGAAGCATTTTGAGTCAGATTAATTTCTTGGGTCAGCATTGTGTGTTAGAACATTTTATTTCCTTTTCCAACCAATAAGTATCTTTTAACTTTTCATTAATGATAGTTTTCAGTTTTGGCGTTTAGTTCAATATGAGATTCCTGCTTGCAAACTTGATTCTTTCATGGAAAAAGAGTAAAATTCACTTTAGAAATAATACATTTGGTAAGAGCATTTTGGATTTTGGATTTTCAAATTAGGAATATTAAACTAGTAAACTCTTCAAATATTTCAAAATCCAAAACTCTGAAAATGGAAACCTTTAATGATCCTGGCATTTCAAATAAGGGATACTTAACCTGTACTGTTAATTTTAAAGTATCCAAAATTATTGAGGTAATATTTCACATAGATTTTATTCAGTCACCTGTGTGTGTGTGTGCGCGCTTATGTACATGTATGTATATGTGTATAAAATTTATAAACTACTAGGTCTGAGTTTAGTTGTCAGCTTTCTTACAAGCTTGAGCAATAGCATTGGAATAAGTTGAAAAACACTTTAGAACAGTGAAAATAACTGAAATTCCTAGTTCTCTTATGTCATGTAAGTTCACTCAGTCTGCCTTTCTTTCATTTCCATTGGTGAGAGGTAACTGGTTGTCCAGATCATCAGCAATAAGAGAACTGATGATAAGAAATTAGGTAAAGCTTTTCTTTTGGCTCCTGGGAGATTGAGTGTAATGAATATGTGAAACCTCTCCTAAGTTACTATCAGTTGAAAGAGACTTTTGAGCATTTTGGAGAAGACACTGTTATATGGTAGAATTTTCTATTACATGGCATTATTTAAGGAAGTATTTCTCTTGAGATACTAATGCCTGAGGACCAGGAACACATACATGAATATTGTTTCCTTGGGAAGTGTATGTGTGTGTGTGCTTGCTGCACATTGCCTGATGTTGTAAAGATCTCCAACTTACTGTTTTTTTTTTTTTTTCTTGCTTAGTGTAGGGCTAGAATCTGAGCTTACCTGTTCTCTAATTGAATTCTTCAGAGTTGGTCATATTTTATTTAGCATTGATCTACAAATGCCAAAGCCTTTCAGTAAGCTGAATTGCTACACTCATACCTGCTTTCATTTTGTTTGTATTTTTTTTTTTGGCTTCTGTGCCAGAGGCTGTTCTAAGCATGGATATTAGAATGCTAAATATGTCAGACCTGGCTTATACACACATTGACTTTCTAGTGGAGGTAGGGACAAATAGGGTATTATAATAGTTTAATAATTACATGGGCAGATGTAAATCTTATGAGAGGATATCTTTTCTGTATCTGCTTCCCATTTGGCCTGAAGTTTACCTGAAATCAGAGAATCTAAGTTAGCAGATTTTCAGTTTCTCTATTGAAACATACGAAGTTTCTAACAGTATACTCATCCCTTAAGCCGTCTGTCTCCATTGCCTTTCCTTTTGGGTGTTTTCCATCTTATCACAACTCTTCTTTTCCAACTTTATGCAAGTTTAGAATTTGGATGGCCATGGCAGACAAGAGTCTACATTAATACAAAGATGTTAAGGAAACAAAACCAAAATTTAAAGTAAGGCAGGTAAATACCCTGTGTCTCAGTGAAAAAATAGTGTTCAGAGGGTTTGTTGCATGGGCAGAGAAACAGTGTTCTGGCAGGAAAGCAGACTAGTAAACTGGAAAGTTACATTCAAATTCTTAGGAGAACTAGAATTGGAGATTAGACATCGGCATATTTTACTTTAAGGACAGGAATCCAAGCTCAGAAACTGGGTAACCAATACAGAGTCAACCTTGTGAGAAAGCCAACAAATACTTGTCTCTGTGATCCCTGTCTGTGATTCTTCTTTGAGTTTGAATCATAATTGAACTACTAGAGGGGTTAGAGTTTAGGTAGGCACACTGGTTGATCTAACATTTTACATACACTGGAGACCTAGAGTTTAAGACATCCCTTTACCGACATGTTGATGTTTGAGCAAGTCAATTACCTTTCAGAAGTCCAATGCTTTCTTTGAACTCTTTATTTCCTAAATTCTACACAAAGGCCAGCACTTGCATCTCTCTAAATTATGTTTTTTAACTTTTCCTTGTACTTTTTTTTTATTTTTAAGATTTATTTATTTACTTGGAAGGCAGAGCAACACAGAGAGGGAAGAGGTGGATATCTTCCAACTGCTGGTTCATTCCCTAAATGGTTGCAATAGCCAGATCTGGGACAGGCCACAGCCAGGAACAGAAGCTCCATCTGTCCGGGTCTCCCACATGGGTGATGGGGACCCAAGTACTTCAACCATCATGCACTGCCTTCCAAGGCACATTAGTGGGAAGCTGGATCAGAAACTGAATATCTGAGACATGAACCAACACCCTGGTATGGGATGCTGCGAGCTGCAAGTGGCAATTGAACCTACTACACCACAACATGGGCCCCAAACTTTTCCTTGTCTTTTTGCTAATTAAAAGTTGGTTGTTTTTCTTTGCCAACAAAGATACCAAACTTCATTTTAATTAACTGAAATACTTTATTTATAAGCAGATATAATTGTATAGTTTTGCCAGGCATTATAAGGGTGGATAGTGTTTCTAAATGAAATCACTGGAATCACATGATCTAGACTTTTTCCATAATACCTAAACTGAGACAGCTTTAAAAAAGGGAGGAAATAGGGGAGAAAAGAAGTAGATACTAGAACTTTTTCAATATCAAGAATCCTTGAAAATATCTTTCTGTAAAATTTTCTGGAATCTATGCTGTAAATTGGGAGGGGAGGGTAGCCTTGAGGTTTTTTTTTCCTGAAATAAATATGAATATGAACTTCTGTAATTGAGAACTGTTATGAATACTAGAATTCCAAAGGAGGCATCAAAGCTGTTCTCCAGTTACTGATAATGTGTATAAACTTGGGCTGATAATTTTACAGATTTTATTTTCTCATCTGTAAAATGGGGACAGATCTTTGTATTTTAAATATTGCAAACACATATGTGGTACTCACTGTGTGCTAGGCAGTATTCTGAAAATTTTACAAATAAGTCAAACCTTTTAACCACCCTCTGAAATCTGATTTTATTGTCATACCCATATACTTAGGTGAAAGGAAAAAAAAAAAAAGAAAAAGAGAGGTTGTATAAATTATACAAGGCCAGACAACTAGCATGTAGCAGAACTGATTGTTTGACCCCAGAGTTCAGCTTCTAACCTTACCCTGTGCTACATCATGAGAATTAATAATTGATAAAATACTTCACAAACTAAGTTGATGGAGTTTGCCTTTGTTTAATTGAATGTTTGGGTTATGTGAAATGAAAATTTATAGCCTCTTCTCAAAACAAAGCAGAAAATTATTATAAAAACATACAACTTAGTTTTTTAGGGTAATGCATAATACTGCAATGCTTTAATCATGAATTTGAACTTTGGCAGTTATTGTATAAGGTAGATGGGAGTGAATATATTTTGTGAAATTTAAACAAGCCACACTCAAGTCTAATAAGTAGCTTTTTAAAAAAGTCAGTTCATGATAAGTTTGCTTACAGGTTACTTACATTTATCAAGAGTATGAGAAAAATTAGTTTAAGTTTTAAAAATTAAGTTTTGTTATCAATGAAAGTAAGAAATATTATTGTATTTGAAGACACTATTCTGTGGGACTATTTATAAATGCTATTTTAAAAAGAGCATGTAAAATTGCTGTATCTAGCCACTTCTTTTTACATTTATCACTGAAGTCAACTTTCCCTCTTTCCCTCTACTTAACGACATTTCATGGTGGGGCTGGTGTGCAGTAGCAGGTAAAGCTGCCATCTGCGACCCTGACATCCCATATGGGTGCCTGTTCATGTCATGTATGCTCTACTTCCTATCCAGCTCCCTGATAAATGGCCTGGAAAGCAGTGGAAGATGGCCCAAGTGTTTGGGCCTCTGCCACCCATGTGGGAGACCCAGATGAAGCTCCTGGCTTCAACCTGGCCCAGTGCTGGCCATGCAGCCATGTGGGGATTAAGCCAGCAGATGGATAATCTCTCTCTATCTCCTTCTCTCTCTGTATCTCTTTCAAAACAAATAAATGAATCTTTAAAAAATAAAGGCATCTCATGGTATATTAAATAAGTTGTAGTAGAAATCAAGAAACTTAGATTCTATTTGCAATATACAACTTTGAGCAGGAAAGCTTTTTTGTTTGCTTGTTTTATTTTTATTTATTTGAAAGAGAGAGATACAGATGGAGAGAGAGCTCATATCTGCTGAATCATGCCCCAGATGGCAGCAATGGCTAAGGCTGGGGGAGGCCAAAGCTGGAAGCCAGGAAGGTCTCTCACATGGGTGACAGGAACCCATATACCTGAAACATCACAACTACTTCCCAGGGTCTGCATTAGCAGGAGGCTAGCCTCAGGAGCCAGAGGCTGGAATGAAGCTCAGGTACTTTGATATTGGGACACATGGGCATCTTAACCAAAAGGCTAAACACCTGTCCCTGAGCCTGAAAATTGATGTCTTTGGAACTATTTTTCTCATCTGGAAGTAAGGTAGATTAGACTAGATGTTTTCTAACATCCTTTATAATTCTCAAAGCAGAAATACATAATACATGTACTTTAGGTTAGAACTTATAAATGAGAAACCAGAAATATTTCCATTATTGTGAAATTTAATCTACCAGTAGATATACTTACAAATCCACAAAATGTTGATATTATTAATAAAGAATGGGTGGATTGGTATAACTATAGAGCTACTCACCTACTACTAAGTTTTACCTGACTTGCGTTGATTTGTCCTTTCCTTTTCTTTTTTTTTTTTTTAAAGTTAAGGTCTGATTTATTAAGATGGTACTGTATACTTATTTCACATACCTAATTCACTCCTGCACACTCGAGTGGGATTAAATGATGCAGAAACATGCCTAAATCCATAATCCTACTTTTATATCACCTTCTTTTTTTTAACTTTTATTTAATGAATATGGATTTCCAAAGTACAGTTTATGGACTACATTGGCTTCCCCCCACCCCCCAATGACTTCCCTCCCACCCACAACCCTCCCCTTTCCCGCTCTCTCTCCCCTTCCATTCATATCATGATCCATTTTCAATTTTCTATATATACAGAAGATCAGTTTAGTATACATTAAGTAAAGATTTCAACAGTTTGCACCCACATGGAAACACAAAGTGAAAAATACTGTTTGAGTACTCATTATAGCATTAAATCTCAATGTACAGCACATTAAGGACAGAGATCCTACATGAGGAGTAAGTGCACAGTGACTCCTGTTGTTGACTCAACAAATTGACACTCTTGTTTGCGGCATCAGTAATCTCCCTATGCTCCAGTGATGAGTTTCCAAGGCTATGGAAGCCTTTTGAGTTCTCCAACTCTTCTCTTATTTAGACAAGGTCATAGTCAAAGTGGAAGTTCTCTCCTCCCTTCAGAGAAATGTCCTTTCCTTTTCCATGGTCACTTTTGTGATCATTGTCCAATGTTTTGGAGAATGTTGGCTGAAGTAATCAGTACAGTCTGTCCATAGACCAGAGTGAAACTCACCCAAGCAGAGGTGAAATTCTAATAACCTTAAAATTGTCTGCCAGCAGTAACCATTCATAGCCTAGGTGGCTTACATAAGTTCTGCAGAAGAGTACAAAGCAAGTGAAAGATCATTGTGGAAGGGAATTGGAAGAGCCTCTTTTGTGTAAAAGATAGTCAGGAAATCTCTTCAGAGAGCTTTGGATTTGGTGGAAGGGAGAAGTGGAAAGCATGGTGAGCCACAGCAAAAGGTGGGAAATGAATAGAGCACCATATAGACACCAATTTGGCTGGAACTGAAGAACTATGTAGGGATCAGTAAAAGATGAGTTCAAGAAGCGAAGGCAAAGTCAATTAATTAATAAGAGTCTTGAACTCATTCAGTTCTGTTTAACTCCAGAAAACAGCGTTCATATCAAAGTCTGAAATGTACAGTGAGTGTAGCTTGCTCTATCTATTGGCCCTGGCCCTAATGTTAGGCTTAAGAGCTTAACCCTGGTTTCAGTAGGCAGCTAGAGTGCAAGTAAATAAGCAAACAACAAAACAACTTTAAGCTGAGAAAATTTTGATAGAATGGCTTTTCAGGAAGATTAATCGACATTAGAGTACAAGATAGAAACAAAGGAGCCTGGAGTCCTAGACAATGGCTAGGAAACTGCTGTAGTAAATCAGGAATAAAATAATAAGAATCTAACTAACTTTACTGTTTTGAAGATAAAATGGAGAGGTTTATTACAAGAAAATGTAAAAGAACGAATGAATAGGATTTTAGTGACTGACTTTTAGGATCTTAAAGAGAATCCCCTGCCTCCATCCAATAGACTTAGAAGAGGAAGCATTTTGAACTTCTTTTCTTCTAGTTTTGGAATTCAAGAATAATTCTATATGAGTGATGATCTCATTTATTTAATACTTGTTTTTCTAGAAAGGGCCATTGTGATACATGAATGGCTGTTGTGCTGAGAGGACTTCAAGAGAGTAGGCCTTTGTACTTACCCATGTATAATCTTCAGAATAAGTGACAGTGTATGTCACATCTGTTTAGTCTTCCATTATCACCATGTACTGAGCTCACTACTGTCAAGATTACCAATGATTTTCTTATTAAATCCAGTGGCCACTTCTTTGTTTATATTTTATTAACCTTCACCAGTGTTTGAGACCATGGACCATGCCCTACTTTTTTTTTTTTTTTTAAAGATTTTATTTATTGAGAGGCAGAGTTATAGACAGAGAAGGAGAGACAGATCTTCCAACTGCTGGTTCACTCCCCAAATGGCTGCAATGGCCAGAGCTGAACTGATTTGAAGGCAAGAGCCAGGAGCTTCCTCCACATCTCCCACATCCGTGCGGGGGTCCCAAGCAATTGGGCCATCTTCCACTGCTTTCCCAGTGCACTAGCTTAGAGCTGGATCAGAAGAGGAGCAGCTAAGACATGGACTGGTGCCCATATGGGATGCTGGCACTGCAGGCAGAGGCTTAGCCTTCTACACCACCACACTGGCCCCCACATGCCCTACTTCTTTTTTTTTAAGATTTATTTTATTTATTTGAAAGACAGAGTTATAGAGAGAGGTAGAGACAGAGAGAGAGGTCTTCCATCTGCTGGTTTACTCTCCAGATGGCCGCAACAGGTGGAGCTGTACCAATCTGAAGCCAGGAGCCAGGAGTTTCTTTTGTGTCTCCCACGTGGGTGCAGGGGCCCAAGGACTTGGGCCACCTTCTACTGCTTTCCCAGGCCATGCAGAGAGCTGGATCGGAAGAGGAGCAGCCAGGACTACAATTGGCGCCCACATATGGGATGCCAGTGCTTCAGGCCAGGGCTTTAACCTGCTGTGCCACAGAGCTGGCCCCAACACATGCCCTACTTCTTAAAATGATTTTTTTTCTTGTGGCTTCCATTGTATCATACTTCACAGCTACTCTTGCTGGCTAATCTTATTCTACCAGATCCTGCTTTTTGGAGGGTCCCAGTGCTCTGCCATGAATTCCTCAATCTTCATTTAGCTATATATTCCTTCATACAACACTGTCCAAATGCCAGTTATCGGGCCAGCATTGTAGCACAGCAAGTAAAGCCTCTGCCTGCAATGCCAGCATCCTATATAGGCACACTGGTTCAAGTCCTGGCTGCTCCATTTCTAATCCAGCTTCCTGCTGATGTGCCTGGGAAAACAACAGAGGATGACCCAAGTCACTGGGCCCCTGAGCCCATATGGAAGACCAGGAAGAGACTTCTGGTTTCTATCTGGCCCAATCCTGGCCGTTGTGGCCATTTGGGGAGTGAGCCAATGAAGGAAGATTTCTCTATTTCTCTCTCTCTCTCTCTTTCAAGTAAATAAAATAAATCTTAAAAAAATGCCATTAGTCTACAAAACTATACCCTCACCGTGAACAACTATAGTAACCTAACTAGTAAGCTACTATGATTCTTTTCCCCCTATTTTTGTTGACAAAGTACCCATGCTGATCATCTTACAATCTAAATAAAATTATATCATTTCTCTAAGATCTTGCAATATTTTTCTCTTGCAATATTTTTCCTTTGCAGTTAGGATAAAATCTAAACATATCACTTTCATGTCAGCCTTTTTTTTTTTCCCTTTTTTTTCCAATATAGGCACAACACTTAACACTCTTGTTTTCCTTATTAATCAGTTTTTGGTTTTTTTCAGGCAACACTAGAATATTTACTGTAAGTCTAAATACCTAGGAAAAGTGCCTACCACATGCTAGTTTTACAGTATTTGCTGAATGAATGAAATACTAGCACCTACATGCTGGTTGTCTTAATTGAGAGCCTAATTCTTTGAGCATCATCTCATTAATTGATTGTTAATATCTATTCTCAATAGCTTTGATTCATATCCATATATTTATTTCACATATTATCAGTATGACTGTATTCTAATTCTTACCTAACATTTTAAGTGTATTTTTAAAACAAAAATAGAAAATAAAGGTTTCAAATTGATGAGTTCCAATTTCTGAACTCCAGAACCAGTATACTGTTAGCTGTGTGTGTCTTAATAAATGCCTACATTAAGTAAACAAAATGTGACCTACTTTAAAAGAAATAGTAGTGGTTATAAGAAGTAATAATTATTTAAAATACAAAACTGGGCAATGCTTTTATTCAAACATTTTTTTGAGTTAGTTGCTGTTCTTAGTCTAAAATCAAAGAATAGTTATTTATAATTTAGTGTGTGTGTATGTGTGTGTGTTTGCTTTACAGGACTGATAATATTTTATTTTGTGTCTCCACATGTGTATGTACATGTGATCCCAGACACATGTTCATATACTTTTTTAAACATTGTGTTTTCACTTACATTTTAGACATCTCTCTTTGTGATAAAAAGATCTAATCATGAGTTAGACATAACTGTATCACAGTATATTTGATTAGACCCATATTACTGGACATTTAGATTGATTATAATTTTTTTTTACAGATGTGTTTACTTGAAAGCCAGAGTGACAGAGAAAGAGGGAGAAAAAAAAGAGGAAGAGATCTTGATTCTACTGATTCACTCCCCAAATGGCCGCAATAGCCAGAACTGGGCCATGCCAAAGCCAGGAGCCAGGTCTTCTACATGAGTGACAGGGGTCCAAATACTTGGGCCATTTTTCTGCTGCTTGCCCAGCTGCAATAACAGGGTGCTGGATTGGAAGTGGAGCAGCCAGACCTCAAATCTGCATTCCAGTGTGGGATGCCAGCTTAACCTGCTGTACCACTCACTCCCAAAAATAACATGTTTAGAGGAGCTTCCTTGTTTTTTTTTTTTTTTAAATATTTATTTATTTATTTGAGAATCAAAATTAGAGAGAGGGAGAGATAGATCTTCCAATGATGTACTACCTAGATGGCTGCAATGGCCAGGGCTGAAGCCAGGAGCTAGGAGCTTCTTCCAGGTCTCTCACATGGGTAGCAGGGGCCATCTTCTGCTGTTTTTCCTAGGCCATTAGCAGGGAGCTGGATTGGAAGTGAAGCAGTCAGGACTCAAACCAGTTCCTGTATGGGATGCTGGCATTGCAAAGTGGGGCTTTATCCACTATGCCACAGTGCCAGCCCCTAAAGGAACTTTCTTATTAGTACTCCCTCAGATTGTTCCCAGGCTTCTTTTTTTCGTTTTATTACATGATGTAAGAGGCCCGGACTCTTTCTATGACCTTTCAAGGCTTCAGGAATCAGTATCACTCTCTCTGCTCCATCCTCTGTCTCCCCTACCCCCAGTAAGTTTTTAGCTAGGCTTTGGTAAACAATGTTTAGAGAAAAAATATATATTATTAATGGTATGGTTAGAGGCCTGCAGTTGGACCAAGGTGAGGATGCAGATATGGTCAGCCAACTGAGTATGGTGGTAAAAGGTTCTGGATTTGGATCTAAAAGAATTATAGATTGTTACAAAGTAAATTTCACAGTTTTTAAGATTGTTTAATAATAATGAAAAGTTTGGATGATATTTGAAAAGAGTAAAAGCTATATTATGTGTACAAAGAAATATTTGAGATGATGGATATGCCAGTTACATAGATCTGATCTTTAGACATTGTGCACATGTATTGAAACATCATGGGATCGGTGCTGTGGCATAGCAGGTAAAGCCACTGCCTGCAATGCCAGTATCCTATATGGGCACTGGTTCAAAACCCGGCTGCTCCACTTCCGATCTGACTCTCTGCTATGGCCTAGGAAAGCAGTGGAAGATGGCCCAGTGCTTGGGCCTGTGCACCCACATAGGAGACATGGAGGAAGCTCCTGGCTCCTGAATTCAGAATGGCCTAGCTCCGGTCATTATGGCCCTTAGGCTTGAGCCACTGGATGGAAAACCTTCTCTCTCTGCCTTTGCCTCTGCCCCTCTGTAACTCTACCTTTCAAGTAAATAAATAAATCTTTAAAAAAAAAAAAAAAAGATGATAAGCTTAAATCTGAGTGATTTCTTTAAAAAAAAAAATCATAGTGTACTCCATAAGTATGTTCAATTATGTGTCAATTAGATGTACAAAATATATATTTACATATATTTTAACAACCAAATAGTATGAACCTAGGTTTGTTTGGTGTGAGTATATTTTCCTAAGATAATGCTGCAAGGTTGATGATAAATATCTCTGAATAGAAATTGAGTTATTTTTACTTTTTATTTGTAGTCTGAATTTTATGCATTTATCAGTAAATGTGTTATGTTTAATTAGAAAAGAAATTCAAATTTTTGTAATCATATTTTTGAAGTTTTATTTTCTCTCTGCAATAGTCTATTTAGACTGACATAAGATACTGTAGACATGAGTGTTTTAAAGGACTGAAATGTATTTCTCACAGTTCTGAAGGCTGGAATTTCAAGATCCAGGTGCCAGCATGGTCAGGTCCTGATAAAAGCTTTATTTCTGGCTTGCAGGCAAATGGCCACTTTGTGGCCTAGAAAGAGATAATGAGCTAGAGATCTCTTTTTCATCTTTTAAAACTGATTTTACTATTGGCTATAAGGCTATGACTTTATTTATCTTTTTTTTTAATTACCTTCTGAAAGCCCTATCCCCAAATAGTCAGATTAGGGCATTACAGTAGCAATATAGGAATTTTAGGGGAATGCAATTCAGGACATAGCACTCAATAATTCTTACTCTTAAACTAGTGAATGCTTTTTGCTTTTGAAAGATGCCTTCTGTAATCTCATAAAAATAATTTAGTTATTAATCAAGGTGCTTTTGATTACAAATTCTCAAATTATATTTGAAAAGCTTAAGGGAATTGATTAATAGGAATACAGAGTTCTCGCCCAGTAGACCTCCTGAAGGACTGAAACATTGTCAGGAATCAGGCAACTATTTTTTCTGGCTGTCTGTGGCCATAGATTCTCTAGTTTCTATTCAACCTCTAGCTTGTTTCATTCTGTTCTTTGCATCCTGTGGGCGTTGCATAGCTTCTGAGTATACATTGCCTCAGGTCAAGTCATAGCAGGTAGTGGTCAACTGACATCCCTGTATCCTAATTTCAGTGTACTGGGAAGGAACCTTTGACTCAGCTTGGGTCGGGTGCCCACTTTGAATCAGTTGGCTCTGGTGGGTTGAGAAAGATGGCCGTACCGTTTAAAGAAAGTTGTCACTATTCACTGTTGGCATTGGGGACAGTATAACTGTGTGATCTTTCAAGTAAGCAGATAGATGTTTTCATTTTACAGAGGAAAACATTAAGTGATTTTGCTTTAGAAACAGTTTACTACTATAGAAACCTTCCTTACCACCATCCTCCACCACATATTCCTACCTATGATTTTAAGTTCAGAACTTTCCCCATATATTACATTGATACCGTAACTTTTGGGACCCAAGAATAATTAAATTACATCTTAGCCATTTGCTGATCATACATTGAGTCCTGTGCAGTGACTTAGTGTGTTCTTCCCTAGCACTTCCTAAGAAAAGTTGAGAACCTTTATTTACGTAAGCTTGAATGATGCTAAGGTCATTATGAGTTGTCTGGGTGCTCAGCAGCCATAACCAAACTGATAGATCCCTAAATGTGTCTTGTATCAAGGACCCCTAGTTGAGCTAAAAACTTAACAAACCCCCACTATAGGATTTTTACTTTTAGAATGCAGAAAAGATCATAACAATGTAAACATACTACTGATTCAATGATGTTTTATATGAATCTATATTTTAGTAATCTCAGTAATATCTATAGATAAAAAAAATTAGTATCACCTATACATGAGATATTACTTAGATGACATCTTGGCATTCTGCAGTTTAGAAGCCACTGCTCTGCTACAATTCTTAGCTCTCTGGGATTACAGCTCCACTTCTGTGCTGGTAGAACAAGGCGAGCCCAGAGAATCTCTTGGGAGCTGAAATCATGCTGTATAGCCTATGACAAGCCTGAACTACCCTTGAAAACCTACTGTGAAAAAGAATTGAGTCAGTTATTTTCTTATACCTTTTGCCTGCCTCTTTATGAAGGATGCTATGATTTAACTCAGTGAAGCCAGGAAACCCTTGATTTATGACCTAAGTTTGTTGCTGGAGAAGAGTGGAGACCCTCCTTTCTCTTTTTTCCAATTGGAACATTATAAATAAGGATTCTGTTCCTGGAAATGAATTCTGTGTCCTAAGAATAACTAAAATGTGCTGTTAAAATATAAGGGAGTTTCAAAAAGTTTGAAAAATACACACTGTCTTTTCATTCCATTTTTTAAAAAGATTATTTATTTATTTGAAAGTCTGAGTTACACAGAGAGAGAAGGAGAGGCAGAGAGAGAGAGAGGTCCTCCATCTGCTGGTTCATTCCCCAGTTGGCCGCAGCGGCCAGAGCTGCGCCAATCTGAAGCCAGGAGCCGGGAGCTTCTGCCAGGTCTCCCACGCAGGTACAGGGGCCCAAGGACCTGGACCATTTTCTACTGCTTTCTCAGGCCATAGCAGAGAGCTGGATCAGAAGTGGAGCAGCTGGGACTCAAACTGGCGCCCACATGGGATGCCAGCACTGCAAATGGCAGCTTTACCCACTACACCACAGCGCCGGCCCCTCATTCCATTTTCACATAGTTTTTGAAGCTCACATGTTATGTGTCAAATATATATTTTCATTTATAGTTTTCCAAACATAAAATGTATAAAAATGTATTTTATAGCCCTAATGAAAGATAGAATGAATGGTATTTAATAGTACAGATTTGGGAATCAATCTGTCTTGAGTCAAATCCCAGCTTTGCTACTTAGCTGGATGATCTTGGGAAAGTTACTTAACCTCTATATGAATCAGTTATCTACAAAACAGAAGTGGTAGTCCTCCCCTTGTTTTAGAGCTGCTCTGAGGATTAAATGAGTTGATGTATAGAAAGTACTTGGAGCTGGTATTGCTTGACAATGATAAGTTACTATTTAAATGTTGGTTGTTGTTTTAGATAAACTTTTATAATTGTCTTACAATAACAGTTCAGTACAGTTTTCTCCCAAGGCTGCTCCTTTTCCTGATAAGCCTTCCTGAGGCTAGAAATAGGTATTCGTCATGTGCTTCAAGGATGTTGATAATCTGGCTCCAGTCTCTTCTTTTGTAAGCTTTAGCCACACAAATTCTCTGTTCAGTTTTTGCTTTTTCTCCACTCATTCCATGATTCACTGTTCTTTTTGTTTGGAAAATCATCTCTAATTCTTAGATTTTGATATTAGCAACTATATGTGTTCCAACTTTGTTCCTTTATTCCCTAATACTATGTAGCAAACATTTGAGATATTTGTTTCTTAATTGTTGGAGATAACAACTTTTTCAGGATTGCATCACAAATTGAATTTTGTGTGCACATTCGTGTACAAATATTCAACTTATATAGCAGGTTAAAATTTTTTAAAATTAAGTTAAAAATGAGACCGCTTGTGAGAAATTTTGAAATTATCACGACTAAGTGAAAATATTCACAGGTTAGATTGTTTCAAACCATGTAATAAACAGAATGTCTTGCTCCATGATTGCAAAACATGTCTCCGGCTGGATAATTGGAGCATTTCTCCCTCTGACACTATTACTGTCACAGAGCAAAGGCTGAGAGGACCCTGTGGCTGTGAAGGTCCACATCACAAAATTAGTTCTTCAAGAGCAAAGAACTGGTTGAAGAAGGCTGAGAGGAGAGATAGCCAGAAACATGCAGTTGGGTCTGCATCTTTTTCCCAATATGTAACAGCAATAAAGCATTTTAGCTAAAAATACAACATAAGACATTTTAACCTTTTGACTGTTAATTTTTGCACAAAAAATCGCTGTTCCTGACATCCAAAAATAAAATTATAGGATGACAGATTGCTAAATATTTAGTATTTTAACTAAAATTTTCATAAAGATAGTTTTATACCCCAATTTAAACAGTTCTGTTTAACTGGAATTATTCACCATTTCACTTCTCAATACTTTGTGAATCAAGGCTCTGCTCTTGTATTATTTCATTTTTATTCTCTCTTTAGTGAACATATAACTATGGAATACGGCAGCTATTTTAAGAGTACATTAAAGTGGGGACCCTTCTTTGCTTTTTTTTTTTTAATACCAGATACTCTAGATGAATATTTTGAATACGATGCAGAGGAGTTCTTGGTCTCTTTGGCCTTGCTAATAACAGAAGGACGAACACCTGAATGTTCTGTAAAAGGTCGAACGGAAAGTTTCCATTGCCCTCCAGCACAGTCTTGTTACCTAGTAACTACGAAACATGAATGTAGTGACAAGCTGGCCCAGGTGAGCATTGTTGTGTTGCATGCTTTTTCTTTATCTTTTATATAAACTAGTTTAAATTCTGTCATCACTTTCATTATATCATAATTTTCACATTTAAATATAAAATTCATTGTAACTGTACAGAAAAACAGTCCTAATCCCAGACCATAAACATAACACTAGGTTTTAATCAAAGCTGTTGAAGGGAAAGCCAAGTAGCTTTGTTGATCAGCTGGGAGGGGCAGCAAATTTTTTTTTTTTTTTTTTGACAGGCAGAGTGGACAGTGAGAGAGAGAGAGAGAGAGAGAGAGAGAGAAAGGTCTTCCTTTTGCCGTTGGTTCACCCTCCAATGGCCGCCGCGGCCGGCACACTGCGCTGATCCGATGGCAGGAGCCAGGTACTTATCCTGGTCTCCCATGGGGTGCAGGGCCCAAGCACTTGGGCCATCCTCCACTGCACTCCCTGGCCACAGCAGAGAGCTGGCCTGGAAGAGGGGCAACCGGGACAGAATCCGGCGCCCCGACCGGGACTAGAACCTGGTGTGCCGGCACTGCAGGGTGGAGGATTAGCCTAGTGAGCCATGGCGCCGGCCCAAGGGGCAGCAAATTTCATACCCTATCTTTAACTTTCTTTGCTGCTGTGACTTAGTATTCTTTACTTTTAGAATCTGAGCCCTGGCTTATCCTCTGTGTGTCCTTATTCACTTAGTAAATAGATAGTATGATTATATTTCCCATGTTGACCAATTTCCCTCTTGTATTCTTTACTCTTTTTTTTTTTTAAATGGGAAGATAACTTTTTACTGTCATGTTTTTGTATGATCCTGTCAAAAATATTTTGGTAGTAGCATATTATTTGCTTTAAGATTTTTTTCTTCTAGTTATTAGTTTCTCAAATGTAGTCCAAAATATTAACTTTTAAAATTCTTGTCTAGTTTGAACATTTAATGATAGTTCATTTTAATTTTCAGATTTAAGAATTAATCATCTCTATGAAATTTGCAGACTGGGTAAGGCCAGGCCAACTCAGAGCGTATCAGACATTATATATGACAGTTCTTATCTACTAGACAGTGCAAAGGTATCCTCCTCTAGCAAACTGAATCATAAATGTTCAATACTAAGCCCTGTACTCTAGAGCTCACTCATATCACTACATTATTTAATGAAGAAACCTGAAGAGCCAAACCTAAGCAAAATTCTGTGATAGATGACTCATTTCTCATGTAGGTGTCAGCTTTACAATTATGATTTTCAAATTTAAATACAAAATTAGAGAGTTAATGAGACATTTTGCTTATATTCATTTTCTCCAGTGTCGCCAAGCCAGACGAACCAGGTCTGAAGTCACATTGTTGTGGAAGAACAACCTTCCGATCATGGTGGAAGTGATGTTACTGCCAGACTGCTGCTACAGTGATGATGGTCCCAGCACAGAAGGAATCGACCTAAATGATCCTGCAATTAAGCAGGATGCATTACTGTTAGAAAGATGGGTCTTGGAACCAGTTCCTCGGCAGTAAGTTGTTGACCTTAGTTTGAAGTTGTTCCTGGTAAATCAAGTTTTCTATTACTTCCTATAAATTATTTTAATAATATATCATCTCTCTGAGTTCCCCTGTTTATATAGTAAAATTGAGATATTTATTATTTAGTAATTGTGACTTTAAGTGACATTGGTAAGTGCATTTCTGTGTTTTTGAAAGCACTCATCCTGAGTGATGTGTTTGTTTCAGCTTCTGCCTTTATAAAATTCAGCCATTTTGTATTTGCTGACATATTATGCTTTGTTACTTCTCTTAGGAGTGGTGATCGATTTATTGAAGAGAAGACTCTCCTGTTGGCTGTCCGCTCATTTGTGTTTTTTTCTCAGTTAAGTGCTTGGCTTAGTGTTTCTCATGGTGCTATCCCACGAAACATTCTCTACAGGTATGTCCAGGGCAAGAAAAGCACAGTGTATTTTCACGCACATTGGTTAGTTATTGAATGATAACATACCTTCTAAATGGTTTATTTTCTTCATGTCTAAATATAATTGGATAAAATTTACTGAGATATTTTTGTAAAACAAGATTGAGAGATTTAGATTGGTACAATATAAATTTTGCTTGTTAGGTTAAATTTGGTCAGGAATAGTGTTCAGAAAACTTAATCTTCCTGTAAAGAACCAAGAATGAACTTGATGCTGCCATATCATAAATTGGAAATGTTTTCTGGAATGCCAAATTTCTATAATGCTAGTCTTAACTTTCAATATCTTGAAATATATAAAAACATACATGATTATTAACAACTAGCTGTCTCTTCAGGCAGGTGGCAGTGGGATTGTGTCTCTTAGAATTAGCTGAATTTGTTTACTTACTAGTAAATATGAAGTCCTTTTTGTTGATAAATATTTTTAAACTATAACATTCTTGAAGGTTCATATATTTTTTTAAAGATTTCTTTATTTATTCGAAAGTCAGAGTTACACAGAGAGAGGAGAGGCTGAGAGAGAGAGAGGTCTTCCATCCAATGGTTCACTCCCCAATTGGCCGCAATAGCTGGAGCTGTGCCAATCTGAAGCCAGGAGCTTCTTCCAGGTCTCCCACGCTGGTGCAGGGGCCCAAGCACTTAGGCCGTCTTCTACTGCTTTCCCAGGCCATAGCAGAAAGCTGGATCAGAAGTGGAGCAGCCGGGTCTTGAACCAGCGCTCATATGGGATGCCGGCACTTCAAGCCAGGGCGTTAACCCGCTGTGCCTCAGCACCAGCCCAAATGTTCATATTCTTAATACTGCTTAAGTGGTCTCATGTCCTTAAAAAGGTCATCTTGTCCAAGTACCCTATTGGGCCATTTACACTGGTTTTATTAGAGTGCTATTCATGGTAAAGTGGCTGAAAGTAATCCTTAGTAGTAATTAACATAAACAAAACTGGCAATTACTGTTTTACATTTTAAAATAATACACACTTATAAAGATATAATTTTTATAATCTATTGATTTCAGTATTTTTTGTGTGACTCTAGAATCAGTGCTGCTGATGTAGACCTACAGTGGAATTTTTCAGAGACTCCAATTGAACATGTGTTTCCTGTTCCCAATGTTTCCCATAATGTGGCCTTGAAAGTCAGTGTTCAATCCTTGCCCAGACAATCTAATTACCCAGTTTTGAGCTGTAGTATTCACACTAATATTGGCCTTTATGAGAAAAGAATTCAAGAACTTGAACTTAAAACCCATCAGCACCACGGTTCTAATGAAGGAGAACAATGTAGTACAAGCAGTTCACAGCATCCGTGTAGCAAACAAACTTGGACCATGGCACCTGAAAGTGTATTACATGTTAAAAATGGCACAACTCCAGAATATACTTCAGCTATCAAAAATGTCAAACTGTGTCCAGGCACTGGCAATAAATCTGACTATGGGACATCGCAGGCCAATATTCTGGGCTTTAGCGGTTTAGGAGATATAAAGTCACATGAAACATCAGGGAGAACTTTAAAGTCATTTTCAATGATTGATTCCAGCATCTCTAGCAGGCAGAGTTCCTGGAATTCAGTTGGTGAGACTAACCCTTTAATAGGCTCTTTAATTCAAGATCGACAAGAAGTTATTGCAAGAATTGCTCAGCATTTGATTCATTGTGATCCAAGCACTTCACACGGTTCTGGACATCCATTTAATATTCAAGAATCTAGTTCACTTAATTCAAAACTTTTCCTGGCTTCACAAGAAAATGAAAATGTGAGAAAATGTAAAGAAGCTTTCTCCATTTCTTTTGGTAGTCCAGAGTTTACCTCCTCAGAAGACAACAAGGAGAGGAAAATTCATGGAAAACCGGAAATTCCTCTAAGTGAAACTTACATTTCTAATAGAATTTATTCTCGTCAGTCTGTTGGAGAGACTAATCCTTTGATAGGCTGTTTACTGCAGGAACGGCAAGATGTGATTGCAAGAATTGCTCATCATTTGGAACATATTGATCCAACATCACATATCCCCCGACAGTCCTTCAACATACACAATTCCAATTTGAGACCTTCTAAAGTGTTTAGGAGTTCATATGAAGACAAAAACTTGTTGAGGAAAATTAAAGGTGAGGCCTCTGTTTCCATTTCTCATACAAAATTTTCCTTGTCAGGAGATAACAGTGATGGAAAAAGTTCAGTACCTGATAAATCTCTTAATTCTTTTAAATGCAATAGTAAAGAAAAGTTTTCTTTGAAGCCTCAAATAAGAAATCAGTGTCAGAACAATCCTAGCGAATTCATCCAAAGTGCATATGAAGAGACAAAGAACAAAGATGATAGTTTATTGACTTTCTCAAATATATCTACTTGCAAAGAAAATAACATAGATTTGATAAGCGGATTGGAAAACAAACTATCTAAGTCTCAATTTAAGGAACAAGAAATTGGCGATAGAATTGGTAAACAGTATTCAAATTGCAACAGTATTAACAAACAGATCTGCACAAATAAATACAAGGAAAAACTAATAAAAAGTGAGAATTATAATCCAGAAGCTTTTGACAATCTCCAACCTGATAATTCAAAAACTGACTCAAAAGTTAAAGTTACTATGTTGGAAACGTCAGAATATTTGAACAACTATGAAAATAAGTGCTCAAATAAAGATTCAAAAAGACCTAAAACGTGTGAACAAAATACCCAACTTAATAGCATCGAAAATTATCTCAACAATGATAATGAAGGTTTTAAATGTAAAAAACTAGACCAACTGAAAGATGAACAGGATAAAAAAGATCCAACTGATGAAAAATCTCAGACCTCTTCTCAGAGAAAAAGTATAAAGGACTCTGTCTCTACATGTGAACAACTGAAAAATACAGAGGTGTTGGTAAGTAACAACTGTCAAACAGTATTTGATATTTCAGATATAATTCTCAAGTGTTCAGTATGCTTTGAATTTTGTTCACAGGAGATGTAAATAGAAAAGCCCAAAGTGCCCGTTATGTATAGAACACAATCTGATATGATAAATCTACAGAACTATAAACACCCTTGCAAATATTCCACTCTCATAAGAGCAAATCTTGTTATTAGAATGAATAAGGTGATGTGATTTTAAAAAATAGTGTTATCTTTTTTCTTTTTAATTGGTAAACATTAGTAATTTTTTCATTATCTGTTAGGTCTGTCATTTAGATCTTTGAAGTCTGGTTTCCTCCTTCCCCTTCCTGTCTATAGGTGTATTATTCTTTCTCCTCAGAAGCACCCAGGTTCTTAATATTTAGTCTTTGGATTCAGGAGAATGAATGCTGTCTAATATGCATAAACAATATGTTGATTTTTCTATGTTCTGTGTATATTGCTTTCTTCAATATCACATGATTATAGAACATTTAATTCTGATATTTCACCATGGGACATGTATGACAGTTATGAGGAAACTAGGACTCAGAGAATAACTGAAATACTAGCAGCTTTACAAGTCCTTAGTGGCTTAACTGGCCCCCAGGCCCTTCACTTGATTTGCAGTCCTAGGTTTCTTCTGCTTCATAATAATCAGACAAATTTGTAGATCATACAAGTCCTTGTTTCATTTGAGTTCTTCCTGTTGTCCTTTGTTTATTTAAGTACTTATGAATAATTGCTGGAAAGTAAGTAGGAATCAGAAATTAAACTTTTGTTAACTTAATGTACTGTTTGTTAGCAGCTCTGGCCTAGTATAAGTAGAGTGCCCATAGTGTTAAGCTTTGGGTTAGTTAATGATTTCATAGACCTTTGATGTACTATATAAAGAAAAGATAATTTTCATTTTAATCAACTGACTTCTAACTTCTAGGACTTATTATTAGGATCAAATTTCCTTTATTTCTCTAAACAAGTATACATTTCGATTTTATGGAAGTCTAATTTTTTTTTAAAGATTTTATTTTTATTTGAGAGGTAGAGTTATAGACAGTGAGAGGAAGAGACAAAGAAAAAGGTCTTCCATCCACTGGTTTGCTCCCCAAATGGCCACAATGACTGGAGCTGTGCTAATACAGCGCCAGGAGCCAGGACCTGCTTCCAGGTCTCCCACTTGGATGCAGGGGCCCAAAGACCTGGGCCATCTTCCAGTGCCTTCCCAGGCTAAAGCAGAGAGCTGGATCGGAAGAGGAGCAGCTGAGACTAGAACCGGCACCTATGTGAAATGCTGGCACCACAAGCAGAGGATTAACCTACTGCGCCACAGTCCCAGCCCCAGCCCCAGCCGACTAGTTTTTAACTGCCTTGAATCCAAATCTGAATGACCTTGATTGATCATCTTTACTCCCTCTGATTGGTTTTTATATATATTTATATATTAATATAAATATATCTTTATATATATGTGTGTGTGTGTGTGTGTGTGTATATATATATATATATATTATTTCCAGTTCATTTTTTACAGTATTTTTGGGCCAGACCAAAGTTAGGAGCCTGGAATTCACCTACAGCTACACGTGGGTGGCAGAAACCAAATTACTTGAGCCGTCATCTGCTACCTCCCGGAGTGCACATTAGAAGAATCCTGTATTGGAAGTAGAGGAGCCTGACTTGAACCCAGGCACTATGATAGGGGTTGTGAGTGTCCCAGGCAGTTTTAACCACTGAACTAAATGCCTATCCCCCATGTTTCCAGTTTTTATCTACCTATCTGGCTCTAAGATAAGCAGTTTAATCAAATGATAGTTACTAATTTCTTAAAATTATAATTGTCCCAAAAACCTACCATGATCATAAGATTATATTAACTCTTGGGATGGGTGTTGTGGCATAGTGGATTAAGCTGCTGCCAGGAGAAATACATCTCATATTGGAGTGTCAGTTTAAATCCTAGCTAATCCACTTCCAATCCAGCTTCCTGCTAATGTACCTGAGAAGCAGCAGGTGATGGCTCATTTGCTTGAGTTCCTGCCATGTATGTGCAAGACCCACATGAAGTTCCAGGCTCCTGGCTATAGTTTGGCTCAGCCCAGGCTGATGACAGACATTTGGAAAGTAAACCAACAGATGGAAATTACCTCTCTGTCTCTGTCTCTTTGTCTCTGACACTCTGCCTTTCAAAAAATAGATATGTAGATGATAGCTAGATAAATAAATTATTATCTCTCTATCTTTTTAAGAAAGAATATATTAGCTTTTCATGATCCATTCTGATGTTAATAGGGATCTGACCATGTTATTTTTTTTTCTCCCCCCACCCAGAAACCTTTTATTTAGGGTATACAAACCTCATGCATCTCATAAACACAAATTTAGGAACATAGTGATTCTTTCCACCCTACCTGCCCTCCCACCCTTCTCCTTCTTCCTCCCTCTCCTATTCCCATTCTTATGGCCATGTTATTTTTCAAGCCATTAAGATTCTTTTTTGTGTGCGTGCTTATTTAAAGTATTTCATATGCCATTTTTACTGTATGCCTCTATTTACACATGTTGGCTTACTTAATCATCTTATGATTCTATCAAGTTACTTCAACTAATGTCAATTTACAAATGAGAACTTAGGCTAGAGAGGTTAAATAAATTGCACAAGGTCTCACAGCTAGTCAGTGGAGCCAAGATTCAAATTATTGCTTTCCAATTTTTACTCATGTGTTTTGTTTGAATTTCTGATGTTAGGATATACGTTTGCTCAATTCCTTCTTTTTTTTTTTTTTTTTTTTAAAGGACTTATTTGTTTTGGGGGCTAGCACTGTGCTGTAGTAGGTTAAGCCTCCACTTGTAGACCCAGCATCCCATTGGGCTCTGGTTCATGTCCTAGCTGCTCTTCTTCCTATCCAGCTGTCTGCTAATGGCCTAGGAAAGCAGCAGAAGATGGCTCAAGTGCTTGGGTCCCTGCACCCATACAGGAGACCCAGAAGAAGCTCCAGGCTCCTGGCTTCACATCCTCCCAGCTGCAGCTGTTGTGGCCATGTGGGGATTAAACCAGCCAATGGAAGACCATTCGCTCTCTGTCTGTAACTCTGTCTCTCAAATAAATAAATAAATAATTTTTAAAAATTTTATTTATTTGGGAATCAGAGTTACAGAGAGGGAGTTAGAAGTCAGAGTTAGAGAGGAGATACAAAGAGAGATCTTCCATCTGCTGGTTTATTCCCCAACCCAAATGGCTGCAACAGCCTGGGGCTGGGCCCATCCAAAGCCAGGAGCCAGGAGCTTCTTCTGGGTCTCCCATATGGGTGCAGGGGCCCAAGCATTTAAGCCATCCTGTGCTGCTTTCCCAGGTGCACTAGCAGGGAGCTAATTCAGAAGTGGAGCAGCTGGGACTGGAACTGGTGCCCATATGGATGCCAGTGCAGCTTTACTTACTATGCTATAATGCTGGCCCTTAATTTGCTCAATTCTTAAGACTTAGTTTATTTCCTATATCATGAACCCCCCCCCCAAATACATAATGCTGTGATTGGATTTTATATAAATTTGATTTGCAGTATTAGATTTCTTTATCAGGCCCTATCAAGTTGTATGCTCTGAAATCATAAATGATTTTAACATAGCTTTGTATTTTAGAATATTATACTAATTTTTCTATCTGTGAGTGGTTTTTATTCAAATTAAAGTAAGGTATTAGCTTATTAAATGCTTCAGAAAAACTTAGATATTATTTTCTACTTAGAATTATTTATGTGTGTGGATATAGACATCAGATACAGGTATGTATCTTTAGCTTCACCACCAGGGATGCATTACCCCAGAATGTATTAGACATTAGGAATAAGTAATGTAAAAAACTGCACAAATCCTTTAATGGTATTTGAGTATTACCATTAAAATAGAATTCCTTTCCTAACAGAGGACTACAGTGAAACATTCAAGTGTCTGGCAAAAACACAATTTTCATTCATTGGATGGAACTTCAACCAGAGCCTTTCATCCTCGAACTGGATTGCCTCTCCTTTCAAGTCCTGTAAGCATTTTCTTTTATCTCATGCTTAGAACTTGCAAGCCTCTGAAATATTTACAGATAATTTTATTCAAATTTTAGTTGAAAATACCTAAGTATCTTTAAAATAAATTTCCAATTGAAAAATACTTTATAGCATATTTAATGGCTAGGTGGTAATATGGAAGATAAGTAAAAATTGAATAAAAATGAAGTTTGTTCTATTAGGGATATGAAATTTCTCAAATTCTTTAGCCAGTTCTTTTAATTGTTATAAAACCTAAAAAGAAAAAAGAAGTACCTGGTTTCAAGTAGATTATATATAAATAGATTGTTATCTTAGTAAGTACTGACACCACCAAGTGGATCACTTGGGAAAAATAATTCATGACTTTTTTACTTGGAACTCATCTACTTAATCATCTTATTTCTATACAGATGAATATCCCTACTCCGTTTTTGCAAATAGATTTATAGATCTGAGTGCAGTGATTAAAAGTATCACTTTGGAGTCACACTGACTTCACTCTAGTTTGTGACATTAGATAGGTGATATAATTTCTTTGTAGCCTTGGTTTCCTTGTCTGTAAGTAAGGATGTTAATATCTACCTTAGTGTTCAGCCAATGATAAGTGTTATTCCTGGCACACAGAGAGCACTCACTGAATAATTGGAATGACTGCCTTTTCAGTTAAACATGAGGTAAGCAGTCAGTATCACTGCAGAACTAGAAACCTGATATTTTGTTACTAACATAAGGTAGTTTGTTGATGAGTGTTTTAGTATATTCAAAAAGTATAATGCCTAGAGTGTATTCCAAAAACAGTTACTGGGGCCGGTGCTGTGGCACAGTGGGTTATGGCACCAGCATCCCATATGGGCCCTAGTTTGACTCCTAGCTGCTCTGCTTCTGATCCAGGCCCCCGCTAATGCACCTAGGAAAGCAGCAGAGGATGGCTCAAGGGAGACCCAGAAGAGGCTCCAGACTCCTGGCCTCCGTCTGGCCCAGCCCTGACCATTGCAGCCATTTGGGGAGTGAACCAGTAAATGAAAGATCTTTGTCTCTCCCTCTCTCTCTCTATAATTCTGACTTTCAAATAAATAAATAAATCTTTAAAAAAAATAAGAGATCTGGAACTTAAAATTAAAAATTGGACCATGGCTGTTTATCTTAGAGAAATTAAATTCTAAACAATTTAAAACAACTCCAAATGTTTGTTTTACCTATGAGATCTTTAATCAGGAGAAAATTTATCAGCATTGAGCTGGCATAAAAACCACTATATACTTCTGGTCATTATTGAATACATTATTGATATTTCTGGACTGAATTGATACAGGAAGACCCATCTTTTTTCCCAAACATAGAAATTCTAAATGAAATATAACAACTTCTAATACATAAGAATAGCATAATAACAAGAAACATAAGTCCTGGAGTATGAATTTGGGGGAAAATTATGTCCCTTTAGGCCAGGGGTGGGAAATGTCTGGCCCATGAGTTATATAAGGCCAATGAAGTCATGTGGTTTGGTCCTGCCAAGGCAATTGCAGGAAGGACTTGAAATTCAGTAAATCAATAGCAGGCTGGTTTTTAAGCTGATAATTTTGTTTGGCCAATATATGATGTTGTAAATATCCAAATGTCCATTGGCAGAACAAAGATTCACTGCTAGACTATCTGAATCCAATGCAGTACTAGGGTTGAATGCCTTTGTTGGCATAAGAGACAAGGCTGCAAGTCTTGAAATCTGAAAGTGGACTCCTCGAGAAGCCAGAAATGGGGAGGACTGGCCTTCCATAAATTGAAGAAGAGAAAAAGATCCCCCCTGTTAACTCAAGCATGCATCAGTGAGGTATGGGAGGGGTAGGGAGGAGAAGCCCCCCCCAAAGAATTGGACTTAAACCCAAGACACCCTGGTAGGGTTTTGAATTTATGCTACCTCTGTGTTTAAAGACATCTAGCTAATAAATGGCATAAAAACTAAATTGGAACCCATGAAATAAATTCAGTACCAGCAGAAGAAATATGAAACTATTCCACATCTGTAATCCAGGACACCAAGGGTGTATTTTCATAGAAAATACCTCTTGCTAAAGATAATATCAGAGGGAGACTTGCACTATGGTACAGCAGATTAAACTACTGACAGCAGCACTGACGTCTCATATGGGCACCTGTTCAAGTACTAGCTGCTCCGCTTCTGACCCAGCTCCCTGCTAATGTGCCTGGGAAAACAGTGGAAGATGGCCCTTGGGCCCCTGTACCCACATGGAAGACCTGGAAGAAGCCCTGGCTCTTGGCTTTGTCCTGGCTCAGCCCTGGCCATTGAGGCCATTTGGGGAGTGACCCAGTAGATGGAAGACCTCTCTCTCTCTCTGCCTCTGCCTCTCTGTAATTCTGCCTTTCAAATAAATAAATAAATCTGTAAAGAATAATAGGGGCTGGTGCTGTGGTGCAGCAGGTTAAAGTCCCAGCCTACAGCTCTGGCATCCCCTACTGGGGCACCGGTTTAAGTCCTGGGAAAACAGCAGAGGATGGCTGAAGTCCTTGGGCCCCTGCACCCATGTAGGAGGCCTGGAAGAAGCTTTTCACTCCTGGCTTTGGATCGGCCCAGTTCCATCCATTTCAACGATTTGAGGAGTGAACCAGTGGATGGAAGACCTCTCTATCCATCTCTCCTTCTCTCTGTAACTCTGCCTCTCTAATTAATTAATTTTTTTTTTTTTTGGACAGGCAGAGTGGACAGTGAGAGAGACAGAGACAGAAAGGTCTTCCTTTTACTGTTGGTTCACCCTCCAATGGCCGCCGCGGCCGGCGCACCGCGCTGATCCAAAGCCAGGAGCCAGGTGCTTCTCCTGGTCTCCCATGGGGTGCAGGGCCCAAGCACTTGGGCCATCCTCCACTGCACTCCCGGGCCACAGCAGAGGGGTTGCCTTGGAAGAGGGGCAACCAGGACAGAATCTGGCACCCCGACCGGGACTAGAACCCGGGGTGCCTGCGCTGCAGGCAGAGGATTAGCCTATTGAGCCATGGCACCGGCCTAATTAATTAACTTTTAAAAATAATAATTTTGTTTAAAATGTTCTGAGAAATACATAAAGTCAAAAATGGGGACTTAGATGAAGAAACATTTATTTGAGAAAAGGATTAAATAGAAATTCTAGATATGAAAATGACTTATTTGAAGTACACATACATACACATACATACACACATACATACATACATATACATGCAGGTGGGTTATACAGTGGACTAGAATCAGTCAAGTAGAGATTTAGTGAATGGGTAGAGAATTTTTAAGAAAGCATTTGAAGTATTTCATAGAGAGAAATAAAGATGGTAAGATGTGAAAGAGCTATGGAGGACAAAATAATATTTTTAATACATCTAGTTCCAAAGTTCCAAAAACATGCATTTTTTATGAACTATTTTCCATGAACTTTGTAAGAGCTCCAATTATTCATGAATTTTAACATTTTTGCATGAAAATAAATCTACCTTTTTTAAAAAGATTTATTTATTTATTTGAAAGTCAGAATTACAGAGAGAGGAGAGGCAGAGAGTCTTCCATCCGATGGTTCACTTCCCAATTGGACGCAATTGCCGGAGCTGTGCCGATCTGAAGCCAGGAGCTTCCTCTGGGTCTCCCATGTGGGTGCAGGGGCCCAAGGACTTGGGCCATTTTCTACTGCTATCCCAGGCCATAGCAGAAAGCTGAATCGAAAGAGGAGCAGCCAGAACTCGAACCGGCACCCATTTGGGATGCCAGCGCTTCAGGCCAGGGCTTTAACCTGCTGCGCCATAGCGCCGGCCCATAAATCTACCTTTTAATTCCATTTTCCCCATAAACTTTTTGAAGTACCTTCACATTTAATATTGATTCTAGAAACAAAGCTTACTTACATGTTGTATATCGTTTTACCTTTAATTCACATTTGAGTCTTTTATTTTCAGGATGTTTTGAGTTAAGTGGTAGTTTTATTATTTTTTTTAAGTTTTTAAGTTTTTTATTCAGTGAGAGGAATGCACAGGAAAGTGAGGGCTTTAATTAGGGAAGAGGGAGAAGTCTAGAAGCTAAGTTGGGTCCATACCAGGCAGAGGGCAGAACAGGAGCGAGCCACGTGGAGCAAGCTTATGGTTATGAGCAGCCACAGGTGGCTGAGCACAGCAGCAATGCAAAGGCAGAGAGCAGGCCCTGAGCCACGTGAATGAAGCAAGCAACCAGGCAGGAAAGCAGAGTGGGCAGCCCAGCCGGGCAACAAGGGAAGGATCCACCAAATTCCAGGCCTTTTATTTACTCCCAAAGTGGGCATGGTTACATAGTCTGATTGGCAGGTGAGTGTACAGGTGGGGTAGTTTGTTTTAAATGCAGTTTTATATACAATTGTGAGAGCCTTAGCATTCTTGGAAATGTTGCAGTGGTTGCGATGGGACAGTTCTGGCAGGACCCCAGGTTCCTATCTGTGTTTAATTCCTTTTTTTCCCTTTTTACTTTAAAGATATGAATTGTGCTCTTTCTCCCCTCACAATAAAGAAGTACATAAAGCTTAAAAAATTACTTGCTTATTTAGAAAGAGTCCATATAATATTTTATTTTGGGAAAAAGTGGCTCTGCTTCCAAAACGTTGAAACCTAGTAAAAATGCTTTTATCAACCATCTATATTTTTACTAGTTAATAAAATGAGAACATAAAGAGAAATGTGTAATAATTAGTATTTTAGGTAAGTTGTTTGGAGGGGAATAACATATACTTAACTTTCATTTGGAACATGTTTCAGCAATTCAAGTAAAAATTGCAATCTTTAATGCTACAAATGATTATTTTGTCCTTAGGTTCCTCAAAGGAAAACACAATCAGGTTACTTTGATCTGGATTCTTCATTACCACATCTGAAAAGCTTATCATCTAGAAGGTATTTAGCTTTAAATTGTTTTTTGTATATAAAATGGAATTTCCAAAAATGCTGCTTTTTCACAATAAATAATTGTCACTCTAACATTCAAAATTGTAGTATGACTCTTGATTTTCTGTATGATATTATATACATATAGTTATTCAAGATGAGAAAGGAAGAAATTAAGACCATGAGTATCAACTGTGTATTGGTTATCATGATACACAAATGGATTGATTTTAGTATTTAATATTTAAGTGAATTTTCTGTTTCTGGTCATTAAACTCTACCTCTTATTCTTTTGCAAAAACAAAAAAACCAACCCAAACAAACAAACAAAAAAAAACAAGCCTTGACAGTTTCTTGCACATTGGAAAACAGTACCCTGATTGTATTCTTCAGTTACATAATCTTCTGAGATCAGGTGTGTTCAGGGTGGTATGACTGTAGACAGTTATATAATCTTCCTTTCTAATCTCATTTTCAACTGAAAGTGGGGATTGATACAGAAGCCTGCATTATTATGCAAATGTTTCTAGTAACTATGAGCATATTATAAATTTCACCTTGTAACCTTTTAGAATGATTTTTATGTATATACAATATATGTGCTTTATCAAATAACATTACAGATTATAAAATATAATAATTTTAAACTTGAAATTTTTTACTTTAAAATTTGATGACATTAATTTTATTATGGTTAGGTTGGGAGACATTGTTTGAATTTTCCTAATTTAATTTTGTGCAAAAGTAAATTAGGTAACAGACATTTGGCCTGGTGGTTGGGACACCTGCATCCCATGTGAGAGTGCCTGGGTTAAAATCTCAGAGGCACTCCTGATTCTAGCTTCCTACTAATGTAGACCCTGAGAGGCATCAGGGAATGGTTCAGATAGCTAGGGCTCTGCCAGCCATGTTTGAAACCAGTTTTAAGTTCCCAGACTCAGCTATGCAGGCCTTTGGGTAGTGAATCGGTAGATGAGAGATTTCTCTCTGTCTCTCAAAAAATAAGAACAAACAAAAGTGGGTGAGAAAGTATTATGGTTAATGTGTTGTTTTGCTGATTTGTTTTTTAATAGTCCTCAACCATGTTTAAACATTGAAGATGATCCAGATATTCATGAAAAGCCGTTTTTGAGTTCTAGTGCTCCACCTATAACAAGTCTTAGTCTTCTTGGAAATTTTGAGGTAATATGTTTTGACGCTATTTTATGATTTGAAATTTCTTAATTTCACCTGTGTCTAGGGTGTCATTTATGTCTTTAACTTTGTAAAATGGAATAAATATATTGTCTTTTTCCAAAACCTTGAAATTCTTTTTTCTTTTTTATTTTTGTGACAAGGGAAGTTGGAGCAATAGTTGATAGTGGTATCATAGAATTGGATTATCTATTAAAAGAGATAGAGTGCTTGGGTGAAATCACGTGGGATAGAGTTATCTGACTCCATAGCCAGGAAGTTAGAATTGACCATATCTTCTATGGGTGAAATTGTCTCTAGGACTCCATGAAAAGTTATGGTGGACTAATAGTAGTAGTTCCTTCATGACAAAGGAGGTTGATATGAAAAATTGAATTATTCTCTGTGTTCTGTTTGTAACTTTTCCATAAAGCTAAAATCTATTCTATAATCTTACTTCTAAAAATCAACTGATTGGCCAGCATCGTGCCTCAATAGGCTAATCCTCTGCCTGTGGCGCCGGCACACTGGGTTCTAGTCCCGGTTGGGGTGCCAGATTCTGTCCTAGTTGCTCCTTTTCCAGTCCACTTCTCTGCTGTGGCCTGGGAGTGCAGTGGAGGATAGCCCAAGTGCTTGGGCCCTGTACCCGCATGGGAGACCAGGAGGAAGCACCTGGTTCCTGGCTTTGGATCAGCGTGGTGCACCAGCTGCAGCGGCCATTGGAGGGTGAACCAATGGCAAAGAAGACCTTTCTCTCTGTCTCTCTCTCTCACTGTCCACACTGCCTGTCAAAAAAATTTTTTTAAAAATCAACTGATAAAGATCTTAGATACATGTACTCCTTATTTAATATGAGTATTTCTACTTGGGATCAGTTGTGTCATTAATTCAGTTGTCTTTAGTTAAGAGTCAGGTTAACTTTAAACATGAATCTGTAAATAATATTTTAAAATTGATTTTAATTGGTGAAGTTCTTAGGAGAAAATAATTGAAATTTTGAATTTTTATTAATAATAAAAAGGAGTATTGTAGCACAGTGGATTAAGCTGCTGCTTAGGACATTTGTATCTCATATTGAAACTAGAATTAAGTCCTAACTACTTGGCTTCCAATCCTACTTCCTACTAATGCTTCTGAAAAGCAGTACCTGATGGTCCAAATACTTGGGTCCCTGCTATCCACATTGGAGTCCCATACAAATTTCTGACTTCGGACTGGCCCAGCCCTCATTGTTGTAGCCATTTGGGTAGTGAATCAGCAGATGGAAGATACCTCTCTCTCTCTGCCTTCCTTGCTGTCACTCTGCCTTTCAAATAAATAAATATTTATACATTAAAATAAATAATAAAAAGTTGTCTTTTAATATATTAATAGTATGTTTATAGCTATTTTAATATTGAGGGTATCTTTCAAAGTTTTAATAGAAATAAAAAGGTATTTTGTGATAAATTTATCCCTCTTCCATGTCACCTTCAAGGTATCAAGTCAGATGTTTTAAACTATCATAGAATTAAAATTGCATAGGCCATTATAAGGACCAGGTGCTAAGCAACCTTTCTACTACAAGAAATTTAAGAGGTAAAAAGAGCAGTCCGATGTGTGAAAACCCTACAAAAAGGAAAGATGGTTAAATGATTGGTATATTGTTTTCAGAGGATTCTGTTTACGCAGATATGCATACATTTTTCAAGCGACTTAAGAAATTCAGAATTCTGAGACTATCCGTTTCATACATCCACTTATTTGTAAAGATTTGTTTATTTAAAAAACAGCATGACAGAGGAGAGACACAGAAAGACATCTTCTACCTACTGGTTCCCCTAATGGCTGGGGTTGGTTCAGGCGAAAGCCAGAAGCCAAGAACTCCATCAAGATTCCCATATGGATGGCAGGAACCCAAGTATATTTACCATCACCCACTGCCTTCCCAGGTGCATTAGCAGGAATCTTGATCAGGAGTGAAGTAGTCGGAACTCAAACTGGCACTCTTAATATGGGATGTAGGCATCCCAGTCAGCAGCTTAACTTGCTGTGCCACAGCACCCACCCCAAACATCCATCTTTTCATGAAGTTGATACTCTGCAATAATTACCATTGATATCTGCTTTACTTAGTGAAATTTTTTTCAATTTTTTTTAACTTTTATTTAATGAGTATAAATTTCCAAAGTACAGAATATTGATTACAATGGCTTCCCCCTCATAATGTCCCTCCAACCCACAACCCTCCCCTTATCCACTCCCTCTCCCCTTCCATTCACATCAAGATTCATTTTCGATTCTCTTTATATACAGAAGATCAGTTTAGCATACATTAAGTAAAGATTTCAACAGTTTGCTCCCACACAGAAACATAAAGTGAAAAATACTGTTTGAGTACTAGTTATAGCATTAACTCTCAATGTACAGCACACTAAGGACAAAGATCCTACATGAGGAGTAAGTGCACAGTGACTCCTGTTGTTGACTTAACAAATTGACACTCTTGTTTATGGCATCAGTAATCACCCTAGGCTCTTGTCATGAGCTGCCAAGGCTATGGAAGCCCCCTGAGTTCACTGACTCTGATCATTTTTAGACAAGGCCATGGTCAAAGTGGAAGTTCTCTCCTCCCTTCAGAGAAAGGTACCTCCTTCTTTGATGACCCATTCTTTCCACTGGGATCTCACTCACGGAGATCTTTCATTTAGGTTTTTTTTTCCCCCAGAGTGTCTTGGCTTTCCATGCCTGAAATACTCTCATGGGGATTTCAGCCAGATCCACATGCCTTAAGGGCTGATTATGAGGCCAGAGTGCTGTTAGGACATTTGCCATTCTATGGGTCTGCTGTGTATCTCACTTCCCATGTTGGATCATTCTCTCCCTTTTTGATTCTATCAGCTAGTATTTGCAGACACTATTCTTGTTTATGTGATCCCTTTGGTTCTTAGTCCTATCATTATGATCAATTGTGAACAGAAATTGATCACTGGGACTAGTGAGATGGCATTGGTACATGCCACCTTGATGGGATTGAATTCGAATCCCCTGGTATGTTTCTAACTCTACCATTTGAGGTAAGTCAGCTTGAGCATGTCCCGAATTGCACATCTCTTCCCTCTCTCATTCCCACTCTTATATTTAACAGCTATCACTTTTCAGTTAAGTTTCAGCACTTAAGAAGAATTGTGTATTGATTACAGTATTCAACCAAAAGTATTAAGTAGAACAAACAAAAAAAATACGAAGAGGGATAACATATTAAGCTGCTCATCAACAGTCAGGGTGAGGGCTGATCAAGTCACCGTTTCTCATAGTGTTCATTTCACTTTAACAGGTTTCCTTTTTGGTGCTCAGTTAGTTGTCACCTATCAAGGAGAACAAGTGGTATTTGTCCCTTTGGGATTGGCTTATTTCACTCAACATAATGTTTTCCAAATTCCTAACAGGAATCACTTTTCAGCTAAAATTTAAACACCTAAGAATAATTGTGTGTTAATTACAGAGTTCAACCAATGGTACTAGAACAAAAAAAATACTAAAATGGATAAAGTATTACATTGTACATCAACCGTCAGGACAAGAGCTGATCAAGTCACTGTTTCTCATAGTGTCCATTTCACTTCAACAAGTTTCCCCTTTGGTGCTCAGTTAGTTGTCGCCAATCAGGGAGAACATATGATATTTGTCCCTTTGGGACTGGCTTAATTACTTAGTGAATTTGACACCCTCTGGCTGTTTAAAAGGGGGGATGGTATTCTCGCTCCCCCCTTTCTCCCTCTGTAACTCTGACATTCAAATAAATAAAAAGTCTTTACAAAATAATTAAAGAGGGGCTGGCACTGTGGCATAGTGGGTTAAAGCACCAGCCTGCAGTACCGGCAATCCCATATATGGCCAGCTGTTCAACTTCCAATCCAGCTCCCTGCTAATGCACCTGGGAAAGGAGCAGAGGATGGCCCAAGTCCTTGGGCCCCTGCACCCATGTAGGAGACCTAGAAAAAGATCCTGGTTCTTGGCTTTGGATCAGCTCAGCTCCAGCTGTTGGAGCCATTTGTGGAGTGAACCAATAGATGAAAGACCTTTTTCTCTTTGTCTCTACCTCTCTCTCTAACTCTGTTTTTAAAATAAATAAAAATAAATCTTTACAATAATAATAATAATAAAATAAAGAGAGGCCAGTGTTGTGGTGTAGCTAGTAAAGTCACTGCCTGCAATGCCAGTATCCCGTATGGGTGCCAGCTCATGTCTCAGCTGTTCCACTTCCTATCCAGCTCCCTGCTAATGTCCTGGGAAAAGCAATGGAACATAGCCCAAGTATTTGAGCCCTTGCCACCCAGAAGACCTGGAAAAAGCTCCTGGCTCCTGGCTTCAGCCTGGCCCAGTTCTGGCTACTGTGGCCATCTGAGGAATGAACCAGCGGACAGAAGATTTTTCTCTGGCTCTCCCCATCTACCTGTAACTTTGATTTTCAAATAAGTAAATAGATCTTAAACAAACAAAAAAAAGCAAGGGGGTGGAGGATGGACTTTAATTATTAACTTGGCATATTGGTCTTGTTTCATGAAACAGGGAAAAGTCTTAGTCCTATAATGTTGTTAAGGATAATCTTGATATTTTGGTGTTATTTGTGCAGCCTTAGATAATTTCTATAAATAAAATGACCAAGAATAATAGCCAAGTAAAAGGCTGTCCATCTGATTTCTGTGGCTAATTAGTCATCTTTTATTGCCACAATTTAGAGTTTTCTACTATAAAACCTGTCATATCTATTCCTGTGATTCCCTTCTTCTGTCAGTTCAGTCCAGTATAATATTGTCAATAATCAGAAATGAGTTATTTTTCCCATATTAGGGAATTGCACTGTCACTATAAAATATCTTGTATTTGCTAGAGTTTTATATAAATGGACTTATATTTTCTCTTGGAACACTGGTTTGGTGGCTTCTTTCACTCACCATCATTATTTTGAGATTATCCATGTTGTCCTGTGTATTAGATTCTACAAAATATTCCTTTTTATTATTGTTGTGCAGATATGCAACAATCTGTTCGTTCACCTGATTCTAGAAATTTAGGCTGTCTCTCTTTCTTGGCTAGCAAAAATAAACTACAGCTAAATTCATGTATTAATTTTTGTGTGGACATAAATTTTCATTTTGAAAAGAATATAAAGTCTGTGTAGGGGCCAGTGCTGTGGCGTAGTAGGTAAAGCCACCACCTGCAGTGCCCATATCCCATATGGGCTCCATTTGAGTCACAGCTGCTCCACTTATGATCTAGCTCCCACTTGTGTACCTGAGAAAGCAGCAGAGAATGGCCCAGGGCCCAAGTCTTTGGGCCCCTGCACCCATATGGGAGACCCAGAAGAAGCTCCTGGCTCCTGACTTAGGCCTGGCCCAGCCCTAGCCATTGCTGTGATCTGGGGAGTGAATCAGTGGATGGAAGATCTCTGTATCTCTCTGCCTCTGCTTCTTCTTTCTCTTTCAAATAAATAAATAACTCTAAAAAAAATCTGAGTAGTAGGGTAGTTGTATATATAACTCTTCAAGAAACTACCCAGGGGGAGGCACTGTGGCATAGCAGGTAAAGCGGCAGCCTGCAGTACGGGCATCCTGTATGGGCACTGGTTTGAGTTCCAGCTGCTCCTCTTCCCATCCAGCTCTCTGCTGTAGTCTGGTAAAGCAGTAGAAGACAGTCCAAGACCTTGAGCCCCTATACCTGTGTGGGAGACCTGGAAGAAACTCCGGGATCCTGGCTTCAGATTGGCTGTTGTGGCCAGTTGGGGAGTGAACCAGTGAATGGAAGATCAATCAATCTCCCCCTCTCCCCCTCTCCCCCCTCTCCCCCCTCTCCCCCCTCTCCCCCCTCTCCCCCTCTCTCCCTCTGCCTCTCCCTCTCCCCCTTCTCCTTCTCCTCCTCCTCCTTTCGCTGTGTAACTCTGACTTTCAAATAAATAAATAAATCTTAAAAAAAAAAAAAACTACCAAACTATTTTCCAAAGTGGCTGTGCCATATTTTAATTGGTACAAGCATTGTGTGACAGTTCAAGCTCCTCTACATCCTGGCCACTGTTTGTAATAGGCAGTCGTTTTCATTTTAATTATTATGGTTTTAATTTGTATTTGCCTAATGAATAATCACCTTGAACCTCTTTTTCAGTGCTTCTTGCCATATAGGCATATATGTTTTCCAACTATTTTCTTCAAGACTGAAGTTTGGCTTTACGTTTTTGGAACACTGTGTTTTGAAGAACAAAAGATTTTAACTTTTCTGAGGTCTAATTTATTATTTTCTTTCGTGTATCTTGCTTTTGATGTTGTGTTTTGAAAAATCCTTGCCTAGGCCTAGTCTTTTTTACTTTGGCACTATTGATATTTTTGCTAGACAATTATTTATTACAAGGGGGCTGTCTGCATCCCAGAATGTTGAGCAGAATCTTAGACCTTAACTTACTTGATCCCAACAGTAGTATACTCTTTTTTTTTTTTTTTTTTTTTGACAGGCAGAGTGGACAGTGAGAGAGAGAGACAGAGAGAAAGGTCTTCCTTTTGCCGTTGGTTCACCCTCCAATGGCCGCCGCGGCCGGCGCGCTGCGGCCGGCGCACCGCGCTGATCCGATGGCAGGAGCCAGGTGCTTTTCCTGGTCTCCCATGGGGTGCAGGGCCCAAGCACCTGGGCCATCCTCCCCTGCACTCCCTGGCCACAGCAGAGGGCTGGCCTTGGAAGAGGGGCAACCGGGACAGAATCCGGCACCCCTACCGGGACTAGAACCCGGTGTGCCGGCGCCGCTAGGCGGAGGATTAGCCTAGTGAGCCGCGGCGCCGGCCTAGTAGTATACTCTTGATGAGCAAGCAAAGAATGTTTCCAAACATTGCCCTGTGTCCCCTAGTTGAGAACCACTGGCCTAACCCAAGGTCACAAAGGTTTTCTTTTAAAAGTTTGTATTTTTTTTTAAATTTTTTAAAGGTTTTATTGTTTGAGAGATGGAGTTACAAGAGAAGGAGAGGCAAAGAGAAAGGTCCTCCATTTGCCGGTTCACTCTCCAAATAGCTGCAACAGCCAGAGCTGAGCTGACCCGAAGCCAGCAGCCCAAGAGCTTCTTCCGGGTCTCCCATGCGAGTGCAGTGGCTCAAGCACATAGGGCATCTTCTACTGCTTTTCGAGGTCATAGCAGAGAGCTGGATGAGAAGAGGAGAAGCTGAAATGTGAACTAGTGCCCATATAGGAAGCTGGCGCCAAAGGTTTAGCCTACTACACTACAACACTGGCCCCTAGAAGTTTTTTTCACGTGTAGATATGTGATCTATTTTAATCTTTGTATATGATATGAGATGTGTGGTCAAGGTTCATTTTTATGCATATAGATGTCTAATTTGTGGAGACCAATTTGTGGGAAATTGATATTTGAAGTTGTTAAGCCTACCAATCCATCAAGTTTATTCATTTACATATTCTTTTATTTATTTCATAAGTTTTTTAAAGATTTATTTTTATTTGTTTGAAAAGCAGAGTTAGAGAGAGAGAGAAAGATCTTCCATTTGCTGGTTCACTCCCCAAATGGCTGCAATGGCCAAGGCTGGGAGCCTTGAGCTTCTTTGGGTCTCCCACATGAGTGCAGAGACCCAACTTGGGCCATCTTCCACTGTTCTTCAAAGACGCATTAGCTGGGAGATGGATTATGACTGGAGCAGCCAGGACTCGAACTGGCACCCATATGAGATGCTGGGATTGCAGGCTGTGGTGTTACCTGCTATGTCACAACGCTGGCACCTTTCATCAGTTTTTTTATAGTTTTCAGGATACAGAATTTTGGCATACTTTCATAAAGTTATACATGAGCATTTCATGTTTTCTGATGTTATTATAAATCATACATATAAATAATTCCCTGTTCATTGCTAGTATATTCAAATATGAGTTGTATGCATGTGTAACACCTGTGATCTTGCTTAGCTCACTTGATCTTGTTAAAGATTCTGTGCACTTTTTTTTTTTTAATGTGGACAATCATATCAATTACAAATAGGGACAGTTTTATTTGTTATCCATCTGCCTTTTGTTTCCTTTTCTTGCCACTTTACAGTGAGTAGGGCCTAGCATGTACTCTGTCCTAATGTATTAAATTCAAAAAGCTCTAAATTATCTTAGATAAAGTTAGCAACTATTATTAATTGTTCATTTTATCCACAAGCATTTCTCTATTTGCTTTTCCTAGGAAAATTTTTTCTGTATTTAGAATAGGTTTCTTATTTAAGAAACATTTTGTGATCACCCTACTATATGTTGTGCTATATGCTTGGAATATGATGCTAAATGCTGAAGTTCCTGCCTTAGGTTTATAGTCTATTGGAGAAGAAGGAAATAGAAATAATTTATAAACCCAAGTCCTCAGTACTTACACATCTGCTGTTTTCTGCTAAAGGAATTGGGGAAAGCTTTACTGAGAAATGGTCAGAAAAGATATGCAGGAATTTGCCAAGTGAAATTATACATGACATGGGAAATAGCAAGAGATTTCTGAAAGAGGGAACCACCATATGCAAAGCTGCATGTGTAAAAGTAGTGAAAAGATCGGGTGGCGTTGAAATGCATGACCTGGAACTGGATCATGGGGCTCTGTGCATTTAAGGAGGTGATGAGGAGGTAAGGTGGAGTAGAGTAGCACTTAGATGCCTTGCTGTGGAGCTTTGACTTTATTCTACAGAAAACAGGAAAACAATATTTTTAAGCTGGTGAATGATATAAGACTTTTTTTTTTTTTAATAAAAGACTGTGATAGTAGTACAAAGAATTCACTAGGGAGTGACAGACTATAATTAGATTTTGCATTTGTTTGGATGAGGATCGACCTTGGTTAGTGGTGGTAGGGATAAAGAAGACTCCTTGAGACTGAGGGTAAAATCAGCAGGGTATAGATTGGATTGGTTGTAGTGCAGGAAGGGAATAATAGAAGGCTGGTTGTAATACAGGTCATTGGTCTTAGCTTTTTGACCAGATTTTAGTACAGCTGATGCATCACTGTTTCCAATTTAGATTGTACAGACCATTAGAATCATGAGTTTGTAGTGTTTCTATTCAAATAATTACTAGAGGAATGCTATTCACATTTCATAATATATACAGGTATGTGTTGAAAGCTTCTGAGGGTTTAAAGTGTTTCTCATATCTGGAAAGTCTTAACTATTGAAATGTGACTGGGCTAATGAAGGATGGATTAGGAACTTCTCTATTGTTTGTATTTCTGTACTCTTAAGGTTTTTCTAGTGCACATTTATCCTTTCTAAAATTAAGCAGTACAACACAGGTCACTGCAACTACATTTTTAAAAGAAGCAGTTATTTTTCAGCTAAGGTTCCAAGTGCTTGGCTTCCTCTTTTTATGGAACTTTGGCATGTTACCTGTTAAATTCCAAGGGCTTTTCTATGCCTAGCATCATGAATAGGCACTGTGAGAAAGAAACACCAGGTCATATTTTTAATTTACATACAGATATAAAAATAACATATTAAACAGTTAGGTCTAACCAGTGGTGCAGTTCTAAGAGAGAAATTGGAATTTCACTTGGAATAGTGTGGTTGAAGATTGATAGGAGATGGGGGTTGATGTCTAGATGAACACGATGTGAGGGCAATCTGGCTGCAACATCTGTTACCCCATTGATCACCAGGATTGATTCGGCTGATCTGGCTGGCTAGGCGGGTGTCCCCTTCCTACTCCACCACTCCTCCATATGCGTCCCTCCTGAAAGCTGTGCACTTGTTTGAAGAGGACGATCTTGCCCACTAGAGGAGGACCGGTCTTCGGTCAAGGGTATACGAGTAGCTGCACTCCCTTGCTAGAACCTCCAAACAAGCTCTCAAGATAGATGAACAAACATATTAATTTTTCTAATTGCTTTTTTTTTAACATTTATTTCTTCTAGGAATCTGTCTTGAACTATCGTTTAGATCCTCTCGGCATTGTTGATGGTTTTACTGCTGAGGTTGGGGCAAGTGGTGTTTTCTGCCCCACACATTTGACTCTTCCAGTTGAAGTGTCATTCTACAGTGTTTCGGATGATAATGCTCCCTCTCCTTATATGGCAAGTATTTTTAAAATTGTCTTTTTCTGCCAAAATGAACCTACTTAATGACAAATGTCTTTAAGTGTTTTTGTGCAATGCCTAAAAGTATAAAGTATTCCCTGAGGGAAAATTGTAAGCTGAATACAGAGTAATATATCAAAATAATACCTCACAACTTCTTTCTAAAGTAGCTCAAATATCAGATTACCCCTTTTGCATTTGAGAATGGTGCTTAAAATTTACTTGTTTCTATGTGATTCAGAAAAAAAAAATAAAAATTGATTAGTGAGTTTCAGTCTTGTGGCACAGTGGGTTAAGCTGCCATCTACAGCACCAGCATCACATATGGGCACCAATTCAAGTCCCAGCTGCTCTACTTCTAAACCAGCTCCCTGAGGATGCACCTGCGAAAGCAGTGGAAGATAGCCCAAGTAATTTGGGCCCCTAGACTCACGAGGGAGACCCAGATGAAGTTCTTGACTACTGCCTTTGGCCTGGCCCAGCCATGGCCATTGCGGCCATTTGAATGGGAGTGAACCAGCAGATGGAAGATAACTCTTTTCCTCCCTCCCTTCCTCCCTCCCTCCCTCTCTCTTTCTCCCTTCTGTAACTCTGACTTTCAAATAAGTAAATAAATAAGTCTTAGAAAATTGATTATTGACACCATAATTTCATTTTACTGCTTTCATACAAATTCTTGAGAGCTTTCTGTGCACTCTCATCATACAAGGGTTGCCTTCCAATGTGACCCTTATCCCAGTGGAGTTTAGGTAAGAGTTTGTTGGCCTAAGGCTCATATAAGGGCTTCCTACTCCCCTTTTTCCTGTGTGGTTTTCAGATCTTTCCTGTCTAATCCTAAAGTTCTTTTAGAATACCACAGTTTCTGGGGCTGTTGTTGTGGTGTAGTGGGTAAAGCTGCTGCCTGCAATGCAGGCATCCCATTTGGGTACAGGTTCATGTCCTGGCTGCTCCACTTGCAATCCAGCTCCCAGTTACTGGGCTGGAAAAAGCAGCTGAAGATGACCCAAGTACTTGGACCCCTACCACCTACGTGGGAGACCTGGATAAAGCTTCTGGTATTAGCCTGGCCCAGCACTGGCCATTGCTGCCTCCTGGGGAGAGAACCAGCAATGGAAGATCTCTCTTTCTCTGTTACTCTTTTTTTTTTTTTTATAAGAACTTTTCTTTCATGATTTTGTTTATTTGAAAGAGTTACAGAGAGTTGAAAGAGACAGACAGAAAGGTCTTCCATCCATTGGTTCACTACCCAGATGGCCACAATGGCTGGAGCTGCGCCAATCTGAAGCCAGGAGCCAGGAGCTTCTTCCAGGTCTCCCACGTAGGTGCAGGGGCCCAAGGACTTAGGCCATCTCCTACTGCTTTCCTAGGCCATAGCAGAGAGTTGGATCAGAAGAGGAGCAGCCAGGACTCAAACCAGCACCCATATGGGATGCCGGTGCCCATATGGGATGTCGGCACTTTAGTCCAAGGCTTTAACCCTCTGTGCCACAGCACCAGCCTCTCTGTGTAACTCTTATAATAAATAAATAAATCTTAAAGCAGAATAAATGAATCCTAACTCTTTCTGACTCAAGCCAATGTCTTAGTAGAAAGTTAAAGAGCTAAGAAGAATTAGAGTACAGCTTTGAACATTAAGATCAGTCCTATGATTTCACTTTTCCAGTGTTTTATTCCAATGTATTATAGGTAAAATAAGCCTTCAAATGGCAAAATGATATAGAATTCTGGTGTATGATTAGTATCACAAAATTTCCAAAAAGCAAAGAATAAGTGACTAGCAATGGAAGTCTATAAAAAGTTTACAGTGGTAGTATCATATTTGAAATCAAAAGTGAGTTTTTATGTTAGGCCTTACACTGGGAAATACAAATCACTATAGACATGGTTTTCTAACTTGTAACCTGGTCCAACTGGTTCCACTGCCATGCCTTCTAGGTTTTAGCAACAGTATCTTTTGTAATTAATAAAAACTGAGAACAGAGACTTCTGCATAATGAGGAGAGGGACAACAGAGAGGAAGAGAAACTACTTTTTAGGGACTTAAATATGGCCTCCTTGTTATTGGCCCAATTTTCTCAAGTAAGATTATTTAAATTTTCTCCAGTTTAAAGGTGAAACTTTGAGTCAAGAACTTTGTCAGTTTCAGTTTGATAGGAAAAGAAAATTGATGTCTACTCATTTTTTCAAAGTTTTCTCAAATATATATGTATAGAGGATAATCCTGAAAATACCCAACATTGGTTATTATCAAATAATAACAGAACCTCCCCTCCCCCCGAAACTTACCTAAGTATCTCATTTACCAGCTGTTATTTATATGTTGTAGAAAGATGGCCCTACTTTTCCAGTATGCTTTTGGAAAAATTACTGCTAATTTTTGACAGTTAATAAAGTAGAAATTGCTACTAACATAAGTTAAGTACTAGAATAAATGCCTATCATACTGGGATACTTACAATACTAGAAATCAGCTATAAAGACACCAATATTTCTTTTCTAGGATACCTTGAAGTCTCATCAGTTTCACATTTTCTGTTGGCACATAGTAAAATGGGATAGAAAGTTAAAATCTTGAACACTATAATCTCATTTTTTTTAAAGATTTCATCTATTTATTTGAGAGGTAGAGTTACAGAGAGAGGAAGAAGCAGAGAGAGAGAGAGGTCTTCCATCCACTGGTTTACTCCCCAAATGGCCACAATGCCCGGAGCTGGGCCTATCAGAAGCCAGAAACCAAGAGCTTCTTCTTGGTCTTCCATGTGGGTGCAAGGGCCCAAGCACTTGGGCCATCTTCTACTGCTTTCCAAGGCTATAAGCAGAGAGCTGGATTGGAAGAGGAGCAGCCAGGACAGGAACAAGCACTTATGTGGTATGCTGGCACCACAGGCAGAGGCCGACTACACCAGAGCGCTGGCCCTGTTCTGTCATTTCTCAACAGAATCCCTGGTGACCATTAGGGTGATTTAGAAATAGGATAAAAAAGTGATTTGGCTTAAAGTCAGCCTAAGTAATTATCTTTGAGAGAAATTCATAAGAAAGAGGTAATTTGAACTGTGTATGAAAAAGCAACACATTAATTTTTAAAAAATTATCGATATTTAAAAAAATAAAGTATTAGGGATATAAAGTATGTTGTCACTATATTTATAAAGTATATGGATACATACAAATGATCACCAAATTTGAATAAGTATTGGAAAGGATATAAATGAGGTTAGTGTTTTGAGTTCATTTATCCTTTTAAGACTCTCTGACTTCCTTTTCTCTGATAATATTCTTTAATCAACTATCTCTATCCCTTATTTTTTTGCTAAGTCACTTTACTTATTAGAAATAAGTTCCCTTTGTGAATGGCCTTGTCCAAATCTCTTTAGGGAGGGTGGGGAGGGAGAGAGGGAGAGAGGTCTCCCACGTGCATGGCAGGGGCCCAAGTATTTGAGCCATCTTCTGCTACTTTCCTGAATGAGAAGTGGGGGCTGGATTGGAAGTGGAGCAACCAGGACTCAGACCACGCCCAGATGTGAGATGGTGGGCATTGCAAGCAATGAGCCACAGTGCCAACTCTGCAGTCCAGATCTTAGACCACAAATCTTTTCTCCTGTAAATTAATATAATTACTTTTGTTCTTCAGGAAATATTTTTTATCTTTGGGTAGGTTAGTCTGTTTTCAAAGGACTTACTATGTTTTATAAGATAATATATACCATGGGCCGGTGCCGCGGCTCAGTAGGCTAATCTTCCACCTAGCGGCGCCGGCACACCGGGTTCTAGTCCCGGTAGGGGCACCGGATTCTGTCCCGGTTGCCCCTCTTCCAGGCCAGCCCTCTGCTGTGGCCAGGGAGTGCAGTGGAGGATGGCCCAGGTGCTTGGGCCCTGCACCCCATGGGAGACCAGGATAAGTAACCTGGCTCCTGCCATCGGATCAGCGTGGTGCGCCGGCCGCAGCATGCCGGTCGCAGCGGCCATTGGAGGGTGAACCAATGGCAAAGGAAGACCTTTCTCTCTGTCTCTCTCTCTCTCACTGTCCACTCTGCCTGTCAAAAGAAAAAAAAAAAAAGGAAAGATAATATATACCATGGATCAGCAGAACTGAAACACAAAACTCCTTTTTATTACTCTAATAGTAACCTATTGCTCTATTGGTAACTTTGAGACTTTGCATCACAAATTATACAAATGAGTAACAAAGGTAAAGTTCTAGCACAAAAAATTCTATCTTGTGGTGTAAAGGTGGTATAGAACTTTTCATCAAGTAATTCCTTCAAGATTGACTCAGAGCCATGTAATTTCTCAGTTCAGAATGAATAGTAAAAATGTTTTGCAGTTGTTTTATGACAAGATTTAGCTGTTTAGAAGCTATTATATGGTGAAACCAGGCAAAATAGCTAAAGCAGATATGTCAATAGCAAATTTAGGCTGTGACATGTAGTTTTTCATACTATCAGGGCCATGTATGGTTTCCATTTCTAATGAACCAAATCAAGATCGACTTCTTTCAGGTTTCTACTTATTTTTTGCATATTCTATATTCAATAATTTGAGGAGTTTTAATATAAAAATGTGAGTAAAATTAGTTTATCTTATCCTTATTCTTCTATCCTAAAATGCAAGAAGAAAATACATTGCTACTTTTTGTGTTAAACACTACAGCTCTTTGTAGCTATAATTATTAACATGCTGATCAATTAAAATAGTGAAATTATGAAAATAAGAAATATCAAATGCAATATTAGTAAATTCTAAAAATTTCTTAATCCTTTTCTAAAATTTCTAACTTTCAAATGCTATTACCTTGTTTAGAAATTGTTTTAAAGTGCTGACTTAAAAGTTTTCCAGAACTGCACATTTATTCTTTATAAGTTGTTTTAGTTACTACTATTGTGTTCTGAAATCAGTCAGAAAATTTTATGTATTAAAGGAAATAAGTGACCGGTGCCACGGCTCGCTTAGCTAATCCTCCACCTGTGGCGCTGTTACCCCCCGGGTTCTAGTCCCGGTTGGGGCCGCCGGTCCTGTCCTGGTTGCTCCTCTTCCAGTCCAGCTCTCTGTTGTGGCCAGGGAGTACAGTGGAGGATGGCCCAAGTGCTTGGGCCCTGCACCCCATGGGAGACCAGGATAAGTACCTGGCTCCTGCCTTCGGATCAGCGCGGTGCGCTGGTCGCGGCGGCCATTGGAGGGTGAACCAATGGCAAAAGGAAGACCTTTCTGTCTCTGTCTCTCTCTCTCACTGTCCACTCTGCCTGTCAAAAAAAAAAAAAAAAAAAAAGAAACTCGAGAAATGTCACTTGATGGGATAGTCCTGTTTTCTATTTACTTTTATATAGATTGGCATGTAAATGTGTAATGATGGTATCATGTCATGTAGAGCATGCAGTTGTTCTACTTAACTGTTTAGGAAAAAAAGTATTAGTCTAGTTAAAGCAAACGAATCACTTTTTTTTTTTTAAAGATTTATTTATTTGAAATTCAGAGTTACACAGAGGAGAGGCAGAGTGAGAGAGAGAGAGAGAGAGAGAGAGAGAGAGAGGGAGAGAGAGGTCCTCCATCCACTGGTTCACTCCCCAGATGGCCGCAATGGCCAGAGCTGCACTGATCTGAAGCCAGGAGCCAGGAGTTTCTTCCGGGTCTCCTGTGCAGATGCAGGATCCCAAATAGCCATCCTCCACTGCTTCCCAGGCCACAGCAGAGAGCTGGATCGTAAGTGGAGCAGCCCGGACTTGAACCAGTGCCCATATGGGTTGCCGGCACCCCAGGGCAGGGCGCCAACCCGCTTTGCCACAGTGCCAGCCCCACGAATCACTGTTTTTTAAAGCTATTTGAAAATTACTAGCTGTAGTCATATGGTCATCTGGATTATTAAGATGCTTTCACACATTCAGTTTGAACTTAGCTGGTATTAATTTATACTTAATTTATATTATTTGGACTTCTGCAGTATTTAGAGCATCCGCCTCAAAAAAAAAAAAACCCACTTCACATACTAGAGCAGTCTCTTTCAAACTCTGATGTACATATATCATCTGGGGAGCCTTGTTAAAATATAGATTTGACTTGGTCGATCTAGGGAGAGACCAGACTTTCTGCATTTCTTATCAGTTCACAAGTGCTGCTGGTCTGAGCACCATTTTTTTAGTCTCAGAATAACTTGAGGATGCCAGTACCCTTTAGACAACTCTGTTGCAGTGACCCTAATTTAGCTTTAACATTAACTCAAACCTTAGCCCTTGAATCTATTGTGTTCTGATTTAAAATAAGTTTGGATTCTTAGATTCCTTAACTTACAGGTAAGTGGCCAAAAAAAGCAATACCTTAATAAGATTGTGACTAAGGTACAACATGATATGTGATTATTTATGAAGAAATACTAATTCTTAGAAAGTTGGGTTTTGTGGCCAGCACCACGGCTCACTGGGCTAATCCTCCGCCTGCGGGGCCGGTACCCCAGGTTCTAGTTCCGGTTGAGGTGCCAGTTCTGTCCCGGCTGCTCCTCTGCCAGTCCGACTCTATACTGTGGCCTGGGAAGGCAGTGGAGGATGGCCCAAGTGCTTGGGCTCTGCACCCGCATGGGAGACCAGGAGGAAGCACCTGGCTCTTGACTTTGGATCGGCACAGCACGTAGCGGCCATTTTGGGGGTGAACCAATGTAAGGAAGACCTTTTTCTCTGTCTCTCTCTCTCTCAAAAAAGAAAAAAAAGAAAAGAAAAAGAAAGTTGGATTTTGTAGCCTTTGTATAGAGCAAACCAGTCTTAAAAGTTTCTGATTGAACGGCAAAAGGAAGACCTTTCTCTCTCTCTCTCTCTCTCTCTCTCACTATCCACTCTGCCTGTCAAAAAAAAAAAAAAAAAAAAAAGGAAGGAAAAAAAAAGTTTCTGATTGAAACTTCATTTTCTGTGTTGTCTCAAATGTCTGTTCTATAAAGTAATTCCCAGGTAGGGATCCTAAATTCTCAAATTTCCTTTCTGCTTTGTTTCCTGTCTCTAGTCAGAAATTCAGAGATATAATTTACTTCAGCTCCCTGACTGAAGAATTAACTTTGTTTTTGGCCACAACTTAGATCCTTCCACACTTGTGACTTTTTCTATATCCAAAGAGCAATGAATTGTTTGGCTTATTCATTCTCCCTTTCTTCCAAGCGACATGGGAATAATCCTATAATGTCCTTTTTTTTCTTTTAATTAGGGAACTTCTTATACCTTACTAGAAATTTTAAGCAGTGTGGCCATTGATATTATGTATTGTTTATTGCAACTTCTCTAGGACAAACAGTGAGTTGTTTTCTTAGAGGCAAAACCCTTACTATTTCATACTCATAGAAGGTATCTTTGTTAACTTCAACTTTTTATCCATAGAGATAGAATTATGAAATTTTAATAAATGTATGATTTATCCTTATTTTAGTCTTTTATATACATTATGCATCAGTTTGTACTCAATTTCTCTTCTTTTATTTCAAGGGTGTGATTACTTTAGAGTCCCTTGGTAAAAGGGGTTATCGAGTACCTCCTTCAGGAACAATACAAGTGGTATGTGTTTTATAGTCTACAATTGCAATAATCATTCTCTCACATACATATAGAACTTAGCCCTTTCTCCTGCTACTGCTGCTGCACCAACTTTGGTAAGTAACAGTGGGCCTGCAGCTTGGTTTGGAGTTTCCCTGCTCTGCCCCAGAAGTGACCATTTGGGGACCTCCATAAAAGGAAAGCATTAATAAGCTGATCAAGGTGAATGTTACAGAAAAATAATATATTACTATTTGCATAACTTAAATGAGCTCTTTCCAGTTTAATTAGAGCCTAACATTACTGTTTCCTTCTATTTAATAAATTAAGGCAGATTGAGATTGATATATTTAAAAGGGAAACCTGAATATTATTATTGCTTTGGCAGGAATACTAGAAAAAATATTATCCGTTGTGCAATATTTCCCAAATGTGATCTGATGAGATGATCATGTAAAACACAAATGTAACCTGACAAATGTCAGGGCAGAGAAGGCATCATTCCTTTTGATCTAGGCATTAATCTCATTTTGGCTCGGGAGAATTCTTCTAGCCCATAGCAGTTATTCTTGTAACTTGATATCAAGGCCAGTATGCAGTTGAATTCATATCCAGGTTTGACCCAGTATAATCCTGCAAGCCCACAAGTTTATCGAAGTTTGCAGACTGAAAGGAATCTCGCAGAGTGGAAAGGATCATAGCTGAGGCTTATTCTTTGCATTTAGTATAATTTCTAGTTCAACAAGCCTTTTTTTATTGTAATTGTAATTGTAATTAATTTATTGGAAAACAAAGGAAAGAGAGGCAGCCTGCGCACTCCCCAAAAGGCCACAACAACTCAAGCCTGAGTCAGGAACCTGTTACTCAATCTGGGTCTCCCATGGGTACTAGCAACCCAATCACTTGAGCCATCATCACACCATTCAGGGTCTGCACCAGCAGGAAACTGGAGTCAAGAGCCAGAGACAAGCATCAAACCCAACTACTCTTATATGAGACATGAGTATTGCAACTGGTGTGCCAGCTAGCAGGCCAAATATCAGACACCCAGCATGTCTTTTTATGAAGTTTAGCCTCAGTGTGTATCACCATTGTTCTAATACGACAAATAATCTGTACATTTGTTTATTTCATATTTTACCAGACTGAAACATGATACTGTACAATCAGTACACATATGTATATATTGTAATATATATATTTAATAAGAGTCACTGCACATTAATATATTAGTTTTATGTTGAATGGTTTGCTTGAACTAAAATAATAATCTTCTGTTCACTTGCCCCTGGCTGTCTGGCTCATGAGAAAGCATAGGTCATTGGAAAGCTAACTGTCTATTGTCATAATAATGAGACATAAACCCAGAGGTAGCACATTGAGCTTTTGTTTGGAGACTGTGATGTTAAAAGTTAATTTGAGTATGTCTTTCATTCTTTATATAGTTTAATAATTTATGAACGTGGTTTGAACTCCTGGCATGCTTGTTGTTGTGGTTTTTGAATGTATTAGCCTTAATCTTAAGACTCACTAGATTGCAAAAATTGGATCATAATATTGATATATTTCTTATTTCGATTCAGTGAGTGATGTCCAGTGCCACGGATGAGCTTCTGAAAGCACGGGCACCAAGTTACCTATTGATGTGTTGGTAATTTGGTTAAAGTTAGATCAGCAGCTTGGGGTTTAATTTAAAAATTAGTGCTTTTTAAAATAATGTTCCTTCATTTATTCATAGCCAAGTATTAATTGAATTCAATTCAGTGTTCATTAAGGATACATATTTTGCTCTAAGATGATATGTTTAAAAATGAAATCCTCACATTACTGCAGATTTTGAAATGATTATCAAGTGAGGACATGAGTACTTTGGCTCTAATAACAGTGAGCTTAATTTTCTAAACTTGGAAAAATTTCCAAATATGAAAAAAATCTCTTCTTTGAACACCTACTTTTAATTTTACAATAAACATATGTACCTAAAGCACCAAGAATTCTGGTTTATTGAACTGTTTTATTTAGAAAGTTCTGTTTACCCACAATTAAAATGTGAGGGAAAATGAAAACTCTATCTTGAGAATTTTGCAGCTGATACTCTTTAGCAAAGCTGATAATAACAATGTCAAATAATTGAACTGAAATAGCTTAACCCAAAAAAGGTGTATTTTGCTTAAGCTTGCAGAATTATTTCTTAAAAATCTGAATAAGGAATAAAAGTTATATATTGCTTTTAATATGAAATTGCTGACCAAAAATTTTGATTTGTTACAGGATTTTTTATTGTGATATAAAAACTTATATGGAATGTTTTTAAAAATATTTTTCAAAATTTTGAAATTTTGCTTATCTATGATACTGAATTATATCCAGTGAGATTCACTTGTTATTAAAAAGCCTACTTAATTATTGGTATGGTAAATTCTCATTCATGTCAACAAATCGCTGTTTTTAAAGTATAATTCTCTATTCTTTCTTCAGACCTTATTTAATCCTAATAAGACTGTGGTGAAGATGTTTGTTGTGATATATGACTTGAGAGATATGCCAGCCAATCATCAGACATTCCTACGACAAAGAACTTTTTCTGTTCCTGTTAAACAAGAAATGAAGAGAAATATTAATAAAGAGAACATCCGACATACCGAAGAACGGTTATTACGCTACCTCATACATCTGAGGTAATACTTCAAATTAATATGAAAATGTTATTTTAGGACAGCTCTATATAAATTTGTTTGTTTAAAAAAAAGAAGTGTGGCCGGAGCCGCGGCTCAATAGGCTAATCCTCCGCCTGCGGTGCCAGCACCCCAGGTTCTAGTCCCGGTTGGGGCACCGGATTCTGTCCCGGTTGCCCCTCTTCCAGGCCAGCTCTCTGCTGTGGCCCGGGAGTGCAGTGGAGGATGGCCCAAGTGCTTGGGCCCTGCACCCGCATGGGAGACCAGGAGAAGCACGTGGCTCCTGGCTTCAGATCGGCGTAGCTCTGGCCGTAGCAACTATTTGGGGGGTGAACCAACGGAAAGGAAGACCTCTCTCTCTCTCTCTCTCTCTCTCTCTCTCTCTGTCTCTCTCTCTCTCACTGTCTAACTCTGTCAAATAAAAAAAATAAAAAATAACAAAATATGTATATACACAATTAGCCACCAGATCTTTCAGTTGGTTTAGGAAAAAAATCTACGAACTTGGAATTTTTTCTTCTATGTTGAGGGAAAAACAAGAGAAATTAGTGTTACAAGGTAAACTGGTTTATCTGCCGGTAAATGTGTGCAAGTAAAGACTCCATCCTGGCCGTTGCCTCGGCTCACTAGGCTAATCCTCCGCCTTGCGGCGCCGGCACACCGGGTTCTAGTCCCGGTCGGGGCACCGGATTCTGTCCCGGTTGCCCCTCTTCCAGGTCAGCTCTCTGCTGTGGCCAGGGAGTGCAGTGGAGGATGGCCCAAGTGCTTGGGCCCTGCACCCCATGGGAGACCAGGATAAGTACCTGGCTCCTGCCATCGGATCAGCGTGGTGCACTGGCCACAGCGCGCCGGCCGCGGCGGCCATTGGAGGGTGAACCAACGGCAAAGGAAGACCTTTCTCTCTCTCTCACTGTCCACTCTGCCTGTCAAAAAAAAAAAAAAAAAAAAAAAAAGAAAAAAAAAAGACTCCATCCTGCAGATAGTGGCAGGGGATAAAAAGAGTTTCATGTACAGTTGTGGTAGCCATTTTCATTTCATTGCTGACTTTTCTCTTGACTTTGGATAATGGTCTGGTTTTATTTTGATAGCTGCTGCTACTGCTGATAGCGATTCTTTCTCATCCTGTTGTTATAATCAAGACTTGATTATGGCCGGCACCGTGGCTCACTAGGCTAATCCCCCACCTGCGGCGCCGGCACACCGGGTTCTAGTCCCAATCGGGGCACCGGATTCTGTCCCGGTTGCCCCTCTTCCAGGCCAGCTCTCTGCTGTGGCCCGGGAGTGCAGTGGAGGATGGCCCAAGTGCTTGGGCCCTGCACTCTATGGGAGACCAGGAGAAGCACCTGGCTCCTGCCTTCGGATCAGTGCGGTATGCCGGCCGCAGTGGCCATTGGGGGCGGTGAACCAACGGAAAAAAGGAAGACCTTTCTCTCTGTCTCTCTCTCTCACTGTCCACTCTGTCTGTCAAAAAATAAAAAAATTTAAAAAAAAAGACTTGATTATGTCGTATGATGAAATGTTTTTTAACGTGTGTAATCCATTTTAACTACTCCAGATGATCAGGGGCTAAACTGTGCAAAATGGGTCAGTCCCTGCTGGAATCACAGAGCCCATAGTGTGATTGGCTGATGGACCTGCAGATGAGGAAAGATTCATGTGCTGTGAAGTCAGGCCTTAGAAGGAAGCTTGTACCTGAGACCCAGGCTTACTGGAAGGTGCATTACAGGCAGTGTAAGAGTGAAAAGGAATATGAAGTATTTAGCAAGTAGCCAACTGAATTAGAAGTTAGTGTTCACCTAATACTGTGTAAGATTAATTCTACCTTCTTTCAAATTTTGAATTACTTAGATTTGTTTATTTTAAGGACTAATTTCACAAATGACTCTTCTTTTTGTTTAGGTTCCAGAGTTCTAAATCTGGAAAGATCTACCTCCACAGAGATGTACGGCTCCTGTTCTCTAGAAAGTCAATGGAGGTTGATAGCGGTGCTGCGTATGAACTCAAATCTTACACTGAATCACCAACAAACCCTCAGTTTTCACCAAGATGTTGATAAGAAGTGACGGTTCAAAGTGTTGGCTCAGTACCTAAGTTTGAAAGTAAAAATTAGCATAGAATGGAGTGTACCAAATTAACAGGAGAGTGGATCCTCTCCCGTTTTCCTGGACCAGTTTTTAGCAGAAGATTCCTGAAATGAGATCTACATATTCCAAGTAGACTGGAAACACTCATGTCCTAATCCTTTTTGTACTGTTGAAACCACTTCATTGGACATGTTGCGATAGCAAACCCCCCTGTTAGATTAGTGTTTACACATTTTCTCTCTCAGTTATTTAATATTTAATGTTTTCCTTAATACTCAAGTGATGTTTGTCTCTAGTGTTCTAATGTAGCACAAATTCTATGTAAAATCATACTATGTATTTTTGACATTAATGTTGAAATATGAAATATATGCACAAGTCTTTAATTTTGTGTGATGTGTTTTAAGTGCTATTCATTTTAAGTTATTGAAAATGAGAATGAAATGTTGAGCTTCTTTAAGATTAACGCACTATGCAAGCATGTGTACTTTTTATATCTCTCAAGTTTAGTTTTTATAACACCATCCAGGTTGCTATCTCACGTGCTGAATTGGCAGTGCAGTGTGGATTAAGCTGCTTCACATTCCTCTTGTAAGTCAGATCCTCATGCCACTCATATGCCTCAAGGATTCCTCATCCCCAAAGCAGTTCTATTTTTCCTCACTCTTATAGAGGCTTTACATTTAACTGCTGTCCCTTGCTAGATAATTTTCTCAAATTGTTAAAAGAATATGTACTTTGAAAACAAATTAGTATTTATATTGTAAATATATGCAAAAACCTGAGAAATGTGTATCTGACTTTTATTTTCAGATGAGTCATGTATATTGGGTGAATTAGCCACCAGGAGGTTTCCATTACAGCTCTAAAGCTGCCAAGATGAGAGGGAAGATGTCTTGGGTCTTGTCCTAGTTATCACTTCCTTGTTAAAGATCATTTGGCAACTTGGAACACCACCAAGCAGGGGCACTAGCCTGCGTACATCAAAGTCTTCCTTCCAGCATCATTAGAACAGAGTGGTTTTAGTTTTATATCTTCGCACCAGGACAAAGGGCAATAGCACATAAGATAACAAGGCAAAAATATTGAGAATGCTGATAGAAATCTATGACTATAAGTTATAAAATGCATACCACATAACTAGGCCAAACCCAGCAGACCTGGGTGTCTAGAACCAGGTAAGCAGCCAGAATTGGGGTAGGGGATGATCTTGACTTTAGGACCCAACTAATGGATAGACTACATCTGGTTAGGTGATGATTGTGTGGCTGCAGGCTGTGAAGTGGCAAGCAGAAGCCTCTAATAAATTGTTTAAAAAATCCCAGTGAAAAGATTATTTGTATTCCTAAGAAGAAATTGTTTTCTGTGGTGTAAATTTATGAAGATTTACTGTTAATCTTAAGCCTTCATGGGACAAACCTAAGAGGACTCAGAGGTTTGGATTATATATAGACTTAGCTCTATTGGTATCCAAAGAAAGTGCCGGGGATCCTCTAACCATTCTAGCACTATTGATTGAGAAAATGGAGTGAGCATCTCTAGTATGCCTACTCATCTTAAATTCTGTAATCTAACGCTTATTTCAGTACATCACTTCTTAAAAATATGGCAAAAGTCAAAATTGATCATTTTAAAGTGGAATACACCAACTCGTGTTTTATGTCAGCTTCTTGTTACTTTACCTTAAATACTGAGAAAAGCTAGTTAGTAAGGAAAAAGGTTAATTCAGCCTACAGTTTCAGAGGGTCACAGTCCAAGGTCTGGTAGCCCCATTATTCTTGTATCTGATGAGAGTGGGTAATGGTAGAATGTGTTCAGAGAGAAGATCGTATCGCAAGCCAGGAAGCAGAGAGGGGGAGAGAGGAAGCATGCTCAGCTTATATAGCCAACACTTTCGTGAGAACTACCTTCTGAGGGTATACTCCACTGCCAAGGCCTTCCACTAGCTCTAACGAGTAGACTACTGGATCTCCTAAGCCTACCTCCTGGAGGCCATAGATAGATCCCACTAGGCCTGCCTCCTAGAGGTCATAAATAGATCAAATCTCCACCCTTAATTCATCAACTGTTATCAATAATGTAATCAATAATGTAAGACTTTGAAGTGTAAATATAGCATAACCTTGGGGAGCCAAATCCTTTTCAAACCATAGCATAGTTAAAACATCTAAAGTGTTTTTAGATTTCAAAACTGCTATTGATTCCTTGACTTCTTTGGTAAAGTCTACAAAACTAAAATAGTGGCAGTGTAATTGTGCAGGTGTTTTTTTGCATTTATACCACACTGCATTCGTTCCAGAATTCATTCTAGTATGTGGTCTCCTAACCTTTCTGAGCATTAAAAAAATTTGTTTGAAGAATTTGATTGAAGCACCTGGTGCATCTTTGTGCTTTTCCTGGCAAGTGTACTCAGTGGAAGCATGCTGATGGTCTCTCAAGTTTGTAGGACCTTTTTTGGTCTCTGTTTTTCCCGTGTAGGTATAGTCACCCAGTGCCTTTCTGCTCTTATCACACATATCTTCTATGTTTGTCCCTAGATTACACTATAAGGACTTTGTCACTATATTATAATCACAGTTAAGTGTTGACATTCAGATACTGGCAAACATAATGCACCTTGGAAGGCAGGAGAAGATGCCCCAAGTCCTTGGGCCCCTGCCACCCATGTAGAAGACCAGGATAATGTTCGTGGCTCCCAGCTTTGACCAGGCCCAGACCTGGCTGTTGTGGCTAGTCGGGGAGTTAACCAGCAGACAGAAGTTCTCTGTCTCTCCTTCTCTGTTGCTCTGGCTTTCAAATAAATCTGTTAAAAAGATACTAGCAAAAAACCAACATTTCTGCCTTTGGGAGGTAGATAAGAGAGATCTCACTGCAAGCAGACCCACTTGGCAGTTTCACAGATGAGTAAATTGAGTCATAGCTAATAACGCCTTTTAAAAAGGAACTGTCACAGGTAATCTACAGAAAGCCTATGGAGATTTTCTTATCAGAAGTTAATGCTGACATTTGTTAGGAGAATGAAGAAAATATTAACATAGTAAATGAGAACTAGCTGGAAGGTACTCAGCAGGGTGCTCCCCTCTCCTGCCATTTTTCACCCACCAGAAATGAGGATAAAAGAAGGGGCATATTTCTCCTTCAAAGACTTCATCTTTGGGGTCACCATTCTTTCCTAATTTTGTGAAGAAAGTGCTAATTTTTAAAAAGTATATAATATTGCTGTTACACAAATATTTAACAGTAAATGTGACCCCTCTTCAAGTCTGCCATTCCAGCTCCCACTTTACAGGGGTTGTCCCCTAAAAATTGGTATATGACACAATGTGGTCTAGACCTGGAGCACAGAAACAGTCGAGATGGAAGTTAAGACTCCCTATGTGCCAATGGAGTCAGCCCTTTCCACTCCATCACAGATTATCTGAGAAATGTGGCTAAACTGTGGACTCTTGGGGGAAGAAGAGACAATACAAGCACCTGCTGTGTGCAAGGCATTGTAGGCAGCTTGTTTTTTAATCCATACTTCAGAAAGCGTATGAATATACTGCAGTTAACCAAGACTTGAACCTTGCCCAAGGTAACACTGAGAGTAGAAGAGCTAAGATCCAAATTAGTTTAAAGCTTACTTTTTTATGTTCTACTGGCATTTTGCCTCCTTTTTTCCCATTTTTTCCACCAGAAATATACTTTTCATCAATATTCTTAAAAAACAAAGTTAATAATTTGTTGTATGATAAGTGGGAAATACAATAAGACAATGCCTATTGATCATTGGAAGTATTGTAGGGGGAGGGAGGAATGACTTAGAATTTCAGAAAGAAATGAAACAAACTTTGGAAAGGAATGTCCTAAATGAGGGGTGGGGAACATCAGGCCTGTGGCCAATATGAGACCCAGGAAATCATTTGGTCTGACCATGGTCCCGCAGGCAGCACCTGAAATAAAATGAAGTCGATAATTTTGAATGGCCCACAAATGATATTATAAGTATCCAAATGGCCTTTGGCAGAAAAAAATTCTCCATCCCTGTCCTAAAACTCAGAGGCTATTCAAGTTAGTATACTGTCAAGAGGAATGCTGGGACTGGTGCTGTCACATAGCGGGTAAAGTTGCCACCTGCAATGCTGACTTCCCATAGAGGAAGTTCAAGTAAAGGCTGCTCCACTTCCGATCCAGCTCTCTGCTATGGTCTGGGAAAGCAGTAGAAGATGGCCCAAGTTCTTGGACCCCTGCACCCATGTGGGAGACCCAGAAGAAGCTCCTGGCTCCTGGCTTCAGATCAGTGCATCTCTGGCCATTGCAGCCAACTGAGGAGTGAACCAGTGGATGGAAGACTCTTTCTCTCTCTCTCTCTGCCTCTCTGCCTCTTTGCCTCTTTCTCTCTCTCTCTGGGTAACTCTGATTTTCAAATAAGTAAATCTTTAAAAAAAAAAAACCATTAAGGTGCATGGTTTATGATGATGCAGATGGTATTGCTAAAGGGGGATGGCTTCCTAGACAGGTCTCCATAATGGGGCATTGCCATGGGTAAATTCTCTATTTGACCAAACTCTGCCTCCCAGAAATTCAAACTTGCCCTCATGTGAATGTCACTTTTTCAGAAGCAAGTTTTTCCTTTTTTCCTTAAATTGATTTTTATGTATTTGAAAGGCACAGAGACAGATACACAGAGAAGAGAGAAAGAGAAAGAGATCTTCCCAAATGGCAGCAACAGCCAGGGCTGGGCCAGGCTGAAGCCAGAAGCCAGGACTCCCATATGGGTGGCAAGGGCTCAAGTACTTGGGCCATCCATCTTCTCAGATGCACTAGCAGGAAGCTGTTTTGGAAGCCAGGACTTAAACCACCACTCTGAGATGCCAACAGCAAGCGTAGCTTAACCCATTATGACACAACACCAGCAGGAGCAAATTTTTCTTTATCCAAGTTCACAAATATAGTTTATGCACCTGAATGCCAATTTATTAATAAAAACATAATTGTCAGATGCTACAATTAGCTTAGTTCCTCTCTCTCTTCTCTCTAGTTCTACATAAAGAAGCAGCAAATTTTCTGAAGGTTACTTTGTGAGTATGCAATGACAATACTATAAAAAGGTCATGGAAAATGGGTTTAAAGGTTTAAGTTTATTTTGGTGCAGATAATTTTAAGACTGATTTTATTTGAAAGACTGAGTTACAGAGAGAAGTAGAGAGAGAGACAGAGGCCTTCCATCTGCTGGTTCACTCCCCAAATGGCCGCAGCTGCCGGAGCTGAGCCAATCTAAAGCCAGGAGCCAGGAGCTTCCTCTGGGTCTCCCGCACTTGGGCTATCCTCTGCTGCTTTCTCAGACACACTAGTAGGGAGCTGGATTGGAAGTGGAGCAGCCAGAATTTGAAGCCATAACCTGTATGGGATGCTGGCTCTGAGGGCCAGGACTTCACCCGCTATGCCACAGCGCCAACCACCATCCATTTTTTTTTCTTTTAAAGATTTATTTATTTATTTGAAAGAGTTACACAGAGAGGGATGGAGAGAGAGAGAGAGAGAGAGAGGTCTTTCATCCGATGGTTCACTCCCCAATTGGCCGCAATGGCTGGAGCTGCACTGATCTGAAGCCAGGAGTTTCTTCCGGGTCTCCCACGTGAGTGCAGGGGCCCAAGAACTTGAGCCATCTTCTACTGCTTTCCCAGACCATAGCAGAGAGCTGGATTGGAAGTGGAGCAGCTGGGACTCCAACCGGCGCCCATATGGGATGTCAGCACCGCCGGTGTGGCTTTACCTGCTATGTCACAGTGCTGGCCCCCATGGTTTTTTTTTTTTTTATTTTTTTTTTTTTATTTTTTTTTTTATTTTTGATAGACAGAGTGGACAGTGAGAGAGAGAGACAGAGAGAGAAAGGTCTTCCTTTGCCGTTGGTTCACCCTCCAATGGCCGCCGCTGCAGCCGGCGCACCGCGCTGATCTGATGGCAGGAGCCAGGATCCAGGTGCTTTTCCTGGTCTCCCATGGGGTGCAGGGCCCAAGCACCTGGGCCATCCTCCACTGCACTCCCTGGCCATAGCAGAGAGCTGGCCTGGAAGAGGGGCAACCGGGACAGAATCCGGCGCCCCGACCGGGACTAGAACCCGGTGTGCCGGCGCCGCAAGGTGGAGGATTAGCCTATTGAGCCACGGCGCCGGCCTGCCCCCATGGTTTTTTAATAGCATGCATTTTCTGTGTATTATGAAAAAATACCAAAAGAAATGTATACTTTCCATTCTACTTTTTCACAAACTTTTTCAAGTATGTATTGCCTTTATGAAGTCTCTCAGCTAGTCCAGTTTGAGACATCCTTCATGGAAGATTTTTGTCAAAGAGGTAACCTCTTGATCCCTCTTATTTTAAATATGTCCTTGGCTAACAGACTCCTTCCTCCCTTTCTCCAAAAAGAGTTCAATATAACTCTTACTTTTCAAGTTGCAATCTCAGTACAATTCTTCCTGAGATTTTACACCCTGGTTGAGTTGTGTTGGTTGTTGGTTTCCAAAATTCGTTATCCAGACATTTGTGCTCTTTTGATTGCTTCCCTACTCTCCAGAATTTCATTCATTATCTGTGATTTTTTTTTTACCAATTTAATTATTAGAGGGCGATCTTATTTCCAAGTTTCTGAGGGACACTTCATTGAAACCACCACGTATTGCTGGTAGTTACTCAGATGTCAAGTAGAAAGTATTAAATGTAAAGAAACTCAGCAACAACAATCCAGCCAAGAAATGGGCCAAGAATCTGAACAGGAAATTTTTCAAAGCTTGCAATTCAAATGGCCAAAACACACATGAGAAAATGCTCAGGATCACTAGCCATTGAGGAAATGCAAATGAAAACCTCACCAAGGTTTTATCTCACCTATCAGAACAGCTGTCATGCAAAAACGAATAACCAATAAGTGCTGGCAAGGATGTGGGGAAAAAGGTACCATAATACACGGTTGGTGGGAATGTAAACTAGTAAAATCAGTATGGAATAAAGTACGGAGATTCCTCCGAAATCTGAAAATAGATCTACCATATCACCCAGCCATCCCACTCCTGGGAATTTACCCAAACAAAATGAAACAAGCATATGAAAGAGTCATCTATACTCCCATGTTTATTGCAGCTCAATTTACAATAGCTAAGCTATGGAATCAACCTAGATGTCCATCAACTGATGACTGGATTAAGAAAATGAGATATATATCCACTATGGAATAATACTCAGCCATAAAAAGAATGAAATCCTATCTTTTGCAACAAAATGGATGCAACTGGAAACCATTATGCTTAGTGAAATAAGCTAGTCCCAAAAAAGAGAAATACATATTTTCCCTGATTTTTTTTGGTAATTAATATACAGAGTACAACAATGTATGTGAGATTTGATTACTGTTTACAGCCCTTTTCTATATTCTTGAGGTTTTCCTACTTTCTACTTGTTGAATTCTTTAAGTGGAAAGTTAAACTTGCGATTATAAAGTAAACTGAAAGTATGCCATTGTAAAAATTGTGAGAAAAGAAAAGAAGGGGTGGGTGGGTGGGAGTGTGGGCAGGAGGGAGGATAAGGTGGGAAGGGCTAGAGAGAGAGAGAGAGAGAGAGAAAGGTTTTCGATCTGCTGGTTTGCTCCTCAAATGGCTGCAGCTACCCGAGTTGGGCCTATCCCAAGCCAGGGCCAGGAGCTTCTTTCAGGTCTCCCACTTGGGTCCAAGCACTTGGGCCATCTTCCACTGTTTTCCCAGGCCATAAGCAGAAAGCTGGATCAGAGAGGAGCAGAAGAAGAGCAGCTGGGACAGGAACCAGCACCACAGATGTAGGCTTAGACTACTATGCCACACCGGCCCCAGTATTATCCTTTTTTTTTTTTTTTGACAGGCAGAGTTAGGGAAAGAGAGAGAGACAGAGAGAAAGGTCTTCCTTCCTTTGGTTCATCCCCCAAATGGCCGCTCCTGGTCTCCCATGCGGGTGCAGGGCCCAAACACTTGGGCCATCCTCCATTGCCTTCCTGGGCCACAGCAGAGGGCTGGACTGGAAGAGGAGAAACCGGGACAGAATCTGGCGCCCTAACTGGGTCTAGAACCCAGCGCCGCATGTGGAGGATTAGCTTAGTGAGCCGCATATTATCCTTTTAAATCTGTATGTGTGATATACATGAAATTTGTTCACCTTAAATAAAAATTTTTTAAAACAAAAGTCATAGGATTTGGCAATTTAAAATCATTGGAGGAGCTGGATGCTAGCAGTTTCGGTAAAGTTATGGGAGGGGCAGAGCTGGCATCCCATATGGACGCTGGGTTCTAGTCCCGGCTGCTCCTCTTCCAGTCCAGCTCTCTGCTGTGGCCCGGGAGTGCAGTGGAGGATGGCCAAAGTGTTTGGGCCCTGCACCCGCATGGGGGAGCAGGAGAAGCACCTGGCTCCTGACTTCGGGTCGGCATAGCTCCTACCGTGGTGGCCATTTGGGGGGGTGAACCAACGGAAGGAAGACCTTTCGCTCTATTTGTCAAAAAAAAAAAAAAAAGTTATGGGAGGGGTAGACAAAAGAATGAAAGTTGAATTCCTTTGTGAGGTATTTATTGAATAAATAGGAAATGCCGAGGCCTCACAGTGTAATTTAAGTAAGCACAGAGGAGCTCCCTGCCTGGGTAGGGTTTATCTGAGCTGGAATGGTGACATTTAACGTAGTCACAGTTATTGTCACGTTGTGGAAGAACCCGAGATACAACAGCCTTCAAGAGCTGACCCAGCGCAGAGGCTTGGAAAGCAGTTTGTCCGGAGACAGTGTCCTAGAGTTGGGCGTGTGCAGGATGCACGAAGTTAATTACGCAAAGGAGAACTGGGCGAGATTTGTGGAGGGAGGCAGCCCGAGAACCTTGCGTGGCTGCCGGGCACGGGGCGAGTAGGGTAAGAGGACTACGCGAGCCTGAGGAAGTGGAAATAGGTAAGGTCCCGGAAGAGCGCGGGGAGAAGCGGCACGCAAGGGCGGGGAGAGGCGGCTCCACTTGGAACTACCATTCCCAGGGAGCACTCGGCACCACGGGACGGAAGTGAGGTAAGGCGCGAGCCGCGACCTTTGAAGGGAAAAAGGAAGTGCTTAGGCGTCTGAAAGCCGGACGAGCGGGGTTAGGCAGGTAGGGGCGCGGCGCGCGAGCGACGGGCGGGCATCGGTGGGCCGCAGCCGCCGCCGGCCGGGCGCCTTGAGGCTCGGTGTCGTCATAAGGCGGCGGCCATTTTCGCGGGCGGAGGCGGCCCCCGGCGGGCGCCGGGAGAGCGGGGGCGGGCGTCGGGCGGGCCTAAGGCGGCGGCCGGGCGGCCTCGGCCACCCGGTAATCGCGTCTTTTCCCGGCGTCTCGTCTGCAGAGAGAGCAGCATGTCCGCGGAAGTCCCCGAGACAGCCTCCGCGGAGGAGCAGAAGGTGAGTGCGCGCGGGGAGCGGGCCCGGCCTGGCGGGCGGCCTGCTCTGGCGGCGTGCGGTCCCGCGGCGCCGGGAGCCGGGAGCCTCGGCCGGAAGGCGGGGCACCCCGGAGTCGGCCTTCCGCAGTCCCCGGTAATGCGCCGGAGCGTGCTCGCTTCACACGCGCTGCCCCTCTCCCCGAAGGTCTGGGTGCATCGCGTGTGCCCCGGAGCCCAAGTTCTGCGGGCTTCACTTGCCCTGGCAAGTTTTATCCGCCCCGCCCCGATCGCTCCCAGCTTCTGGTGAAGCGTGCGCTTAACCCTAAAGGCTGTCCCGCGTGGGGGGCCGTGGCGGAGACCTGGATTGCAATTGCTTCCAGAGTAGCCGTACGTACTTCCTACCCTGGTTGTGAGGCCTACCCGGGCCGAGGGAGTGCTCAAGAATGTGAGCGGCGGGATTCGCAGGGTTGATGGACGACGAAAAATCGAGAAGTAGGAATCTTCAAAAGTGGGGCTGCCTTCGTGGCTCAGACTTTTTTCGGAAACGTTAGGAGTGTTTTGTAAACTCAATTTCTGATGTAGGGGTGGGGTGTATGCCAGAAAAGATCAATATGGTTCAAATTACGAACACAACTCCCTTGTGTTTATGGAGGCTCGTGCTTGCCCCTTGCACCATGATTATTTTTGCTGCTGTCCTGGACTTACGGCTGGTTGGGAAACGAGGGAGGTCCCTGATTTTCTTCCCTTAATTGTTTCTGGGGAGTTAGCAACAGTTTTTCTTAAAAATGGCCCCGCCTTACCATAAAGCGGATTTGAAAAGGTTTCTGCCCAATGTTGCAACCACGTTCCCAGTCAGATTGGAAATTGGGTAGGTGTCTGTTCCAATCCATATGGTATTAACCATACTAACTTTGCCCAAGTCGGATGGTGTAAAACTGAAGAAAAGGAAACAGTAATATAAATAGTAGACCAAGAACTACGTTAGTTGGGGGATTTTACAGGGAAGATTATTGAATGCTTTTCTCATTTTACACACAAAAAAAGTTAGTCTAAGGTAACAATCTTAACTAATATTACATCTCATTTTATTGTAAAATGCTTGTTTTAGTGTTCCTTATTAATGAAATAATGAAAGCCTTGACTGTGGTGTCTTACAAATTGGAATCACACTCAGTGTGGACACCTGGTGCACAGTAGCATGCTTTATAATCTTTGTAAGATTTGTTAGTATGTTGCCAAAATGTGAAGTGTTGATTTCTAGAGTGTAAATGCTTTTACTAGAACAGCCTAATTGAGGATATCCTGAGTGATTTCCTTTTAATGAGTGTCTGTATTAAACATTTATTTCAGATCTTCTGGCTTCAGCTGCTGTCGTTAATACCTAACCAAAATGTGTTAGGAATATAATGTCCCTTCTTAAATTCAGGATTGGCTGGAGATGTTAAGTGCCTGTAGCATGGATACTGTTCCTGAACGTGAGGAAAATGTGCAGAGTCACTCCTCTCTTCCTATGAGCCAAATCACCTGTTTCTTCTGTTTGGAAGAACAGTTTAGATGACCTAAAAAAATTGGGTTATTGTCTCTTCACCCAGTTGACCTTTCAATTAAAGCCAGAAAATTGAACTAAAAATACTTGTATAGTTTTATGGTAGGTTTCACTTACTGCCTCTGAAATATTAAGGTAAATAACTGGGCTCTGCATGGAGTAACAACCAAGACATTTCTGTCTTGTGCATTGTATGCACCTATGTTAAAAGATATGAATACTACTTTTATTGGGATATTAGTTAGATATACAAACAAAAATACAAGTATAAACTATCTTGACATTTAAATTCTGCTAAAACTAATAATAAATACAAAGCCAGTTTAAATTTTTAGTGCAATGTATTTTGCTGAAACCAGATTTCCAAAATATGTTGTAGCAATTGTTAAGCTGCAGGGGCTTTTTGAGTATGGTAAATTAATGCCCTTCATTTCTTTTTTTACAAAATTTTTTTTAAGAATTTATTTGAAAGAGTTACAGAAGAAGAGGGAGAGACAAAAAGATTGATCTTCCATTCACTGGTTCATTCAGTAGATGGCCTCAGGGATCAGGGCTGAGTCAGGCCGAAGTCAGGAGCTTCATTCGGTCTCCTACATGGGTGCAGGGGCCCAAGCATTTGGGCCATCCTCTACTGCTTTCCCAGGCCATTAGCGGAGAACTGGATTGGAAGTGGAGCAGCTGGGATACGAACCGGCACCCATATAGGATGCCATACCTGCTATGCCACAATGCAGCTGGCCACACCCCACCCCACCCCCATTTTTAATAACACTAGCAAAGAGAGGCGTATGCACTCTGCTGTGGGTGAGAAGAAGCACATGGGAACTTAAAAAGATCATTCTAATTTCATTCCTGGCAGTTTGAGCCCATGGCCCCTGAGTTATGTGTATCTTTTTCCCCCTACACCTGGTACAGTGCTTGACATTGTTCATAAATTGTTGAATTCATTTTCCTCAGAACTTTTCCACTGAAACCATTGTCAAAGAAATACTCCAGTGTAAGTGGCAATGTTGGTAATTAAGGAGGATTAGACAGTGGAAATACAGTATCAAAACCTTAACTTAAACCCAATCAAGACTTAACAAAAGTGGAGGAGTTGTGTCTATAATCATGTCTGTTGTGACTTTATTTTTTTTTTTTAATTTCACAGTTAGAAAGGTCGTCCTTCCGTTGGTTCACCCTCTAAATGGCCACTATGGCCAGAGTACGCTGATCCGAAGCCAGGAGCCAGGAGCTTCTTCCTGGTCTCCCATGCGGATGCAGGGCCCAAGCACTTGGGCCATCCTCCACTGCACTCACAGGCCACAGCAGAGAGCTGGACTGGAAGAGGAGCAACCAGGAGTAGAACCCGGCGCCCATATGGGATGCTGGCGCCGCAGGCAGAGGATTAACCAAGTGAGCCACAGCACCGGCCCCGACTTTATTTTTTTAAAGATCTCAGTAGCAGATTTTATAGAGGTTATAAGGTTAATCAAGCTAAGATATTTTGGAAAGGGTAGAATAGATATTTCTGTTAAAACATACACTTGGTGACTTTGTGAGTGGTAGAAGAAGAATAGAACTTTTATTTAAATCTTAGTCTCTTTTAATTTTTAGAAGCAGAGAGAGAGAGAGAAAGAGCATGTGTGCATGCTCCCAGTGATTGTTCACGTCCCAGATGTCTGTAGCAGTCTTGTCTGGACCAGGTCTGAAGCTGAGAGCTGTCAAAGCAATCCAGATGCCCCATGTCAGTGTCAGGAATCACTTGAGCCACTACTGCTGCCTCCTGGGGAATGCATGCAAGGAAGATGGAGTCAGGAGATAGAGGTGGGGATTGAACCCAGGTACTGCAAAGTTGGATGCAGGCATCTTAACTGCTAGGTCAAATGTCTACCTCAGAACTGTTAAGTTACAGAGCAGGCATTTGGTACAGTGGTTGAATTGCCATTTGGAGTACCTACATCTCATATCAGAGTGTCTCAGTTTGGATTTCAGCTCTGCTTCTGGTTCCAGCTTCCTGCTGGTACATACCCTGAGGGGCAGCAGGTGATAGACCAAAACTTGGCAGACCTGGATTTAGTGATGGATTCCTGGCTTTGCTTTGGCCCAACCTTAGCTGTTTGTGAGCATTTGGGGAATGAAACAAATGAAAAATCTTCATCTGTCTTTGCCTCTGTTTCTCTGCTTTTCAAAAAATATTTTACAGGCATGCACTGTATAAAGATGCTTTGGTTAATGACTGGCTGCATATATGATTTTATCTTCTAGTGACATCCTCACCATCTTAGATTGTGTCAGAACACTTGGGATATTAATACGATGAAAAAAATCACCTAAAAGTCCATTTCTCAGACTTAATGATGTATCCCATCATTAAGCAATACATAACTATCCTTCCACATATCATCAGTATAGCTATAAGTTGTTTCCCTATGTATCCAATATATTAAAAATTGTGATTACTGTTGATTTTTTTTTTCTGGGACTGTTTTGAAACTACCTTTGTTTGCTAAAAGACTCAGTGTTTTCTCTTAATATTTTTAATGTCAAGGTTTGAAAAATACTTATTTTGCAAGACAGAGGAATGGACAGACAGGCATAATGCCATCTGCTGGTTTAGTCCCCAAGTGTCTGTTGTTGGAGCTGGGCTAGGCTGATTCCAGGAGTTTGGAATTTAATCCAGGTCTCCTGTCTGGGTGGTAGGGAGGGACCCAAGTTGCCTCTCTGGGTGTGCATTAGCAGGAAGCTGGGAATTCAGAGCTAAGCTGGCACTCCAACCCAAGCACTCCGATATGAGATACGGGTGTACTAAATGGTGTCTTAACTGCTGTGCCAAACACCTGCCCAGTGTTTTCTATTTCTGGTTGGAGTGAGCAGGAAATGTAGTTTGGTCTGGTACAACCTCTGCTTCTTAATAATCAAGTTAGAAATAAACCTCAGAGAAGTTCTAAAATGTTTGTTGGCTCTTAGAATTTTGTTGTACAACAGAAGCATTCCTGAGCCTTTGTGTATTATAATATCAAATGTCCCAAAGATCTGATGATGACCTATCAGTTGTATAAGCTTGCTTTTTTTTTTTTTTTTTTTAAGATTTATTTATTTATTTGAAGAGAGAGAGAGGGTCTTCCATTCACTGGTTCACTCCCCAATTGGCTGGCCAGAGCTGTGCCAATCTGAAGCCAGGAGCCCAGCGCTTCTTCTGGGTTTTCCACGTGGTTACAGAGGCCCAAGGACTTGGGCCATCTTTCAGTGCTTTCACAGGCCATAGCAGAGAGCTGGATTGGAAGTGGAACAGCCGGGACTCAAACTGGTGCCCCTGTGGGATGCTGGCACTGAAGGTGGTGGCTTTACCCATTATGCCACAGCACCGGCCCCTAAACTTTTTTAACTTTAGGGAAATAAATGAAGTACATTGTATTTATTTATCCAGTGGACTTTCAGTGAACACTCATTAGTTGCCAGGTACTGGGCAAGCAGCAAGGACTTAAGACAACAGTGATTTTCCAGAGAGGTTAATACAGTATTGTTACCTTCCTGGCAATACCCCCAAAAAGATTTGTTGGCTTTCATTAATCCTTTCAACTTACTCATCAGTGAACATACTGCTGAACAGAGAGGAGAATTTGCTTACAGTGGTTAGGTTTTTATTGCTGATGTTGTATAACTTTTGCTGGAGGCTGAAGAATGGTAGCTGTCATTCAGATATAAATAACAGCAATCTATAGTGGACTACAGAATAATCCTTAATTAGTTGAATATGTGTGTATTTACAGCAGACCTGGGCTTCAGAAAGGTAATGAAGTTCATTTTTTAAAATCTGTTAATTGAATTTTTCCACAAAGCTTTAAAATCCCTTTGTATAATTCACGAAAATGCACATGCTTAACACTGATCAGTGTTAAACCATGTGCTGGATAATAGAATACAAAGAAGAACCTTTTTGGTTGTATGCACTTAAGAGAATACTGTTAAAAATACTGTTCTTTTGGGTTTTTTGTTTCTTGGTTTTTACTTTTAAATTTTTTATAAGGTTTATTTATTTTGAAAGAGTTGTAGAGAGAGATCTTTGATCCACTGGTTCACTCCCCAGATGGTCGCAGCTGCCAGCTCTGGGCCAGGCTGAAGCCAGGAGATAGGAGCTTCCTCCGTGTCTCCCACGTGGGTGGCAGGGGCCAAAGCACTTTGGGCCATCTTCTGCTGCTTGTCTCAGGCCATTAGCAGAGACCTGGAACAGAAGTGGAGCAGCTAGGACACGAACTGGTACCCATATGAGATGACAGCGTCACAGGTGGTGGCTTTACCTGCTGTATCACAACACTGGCCTATGAGGGGCCGGTACTGTAGCCACTTGGGGAGTGAACCAGTGGATGGAAGATCTGTCTCTAACTTTGCCTTTCAAATAAATGAAATAAAATCTTTAAAAATGAAACAAGGAAAGAATTCAGTGTAGATGAAATTTCTGCAGGCGAATAAGCACAAAGCAAGGTGTAATGAGAAAACACTGAGAACACTAAAGGGGAGCAAAGCACACTACACAACATCCCACAAGAGAAACAAAGTGTTTGTTTTGAAAATGGAAATTTAAGTGACATGAAAGCAGTATAGGAACTGGCATTGTGACACAGAAGGTTAAGCTGCCACCTAAGATGCAGGTATCCCATGTGAGCACCAGTTGGAGTCCTAGTCCCTGCTAATGCGCCTGGGAAAGCAGTGGAAGGTGGCGCAAATGCCTGGGCCCCTGCATGCTTGTTGGAGACCTAGGAGAAGCTCCAGGCTCCTGGCTTCAGATCAGCACAGCTCCAGCTGTTACAGCCATTTGGGGAGTGAACCAACGGATGGAAGACCTCTTTCTCCTCTCTCTGTGTGTCTCCCTTTCAAATAAATACATGCACATAAACCAGTTTCTTTGTTTACTATTTCCTTCTGTATCTGAAACGTTTTTCCTGATTTATTTTCATTCTAGCTGAAGTAAATGTTTAAGACTTTCTTTGTCCGGAAGCAAGGAATCAAACCAAATTCTGGTTCCTATTTTGCATTTTTATACATGACTACATGGATAAATTGCTTATTTTACTTGTTTTTCCGTGTTCTTTTGGGAGATGGGAACAGAAACTATTTTGTACATTTCAAGCAGAAAGAAATGTGATTTAGGAAATTAGGTAACAAATTCTTAGAAGGATAGAGGAACAAGAGAGGAGAAGGTGATGTTTCCAGAGGTGAATGATCGTAGAAAGCCTTTGATTCTTCAGATATGGGCAATGCTTTCTTGTCATTTGTTTTTTTAAAAATGTTATTTGAGAGACACAGAGATAGATTTTTCCATCTGCTGGTTCATTCTCCAGATGGCTGCAATGCCCAGGGCAAAACTGAAATCAGAGCTGGGGACTCCATCTGGGTATCCTGGGAAGAACTCACGTACTAGAGCCATCACCACTGCCTTCCAGGGAGCACATTAACAGGCAGCTGAATAGAAAGTGGAGCCTGGACTTGAGCTCATGAGTCTCCATATGGATGTGGTCTTAGCACAGTGTCATAATGACTGTGCCAAATGTCTCTACTCAGTTCTTTTTTTGGTTTGTTTTTAAAGATTTATTTATTTCTTTATTTATTTAGAAAGGCAGAGTTAGAGAGAGGTATTCCATCTGCTGGTTCACTGCCCAAGTGGCTGCAAAGGCCAGAACTGTACTGAACTAAAGCCAGGAGCCTGGAACTTCTGGGTCTCCCACGTGGGTGCAGGGGCCCAAGGACTTGGGCCATCTTCCACTGCTTTCTCAGGCACATTAGCAGGGAGCTGGAGCAACCGGGACTTGAACCAGCTCCCATATGGGATGCTGGCACTGGAAGCCTGCTATGCCACAGCACCATCCAGTTTTTTTTTTAATTTGGTGGTATTGTCATTGGCAGAACCTAGCAGGAACTCAGTGTGGGAAATGTAGTTTCAGCCTCTAGCTGTTGTGATTTAGGAAAGCATTTAGCAAAGGTTGAGTGTGGGCTGAATGCCAGCAGACACAGACTACCACCCAACCTGGATAGGCAGATCTGTAGGTATATCAAGATGTTAGTTAATACCCAGGTATTTGAATGTACTTATCAAGAAGGTCCTAAAACATGCTGGTGCTGTGGCACAACAGATTAAAGCCCCAGCCTGCGGTACCAGCATTCCAGCAGAGGATGGCGCAAGCCTTGGGGCCCTACACCCACAAGGGAGACCTGGAGAATGCTCCTGGCTTCAGATAGGCGTAGCTCTGGCCGTTGTGGCCATTTGGGAAGTGAACCAGCCAGTGGAAGACCTCTCTCTCCCTCCCTCCTGTCTCTATCTGTCTCTTTAACTCTGCCTTTCGAATAAGAGAAATCTTGAAAGCAATTACTGGCAGAATAATGTCTCTTAACTCTTGACTCAACACACATAGTTGAATTTTTGTGTATGTCAAGTGAGTGAATGATACGATCAATGTATGTAAAGAGACAGATATATGAAACTGCAACATAAATGTGGAAAGAATACTTGAAGCAGAAAAGAACTTACACATAAAAAGAGATCAGCCATAGCTCTTGGTCCCCAAATCCTCTAAGACTGAAAATGAGATGCATGGGGCAGGCGTTTGGTTTGCCTCTGTCCCATGTTGGATTCTGGCTTCAGCTTTTTTTTTTTATTTAATGAACATAAATTTCCAAAGTACAGCTTATGGATTACAATAGCTTCCCTCTCCCCTTCCATTCACATCAAGATTAATTTTCGATTATCTTTATATACAGAAGATCAATTTAGCATATATTAAGTAGAGATTTCAACAGTTTGCACCCACACAGAAACACAAAGTGTAAAATACTATTTGAGTACTAGTTATAGCATTAAACACCTAAGAGTAATTGTGTATTAATTACAGAGTTCAACCAATAGTTTTAAGTAGAACATAAAAAATACTAAAAGGGTAAAGTATTAAGTTCTTTTTGTTTTTTTTTTGTTTGTTTGTTTCATTTGTTATAGTTTTTTTTAATTTAATAAATGTGAATTTACAAAGTGCAACTTTTGTATTGTTGTGGTTCCCCCCACCCAACCTCCCTCCCTCCCATGGCCCTCCCCTCTCCCACTCCCTCTCCCATCCCGCCCTTCATCGAGTTTCATTTTCAATTACCTTCATATACTGAAGATCAACTTAGTATATACTAAGCAAGGATTTCAACAGACTGCACCCACACAACCGCACAAGGTATAGGGTATTGTTCGACTAGTAGTGTTGTTTTTAAGTTTCATAGTAGAACACATTAAGGACAGAGATCCTACGTGGGGAGCATGTACCCAGTGACTCCATTGTTGATTTAACAATTGGCACTCTTGCTTATGATGTCAGCAATCACCCGAGACTCTTGCTATGAGCTGTCTAGGCTATGGAAGCCCCTTGAGTTCACCGACTCTGAACTTGTTTAGTCAAGGCCGTATCACAGTGGAGGTTCCTTCCTCCCTTCAGAGAAAGGTGCCTCTCTCCTTGATGGCCTGTTCCTTCTGCTGGGGTCTTGTTCACCAGAATCTTTCATTTAGATTGTTTATTCTGGCTTCAGCTCTTGATTCCTGCTTTCTACCTCCAGACCCTGGGAGGCCACCAGTGGTGGCTTAAGTAGTTGGGTCCAAACCACCCACGTGAAAGACTTGGATTGAGTTCCAGCTTCTGATTCCATTCCTGCTCAGCCAAGCCCTGGCCTTTGCTGGCATCTGGGGGAGTAGACCAGAGTCTGCCTCTTTCTGCTTCTCAAATAAATACATAAATATTTTAATTTTAGTATATGTGCTGCCGAAGCGAGCACAGCATAAATATTTTTAAAATGAGCTGTCGCAACACATGGGGAAAGCTTAAGATGAATAAAGTATTGACAGTATATGTATGAATATAATTTTGAGAAACATCTGTAAAAATTGTACAAAATTTTTTCAATTCCTAGATAATATGCTGCATGAAACAGTTAGTTTGACATTTGTAGATTTAGCAATCTTGTTTTTTGACTATTCATAAATAACCTGGAAAAAATGAAGATATGCAGAGAAGTATAATTTTACAGATCTCATAAGCAGAAAATAGGCCCATTAGCTAGAAAGTGTGTCTTACCAGCTGCCCAGCCTAGCCCTCACAGGAAAGCTTTGTTTTTCTTGATTTATTCTTTGTTTTGTAGTACTTAACATAAAGTAATAATACTGCTTCCCTGTACAATATGACCCTTTGACAGAAACTAAACTAAATCAAGATTGGTGTCAAAAGTGAATAAGCTTGGCCATTGCCGCGGCTCACTAGGCTAATCCTCCGCCTTGCGGCGCCGGCACACCGGGTTTTAGTCCCGGTTGGGAAGCCGGATTCTGTCCCGGTTGCCCCTCTTCCAGGCCAGCTCTCTGCTGTGGCCAGGGAGTGCAGTGGAGGATGGCCCAAGTGCTTGGGCCCTGCACCCTATGGGATACCTGGCTCCTGCCATTGGATCAGCGCGATGCGCCGGCTGCGGCGGCCATTGGAGGGTGAACCAACGGCAAGGGAAGACCTTTCTCTCTGTCTCTCTCTCTCACTGTCCACTCTGCCTGTCCAAAAAAAAAAAAAAGTGAATAAGCTTAAGATATTTACATTCTTGTCAGAAAATAGAATTTTGCTGTATTAAAGAATGGGATCTTTGACATGAACAGAAATTGTCATTCTAAACAGAAGATTAGGCAATAAAATACACATATATGAGGACTTAAGGAGCTTCAAATCATGTGTAACTTCGAATAAACAGGTAATCAGATCTTTCAGATTTTAACAGTGCTAGAATAATTATCTAAATATAGGCAAAGAGCTGAAGAGTTCCATAGAAGGTGACTAACTATAAATATGTCATACATGACTGGAAAGTAATGGCAAGCAAGACTCCAGAGCTGAGCTATCTTGATATTTTTATCCAGTGTGTGGGGTGTTACACATGCATCACAGCTATAATAGAGCTATCACATGGATCATTTGAAACAAGACAGAGATGACTTAAAGGCTTCTGTGCTGGGTTTCTCAGTCAGATGCTGTGTTTCTTGGTACTTGACCAGTAGAATCAGTATCCAGTTGGTAAAAGGTGAATTATTTTAAATAGCTAATTGTAACGGAGAAGTAATTTATTTAAAATTATTTCAGGAAATGGAAGATAAAGTGACTAGTCCAGAGAAAGCTGAAGAAGCAAAATTAAAAGCAAGGTATCCTCATCTGGGACAAAAGCCCGGAGGTTCAGATTTCTTAAGGAAACGATTGCAGAAAGGGGTAAGTTGTCACATGTAATCTCAAATACTTAAGCCCTGTGAACTTGATTACCATCAGGGATTGTAAAACAAGTGTGTGGCTGTATAGATCTGTGCCTTTGTGTGTATGCGTATAATTTTTTTTCAATACTTTACACTGTTCATTTCATAAATGTCTGTAGGAATCTGTAATTCTTTAACAGTTAATTAAAAGCTATTTTAAGCATGTAGGTAGGATGAAATGCTACTTATGAAAGAGAATTATTTATTGACTGAGATTCCAAGTCATACTTATCCTTAAGTTGAATGCCTTAGAAATACTAGTATTTGCTGCTTTCAAGAATGTGAATGTGCTAGCTGTAATCATATAGGAATTATTTTCCCAAATCAAATCCAAAAAGAACTAATTATTTTTAAAGTGGAAAAAAAAGAGTGGGTAGTGTTTTTCTCTTATATGAAAGAATGACATTCACAGTTTTGAAATCATGAGATGACAGGGAGAAATGATAACAAAAATAAAATGTAAAGCCTATGTGCTGTTGTGACATGTAATGCAGAGGGAAAATATTACAAAAACGAAAGTTAAAATTTATAATGCATAAAAGAGAACTTCAAAATATACAAGAACACAGTGCTCTCGGATGCAGGATTTTATATTAAAAAATACCTGTGGAGGTTGAAATTGAGTGACACTGATGCGTTCTTTATTGTGTTTAAACATTTAAAATTACTACTTCTACTTTCAGAAGGGGTATGGAGCAGAATTTACAAAAAGGTTCACTTTCTCTGAGTAATCTTTTATGAAATATCTAAGGGTATAAGTCAATATGAAGAAACATTTTTAAGTTTGGAGATTTTTTATAGCTTTAAGTATAATTAAAAGCAATAACACTAATCAACAGCAAAGAAATGGTTAAATTAATTGTGGTAAGTCAGTATTTGGTAGTTTTAAATATTTTTGGAGTTAGAAAGGTCATAAGGGATAAGTAGAAAAAGCAGAATGAAAATTTAATTTTGGGTCTAGCTATGCAAATATAAATGTACCAGTTATGAAATAAATTATATAATCTTTATTAAATTACTGGATTTCTGATTTGATTATTAGTGTTTACAAAACTATTTCTCTTTGCTATTTGTATTATACCAGAATGTCAGTAAATCCTTTTATAGGATTGAAATAAAATTTTGAGTTTTTTAAAAATATGAACTATAGGGTCCTATGTTTATGTTTTCTTTTATCAGAATAGTTAGCAAGCTTGACAAATTACCTCAGAATCTTTAGTTTTGTTGTCATCTGAGAGGGTTGGATTATATAGTATTGTATTTGTGGAATTGGTGAAGTCCCAGGGCAGCTGCTATCAAGGCAGCTGTAAATACCATTATTAAGTGTAACCTCTAAATTTTGAGGGAAGAAGACTTTTATAAGATCACCATCTAGATGAGCTAGAAAATGTTTTGTTAATTCTTAAATATCTTCACTAAGAAATTGAACAAAATTTAGACATTGACAATTGTAGTCTCTTATCTGTGAATCTCAATATGAGAAACATTAATCTAGTTCAGTACTCTACCTAAAAGCATTGAGTTTTCTCTCTGACATCTTTGTCATGTTGTCTTTATTCATCTCTCTGTGCAGATTCCCTGCCTTTTGTAGTGATTTGTTTCTTTTTAGGGAAATTGTAATTGTCAAACATTAGTTTTAGTTTTTTCTCAGGCCACACTAAGTGGATTTAATTCCTTTTGCCTAAGCAGAGTAGTCTAATCTGCAGTTAAATGAGATCCCCTTTTCATGAACTTTTGCTTACTTGTCATCAGAAACTTGAATGTATTACATCGGGGAATCTGCCTGAAATTTGTACTGTGTTAACTCTCTCACTTTGTGCTTTTGTCAGATTGCTTTGCTCTCCAGAGGCTACTGAACTCAGAAGCAGCTCCTTAATATAATACAGTGCATCAAAAGTTCTTAGATTTTTTTTTTCCTCTACCCATTTTAAAATGCAGAAATGAAGCTGCAGTAAGCCTACAAAGAACCAGATCCAAGTTTCCTTGCTACTGCTTTGTATGGCACACATACAGTGACGTAATAAAATGATTTTTTAAAAAGATTTATTTTTATGAAAGAGTTCGAGAAAGAGAAAGATCTTCCATCTGCTCACTCACTCCCCAGATGGCTGCAATGGCTGGGGCTGCGCCAGGCTGAAGCCAGAAGCCAGGTGCCAGGAGCTTCATCTTGGTCTTCCACATAGGTGGCAGAGGCCCAAGCACTTGAGCCATCTTCTGTTGCTTTCGGAGGTGCATCAGCATGGTGCTGGATTGGAAGTCGAGCAGTTAGGAATTGAACTGGCGCCCTTGTGAGATGTTGGCCACAATGCCAGCCTGAAATCTATCTTTAGGACCTTTAGTTTATCAAAAATAGTCCCAAAGGAAGCAGCCAATGAGATGTTTTCCCCAGGCCACTTGATCTTATACTGAGCTGTGAGTTCCCAGCTGCTCCATGTAGCCACATGAGGTACCTCTGAAGATGCGGACCCTTCCGCCTTTCACCTGGATCCTCATTTCATACCTGTTTCATTCACTTTTGCCAACCCAGACTGAGGGTAGTTTGCCCTCCTTTGAGCATACATAGCATCTGACAGACTTCGGACAATGTTACAGCAGTTGATTTACTTAACTGTTCATTGTGTCTTTCTCCAGCTCTGACACACCAGTGCCTTTTATATAGAAGTCAGTAAATGTGGGTTGGCTAATGTAGTTGGTATAAGTCAGAACCTGGGCAGATTTACCCGTTTTTACTCTGGAACTCAAATAGATTAACTAATAGGTTAATCTTTAGGTCTCATCAGTTTATGTTTCATTGACAAAGGTTATGTTAACCTTATCCTTCCAGATAAAAAGAACAGTTTTACTTATTCAGTGTCTTTGCATGAAATATAAAGGAGGTATAGGGCATCATTTTAAATGATAATTTCTATTGAGTTTATTTCTTAAAAGCACTTAGATTGCTATCTTTATTTTTACCCATTGCTTATGTTCAAACAAATATGTTTTAAATTCTTGAGAAAATGTTAATCCTAGTTGACAGAGTACTAACAACTAAAAATAATAGTTGTTTGTGGTACATGGTACATCCTAAATAAATGCAAGTTGGTGAATAAAGTGGTTTTATTTTCAATATGAGTGGAGCAAGAATTTCGATGTGGCTGTTTGATTTACTAAATGAAAAGTTTGTATTTTAATCTGAATCCAGGACTTTTTATTCCCAGACAGCTTGTTGTCAATCTTGAGGGTTCTGTTAGCACTAGAATGGTTCAAGCAAGCTTTAAGACAAGAATCTTGCCTGATTTCCCAGTTGTTGAGATGGTAGAACTTGATACAAAGATACAGATGTTTCATCTAATTAATATTCCTGTTTAATTTGATTTAGACTAGCTTATTTTATTCTGGCAGTGTGGAGTCACATCTGCATCTAGAAATCAGCATAATTGCATATGAAAGCTTTTAAACTCTAATCAGTTTTTTTTTTTTTTAATTTACAGCAAAAATACTTTGATTCTGGGGATTACAACATGGCAAAAGCAAAAATGAAAAACAAGCAACTTCCTACTGCAGCCCCGGATAAAACGGAGGTCACTGGTGACCACATTCCCACTCCACAGGACCTTCCTCAACGGAAGCCATCCCTTGTTGCTAGCAAGCTGGCTGGCTGATTAAAAGAGTTGAACTGCATGAATCTTCTAATTCCCATTATTTCTCTTACTATGTTACCTATCCACTTCTTACTTCCTTTCATTCTCTGAGTCATTTGAGACTGACAGCTTTGCAGGTAGCGGTAGTGTGTGCTGCTGTTGTAAGGGAATATACATGTGTAGAGTTTTTGATTAGTTAAACAGTGCACTGATAAAGACATGATAGAGCAACGTAATCTACTTGAAAATAATTGTATATATTACCTAACTCCTAGTGTAGGTTCCAACAAGTAACAAGTTTTACAATTTTAATGGTTTGGCTTTACTTACTTCATCTTAATTATAGCATTGTATGTTACTCTTATTTAACATAACCTCTTGTATTGATTTTTTTCTGTATTTTCCTTTTGGATTTTGTAAAACAGAAGTTTAAGACCACAAGTTGTAAGAAAAGTTACATAATTCAAACACAACTAGATGGGACTCCAAAAAGATTTGTATTTCTGTGGTTGAACTTGAATGGCCTTAAACCTGTTTCAGCTTTAACAGTAGAATTTTACTTGGGCAATATTTGCCCATTCTGGTGTAACTTATGTGACTCTAGTGCTTAACAGCTGCCGTTGAAGCTACTGTTCTTACTCAGTTCTATAATGGTAGAATACCTTTTGTCGTTGAAGATGTGAATGACGTATGCATGTGCATTGACTGTTGAATTCACTTTTGTGCCATTTTTGTAAATATAATAGTTTTGCACAACCTTTCACAAATGTCTGTATTAATTTCACATATTAAAAGGTAGTCAGTGTGCCAACCAGAAGCACAAAAGTTACTACACAAATCCTTTCATTACAGCTTTTGTATGATAAGTTTATAATCTTGGGCTTACAGAATACCAAATTGAAGTCTGCTTAATCTGCCATAGACTTAAGCTTTTTTTTGTTTGTTTCTAATATCCATGACATTCAGTGGCCTTGTGCAAATACGGTATGTTGCTTAGGCATATCTTTGGTCCTATGCAGAACATTTCTTTTTGACTTTTCTGAAAATAACAGTTCACATAATTTATATAAACTTTTTAAATGTAGATACTTTTTACTTCCACAATTCACTTTGGGTATGTTAGAATAAAAGGCTTTCATGCTTGGCCTTCTGTCCACCCCTATTGTCTGGGTTTTTTTTGTTGTTTTGTTTTGTTTTGTTTTTGCTTCTTTGATTCAAATGGTATAGGGCTGTTCAATCTGTATGGAAGCATAGGTGGCTGTATCCTTACTCTTTAAGAAATTTGCTGTGCTGAATGCTGTATTTTATAACTCAATGACTTTTGCTGTCTCTTTTCTCAATTGCTAATTAATCACTCTTAGGATATATCCTGTATTGTTACTAATAACTGATAATTGTTTGAATATAATGAAACAAATAGTTGAAAACATTGGCCCAGGAACATATGTCAAGAAGAGCTAAATTCTGGTAAATAACTTAAGTAATTATGGTCAATTAAGAGGACAAGCTTACTGACAATTAGAATATTTTACATGACAAATTTATTCATATTAAAAATACATATTCTGTCCATGTCACTTTAGTAAGATGTCAGTTTTACATACAGCTTATGTATTTAGAACTTCAGTAGACTATTGGAACAGCATTTGCCACTCTTAGCTCTTCCCAGGAATTGTTATAATACTGTAGAATGATAATGAGGATTGGTAGCATGAGGTTTATACTGGTTTTCTCTTTATCTTTGACTTGGATTCAGGCATCTTTTCTGGATCTTGGCTCCAAATGCATACTTGCTTTTCTGTAATCCCAAATTACAGTAGATGGTGCCTTGAACACAGCTCCTAAAGGCTGATCACCTTCCTGCTTGACCCATGCCAAAAGGCAGAAAGCAGCAAAATCAATACTGTGTTCATTGTAATTTTAAAGATCAGTTCTGTATAAATATATTTGTAATGACAACAAGTAGGTTATCCTGCAATATATGTATTTCTAGGATCGACTCAAGAATTCTAAAATATTCCAGACTAGAATTCCTATTATATATCTGTGTTTTTATTTTGTCATGAGTAGTTACAAGTTACCATTAAATTCACACATGAGACAAGATGAGTCCATGTTATCACTGGCCATGATAGGATTCCTGACGTTTGCAACAAGTGACATGACATCTGCCTGGCTTTTACTTTGTAAAATGCAATGCTAATATTTAACCTACCTCAGAACTTGATGAGGCTCTGTGAAATGCTAAGTGCCCAAAATAAAATATTGTTGATTGTCTTTTTATTAAACGTAAATTTCCTCATTACAAACCAACCTGCCTTTTGTAAAGTCACAGTGCTTACAAACTCAGGATTTTCCAGTGGGAAAGACCTGTCATTAAGGATTTGTATGTATTAGATTTGTATCTAATTGCTGAGCCTCCACTGGTGCTTGGGATAGATAGAGAGGTTTTACATTTTCTAATTTTTTTTGTGTGTGTTGCCTCAAAAGTCAGTTTCTTTTAGACATTTTAATAAGCTATTTGATCAAAACTTGAGTGAAGATTGAGTAGATGAGTTTAATTGCCCATTTCTATGATTTCAAAACCGGAGCTTGAAAAAGTGGCTAATGTAATCATTGTCCTGTTTATCATAAGTTAATGTTAGAGTACACTGAAGTTGGAGACAAATACTTCGTGAAAACTGGCTAAAGTCAAATTATTTCATAAAGTACTTTTTTTTAGTATAGTTTTGAGAAACATTTCTTTCTTGAAGTTGAACTGGATTGGTTAAGGATTGGTGGGTCTTCATGATTTGGAAGTAGCATGTTTGCAGTTGACAAACTGCTCTAGGACCTTTTGCTGCCAACCTAAAAATATTTCTTAACTTTATCAAAGAAGGCCTGATATCGTCTCTACTTGCTATTCAACAGCTGAAATTAGTTCCTTTCCTTGATACAACAAAACAGTACCTCTGAATATTTATTGATGCTTTCCACAAAAGCGGATGCATTCTTGCTCAGTCCAAATCAGTGATGTTTTATGAACACTAAGATGTGATATCTACTCAAGTTGGGTTCTGAAGTCAGTGTGTGGTGGGGCAGAAGTAGGGAGCATTTATGGGAAGAGCACTTGTGATGATAACCAACGTATATTTTTCTGGTGCCCTTTTGTTTTTCCAACATCTAAAACTTCCACTTTGATTTTCTTCCTTTTACCTCATTTTGTTTCACTCCCCTTTCCACATACTCCTTTTGTGTTCCTGAAGCCTATTGTTGACTTTCATTAAATGGTGTTTAGGGCTGGTAAATTATCAGTCCTTAATACCCTTTCCCATATGCCACAATTGAGGACATAATCTAAACCACCATTCAGTTCTGGGTAATAGCTAATAGGAGTCACTGTCCCAACTCTAATTCAGCATGCACTGCCAGTCTTCCCCTGAATCTCTTCCCTGATTCCCCACCATACCTTGTAGTACTGGGGTCAAATCTCTGGTTGTTAGTCTAAGAATATAAAGCCACTGGTTTGAGTAATGTTTTAGTTTCAACCAGTGGTCATGATAGCCAATAATGTGTATGTCATTTATCAACGAAATAGCAGTTGGAAGGAAACATATTCCTTTAATATATGGCCTTACATCTATCACTACATCTCCAGCATTTGTGATGCAATAGTATTCTTCACCTGTATTAAAAGGGCAAAAAGTGAATGCTCATTTTGTGTACACATGTGTATAGAGTTGGCAGTTAATACTGAAATTTTTCAAATAGCCCCTCCAAAATTATACTTGTGAGATAAGAAAATAAATTGACCTAACGTTTATTGATTTAGTTTGCAATTTTGTCTTATTTAAATGTTAGTGTTATTTTCAGTTTGTGTTGGAAGTTGATCCCTTTAGATTTCAGCTATTATATGCAGAAATTGACTCTTAGAGTCTTAGATTCTGTTTTAATTTAAATGTGTTAATGAAGTCTCGCAGTCTTCTTTATTATTAAAGGCTTTATAATTACAGTAAAATTGAATGTAGACCGGGTCTTCTCCATCCCATATAAAACACTGGTACAAGTATTGTTGGGTGTAAAAAAATGAGAGACTGATGTCTTGCATTTTGAGAAGTTGAATGTGTATATAGCTTAATGCAAGGTAGAAATACTACATTCCTTAAAAGAGGTAGAAATAAAGTTCAGAAGTATAGAGGAATGAGTCAGTGTGGGGAATAAATGAATGGTAGATCTGGTAAGAACTTCAGAGGTGGGCGTAGATGGGGAAAGGGAGGAAGAAAGCATTCTAGATACGGGGAATGATAACTCAAAAAAGGCAAAGATTTGGGGGAAATACCTATATATGGAAGTTGAGTTGGAGAACATGGCATATGAAGGTACTCTTGATTTTTCTGTTTTTCTCCAGTAAGCCTCTTAAAGAATTTTTTTAATCTTTTTTTTTTTAATTGAGAGGCAGAGATTTTATCTGCTGGTTCACTCACCACAACTCCAGCTGGGTTACAACAAAGCCAAGAGCCTGGAACTCAATGTGCATCTACAACGTAGGGGGCAAGGACCCAGGTAATTGAGTGGTCATTACTATCTCCCAGGACTTGGATGCTTCTCTGCTTGTTTTTGAGCACGCTAACCTTTTAAGCATTTCTGTATCTTGCTTCCAAAGGCCCCTTTATTGCTCTGTTACCCTATGACTTAAGAAGTTAGGCTGATCACTTTGCTTTTGTTTTGCATGTATACAATTTTAATATTTCTAATAATTTTATCTGTAAATGTAGGTTGTCAGTTGTTGAGTGTGTAAATGACCACTATGAAGACCTGAGGCAGAGACCAGTGGGCAGCTTTCTGCCAGGCCATGCCTGAAGTTACAGAAGACTAACGTCTCATATCATCCTTATTTGTAAACCAATATCCATATTAGGAGGAAGCTGCAATCACCATGGGTGTAGCTGGTGAAAGATGTTTTTTAACTTGCAGACAGTTACCACCAATAAAAACACAGATGCCTGATTCAGACACCTGTATACACATTAAGTTTATGGCTCAAGTGTAGCTGCTAGTCCTGGTAATTTGAAATGGTCATGAGGGGACGTCAGAAAGTTAATGGATAATTCCTATATCCTTGAATTTCATTTTCCATGAGCTTTTTGAAGTTGCACAAGTTTATAACTTCTGGGTGTAGCCTGTCCTAATATTGCCAGCTGATTGTAATATACTGGTATTTACATTTTCATGAGAGATCTGTTCTACAAGTGTAAGAAGCAAAGGGAGGGAAAAGTTTTAAGATCGCAGCGTGGAGGGTAGCAGGGTGTGCAGAGAGGCTCGTGGGTTTGGAAGATTGTATACCTGATCATTTGGACAGCGCGACATTACTAGAGGAGGTGAGTTTGGGCATGGGGCAGAGGAAAATCAACAACAAGCATCCCAAGATAATGACTGGTGAGGACACTTGGAGAGATTCTCAGATGCATGAGAAATTTTGGTAGGAAGTTCTTTGTTTTGCTTTTAAATTAGGAAAAATTTAAAATATGGCAAAACAAAAAGTATGGAACAAAAATGAAAGATGCAAGGAAGGCAAGAGCTGGGATGGACCTCAGCCTTGGCATGTCTTTCAGAGTGAGCTGATGAGTTACGAGCGCTCAGGCGAGAAGGGACACTGGAGGAGAGTGCTCGCCGAATGACTACTCCTATCCATAGTGGGGGCAGGGGCTTGGGGGTGGGGGCAGTTATTTTCCAGGAGAATATGAATGGGAAAAAACAGGGTTGAGAAATGTGCAATTTTTTATTCATATTTTTTGTTTTTAGTTTTAAAAATTTTTCCATTTCTGTACTTTTGTAAAAGCATGTCTGTACATTAACCAAGATCATGGTGGCACAGCAGGTTAAGCCGTACTGGAGTGCAGGGTTCCAGGCCCAGCACCCCCACTTCCAGTCTAGCCTTCTGCTAATGCACATGAGAGGCAGCAGATACTGGTCGAACTTCTTGGGTTCCTACCATTGTGTGGGAGACCCTAAGGGAATTTCTGCTCCTGCCTTAAGGCTGGCCCAGTCCCAGCTATTGCAAGCATTTGGGGAGTGAACCAGTCGATGGAAGATACTCGTTCTCTCTCTCTCTCTCTCTCTCTCTCTCTCTCTTACTCTGCCTGTCAAGTAAATACAAATCTTTAAAAAATGTTATTTTTTAAATTTACTTGATTTGAGAAGCAGGCAGAGTGCCCATCTGCTGGTTCACTCCTCAAATGCCTGTAACAGCCAGGACTGGGCCAAGCCAAAATTAGGAGCCAGGAACTCGGTCTCCGGGTCTTCCACATGCTTGCCAGGGACCTAACAACTTGAGCCATCACCTGCTGCCTTCCAGGCTACACATTAGCAGGAAGCTAGAATTGGAAGTAGAGCTGGGACTGGAATCCAAGCACCCTAATCTGGGATGTGGGTGCCTTAAGCTGTGTTTTAACCACCAGGCTAAATGGCTGTCCCATGTTTTCTAGAAAACTAAAGGAGCAAATGCCATAACCAGGGAGCTGAACCATAGGGTAAGAAATAAGGAAAAGAATGGGAGAACTGCAAACAAATTCCAAATTCCCTTTTTCTTTTCTTTCTCCTTCCATTGTGTGTTTGATTTAGTAATATAAAGACAATGAAAAGCCAAAAATCACAAAATAACACCTCTGGCACCAAGTTTAGCTTCCTAGTGAGAGAACCACTAGAGCTATTTTGTGTTTTTATAGTACTCACCTCCATAGCTCTCAACAGTATTTTATACCACTGCTTCTTGATTTCTTAATTTTTGACCTAAGTTAATGGCTTTTCAGACTGATAACTAAGAATTTAGCTCGTAGCACTTCCTACCTCTTCCCCATTCTATCCTGTCACCACTTTGGATCCCTTTACAGGCTTCCTGTACAATGTTTAATAACTGACTTTTACTTTTATTATTCCATTAGCTGTGGACAGTATTTCTTGGTTCTCATACCAATAGTAATACCTGTTCCCTCCCCTGTGTCCTCCCACCCTCAGTTTTTGTCACCTGTGACTTTATAATTACATTTTCAAGGTTCATACTATTTGCATTCCATTATTTTATAATAGTACCCTCCCATGGGTTGATGTAGTTCACTGCAGAACACAGCTTACATCACAATTACATTTTGTAACTTTTAGTTTCTCCTGGCATTTCTCGTTTTTCCCCTTTATACTTTTGACTTCTGTTATATCTAATAGCATATCCACCAGCTATAGAGTCTTGTAGGAAACTCTCCTCCAGGGGCCACTTCCCTCCTGTGCTTCAATCTGCGCTTGTCGCCTTACCTAGTGCATAGCAGTCCTCTTGGGACTTGGCTGCTCTCCTGAATCAAATATGCTGAGTCTTAAAAAAAAAAGTTCATGGTGGATGGGTGTTTGTTGCAGTAGTTAAGTCACCATTTGGGAACCCCATATCCAATACTGGAGTGCATGGTTCTAGTCCCAGCTCCTCCATTTCTGATCCAGTTTCCTGCTGATGCACACCCTGCAAGTCAGCAGAAGATGGCTCAAGTCCTAGAATTCCTGTCTCCCCCATGTGGGAGACCCAAATTGAGTTCCAGGCTCTTGGCTTCAGCCTCACTTAGCCATGGTTGTTGCAGGCACGTGGGGAGTGAACCAGTAAATGGAAGTACTTGAGCCATCACCTGCTGCCTCACAGCATGCGCATTAGCAGGAAGGTGGGTTGGAAGCAGAGCTCACTAGAACCCAAGGATTCTGATATGTGAGGCATCCCAAGAGGCTTCTAAACTGCTGTGCCAAATACCTGCCCCATCTTCTCTGTTTAATTTTTATTCACATACTATCATGTTGAATTTTGTTCCCTTCCGAAAGTGTTGAAATCCTACACCTAGCAATTGTGAATATGACTTTATTTGGAAATACCATCCTTGCAGATGACCAAGTTAAGATGAAGTCATTAGGGTGAGCCCTGTTCCCTTATAAACAAGGGGAAATTTGCAAGCAGACTTGCACACACATGGTGAATGCCATGGGAAGGTGAAGGCAGACAGCGGGGGTGACACAGCAGAAGCCAAAGAATGCCAAATGTGTGAGATAGCCAAGAAATTGCTAGAAGCCAGGAGGGACAGGAAGGAAGGCATGAAATGGATTCTCTGGCAGACCTAAGAAGAACCAGCTGGCACTTTGCTCTGCAACTTTTAGGCTCTAGGGACATGGGACAGTACTTTGCTGTGGCAACCCTAGTGAGCTAATGGCTAGGTTACACTTAACCACCCTCCCCTCTGACTTTATAATTGTTAGTCTCCCTGATGAGAATGTAAGCACCCTGAGGGCAGGGAATTTTATCTGGTTTATATGTGAATATTCAGCATCAAACAACAGTATGTGACACATGATAGCTCTCAATATTAGTTGAAAAATAATATCCAAGAATATGGTACTTTGGAGGAAAGGGATTTCTCATGTAAATTTGGACACTGTTTTCATTTGAAAACAACCTAGGAGTAGACATTGGGTGCAGTGGTTAAAGATTCCAGTTGAGGGGCTGGTGTTGTAGTGCAGCAGGTTTATCTAAAAAGATTTATTTATTTGAAAGCCAGAGTTAGAGGGAGAGACAGATCTTTCATCCATTGACTCACTCCCCAGATGTCTGCAATGGCTAGGGCTATATGAGGTGAAAGCCAGGAGCTTCATCTGGGTCTCCTGCATGGATGGCAGAGGCCCAAGCACTTGAGCCATCTGCTGCTTTCCCAGGCACGTTAGTGGGGAGCTGGATTGGAAGTGGAAGAGCTGGAATAAATCAGCACTCATAGGGGATGTCAGCTTTGCAGGCCATGACGACCCACTGTGTGACAACAGTGACCCCTAAAATAAACTGAAGCAAAAATATTAAAAAATGCCAGTTGATGGCCACATCTCATGTTGAAGTGCCTGAGTTCATTCGCATCCTGATTGCAGCTTCCTGCTAATGTGCACTCTGGGAGGTAGACAGTGATGCCTCAAGTAGTTGGCTCTCTGCCACTCATTTGGGTTGTCCGGGTTTTCAGATTCAGCCCCCAGCCCTGTTTCAGGCATTTGGGGTGTGAATTACTGGATGGGTGCTCTCAAATAAATGCAAATTTTAGGAAAGAAAAACCCATAGGGCTGACGCTGTGGTGTAGTAGGTTAAGTGTCTGCCTTGGCACCAGCATCCCATTTGGGCACTGGTTTGAGACCCAGCTGCTCCTCTTCTGATCCAGCTCTCTGTTTATGGCCTGGGAAGGTGGTAGAAGATGGCCTAAGTGCTTTTGCTCCTGCACCCTTGGTTTCTGTACCTAATGACAAGTGCTTGAGCTGAGTAGCTGTGTGCATGGTGGAGCATCTGGGCTTCTCACTTTTTTGAGTCTCTTCGTGAATGAACAAAGGTAAGGTCAAGGATAGCAAACCCTTCTCATAACCACTGTGTCCCTCTTAACTATTGTCCCAAATAGTTGAGTGATGAAATGCTCATATTCAGCAATTATAAGGGAATAACTACTTTCTCTTTTAGTGATAAAAAAAAAGTTCCAGCAGTAAGAAACATTCAAACCCACGAGGTTCAGTTTTTCAAGTTTTCTTTCCTCAGCATCTTCAGCATTTCTCAGCAGTCCAGAGGGAGGCGTTATCTGAAGGGTGAGAAATGAGGCAGGGTAGTGGCCACATAACAGTGCTTCTTTCTGTTCTGCTGGTCTTAACTGCATGTTTTCTCTCTATATGCATGGGTTTTAGAGCTGGAAGGATCAGAGACAACTCAGTGGGACTTTGGACTCTGTAGCCATTCCCTCTGGCTTGTCTGCAGTGAGCAGGAGGAGAGCTGAGTTGCAGGGAATGAGCACTGGCCCCTGTCACCTTCAGGGAATGGTTTTCCTTTAAACACACAGGCCCTGTCCTGAGAGCTGGTCATGATCGAAGTGGCACCGAATTCACACAACGGGCACTGGGCACCACTTAACAGCTCATAGACATGAGAGATGAACACTCAGGCTGGGACTGAACGCGGAAGATTATTTAATGAGGAGCAAGGGTGTAGGGGTGAAGACAGCATGGAGAGGGGGTTGGAAGTATCATATGCCTGTGCTTCATGTGCCAGGACAACGGTTAGGCTGAAGGCTATGACCTTTTAATACAGAGTTAAACTGCAGAGACACTTTACACGAAGTCCGCTGCCCTTTGCAAGCTTCAAGGGGTGCCATGAAACCGACAATCCCCAAATCTGCAAGGACAGGAGATGGGGCTGGGGGTTTTGAGGGGTTGTTGCGCCAGGCAAATGCACAGGACTAGGTAAGAGGCGCCCAGGATGTCTCATGGGGCGCCCCCTTTATAAGGCTCTCTTCATTTTCTGGAGGTCAGAACGGCCCCTACCCTCTGTGGACACCAGGTGTTCCGAGTGACCTTGCAGATCCTTCACCTCAAATCCCCGGGTTACTGCGGTTACCAAGGCTCTTCTGGAGTTTTAGGTTATTCTAACCTTTCGAGAAGACTTTCCCTGAATGCCAGCAGGCACAGGAGAAACAGCCTGGAGGCTGCCGGCCATTTACCTGGACACAGCGGCAAGCCCCTGCTGCTGCCGCCCCTCCCTGCGGGACTGGGCTCTTCTGCATCGTTCAGGGTTCGCTGCGGACGTACCGGGGTCCCGGGGAAGGTTTGGGGTTTCACTGGCTGGCAGGCTGAGGATGCTGGGTGCCCGCAACCGATGGGAGGCAGCGTGAGCCCGAGAGAGCCCGGAGCAGCCGCGGTGGCAGCGCTCGAGCGCAGCCTCCTCCCGCTCCCACAATGCACAGGGCGGCGGCGGCGGCGGCAGCATCGCGGGCCGCCGAGGTGGCTGCGGCGGCGGCGGCGACCCCGAGGACCCCGGGCACGCGGAGCGCTCGCAGCAGCTCGCGGCGAGCCCGGGAGTGATGGCGAGGCCCCCGCGGGCCGCCAGTGCCTGAGGCGCCGCGCCCCGCCCCGCCCCGCTCGGCGTGGCCCGCCCCGCCCGGCCCTGCCCCGCTCCGCTCCCTGCCGGCCGCTGCCCCGGCGCTTCCTAGTCGGCGCGGCCGGCAGCCCAGGCGAGGTGCGGCCTCGGCACAGGCGGGGGACGTCGGCGCGCAGGGCCCCGCCATGGCCGCGTCCGAGCTCTACACAAAGGTAACGCGCCCCGCGGGTCCGCGCCCTGGGGAGGGGCCACCAGGCCCGGGCCTCGGGCTGTCAGGCGGGGCGGAGGCGGGGGCGCCAGGGCCCGGCCGGCGCGGCCAGCATCGCTCGCTGGCGAGCGTTTCCAAACCCCTGGCGCTGCCCGCCCGTGGGCCGCAGCGGCACCTTCCTCTTTCCGGCGTTGACGTGAGGGAGGCCTGTCCGGGGGTCGCCTGGCCCCCTGCCAGGCTTCTCGGGCTGGGGAGCGCGGGTTTCTGAGTGGAAACGGGGCCCAGGTGGGTTTCGCAGGGCGGGCCGAGGCCCGGGTTGCCTCTCCCTCCCCGCTCGGCTTGCGGAAGATGGTTGCTGGGGTTGATGCGATGGTCCCCTTCTTGGGGACGCTAGCTTTAAAGAACGTCTCTGTGTGGGTCTGCGGAGGTGCTTTGCAGCCCCGCTTTGGGCGGCTCGTCGGGTTTCACCTTTAGCGGCCCGGTTTCAGATGGCTGCCCTGGTGCGATGAGCCCTTGGGTAGGATGCTGCCGGCTAAGTGGGAGCTGATGCGAGAGCTGCCTTGGTCCACGGTCATTGTCGAGTTTGCAGCTTGCTTGGAATCCCTAGAGCCTCGTTAGGCTCCATGTCTTCACCTCCTGTGGGGCCAGCTTTTTCCTTCTGGGTTTTGATTAAGGGAAGTGGCAGCCTTTTCTTTCTTAACACTGACACCACTGTTCTCTGAGTCTGATCATCTCGAATTGGCATCTTTCGGAGAACTGTCCTGAAAATTTGTTTTGGGCAGTGTGTAGTGCCCTTGGTGGATGTTTGTAATTCTGGCATTTTATGCTGTAACTCATGTGTAAGTAGGTGTTTTGACAGCGATTGATTACCTAATTCGAGTTAACAGAATTGCCCCAACTTTTTGAGTTTGTATTTGCAACAGAGTCTCCATTAGGATCTAGGAATTATTGCTTCCAAATGCGATGCAAGGATCTAGGAGTCATTGCTTCAGTTGTGACTCAAGGAAGCCCGGAATCCAAGTTCTTTTTTTTTTATTTTATTTATTTATTTTTTTTTATTTGAAAGGCAGAGTTACAGACAGTGAGAGGGAGAGAGAGGTCTTCCTCTTGTTGGTTCACTCCCCAAATGGCCGCAAGGCCAGTGTTGCACTGATCTGTGTTGCATGCTCTTCATCCTGGTCTCCCACATGGGCTCAGGGCCCCAAGGAATTGGCCATTCTCCACTGCTTTTCCCAGGCCATAGCAGAGAGCTGGATTAGAAGTGGAGCAGCTGGGACTAGAACTGGCGACCGCGACCATCTGAGATACCTGCACTGCAGATGGAGGATTAACCCACTGTGCCATGGTGCCGGGCCCAGGGGCTACAAGTTCTAACGCTTTATAAAAGGAAGAGGTCTGGACATCAGGACACCTGGATTCTGGTCCAGATCTTTTCGCTTACAGTGTGACTCTTGGCAAGTCGCTTGACCCTCTGGTTCTGTTCCTCTTCTGTGGAAGGAGTTCATTGTACCTGCTCTGCAACCCTTCCATGAGTTTGTGAGGATCAAACTTAGAGGTTGTGAAAGCTTTTTTGTAACTTAAGAATTTCTCTGCAGATATGAAGTATATGATTGATTTCTTCAACTGAAATGAGCTGCTATGAGACATTCTCTGGGACTTTCTTTTTTAAGATTTATTTATATATTTGAAAGGCAGAGTCACAGAGAGAGAGAGAGAAAGGGGGGGGAGAGATAGAGGGAGAGATCTTCCATCCACTGATACACTCCCCACATGGCTACAAGGTTCAGGGCCAGCCCAGGTCAAAGCCAGGAGCCTGAAACTTTAAACAAGTCTCCCACGTGGATAACAGGGGTCCAAGTCCTAGGGCCATCCTCTGTTGCTTTCTCAGTCGCAATAGCACGGAACTGGAAGTGGGGCAGCCAGAACTTGAACTGGCACTCATTTGAGCGGTAAGAGATAAGAAATCGGTCCAGGTCTTACCCATGGGTGGCAGGGACCAACTACTTGAACTACTGCCTCCGAGGGACTACATTGGCAAGAAGGTAAAATCAGGAACTGGACTTAAAAATTGAACCTAGGGAGCTGGTGCTGTGGTGTTGCAGGTTAAGCTTCTGCCTGCGTTGTCCACATCCAATGTGGGTGCCGGTTCGTGTCCTGGCTGCTCCTCTTCTGATCCAGGTCTCTGCTAATGGCCTGGGAAAGCAGTGGAAGATGGCCCAAATGTTTGGGCCCCTGCACCCACGTGAGAGACCCAGAGGAAGCTCCTGGCTCCTGGCTTTGGATCTGCCCCGCTCCAGCCATTGTGGCCATCTGGGGATTGAACCAGTGGATAGAAGACCTGTCTCTGTGTCTCTCCCTCCCTCTGTCTGCAACTCAGCCTATCAAATAAATAAATAAATCTTTTTAAAAAAAATTGAACCCGGGCATTCCAACATGGATACTGGTGTCTTAACCACTAGACCAAATGCCCACTGCAAACAGGCCATCTTCGAACTACCTAACAATGAGCTGCTTAACTAGAAACTGATTGAATAATGAATTTTTGTTGGGGTTTAGATCTGATTTTTTAAAGATATTGTGATTTTTTTTAATTGTAAGGTTTTGTTCTTCAATCATACCTTTGTTACATTTGTTTTGTTATTTTTTATTGATTTTTTTAAAGGTGTATTTATTTACTTGAAGGTCAGAGTCACACAGAGAAGGAGGGGCAGAGAGAGAAGTCTTCCATCCACTGGTTCACTCCCCAATTGGCCACAATGGCCGGAGCTGCGCCAATCCGAAGCCAGAAGCCCGGAGCCTTCTTCGGGTCTCTCACATGGGTGTAGGGGCGCAAGGACTTGGGCCATCTTCTACTGCTTTCCCAGGCCATAGCAGAGAGCTGGATCGGAAGTGGAGCATCTGGGACACAAGCCAGCCCCTATATGGGATGCTGGCACTGCAGGTGGCTGCTTTACCCACTATGCCACAGTGCTAGCCCTTGTTACATCTGTTTTAAAATTCACCTTTTACTAGCCAGCGTGTGGCATAGTTGGTAAAGCTGCCTCATGCATTGCCAGCATGCCATGTGGGTATAGGTTTGTGTCCTGGCTGCTCCACTTCCGATCCAGCTCCCTGCTAATGGCCTGGGAAAAATAATGGAAAATGGCCCAGGTGCTTGGACCATGAACATGGGAGACCCAGATAAAGTTCCTTGCTGTGGCTTCAGCTTGGATCAGTCCTATGAACCAGTAGATGGAAGACCTCTGTCTAACTCTGACTTTCAAGTAAATAATCTTTTAAAAAATAAAATTCACTTTTTGTCATAAGACAGGCTGGCATAGACATTAGATCTGAAGTTGGGGCTAAAGCTGCCTTCTACACAATACACATATGCCCAATAGTATTCTGATCATTTAGTTTTTTCTTGGCTACTTCTTTTTGTGAATGGGCCTTAGATTAGTGACAGGCAGAGAGATTTATGGTGCATCCGGTCCTCTGCTTACTGTTGGGAGGTTCCAACAATGAATAAGACTCAGTCTTTTCCCTCAAGGGGTACAAATGTACCTTTTCTTCTTCTTCTCTTTCTACTTCCTTTATTTACTTCTTCGAAAGGCAGAGTTACAGAGAGATAGAGATATGAGAGAAATTTTCCATCAGCTGGTTCACTCCCCAGATGACTGCAATGGACTGGGCAGGCTGAAGCTGGGAGCCAGGAACTCCATATGGGTCTCCTGTGTGGGTGGCAAGGGGCCCAAGGACTTGGGCTGTCTTCACTGCTTTCTCTGATGTGTTAGCAGGGAGCTGGATTTGAAGTGGAGCAACTGGGACTGGAATTAGTGCTCATTTGGGATGCCAGCATCGCAGATGGTGGCTTAACCTGCTGTGCCACAACCCCAGTCCTAATACAGCATGCTTCTTATATCCTTCCTCATTTTGAGTTTCCAAGAGCGTAAATAACCCACTGTTACCATAACAACAGATAGACAGCTGGTGTATTTGTTAGTAGATAGAGAACAGGTTGGGATGTGGGGAACGTTAGACTGACTCTAGAGATGAAAACTGGTATAGTAATTAGGGGAAGAGTGAAATGATTAGAAGTAGTATCAGTGGATAAACACAAGGATCTTTCTTTTGCAGAAGATAATAGACAAGGAAGTTCTGGGGTAAATTACAAGGAAAGATGTATTGGTAACATGCCATAATTACAGTATTCAACATTGTGGTTAAATCTGAAAAAAAAGTGCCCTTTAAAAAATGCCATTCAGTGCTTGCAGGCAGATTTTGATGTGTGATACAGATCAGCTCCTGTTAGAAGGGATGAGGGGCAAGACACTGTTCAATTCTTTCTTTCTTTCTATCTTTTTGCTAAAGTGGGAATGGTTGTGTCATAGCAATTTGGCAGGGCTTCCATTTTATAAAATTTTCCAGCAGTATAAACATTTAAAGAGCAATAGTTGGATTCCTGGAATATAACATTTCTGGAAATTAACATTTTGGTTAAAATATGTTTGTTGATTTTTATAAAACTAACAGCTTTATTGAGACACAATTCGCATATTGTACAATTCACCAATTCAAAATGTATGATTAAAAACAAAGGAGTGTCTGATTCAGTGGTTTTTAGTATAGTCCCAGAGTTGTGTATTGATTTGGTCTTAGGTCCACTTGCCTTGCTCCCCAAATAATTGAAAGCAGCTGTGATATCCCAGTGCTTCTGATTTGGAAAGTGCTTGCTTGTCTTGACTTGCTGGTGGATGATAACATCACCCGTAGGCTCTTTTCAGCAACTGCAGATGATGCTGCGTTTGTGGTGCATGGTTCATCAATTAGCTTGGGAAAGGATCCCCAGCACTGACACAATAAGCAACACGCTAGTTCTCCTCACATGAAGTTCCCGGCATCATGGGTAGCAACTGGATGACCTGATGGTGTTTAATTATGAGTCCCTGTGGGTGCTAAGATGCTGAGTAGTGTAACATTGCAAAAACAGTTGTTTGCAGAGCCCTGCAAACTTTCCTAAATGAAACAGAGCTATCAGGCCAGTGGATTGTATATTTAGGATCTTCTTTTTGCACCATATTTTCTATACCCACTGAAGCCACATGGCCTAGGTTTTTTTCCGCAATACTGTTAGTTTTGTATTCTGTGTCATTGTCCCTTCAGCTGTCAGTTTTGGCAATTCTAATATTTTCTTGTATCTTAGGCTGTTTTCAACATCTTAAAGCAGAACAGAAATCTCATGTCTGATCATGTGCCTTGATTTGGATTTGGCAAGCACAGGTCTCCTGGCATGCCTCTTTCATTTGTTTCCCCCTGATGTCCTGGGGCCTGTGAATGGCACTGCTACCCTCCTCGCCCCTCAGATGGGAAACTGCAGTATCCTTTCCTTTGTCTGTCACATTCTACCTTTCCACGCCAGTTCTAATTCACTTAATATCCAATTGGCAGTTCAGATTCTGAACCACTACCTGCATTTTGTTCTGTCTTACGGTAGTTTGTTTTATATGCATTGACTGTTTTCACAACACTGTAAGCCCCCTGAGGGAATACTTTGTTCATTTGCTCTAGAGCCTAACACAGTGTCTTAAACAGAATGAATATTTGTTGACTGAATTAACACTGAAACAGGAGAGGCGCAGATTGAAAATAATGGTTTGGTGGGTTCTAGTCCCGGTTGGGGCACCGGATTCTGTCCCGGTTGCCCCTCTTCCAGGCCAGCTCTCTGCTGTGGCCCATGAGGGCAGTGGAGGATAGCCCAAGTCCTTGGGCCCTGCACCCACATGGGAGACCAGGAGAAGTACTTGGCTCCTGACTTCGGATCAGCACGATGCACCGGCCGCAGCACGCCAGCCGCGGCGGCCATTGGAGGGTGAACCAACGGCAAAAATGAAGACCTTTCTCTCTCTCTCTCTCTCTCTCTCTCACTGTCCACTCTGCCTGTCAAAAAATAATAATAATAATAATGGTTTGGGATGCTTAGTCCACTTGTAGAAACAAATCTGAATAAGAAGTGGTTAAACAAGTAAACACATTTTTGGGCTTGTTGAACAGGATGAGTAATAGGGAGGAGAGCTGGGAGCCAGGGAGACTGAGTAGACATGTGAAACCATGAGGTCTGTAGACTGAGGCACAGGCAGAAAATGTGGGAAAGAGGGGGACAAATCTGAGAGACACATCGCCTAGATGGGTTCATTTAGATTGGGAAAGAGAGGGAATAGGATAAAATAATGCTTGTTTCTCTGGTTGGAAACTGGAAATTGATTCCTATTTCATAATGATGTTTTACTGACTCTGGAACTTGAAACCTTGCTCAGAAATACTTAAGCTGCTTGAGTGATGCATAATGCCCAGGATTTCCCCTGGACGTGTGTACTTGCTCTTGAAGTTTGAAAGTTTCATGTATTGCCTGGTGCTTAAAAGATTACAAAGAAGTTCTAGTTCTAATCAGATTTGCAACTTCCAGATAAATAGTTTAAATCTTCTTGGTGTTTTCAGCTTTGTAGTGTAAGAGAAACCTGCGGAAAGGTCTGTGACTGGGGTCTCGGGATAGAACCACAGTCTCAGAGGAGGGGCCGAGTGCGAGTGGAGGGCGAGTGTGAGTGGAAAGAGGTCCTCTCCCTTACTTCTTTTTTAATAGTGGGATTTATTTATTTATTTGAAAGGCAGAGAGAGAGAGAGAGATATCCATCTGCTAGTTCACTTCCCAGATGCTTGCAACAGCCAGGGCGGGAGGGCTGGGCCAGGCTGAAATCAGGGGCCAGCTTCTACTGCTTTCCTAGGCCATAATAGAGAGCTGGATCAGAAGGAGCCAGGACATGAACTGGTGCCCATATGAGATTCCAGCACTGCAGGCAGAGGCTTAGCCCACTATATCACAGTTCTGGTCCCATAATTATGGTTTTATTTTTTTTATTTAACAGGTAGAGTTATAGACAGAGAGACAGAAAGGTCTTCCTTCCATTGGTTCACTCACCAAATGGCTCCTACAACCAGTGCTGTGCCGATCTGAAGCCAGGAGCCAGGTACTTCTTCCTGGTCTCCCATGCGAGTGCAGGGCCCAAGCATTTGGGCCATCCTCCACTGCCCTCCTGGGCCACAGCAGAGAGCTGGACTGGAGAGGAGCAACCAGGACTAGAACCGGCACCCATATGGGATACTGGCACCACAGGTGGAAGATTAACCAAGTGAGCCATGGTGCCAGCCTTTTTTTTTTTTTTTTTTTTTCAAAAGATTGATTTTTATTTATTTGAAAGGCAGAATTACAGAGAGAAGTAGATTCGGGGGAGGGGGAGTTCCATCTGTTGGTTCACTCCCCAAATGACCACAATGGCCAGAGCTGAGCCGATCTGCAGCCAGGAGCTTCTTCTAGGTCTCCCACAAGGGTGCAGGGGCCCAAGCACTTGGGCCATCTTCTACTACTTTTCCAGGCCCTAGTAGAGAGCTGGATCAGAAGTGGAGTAGCCGGGACTCGAACTGGCGCCTATATGGGATGCCGACACTATAGGCTGGGGCTTTAATCCACTGCGCCACAGCACCAGCCCCTGTAATTATGTTTTAATTTCAAAATAATGGCTGCAGACTTGATTGACATCAAGGGAGAAGTGCATTATATATCCCTAAATGTTTATGAGGACCTTCTGTCTACCTCCTTTGGCCTGGTGTGCTCCTCTGACCAAAAATGTAAGCAAAATGCAAGACTAGAGGGAGATTGGATACACAGAAGACAAGTTTGTGTGTCCTCCATCCCTTAAAAAAAACTCTACATTCTCTATGTAGGAATCCTATGTGTGGGGGCATATACACAAACTAGAGAAATTCCAGAATACAAGAAATAGGATTATGAAAGCAGTGAAGAGACTATTGAAGGATTAAAAGGATAGAACACTTCAGTTCATAAAGATGAAAGTAAGCTGAAAAAATGGTGAAGTAGTTGACATCAGAATAATAGAAGTTTATAGCATAGGATACTTGTTAGTTTTTCTTTTTAATTTAAAGATTTATTTATTTATTTGAAAGGCAGACATACCGAGGGAGAAGGTGAGGGTTGGTGGGGAAGGGAGAGATATCTTCTATCCACTGGTTCATTCCCAAATGGCCCCAACAGCTGAGGCTGGGCCAGGCCAAAGCCAGGAACCAGGAGCTTCTTCTGGGTCTCCCACGTCGGTGCAGGTCTCCAAGTACTTGAGCCATCTTTTGCTGTTTTTCCCAGGCACATTAGCAGGGAGCTGGATGGGAATTGGAGCAGCCGGGACTTGAACCAGTGCCCCATACAGGATGCTGGCACTCCAGGCAGAGGCTTAACCTTCTTTGCCACAGTGCCAGCCCCTCCTTGTTAGATCTTAAATAAATGTATGCCATTTAAAATTAATTTCTACATTAAACATTAAGTTTTACATATTTGAAACTTATTACTTCAAGTTACGGTATCAACTGAGATGTGGTATGCAAATAGAGAGGTCCTGGTTAGCCATGCATGATAGTTCTGACACACCAACTTCAGCTCTCTTTGACAGTGTTAAAGTGTTTACCAAAAACAAAAAACAAAAACAAACCAACCAACCAACCAACCAGTTTACCAGCCAAGGAAGTTTTAATTGGAAGTAGCAGAAACCAAACTCAAAGCCAGAAAGGGTTTTCTCTGTTTCTAAGACCCCAAAGGCTAGGCGTGGCTGGATTCAAGGCTCAGATGTGGTGTTTTGGGGGTGCTCTGTCACTGACTCTCCTGTGCTGTCTGACATTAGTTTCATCCTTAGGACTGCCCTTTTTGGAGTGAAAAGGTGGTCAATATCACAGACCACATGATCTTTTCTTACAGCTCTGGGCCTGGAAGAAGAGAGGCTGACAGGGGAATTCTGGTTGCCCTTGTTAGGAGTCATGTGCCCTCTCCTTTCTGTGTGCCCTATAGGCAGAGGGGGAAGGACACTATGAGTCCTTGTAAGATGGCTCAGAGCTGTTCCCATCAGAAGGAATCATGCTGGGTAGACGCAGTGGAACAGCCGCCTACAGTTGATGATGCCCACTGTCACAGAAATGATAGTGATGCTGTTCGACTCCTCCTCCTCTGACCTTGGTGCAGATGGGAGAATTTTGCATGGCCACAAGGATGTTATGTATCTTTCTCCCAGAGAGTCATTGTGAATTAAAAAAAAAAAAAAACCAGCCATGAAGAATAATACAGGCAAATATTGTATGAGTAGCACATCAGAAATAGAAGATATGAAGAGTCCCTTTTATTCAATCTTAATTAATTAGGGGGTCATGACTTCTATGTCACCTTTGCTGCTGATCTTTCTGCCATATTTCTTCACCATTCTGTTTCCAAGTATTTTCTTCAGATTCTCACTTCCATACTTTATTCTCTTCTTCCTGTGATACACAATTTCTGACTCTCTCTTTCTGACTGTCTGAGTCATCCCTTGTTCATTACTGCACCTCCAAAGCCAGGAACCTCCTCCAGGTCTCTCACATGGTTGCAGGGGCCCAAGGACTTGGGCCATCTTCCACTGCTTTCCCAGGCCATAGCAGAGAGCTGGGTCAGAAGTGGAGCAGCCGGGAATCAAACTGGAGCCCATATGGGATGCCAGCACTGCAGGCGGTGGCTTTACCTGCTACACCACAGTGCTGGCCCCTTATTGTTCTTTGTTATAAGCCCAACATGTGCACACACACACACACACACACACACACCCCACACACAATGGAATTAGTCTACTATTGATTTCTTTAAGTCTTTTATCTATTATTTATAATGATAGTGATCTTTTAAATTATTTTCAATAATACTTAAAACCTTAATGTGTGTTTTGAAATTTTAAAAAATTTGTATGCTTTTAGGTAATCTTAAAAACATTTTTAATTGATATATAATTTATAAATTTATAGGGCATATTGTAATAATAATTAAATGTATAATGATCAAATTGTGAGGATTTTTTAATCATTACGATATTCATTGAAAATATTTTTAATGGCTGCATAATATTGCTTCACCCAGTTGTGCTGTTCAGCATTTTTCACTGCTAGAAGTAATTATTATGGTGAGCTTCCTTTGTACATAAAACTTTGCTTGTATTGGTCCATTTTAGTCAATTTTAAAATACACCTCTCCCTGGCAAGAATTGGCATATTTGTTTATGCAGTGTGGGGCATTCACATTCATTTCATTTTAAAAATAGCACTTTTTATGTACATTGCCTCAGGACCAGGTTGACCGGATGTCCTACTTTTAGGAGCTACTTTCTGCCATTCAGTGTCTTTATTCTGTTTTGAGAAATCCTCTTACAGTCAAATTTAAACTTTTGGAAGTCCAAACTGTTTTCTTTTTCTTGCCATTTTCATTGCTGTTGCTCTTCTTTGTTTTTCCCCTCCCTCCCTCCCTCCCTTTCTTTCCTTTTCCTTTTCCTTTTCCTTTTTCTTTTTGATAGAACATTGTTATTGCTCTTGTTCAGTGTTTCTCCTTGATCTTGAAAGAAACTAGGCCAGAGAGAATGATTCAGTTGGAAAGAATATTTAAGAGAGAAAAACTATGCAATTCTTGCCTTATAGTACAGATGATCGAATTTTAACTTAAAAATTACCCAACATGGGCTGGTGTTGCAACACTGCATCCCATGTTGGAATTCCAGTTCAAGTCTCAGCTGTTCCACTTCCAGTCCAGCTTCCTGCTGATGCACCTGGGAAGACAGTGGAGGATGGCCCAAGTAGCTGGTCCTCTGCCGCCCATAAGGGAGACCTGGATAGAGATCCAGGCTCCTGGCTTAGCCCTGGCTATTGTGGCTATCTGGAGAGTGAGCCAGTTGATGGAAGATATTCTCTCTCTCTTTCTCTTCCTTGCTGTCACTCTGCCTTTCAAATAAATAAATAAATACATCTTAAAAAACATAAATGAAAATTACCTTACAATTCATCATTTTATTGTGGGCAACATATCGTCCTGATCAGAACAAACTAAAAATTGTCCAGAGTAGCCTAGGGATACATTTGCTCTCAAGGGAAAGTTGAGAACCCTGGAGTCTTTCACTACTTGCTTTAAAACAATTAGAATGGAGTGAAATACACCCAGTGCTGAAGGCAGCACTCTAGAATGAAATCTTTGTAGTGCTCAGAAAGTATGTTGGGGTGTGTGACGCCTTCAGGTCATTGCTGTGTGCAGCAGTCTTTCCTGTGGACTTGGATCACAGTGGCAGCCACAGCCTGGGTGAGGGTTGTGTGCAGCCTTAGATGCTGACAGCATAGGTAATGGTTAAAACCTTATGCTCCCTGTTAACCTCTCTCCTAACACTCAGATGCTACATTGCAGTTGTTTGTTTTCCCAGTACTTCTCTGAGCCCCTTAAGGACAAGGACAAGTGAAGATGTTTGTTTTGTTTTAGTAATATTTTTATTGAGGTATAATTCACAAAGAGTACAATTCATCAATAAAAGTATGGAATTCAGTGTTTTTTTTTTTTTTTTTTTTTTTTTTTTTTTTTTGACTCACCATTTAGGCCAGAATTAGGTATCTGATAAGTACCAAGTCAAAGATGAAATGAGTGAATGGATGAAATGACATTAAAGTATCATTGGAAAATTTTCTTCATCTTTCTTATTTTTAATACTTCAGCACTAAAATAATGGTATTTATTCATGAGTAACTTCATGACCTTCCTATCCTGCAAGCACAGCAGTCCCAGGGAAGAGAACCCTTGATTCTCCTGGTCAGTTTTTTTTTTTTTAAAAAGATTTATTTTTATTTATTTGAAAGAGTTACAGAGAGGTAGAGACACAGAGAGAAGTCTTCTATCCACTGGTTCACTCCCTAAATGGCTGCAATGGCCAGAGCTGCACCGATCTGAAGCCAGGAGCTTCTTCCAGGTCTTCCAAATGGGTGCAGGGGCCCAAGGACTTGGGCCATCCTCCACTGCCCTCCTGGGCCACAGCAGAGAGTTGGACTGGAAGAGGAGCAACCGGGACTAGAACCCGGTGTGCCGGCGCCACAGGCAGAGGATTAGCCTATTGAGCCGGCCCCTAGCATGCTTTTTTTTTAAAAAAAATTATTTTAATTTGAAAGGCAGAGTTAGAGAGAGACAGAGAGAAATCTTTTTTATTTTAAAATTTATTTATTTTATTTGAAAGGCAGAGTTAGAGAGAGGCAGAGGCAGAGAGAGAGAGTCTTCCATCTGCTAGATTACTCTCCAGATGGCTGCAACAGCCGGAGCCGGTCCGATCCAAAACCAGGAGCCAGGAACATCTTCTGGGTCTCTCATGCAGGTGCAGGGGCCCAAGGACTTGGGCCATCTTCCACTGCTTTTCCAGGCCATAGCAAAGAGATGGATCAGAAGTGAAGCAGCCAGGATATGAAGAGAAATCTTGTATATCTGCTGGTTTGCTCCCCAAATGGCTGTAGCAAAAGTCAAAAGCCAGGAGCTTCTTCCTGGTCTCCCACAAGGAGGGCCCCAAAGACTTAGGCCATATTCTACCGCTTTCCCAGGCACATTAGGAGGAAGCTGGATCAGAAGTAGGGCAGCCAGGAATCAAACTGGCACCCATATGGGATGCTGGTGTTGCAGGAGGTGGCTTCACTTGCTATGGGATAATATTGGCCTCCCTACAAGGCTTTGAAAATGTAAATTTCTGCATCTTGCCTACAGAATCTGTCTCTTTCATTTGTTTAAAAGGCAGAGATCTTACATAAAAGGTTTCTTTTTTCTTTTTTTTTAAAGGAGGCAGAGAGACAGATTGGAAGAGATCTCTCATTCCCTGGTTCACTCCCCAAATACTTGCAACAGCCAGGGCTGGGTTAGACCAAACCAGGAGCTGGGAACTCAGTCTCGGTCTCCCACATAGGTGACAAGGCCCAGACTCATCACCTTCCAGTGTGCATTAGCAGGTAGCTAGAATCAGGATCAGAGCTGGGAATAGAACCCAGACACTCTGATATTGGATTTTAGCATCCCTAGTAGCAACTTAATAGCTATGCCAAAAGCCCACCCCCAAAATCTACATTTTTAACCGGTTTCATAAAGGATCTAATGTAGTCTGTGGACTCCCACTCTAAGACACTGCACAGGCCTGTGTCTTGAGGGCATGTTCCAGTTTTCTTACTGTGTTTACCACACTTCCCTCTTGACCAAGATCCCCTCCCTAGGAAGTACTCAGTAAAAGTTAGTTGAACTGGGCTGTGTATTTAGTGGTGGTAGTGAGTCTTTTTAGGATTGTGAGATCATATTACCACAGACATATTGTCAGCCACATTTCTGGTTGTTCCCCTGACATGCTCCCCCTGCCCTACCCCAGCCCCTGACCGGATAGCCTTAAAGTCTCACTTTTAACAGAAAATGTCAAAAACCTGGTGCTTGGGAGTGACCCACTCAATCCTTTTGTATTATTAAAGACAACTGGAAAAACTGTCTCTCTTAGGAATATGTAATTGAGAGTCTGCTATGGCAAAAATGTTCCACTGCCTTTACTAATAATAGATGTGAAATAGTATAGGAAATGACTTGCAAAATTACTTGGGGAGCTATTTTCCTTTAAATATGCTATTAAAATAGTAAGAGTCCAGTGCAGCTTCTCAGGAAGTTTAGAAATACAAAAAAATTGTGTGTACTCTCACTGTTTGCGAAAATCTTAACTTTTTATTATTATTTAAAAATTTTTTTATTCAAGAGGTAGAGTTACAGACAGACAGAAGGAGAGACACTGAGAGAAAGTTCTTCCATCTGCTGGTTCACTCCCCACATGGCCGCAACAGCCAGAGCTGAGCTGATCCAAAGCCAGGAGCCTGGAGCTTCCTCTGGTTCTCCCACGCTGGTACAGGGGCCCAAGCACTTAGACCATCTTCCACTGCTTTCCCAGGCCACAGCAGAGAGCTGGACTCTAAGAGGAGCAACCAGGACTAGAACCTGGTGCCCATATTGGGTGCCGGTGCCACAGGCAAAAGATTAACCAAGTGAGCCACGGCGCCGGCCCCTAAAGTATGTTTTTAATGGCTTCAAACTATTATATTCTATGGATTTGTCATGTTACTCTGCCATTCTTTTATGACCAATACTTTTAATTTCTTAACAGTTTATATTGAAAGTAAAGAGAACTGAAAGCTTTTTTGTATTCCTTTAAGAGGGAATTAGTTGTAGTTGTTAATGAATTTGTAGTTGTAAAACATCCCATTTTTCTGCAGTAACAGTATTGTCACAAAATCTTGGTGATTGTGATAATGATGTTAAGATTAATATAGTTAAAGCTTAGAGCACTAGGTCTGGCATGGTGGTGTAGCAGGTTAATCCTGTGATGCCAGCATCCCATGTGGGTGCCAGTTCAAGGTCTAGCTGCTACACTTCCCATCCAGCTCCCCGCTAATGGGTCTTGTAAGTGGCAGAAGATGACCCAAATGCTTAGGCCCCTGGAAGAAGCTCCAGGCTCCTGGCTTATGCCTGTCCCAGCCTTGGCCATTGTGGCCATTTGGGGAGTGAACCAATGGATGGAAGATAGTTTGTTTGCTCTGTCTCCCTACCTCCCTCCCCCCTCCCTCTTCTTCTCTTTTCCTCTCTCTCCCTCTCCTCCTCCTCTCTCTCTAACTCTGCTTTTCAAATAAGTAAAAAAATCTTTAAAAAAGCTTACAACACTAAAAAAAAAAAAAAAAAAAGAACCACATAGGAATTTCAAAGTACTCAGCAATAAATCCTTAAATATATCTGTATATTTGGGATTTCAAGGTGTGTCTGCCACAGCAGCTTACTAGAAGGGAATTCTTTAGACTACAGAGATGGGTCGATCAAGATTATTAATTGATGAACCAGGCAAATCAAGCTGTAGATTGGCTTTAATTGGAGAGAATAAAGGATCATTTCTTCTTCCAATATTTTGGAAGCCATGTGGCAGGATGAATTGTACTATAAGTCTCCACATTACTATATCTGCCCACTCATAAGAGGCTATTCTTGACTAGTAAAAACCACTCAGGGGGTCATTGTTGTGTCCAAGAGGGTTAAACCATTGCCTGCAAAGCCAGCGTCCCATATGGGCATTGGTTCATGTCCTTGCTGCTTTACTTCCTATTCAGCTCCCTACTAATGGTGTGGGAAAAGCAGCTAAATATGCCGCAAGTGTTTGTGGGGAGACCTGGATGGAATTCCAAGCTCCTGGCTTTGGCCTGGCCCAGCATGTTTTGGCTATTTGGGGAGTGAACCAGTGGATGCAAGATCTCTTTCTTTTTTTTTTTTTTCTTTTTTTTTAATTTATTTTTTTGGACAGGCAGAGTGGACAGTGAGAGAGAGAGAGAGAGAGAGACTACCGTTGGTTCGCTCCCCAATGGCCTCTGTGGCCGGTGCACCACGCTGAACCAAAGCCAGGAACCAGGTGCTTTTCCTGGTCTCCCATGTGGGTGCAGGGCCCAAGCACTTGGGCCATCCTCCACTGCACTCCCGGACCACAGCAAAGAGCTGGACTAGAAGAGGGGCAACGGGGACAGAATCCAGCGCCCCGACCGGGACTAGAACCCGGTGTGCTGGCACCGCATGCGGAGCATTAGCCTATTGAGCCGTGGTGCCGGCGGCAAGATCTCTTTCTAACTCTGCCTTTCAAGTACATAAATAAATGAAATAATTAACAAAAAAGATTTATTTATGTATTTGAAAGGCAGAGTTAAAGAGAGGCAGAGGCAGAGAGAGAGGTCTTTCATCCTCTTGTTCACTCCCCAGATGGCCTCAACTGCCAAAGCTAAAGCCAGGAGCCAGGAGCTTCTTCCAGGCAGGGGCCCAAAGATTTGGCCCATCTTCCACTGCTTTCCCAGGCACATTAGCAGGGAGCTGGATCAGAAATAGAGCAGCCGGGACTTGAACTGGCACCCATATGGATTGCTAGCACTGCATGTAGCAGCTTATTTGCTATGCCACTGTGTCAGCCCATATTCTTCTTCTTCTTCTTTTTTTTTTTTTAAAAAGCCATTCTGGATTCATCAAACTTCTGCATCCATATGTAATGGCAGAAAAGCCTGGTTGTTGAGAAGCTGTTGGCTTTAGAAATGGAAAGATTGACTTAGGCTAAAAGGAGGAGAAATAATGTAGGAGATTGAAGAGAATCACATTTAAGAGAAGAAATGTGAGAGACAGTCTCGGAGACACAAGACAGATCTTGAGAGCTCTGAAGAGGAGTCTTGTTGTTAATGCATGTCAGATCGGCTTCCTTGGTTTGCAGAGCCCATAATTAAATGTTTCTTGTAATGAGTTTACAACTGAGATGTGTCTGGGAAACTGCCAGAGGTTTTCAGGACCTGGTTCTTCATGAGATGTCCACTTCTCTTTGGACAGAGTTGGCATCTCGTGGAGCTCAAGAGTTTTCTGTGTCTGTGTGGAAAGCAGTGCCTTAGCCTCTGGAAAATTGAAATAGGACGTTTGGGACAGGTGCAAGTTGCTGCCTGTCCAGTTTGTCTTTTGGACCTGGGGCTGCCCCTAGAATATATTGAAGAAGAATCTGGACAAAATGTGTGGAGTGCAGCTTCCTTGGTTAGACTGAGGATTGGGATGTCTCATCTGAGTTCAGGAAAATCTGAGTAATGGGCACATTAAACAGAAAGACAGTACCTTTTTAACAAATCTGTAAGACTCAGTTGTTATTTGTGTCATCCTGAATATTAGAATTAGATCCTTAACATAATTGTTTAACCTTAAGAACAAAATTATTTTACAGTTAAGAATGTAGTCTATATTTTGATTTGAGTTGCTTATCTTCGGTTATTTTTAAGGGTTTTCTATGGTAACCATCATAGACTAATGAGAAATTTAATAATTCTGAATTGCCTCAATTGAGGCCAAATTAATTATTTAAAAATATATACAAATGGGGGGCCGGCACTTTGTCATATCAGAAAAGGTACCGCCCGCAGCACTGGCATCCCATGTGGGTGCTGATTTGACTCTCAGCTGCTCCTCTTCTGATCCAGCTCCCTGCTGATGTACCTGGGAGAGCAGTGGAAGATGGCTTAAGTCCTTGGGCCCCTGCACCCATGTGGGAGACCTGGAAGATCTGTCTCTGTCTCTCTCTCTCTATGTAACTATACGTTTCAGATAAATTATCTATCTGTCTATCTATATATCTATCTTTGAATGAAAAAGCTGGATAAGTAGTTCATTATACATGAATCCAGCTTGACTATGGCTTCAGCTGGAGCCATCATTGCGCTGTAGCAGGTAAAGCCGTCGCCTGCAAAGAAGGCATCCCATTTGGGTGCTGGTTCGAGACCTGGTTACTCCATTTCCATTCCAGCTCCCTGCTAATAACACCTGGGAAAGCAGCAGAAGATGGCCCAAGCACTTGGAGAGATCAAGAAGAAGGCACGTGGAGGATCTGGAAGAAGCTCCTGGCTTTGACCCAGTCCAAGCCACTGTGGCCATTTGGGGAGCGAACCAGCAGATGCAAGATCTCTATGTGTCTCTTCCTCTCTGTGTAACTTTGACTTTCAAATAAATAAATAAATCCTTTAAAAAAATGAAAAGAAAGAAAATGGCTTCAGCTTGGCAGCATTTAAGGTTTTATAATGAAACTGGATAGACTGAGTTTGTCGAGAAGGTGGTCTATAAGTAGACAAATGAAGTCTCAGCCTGAGCCCTAGGACTGCCTCTGTGGCTGCTTTTTACTTTAGGCAGCTTAACTCCTTCAATGGACAGTTGTCCTTTGATTTTCATTCTTCACTGCCTGAGCAGTGACATCAGATGCAGCTGGAGCTTAAGGCAGAAGGCTCATGTTAATTAATTCCAGCAAACAAACACTGCTTCAAATAATTAATGCAATAGCAATCTTATTAAAAGACCTTAGAGCTCCCCCCGCTTTTTTCCAAGAAGCTAGAGAAGAATGGCACAGATTGTTCACTTGAGACCGTTTTAAGCTATTGATCTGCCTTACTGTCCTAGATGGTTCTGATTTCAACATGAATCATTCAGGTCAGGTAGTGACTTTCTCTTATTTCCTATTGAGGCTGCTCACTCTTTGCCTTTGGTGACAATTTTCAAAAGAGAAGAGCATGAACTTTGGCTTGTCAAAATCTAAAAATGGCCTCAGTTTTGTTGTTTTATTTACAGCTGTCATATTTTGGTTTGCATGTCGTTGACCCAGCAAGCAAACATTTGTGTATACAAATAGGGTGGCAAACGCCATCTGGGGTTGTCCGATGGACTATTGAAGGGAGGAGGAGGCTGTCTGTGTTTCCATCACTATTTTCCTCAGTTAATCACGCTGCCTGTCAGCTGACCTTGCTGTCATGCAGTTCATTTGTTTTTTTTCTTCGAAATAGTTAAAGAAAGATACATTGTTGGACACAGATATTGAGAGTTAGGGAATGCAAGGTAGAGACATAAGTAATAAGAGCCTTTTCCTGTATGTGATCATCTTGGTTTTCCAACTCAACATGAGGACCCTGCCATTGAGAAAACTGGAAAGGAGTTTAATTCACATCTAATTTTAAAGATAGATGAAAAGAGACTAGGGACAAATTTATCTAAAACATATAGTTTGCAGTTTTTTAGTAGATAAAAAGGTATAAATCAGGACCAGTGTTGCGGCATAGCAGATTAAGCTATTGTCTATGATGTCAGCATTTCATGAGGGTACTGGTTTGTGTCCTGGCTTCTCCGCTTCTCATCCAGCTCCCTGCTGATGGCCTGAGAAAGCAGCAGAAGATCACCCAAGTGTTTGGGCCCCTGCCACCCAGGTGGAAGACCTGGAAGAAACTCCTGGCTCCTGGCTTCAGTCTGGTCCAGGCCCAGCTATTGCAGCCATCTAGGAAGTAAACCAGCAGAAGCAAGATTCTCTCTCTGTATCTGTGTGTGTGTGTGTGTGTGTCTTCTCTCTGTGTAATTCTGACTTTCAAATAAATAAATAATTTTTTAAAAAGGTATGACTCATTGAAAATATGCTCAGGTTATTATGTATGCTCAGGAGCTAAGTTTTCTGAGAGCATAATAATAACGATGTAAAGAAAATGAAAGTTTAAAAAGAAACAAAAAATAAAAAGTTGAGGAATTTGAGATTGGGGTCTTGGGAACAATTACCCAAATCTGTGTTACGAACTATGTGCGGGAAAAACAGGATTAATATCCCCTAGGTGAGAAGCAGGAGAGAACATGCCCAGTAACTCAGGGAACTGATGGCTCATCTACAAGTGTAGCCAGTGTGCTATAAAGGTAGCAAACTAAAAATAGATGGAACAGGAAATCAGGAAGAATTGGAACACATAGTACTTATACAGCTGTATCACTACATTTCTATTTTTATTGTTTATACATTATCTTCATGTTGTGGTGTCTTTTTTTATAGTTTACTTTTGCTAGATTGGTTGTAATTTTTTCTTAATTTTTTAAAGATTTATTTATTTATATGAAAATTAGAGTTACACAGAGAGAGAAGGAGAGTCAGAGAGAGAGAGAGAGAGAGAAGTCTTCCATCTGTTGGTTCACTCCTCAATTAGCCGCATCGGCAGGAGCTGCACCAATCCAAAGCCAGGAGCCAGAGCTTCTTCCAGGTCTCCCACATGGGTGCAGGGGCCAAAGGACTTGGGCCATCTTCTATGGCTTTCCCAGGCCATAGCAGAGAGCTGGATTGGAAGTGGAGCAGCCTGGACTCAAACCAGCGCCCATATGGGATGCCAGCACTGCAGACGGTGACTTTACCTGCTAAGCCATAACGCTGGCCCCTCTGAGTTTTTCTAAAGCTTACCAAAAATATCTATCTGGATTTTTTGACTCTAGGTTTTTGACAGATGTGCTTGCAATAGCTTTGCCACTTTGGGATTTGTGTGAATGAGATGTACTCTGAAAAAAAGTAGAGGAAGACTATTTTCAGTGTGTGTTTGAGAGAGAGAGAGAGAGAGTGAGACAGAGAGAGAGCACTCTCATCCACTGATTCATTCCCTGAATGCCCATGTGGTTAGGGCTAAGCCAGGCCAAAGTCAGAAACAGAGACCTGAAGCCAGATCTCTCTCTTTTTTTTTTTTTTTAACTTTTATTTAATGAATATAAATTTCCAAAGTACAGCTTATGGATTACAATGGCTTCCCCCCATAACATCCCTCCCACCCGCAACCCTCCCCTTTCCCACTCCCTCTCCCCTTCCATTCACATGAGGATTCATTTTCGATTCTCTTTATATACAGAAGATCAGTTTAGCATACATTAAGTAAAGATTTCAACAGTTTGCTCCCACACAGAAACATAAAGTGAAAAATAATAGATGATTTTTTAAATGATGATGAAATCAGATCAGACCTATTGTCATGTTTAATCCCAGTGAGAGTCAAGTTGGGAATTGATAATTTCTTTTTTTTTTTTTTTACAGAAGATCAGTTTAGTATACATTAAGTAAAGATTTCAACAGTTTGCACCCCCATAGAAACACAAAGTGAAATATACTGTTTGAGTACTCGTTATAGCATTAAGTCTCAATGTACAGCACATTAAGGACAGAGATCCTACATGAGGAGTAAGTGCACAGTGACTCCTGTTGTTGACTTAACAAATTGACACTCCTGTTTATGGCATCAGTAATCTCCCTATGCTCCAGTGATGAGTTTCCAAGGCTATGGAAGCCCCTTGAGTTCTCGACTCTTATCTTGTTTAGACAAGGTCATAGTCAAAGTGGAGGTTCTCTCCTCCCTTCCTAAGGTACCTCCTTCTTTGAAGACCTGTTCTCTTTTTTTTTTTTTTTTAAATAAATCTTTATTTTTATTTTTTTATTTTATTTTATTTTATTTTATTTTTTTGACAGGCAGAGTGGACAGTGAGAGAGAGAGACAGAGAGAAAGGTCTTCCTTTTGCCGTTGGTTCACCCTCCAATGGCCGCCGCAGCCGGCGCGCTGCGGCCGGCGCACCGCGCTGATCCGATGGCAGGAGCCAGGAGCCAGGTGCTTCTCCTGGTCTCCCATGGGGTGCAGGGCCCAAGCACCTGGGCCATCCTCCACTGCACTCCCTGGCCACAGCAGAGAGCTGGCCTGGAAGAGGGGCAACCGGGACAGAATCTGGCGCCCCAACCGGGACTAGAACCCGGTGTGCCGGCGCCGCTAGGCGGAGGATTAGCCTAGTGAGCCGCGGCGCCGGCCTGAAGACCTGTTCTCTTATATGGGTGGCAGGAGTCCAACTACTTGAGCCATCAGCTGCTGTCTCCCAAGGTCTGTATTGGTAGGAAGCTAAAATCAGAAGCTGGAACCAGGAATTGAACCCAGGCACTGCATGGTGGGATGCAGGCATCTTAACCACTAGGCCAAATGCCCACCCAGAGTATTTTCAGTTTATAAAAAAGTAGGTTTCTGCATCTGAATGCCTAAATTATAAATATATGAAATGAGGGCCGGCGCCACGGCTCACTAGGCTAATCTTCCGCCTTGCGGCGCCAGCACACCGGGTTCTAGTCCCGGTCGGGGCCCCGGATTCTGTCCCGGTTGCCCCTCTTCCAGGCCAGCTCTCTGCTGTGGCCAGGGAGTGCAGTGGAGGATGGCCCAAGTGCTTGGGCCCTGCACCCCATGGGAGACCAGGATAAGTACCTGGCTCCTGCCATCGGATCAGCACAGTGCGCTGGCCGCAGCACGCCAGCCATGGCGGCCATTGGAGGGTGAACCAATGGCAAAGGAAGACCTTTCTCTCTGTTTCTCTCTCTCACTGTCCACTTTGCTTGTCAAAAAATAATAAAAAAATAAAAATAAATAAATATATGAAATAAATAGAAAATACCAAGAATTATTGAAATAATAAAAAGTAATGAACAGGATTAAAAGCATGATCTCTATAATTAAGATTGAGCTTTTCCCTGGGTAACCATAGGCAAATTAGTGAATGTACCTACCTGATAGGGAAGCTGAGGTGGGGAAATGTATACGTGTGTGTATGTTTATAAAGCCCAATACTTGGTCCAACATCATGGAGTCCATTCATATTAACATTTAGGATTGGCTTGTCTGTTTTAAATTATTTTTAAAAATTGGTTTATTTTTAAAAAACTGTAGCTCTAACCCTCCACTTATCATATCCTTAAAGCTTTTGGAAGATTTCAGGGTATCAGTTCTGTACATTAATAGTTTTCCCTTCATTCTAGCCAGGATTTGAATGGAGATACTGTCAGTTATCATCTATCTGCAGCTCAGCAGCTCAGCACCATCTGACATGGCTGTATCTTTCATTCTAATCCCATCATCAGCATTTTCAACCTTTTAAAAAAATTTTTGCCTTGAAAGGGAAGCTGTACTAACTCAGGACTGTTAAAGCTTCTTTACCTAGTTATAATTAAGTAGCATCACTACTAACATTTTGTACATAATATAGATGTGTCATATTATGTTGGTGGAATTCCCAAAGCCAGTCCTATAGCCTTTTACCTGGCCACTATGAAGATTTGAAAGCCAAAAAATGCCTTTTTCTAACTTCACTTGTAGCGAAGCATAGGTGGATGATTCAGTTCTGGCTAATAGGATGTAACTGGAAATCCTCTGGAGGGCCTTTACCAGGAAAAAAAAGTTTTATTCTCTGATAAAAGCAACAGAAAGATGGGAACAGTTTGAATGCATGCCCCCTTTTTTCTTCCAACCCTAAATGTGGTAGATGATGCATGGAGTTGTAGCAGCTGATTTGTCATCATTAAGCAACAGGCCTGAGTATGAAAAGCTAGAAAGGTTTTTAAGCTAAGGTGGTAGAGCAGAAAGAATCTGGGTTCTTAATGACATTAGTGACCCTGAGATAACCTTCTCTGGACTTCTTAAGTACACAATTAAATGCTTAATAGTTGAGTCTTTGAAGTCAGACTTTTCTGTTTCTTGTAGCTGAAAGCATTCAGCTTTAATGTGAATAAAGTATAAAATAGGATTTGTTCAATTCATACATTGTTATGTGTGCCTATAACAAGTATAGATAACACAGGAATATGATATAATGTGGAAGGTGAAAGATTAATTCTAATTATTCTTTGGACCTTGCAAAACACAAGTACTAACATCTAATAGCCCAGTCCTAGTCATAATTTCTGGGTTCTCTGCCTACTTCCTGAGTCCTGTACTTAGGGCTTTTTAAAGCCCTGCTTTCCTCAGGCTTAGAAACTTGAACATGTCAGACAAAGACTAAAGGTTCAATAATATGGGAAATGCTGGGTATGAGTAAGAGTGAGTGGGTGGAAGACTTCAATTAAAGGATGAGTGTTTAAAGACCATGCCAGTCTTCCTGCCAGGATTGTTCCTAGGATATCCTGAGTTTATTGTAGCTACGTGTGCTTGAATCTCAGTGACGGGAGAAGAAAATATGCTATTAAATAGACAAGGGAGAAAAAGCACCAGTAGCAACCTTTAAAGACCTAGAAAAATTCATTGAAGAAACTTGAGGGTTCACTTTCCCTTCGTCTCCTAACCTTGATGTGAAGTTTGTGGTTAAGCCACACTGACTGCTTATTCCAGTCCTCTTGCCTTTTAGATTGTATAATGATATTAAGATGTTGTTACATTTTTGCATTTGGTGAGAAATTTTAAACTACAGTTAGATAAGGCAGGAAACACAGTTGAAAACTCACAGAGGGAGTTTTTACAAAAAAAGTAGTTAGAAAATTTGACCGTATCAGTAGATGAACATCATGACATTTTCCACAAATTTTATTATTTGCTGAGACTTAGAAGGCACTATCTCTTTTATATCTTTCTTTTTTAAAGATGATTTATTTATTTGAAAGGGAGAGTGACAGAGAGGAAGACACAGAGAAAGATCTTCCATCTGCTGGTTCACTCCCCAAATGTCTGCAACAGCTGGGGCTGGACTAGGCCAGAGCCAAGAGCTTGTAACTCCATCTGGGTCTCCCAAGTGAGTGGCAGGGGCCTAAGTGATTGGGCCATCTTCTGCTGTTTTCCCAGGCACACTAATAGGGAGCTAGATTAGAAGTGGAACCTCTAGGACTCGAATCGGCACTCTGATGGGATGCCAGTGTTGCAGGCTTCCTAACTAATGACCTAACCACTGTGCTCCCGTCCCTCTCCTTGCTTTAAAAAAATATTTAAATTATCTGACAAGATTATTGAAATAGTTGCATATTTTCAAATATATTAATCATAGTTATTTAGAATTCTGTATTTGATCTTTCCAGTATCTGGGTCACCTGTGGATCCTTATCTGTTGTCTGTTTATTCGCTTGGGTCTTTTTTTGAAGTAAATCTTTTATTTCGAAAGAGCTTTAAATTTATAAAATAAATTGTGAAGTAGAACAAAGAATTCTCATATACCTATACCCCACATCCAGCTTCCCTATTTTTAATATTTTATATTAGTAATAAATATTTATCACAAGCAATAAGCCACACACAGCTTTCCCTATTATTAGTATCTCATATGGAACAGAATAAAGAGCCCAGAAATTAATCCTCAAATATATAGCCATCTGGTTTATGACAAAGGTACCAAGATTAGACATTGGAGAAAGGATAGTCTTTTCAATAAATTGTCCTGGCGCCAGCGCCGCAGCTCAATAGGCTAATTCTCCACCTGCGGTGCCGGCACACTGGATTCTAGTCCCGGTTGGGGCACTGAATTCTGTCCCGGTTGCTCCTCTTCCAGTCCAGGTCTCTGCTGTGGTCCAGGAGTGCAGTGGAGTATGGCCCAGGTCTTTGGGCCCTGCACCTGCATGGGAGACCAGGAGGAAGCACCTGGCTCCTGCCTTCGGATCAGCTCAGTGCACCGGCCATAGCAGCCACTTTGGGGGGGTGAACCAAGAGAAAAAAGGAAGACCTTTCTCTTTGTCTCTCTCTCTTTCACTGTCTAATTCTGCCTGTCCAAAAAAAAAAAAAATTTACTTTAGGTATGCTGCCAATCATTGTGCAAATGTGTAACCTTGTCTGTGTGCATGTCTATAGGTAAACTCCTACATGGCTTTCTTCTTTTTTTTTGGACAGGCAGAGTTAGACAGTGAGAGAGAGACAGAGAGAAAGGTCTTCTTTCCATTGGTTCACTCCCCAAATGGCCACTACGGCTGGTGCGCTGCACCAATCCGAAGCCAGGAGCCAGGTGTTTCCTCCTGGTCTCCCATGCGAGTGCAGGGCCCAAGGACCTGAGCCATCCTCCACTGCACTCCCAGGCCACAGCAGAGAGCTGGACTGGAAGAGGAGCAACTGGGACAGAATCCGGCGCCCCAACTGGGACTAGAACCTGGGGTACCGGCACCGCAAGTGGAGGAATAGCCTAGTGAGCTGCGGTGCTGGCTGTGGCTTTCTATTTTTAAGATGGACTAATTTGTCCTAATATTTTTGAAATTTCATATTTTTGTTGGATGTTAGCTACTTAAATATATGCATTACCCTCTATACTTAACATTTGTGTTACTTTCTATACTCCTTTGTTAGCTTAGAAACCTAATCAGTCCCTCAGTTTCATATCTCTGCTCTTTTGTGCATATCTGTTATACAAAGTAAAAATTAATTTTCACTTGAATTCTTTTTATGACCTGTTTATAAAGAAGTTATTTTTTATAATAACGTTTCTTAGGGATAAATTTTAATTTGTTTAAAATTTTAAAATAACCAAACCTTAGCTATACATAATTTTCTACAACTAAATTTTCTATGTATTAGTAGTTACTCCTTTCAGACAAATTTAATTTCCCATTATAAATGTATTGGGTATATATTTTTCTAAAATACATAATATAGGGTATACTTTATTTTTATTTGGAAAATACAGAAGCTCTAGTGGAGAAAAGAAATCAAATAAAAAAAATCTTCCAAAGATAACCACTGCTAATTTATGGATATATTTTTGGATATATATATATATATAATGATTTTAGATATATTTTTGGATAATAATTTTGGATTCTGCTGTAGATATTATGCTGCATTTATCAGGACTTGTCAGCTCCCTCTTCCTGACTGCTGCAAAGTTACTCAGAATTTTGTCCGTTTAAAAAAGCTGTTTTACTCAAGGTAATTCCCTTGTCAAATGAGTGATTGATGCATGGATGTAAAGACCCAGCCCCCTTGTGCCAACTCGGGACAACTCTGAGGAACCTTCCAGTTTCACAGATCCTTGTGGGGTTGTTGGCTGAGGGCAGAGTTTTGTTCTCTTCCAACTATGTATTAATATTATTTAAACTTTTCAAGCATTGGGTCCTCAGTACTGCAATCAGTAGTTAAGCCCTTGTAGTCTACTGAGTCGTTGTTATGTAATGTTTGCCCATGTACAAAATTGCAGTCAAAATTTTTGGAGGATCTGCAGCCTTCATGATTGCAAAATAAATTCTCATTCTTTTCCTGTATTTTCATAGTTTCTTCTGCAATGGATACTTTTTGGAGGGAGGGTCTCCATAGATTATTATGCAACTTCTTTAATCCCTAGCCATTTTGTATAACTTGACATCCTTTCTCATGTTAGCTGCAAGTCTAGACCAGGTGTGGCAACCTGGCCATTCTGTGTCCAATTCGTGAGACTTCGTCAGAGGAGGAAGCTCACTTCCTGTGGTTAGGCCCTGTGAATTTGAAGCCCAGGAGCTGTGCACATCTTGTCCAGCCATGTGACCCTGAGAGCAGAAGATACAGATATGCACAAAACAACAGATGAGAAACTGAGAGGGACCAGCTTTCTGGATCTGCTTCCAGTCTTGCCTGGCCCCCAGCATGTGAAATACCATCTTGTGCTTTTGGTCACATTGGATAAGAAAGTGTGAAAAGCTATTTCCACTTATAGGGCATGTTTTATTGATGATAAGTCATTAATGCTTTGTTTGGAGACTAAGGATGGCACCATGCAGTGATAAATATGTGTTTTCTTTACATACCTAAGGGAAGATGTGTGAGTCTGTGCTGCTGATTTGGTTTGGCCCTCCCTACCTCATTCTTTTCTCTTGTAGGTTGAACTGTTTTATTGAGGGATGTTAGAATGAGGGGCCAGGTAGTGAAGATTATGCTAATAGTTCACCTATGGGCTTTTAGTTGTTTTTTCTACCCTCCTCTGATACAAGCTAGAACAGTTTCATTATATTTGTATCTCAAATAATTATTATTAAATATAGCTTGTAGTTTTAGAGGAAAGGATATGCTTTTGCCTGTATTTTTCCCATGGACTTCAGTTCTCCTGTGTACTCCATGTAAGTAAATCAGCATTTAATGATGTCTTTGGAGACTGTGTAGCAGTGACTAGAATGCTCAGTATCTCTAGTGTTTGGAACTTGTTAGGAGTTTGCTTGTACTAAGGCTAATGTTGTGTGAGCATATACCAGTGCTGAAGAACACATTCTGAAATGAAAGAAATATTCTCCTTTCTTCGTTAATGTGCTAAGGGAAAGAGTGGCTACATAATTATTTTATAGCTCAGCAATTAATGATTCAAAGTATAATAAGTCTGATTTGCAATGCTTTATATATTTTTTTTATTATTTTTTATTTTTTATTTATTTATTTTTTTTGACAGGCAGAGTGGACAGTGAGAGAGAGAGACAGAGAGAAAGGTCTTCCTTTGCCGTTGGTTCACCCTCCAATGGCCGCCGCGGCCGGTGCGCTGCGGCCGGCGCACCGCGCTGATCCGATGGCAGGAGCCAGGAGCCAGGTGCTTTTCCTGGTCTCCCATGGGGTGCAGGGCCCAAGCACCTGGGCCATCCTCCACTGCACTCCCTGGCCACAGCAGAGGGCTGGCCTGGAAGAGGGGCGACCGGGACTAGAACCTGGTGTGCCGGCGCCGCTAGGCGGAGGATTAGCCTAGTGAGCTGCGGCGCCGGCCAATGCTTTATATATTTTTAAAGATCATTTTCCAGTCAGTTAATCTGTGACTCTAATTAAATTACTTTCAACTTCTGGCTCTGAGATATAATTTACCTAGGACCACCTTTTCTCTCTCTGCTTCCCAGAACATGTTAACTGATTGGAGTGTCAAGGCTCAAAGCCTTACTTACAACAGCCTGGAACAACCTTTCTTCCCTCAGACCTTGGTATCAACTCAGGGATTCTGTAAACTCTAATGCTCATCCCCATCAGCTTATAGTCCCTGTTGAGTCACAGTCTAAACACTAGTTCTGATTTTTCTTTGATGATTGAAGACATACAGAATTCTTTATTATGAAAAAAATCTAAAGCATATACTAAGTAGAAAGAACTATGGTGGGATCCCGTGTACCCCCACCCTAATTTCAGCAATTATCAACTTGTTGCCAGTCTTATGTCATCTATACTCACCTTCTTTTGTCCTGTCATATTGTTTTGGAGCAAATCCAGACTGACATTTTGTCGCAAATATTTTAGTGTATATCTGTGCAAAATAGAGTTACATAGCAGGCCTGACTGCTGTCCTTTGAAAGGCCTGTTTATAAGGTTGGTCATTGGGTGGTATCTTTGCACTTGGATTTGGGGAGGGTTCTCACTACACTGATTGGTAGTAGCTCTCTGTGCCTAAGTTTTGTGTATAAACCTTATGGTTTATGCTCATCACCGGCTTTTAAAAAAGACTTTTTAAAAAATGATTGATTTATTTATTTGAAAGTTAGAGTTAGAGAGAGAGAAGGGAGAGACAGAGAGCAAGAGATCTTCCATCCACTGGTTTCACTGGTTAACTTCCCAGATGAGCACAATGGCCAGCACTGGGCCAGGCCAAAGTCAGGAGCCAGGAGCTTCTTCCAGGACTCCCACCTGGGTGTCAGGGGCCCAAACACTTGGGCCATCTTCTGCTGCTTTTCCCAAGCCATTAGAAGGAAGCTGGATGGAAAGTGGAGCAGCCAGGACAGAAACTGGTGCCCATATGGGATGCTGGTGCCATGCATAGCGGCGTAACCTGCTACGCCACAGTGCTAGTCCATGCCAGAGTGTGCCTGTGTTACCAGCTCCCAGTGAAAACTTTAGATACCAGATTTCTACTGAATTCTCAGATAGACAGCATTGCTAAAACTTATTACTGACAAAGTTAAGCCCACAGCTATGTGACTTCATTGGGAGTGGATGCTTGGAAGCTTGTACCTTGTTTTGTCTAGACTTTGCCTCATGTTCCTTTTCCCTTTGCTGGTTTTGCTGAGTCCTTGTGTAGTAACAGTTTTTGGCCCTGAATACAATTGAATGCTGAGTCCTGTGAGCCCTCCTACCAAAACATCAAACGCAGGAGTGGCCTTGGGACCCCCTAGTACAGTATTTCTAACAGGTACTTAAAAAACAGATAAAATTATCATGCCAAGAAATGTTCATAATTTCTTAATATCAAATTAGTTTTTGCACTATAAGTTTTATCATAAATGTAATCTTTTTTATAGTTTGAATCAAGGTTCAGATATTGTAACTGGTTAATACTTTTTTTGTCTTTTTCTATAGATTTGTTCTTTTCCTTTTCTTTTTTTCCTTGAAATTTATTTTACTAAAGAAACCAGGTAATTTTTTCTTGTAGAGTTTCCTGCAGTCTGATTTTTCTGTTTAAATTGCCATGATGGGTTTGGAGAGCAAGTAGGAGGTGGGACGGTTTGGGAGTGGGAGGGCGAGTGGTGGGGGGAAGAACTGCTATAATCCAAAAGCATACAGCTTTTTTTTTATATTTATTAAATAAAAGCTTCCTTAAAAAAGAATATTTTATGTTATTATGAAAAAGTTGCCATGGTGTAGTGTTTTGTTTTGTTTTTTTCTTTTCATTTTGCCATGTTATAGTTTAATGTGTTGCTCTATAAATTGGTGGTTGGGCCTGGAGGCTTCTTGTGTGAGATTTTGAAAGCTCAGTACCTTCATGTGTCCTGAGGATATGCCTTACTTTCCATTTCATTAATGTTTGCCAAGTATTTGATATGTTTGGATGAAAGGGGCTTTAATAGTAAATAGCTTTGTTCTTATTAGTGTGAGACTAGATCTTCTGACACTTGGAGGCTGACTCATAGTTCCTGAGAGAATCCAATCAAAAGTGTTAGTGTTCATTACCTGCTTTTCAGGTACTAGCCCTGGCAGAGTTCCCTGAGCAAAACCTGACTTTAATTACCTAGGGTTGGAACAGTACCATGGTGATCAGATACATATGGTGATATAGGTGCAAGGGTAGGGTGTTGTTTTGTTCGGTCTGTCTGATTAATTTTTAAGACTCTACAAGCTTAAACATAGAAAACGTCAGAACTCTAATGAAAACTCTAGGCCCCGACATGCATTAATTTGCTACACAGTAAAGTCTTTCAGTACCTCAAAAGCTAATTCTAATTAATAAGTTACTAAGTTCCTCTTAATTCAACTTTATACATATAATCAAATAACAAATGTCCAATATGGTTATTACAGGTCATCTTTGGAGGTTGTGCCCTTTTGAAATGGCTGGGTGATTTGGCATTTGATAAACATTTGGAAAAATACTCATAACATGTTTATGAAGTTAAGTGTACAGTTAGGCACATTCACACTGTTTTGTAACTATCACAGTTGTCATCTACGGAACTTTCTAATCTTCTAAAACTGAAACTTTATATCCAACTCTCAATACCCTACCCTTCTGTCCTCACAGTCCCTGGCAACAGTTTTTACTTCATGTCTCTATAAATTTGACTACTATAGATACCTAGTGTAAATGGAATCATATAGGATTTGCCTCTCCATGACTGGCTGATCCAGCTTAGTGTAATATCATCAAAGTTCATTCTGTTGTAGCCTGTATCAGAATTTCTTTCCTTTGTGAGACTAAATGATACTCCTCTGTGAGGGTATGCCACATTTTATTTATTTGTCAATCCATCTGCTGACATGTGGGTTGCTTTCACTCTGCCTACTGAGAATTAATGCTTTTGTTAACACAGGTACAAGTACAAGGGTCTTTTTTGAGACCCTGTCTTAAATTCTTTTGGTTCTGTACTAATGTTATCGAGCCATTTTGAGTTTGCACATACAAAATGAAAGTCATAGTCTGTTGCAGGGTTAAAGTTTATTACAAGGCAGCTAAGTAAGGAGCCAGGATCAATACTTAAATTGGACTCCTTGAACAGCTTTTGCAACAGATACTTATTAGGAAGGAAAAAGGGGGTATAGAATAGGCATCAGACATGGCAGTTGATTGATTACCAAAAAGGGGAGTTCTTGGTCTCTTCATATGTTCATGAAAACTGGCAATCTTAGAAGATTCAATGGATGGAGGTTTTTGGCTCAAAACATAGGTTTACCCAGCAGTCAACAGCACAACATTATTATGTGTTGTCCATTGATTCTGATGAATTTTAGCCAGCTTGGAAGATTTCAACAAAACTTCAAAACAAAAAATTAAAAAGTTTTGTTAATCCTTTTTTTTTTTTTGGTCCCAACCCCAGGAGTAGCCCCAGGTCTGAATTTTTTTTTTTTTTCCAAGCTGAGTTAGACAGTGAGAGACACAGAGAGAAAGGTCTTCCTTCTGTTTTCACTCTCCTAATGGCACTACAGCTGGCACTGCGCTAATCCAAAGCCAGGAGCCGGGTACTTCCTCCCAGTCTCCCATGCGGGTGCAGGGACCCAAGCACTTGGGCCATCCTCCTCTGCCCTCCCAGGTCACAGCAGAGAGCTGGACTGGAGCAACCGGGACTAGAACCTGGGGTGCCAGCGCCACAGGCGGAGGATTAGCCAAGTGAGCCACAGCGCCAGCCTAATTCTTTGTTTCCTAACTTTGTAGGGTAGTTTCATCCAGAAAGGGGATTGCTAGGTCATATCATAATTCTTTCTCTCTGTCTCTCTCTCTTAAAGATTTATTTATTTATTTGAAAGGCAGAGCAACAGGAAGAGAGAGAGAGAGAGAGAGAGAGAAATCTTCAGTCTACTGGTTCACTTGGCCAAATGTCTCCAATAGCTAATTCTGGGCAAGGCCAAAGTCAGAAGCCAGGAACTCCATCCTGGTCTCCCAAATAAGTTGTAGGGGCCCACCTAAGTATCAGAGTAGCCTGGACCTGGACTGGCACTCCAATATGAGATGCAAGCGGTGGCTTTACCTGTTGCCCTACAGTGTCATTTTCCAAAAAACTATTATTTTCTGTTTTTTTGATGTCAAGTATTCTAATGGGTAGCAAATGTTATCTCATTGTGGTTTTGATTTGCCTTTCCCTAATGATTATTGGAGTTGAGCATCTTTTCATGTGCTTATTGGTCATTTTAAGACATCTTTGTGGAAATGTCTGTGCAAATTCTTTGACAATTTTTAAGTCAGATTATTTCCTCCTATTCTGTAAGTTGCCTTTTCACTCTGTTGATTGTGTTCTTTGATGCACAGAAGGTTTAAATTTTCATGCAGTCCAGTTTATCTATTTTTTTTTCTTTTGTTGCCTATGCTTTTGGTGTCATATCCAGGAAATGTCATGAAGCTTTTCTGCTACGTGTCTTACTGTTTTGGACCTTACATGTAGGTCTCTGTTATATTTTTAATTAATTTTGATGTGTGGTGTTAGGTAGGAGTCTATTTTTATGCCATGCAATTACACTTTTACTCTTTGGTTTAATAATACCTGAGCTTCCAACTAGAAGGTGAGGGAGAGCTCTGAAGTCAGTTACACTGTTGACAACTACTTGCTGTGGAAAGCTCTCCTTAATACTTTCAGCTGTGGGCAGTTGTTATGATCTATTTCATCCCTCCCAGAAGAATCTTTCTAAGTGTTAAAATAAGGGAAATGCTTTGGATCAGCTCAGCTCTGGCCGTTGTGGGCCATTTGGAGAGTGAGCCAGTAGATGGAAGATCTCTTTCTCTTTCTCTCTCTGCCTCTGCCTCTCTGTAACTCTACTTTTCAAATAAATAAATAAATCTTTAAAAAAAGTAAGGGAAATTGTTAAATATTTATTACCACATATTATTTATACTTTTTACTTTAGATTTTATTATGAAACTTGAGAACTTTTATATTTGAAAACTTATGAGTTTTCAATATACATAAAGTAAATAAAATAGTAAAAAAGTCAAGCATGTAGCTTCAGCAAACAGCAGCCCTCTGCATATCTTGCTTCATCTTGTCCTTCTCCCAGCTTTTTTCTATGTTTTTTTGAAAGATTTTATTTATTTGTTTGAGAGATAGAGTTACAGACAGAGAGAGGGAGAGACAGAGAGAAAGGTCTTCTATCCACTGGTGTACTCTCCAAATGGCCACAATGGCCAGAGTTGGGCTGATCTGAAGCCAGGAGCAGGAGCTAGGAGCTTCTTCTGGATCTCCCGTGCAGGTGCAGGGGCCCGAGGAATTGGGCCATCTTCCACTGTTTTCCCAGGCCATAGCAGAGAGCTGGATCAGAAGTGGAGCAGCTGGGACATGAACCAGCGCCCATATGGAATGCCGGCACTACAGGCAGCAGTTTTACCTGCTACACTACAGCACTGGCCCATGCCATTTTTTTTTTAAGTTTTATTTATTTATTTGAAAGGCAGAGTTACGTAGAGGTGGGGAGTGGGTGGAGCAAGAAAGAGAAAGAGACAGAGAAAGGTCTTCCATCTGCTGGTTTACTCCCCAGATGGCTGCTGCAGCTGGAGCTGCACTGATCTGGGGACAGGAGCTTCTTCCAGGTCTCCCATGTGGGTGCAGAGGTCCAAGAACTTGGGCCATCTTCTACTGCTTTCCCAGGCCATAGCAGAGAGCTGGATCGGAAGTGGAGCAGCCAGGACTTGAACTGGTCCCCATAAGGGATGCTGGCACTGCAGGTGGCAGTTTTACTCAATATACCACAGCGCCGGCCCTGGCCCATGCTTTTTGAATCCTAGTAGATACTGTCTAACAGGAGCATCACCAAATCCATAGTCTTTTCCATTTTTTTTCCCTAGAGAATTTAATAGAGTTCGTTAAAGTAGAGGACGTCTTTGCTGAGAAGTGCTCAATACTTGAACTTGAAATGAGAGATAACCAGAGGCCTCATTCAAGATTAAAATGTTTTCTTCTAGCATTTGTGTTCCCTAATAATCTGGTACTGCTACAGGGTGGATGGCAGGTGGGTAAGTCATCTCAACAGGCTATTGGAAACAGAGCAGTATGGTAATGAGAAGAGAGGAGGAGGGGAGGGATGCTAGGAACTCTTGCTGTAGGTTCAGACTGCATCTTCACCAGTGCCTGAGATGAGGGTCAAAGAGAGTGCCAAACCAAAACCAGAAAAGAATCAAAGTGTAAAACCCACTCTGGAACACTGGTCCATATGTTCATTAGGTAAATAGTTCTGGATTACATGACCTATTTCTCCTCTGACAGCTGAATTTTTACGTAGGTAAAAATACACTTCAGATGGGGGCTGGCACTGTGGTACAGCAGATTAAAGCCCTGGCCTGCAGTGCCGGCATCCCATATGGGCACCGTTTCTAGTCCTGGCTGTTCCTCTTCTGATCCAGCTCTCTACTGCAGCCTGGGAAAACAGTAGAAGATAGCCCAAGTCCTTGGGCCCCTGCACCCGTGAGGGAGACCCGGAAGAAGCTCCTGGCCCCTGGCTTTAGATTGGCACAGCTCCAGCCGTTGCGGCCATCTGGGGAATGAACCAGCAGATGGAAGATCTCTCTCTCTCTCTTTACCTCTCTCTGTAACTCTGTCTTTCAAATAAATAAAATAAATCTTAAAAAAAAATGCACATCAGAGAATCTTCTGAAAATATATTTAAGAAGCATTCTTACATGACAAATAAGTACTGATTCATTACTTTCTTAAGAAGCCCACATCCCCACATCCCATGCTGACATTCCAAACTGAGTGCCCAAGGGCTATGAATGTTTTTGTTGAGGTCTTCTTCCTGGCTTAGAAGTACAGACAAATCTAGTGGGTTTGACAGTGGTAAAGTGTTTAGGTGTGGCCTTTGGCCTTTGGAATACCCATTCCTCTTAGCTTTTCAGTAGAAGAAAGGAAAGTGTAATGCCATTCTTTTTGGTAGCATCATCCTTATTTTTCCTCTGTGTGTCATTTCCTTTCCTTTTATTTTCTCCTCTCTGGAAGAATGTTACCTAAGTGACTATTTGAAAAAAAAAAAAAGTATGAAAAGCTTTTGTTTGTTTTCAACTGGAAAAGACTGATTTTCAGTATTTAGCAATGGATCCATTTTCCCTCAAAGTGTGAAAAAAATAAACCTACTGACTTAAAAACATGGCTTCTCCTAGAAGGTAACATTTGAGAATGAGGAGGTTTGAATAAGAAGGATGGAGTGTGTAATGGAGAGAGTGAAAACTGGGGCCAGGCATTCCTAGGTAAAATCCTGGCTCTACTCTGTCTCTGGCTATGCCATCTTGGCCAAATGACTTTTTTTTTTTTTTTTAAGTAGGAAGTAAGACTATCTTTTTTTTTTTTAATATTTATTTATTTACTTGAAAGTCAGTGAGTGTTACACAGAAAGAGAAAGAGAGGCAGAGAGAGAGAAAGGTCTTCCATCTGCTGGATCACTTCCCAGATGATTGCAACGGCTGTAGCTGTGCCAATCCAAAGCCAGGAGCCAGGAGTTTCTTCTGGGTCTCCCTCACGGGTACAGGAATCCAAAGGCTTGGGCCATCCTCCACTGCTTTTCCAGGCCATAGCAGAGAATTGGATTGGAAGTGGAGCAGCTGGGTCTCAAACCGGCGCCCATATGGGATGCCAGCACTACAGGCGGCAGCTTTACCCACTACACCACAGCACTGGCCCCTGCCAGATGACTTTGACACACCCAACTTCAGTTTCTCATCTGAAAAAAAAAAAAAAAAGATAATAATGCTTAGTGATAGTGTTGTCAGGACTGAAATGCACATGGCTCATTAGCCTCACTGACACTGATCAGGAAGAGAGGCCTGGAGCTGGCAGGCAGAGAGTAGATCTTGCCAGCACCCTCCTTGTTCCACGTGGATCCCAGTTTAACACAGAGCCTTGTTCATAAAAGGGACTCAGTAACTACATATTGAATTAGAACTTGACTTGAAATCAGGAAAAATATTGAAGAGGAATATGATTTAAGCAAGTTCAAGAAAGTGGAAAACAATTTGCCGTGGAAAGGTGATTGAATTTTGTCTTCCTAATTGTATATGGTAATAATTAACAACTTAAAAATAATTTTATATAGTTGCTAATGTAAGGCTCTTCAAATCATTTCTAAGGTTCAGCCTAAAGAACTTACCATAGTGAGGTGGGTGTTTGGTATAGAGCTTAAGACGCCACTTGGGATCCCTTCATCCCATATCTGAGTGCCTGGGTTTAATTCATTGCTTCACTGTGTTTCCAATTTCCTGCCAGTGAGCACCATGGGAGGCAACAAATGATGACTCAAGCTCTTGGGTCCCTGCCACCCACATGGGAGACTTGGTTCCTGGCTTCTGCCTGGTCCAGCCCTACGTGTTGCAGGCATTTGGGGAATGAACCAGTAGATGGAAGATCTCCATGTCTGTCTGTCTGTATCTCTCTCTATGTGTCTACCTTTCAAATAAAATAAAGAACTTTAAAAAAGAATTTATATAGTATTTTCAAAGGAACAACATTCTGAACTGACATGTAGATTTGTTTGCTCTTAAAGGAAAAAATTAAGAAATTTAATTATTTGGAATTACCACAGTGCTAAAAATTAGGCAGTTGTCCTTTATTTTTTTTCTTGCCTTTTCTATTAATCTATTAGGGCTTTTTCCTAAAAAAGTTTGCCTTTTTATGTTAAACCGTCCACCTAAATCTCATTCTTCTTCCTTGCTGTGATGTGTAACATTACATTAGCATAGAAGAGACAGATATGGTTAGTATCCAGATGAGAAATTCCTTAACAAATCCAAAATAATTAAAAGATTTTTCTGATTTGTACTTTTATTCAACTTCAGTAACATTAGTCAATCTTACTAGGGTAAAAGTAAGATTTTCTAAAAAGAGACTTTGTTATTCTAGAATTCAGTATCTCATGATCTAATCAAAGGTCTCATGGAAAGATCAACTGACTTCTTTTAACCAGGCTGTTTAACTCATGTGACAGAAGATTTGAACTCTCCAGTAGTCTAATTGTTTTCTTAATTCCAACAGTGTTTCTGAATATGTTCTAGGTCGTTCCATACCCTAAAACATTTTTTGACATCAGAAATAATTCATCACCTGACATCTTTTTTCACATGGTGAACTCTTTATTCCTTTTTAAAGCTGAATGTTCCGTTGTTTAAAGATCATTAGTAGCGAAGGGGTAATTTAAAATGGTAGAAACTTCAGTTGAAGATTGACTGGACATGAAACTCATTTACAGTGACTTAAGTATTTCCTAACTATGAAAAGTTCTGTAATTATTCAATTCTGCCTCTCTGCTTTTTTATGATTCAAAAAGCAGACAATTTATTCAATTAAAAAAGACAATATGGACCTCAAAGTGTTTGAAGCAAATAAATACATTCCTGCGTGTTCTGATTCTGTCTACAAAATTGTTTTGTTAATTTAAGAACATAAAGTATACTCTATATTCCTTGGGATTTCATATAATTTTCACTTTGGAATATTTAGATTTATAAAAATCATTTAAAGATTGAAACAGAGGTCAAGTTAGTCTTTTGCCCTGTGTTTTTCTGGTAATAAAAAGAAGTATGAGAGCAAAATGTTTTCCCACTGAATATTTACTCCACCCTCCTTAGCTACTGGAACAGATTCACACACTTTCTAAAAAAAGAGAAAGGGGTGTGTATTTGTTTTCTACCATAGCTACCAGCTAGTCAGAGCCTCTTGTGTTCTACTTCCTTGCATTCTAATCTGAGCATGCTTTTTAGGAAAAGGTAATATGTAAGCAAGGCACCCTTGTATAATGTTCATCTTGCTACAATGGCCATAGAATGTTGTTTGTATAGTCATTTAGTGAATGAATTTAATCCCCGTAATTTCTCCTAAACAAGCTGCATAGTTACCTTTTTCCTGGCTTGCTTGTCTTTTCAAAGGTGGTTGAAATGAGAGAGAGCAAGTGGCCTCCTTGGTGTCAGACCTCCCTAGAAGGCTTCCTGATTGGGAGGGGAGCTGCTTGCAGTTGCTTTGAGAAGGGATTAACCCTGCCAGAAGCAAGGATTTTGGTCATAATTATTCATTTCTGTAGTGTAACATCGACTATATAAATCTGTTTTTCCAAATCACTGTGTTAGAATAATAGAAGTTCAAAAACCATAATAAGGGCTATGATAAGGATGTAGACACAGCCCATAAGCTAAGGAAAAGTTTGTCTAGTATGGAGATGAACCTTCAAATCCTTGCCATGCTGTCTTTGTAAAATCTCATTTGCTCTGTCCCTAAAATCTTAGAGAGTGGGACACATGCTTTTCTACATTATGGGATTAGAGTGGACGGGGATAAAATATTCACTGCTGAAAATGAGGTTTTCAGGAATGTCTAGGTCTGTCCTGGTTGCTAAAGGCCTTATATCCATATTTTTATGTTATTACGTCTCCAGTACTGTGCAGATGTCACTTTTTCCATTCCCTGTTCCCCAAATCTCTAAGGCATTGCCACCTTCAGTGTGTCATAAACAAATCCCTAGTGCCTGCCATACTCCTCGTTTCTTCTAAAGGTAGCTATGTAACTATACTGCCCTCACCTAGGCCCCTTGCTGAGAAACCAAATTAACCAGCCACTCTGACTGGATTGAAGCCATGCTGACTGGATCAGGGGAGACCCAGACCACTGGACAGCTCGCTCACAAGCTAGCTAAGGGCCCTATGATGTGGCCTCATCTCATTAGTGCACAGAGGCAGTATTTATCTAGACATTCAGATGTTCTGTTTGGAATTGAAGCTGAGGAGTATAGAACAGATAAACCAGAGAACAGTGGTATGGACGCATGGCAGGTAATGACCTGTTTAGCAGTGGAACATCAGAAAGGCCACGGATTGCTACTGCTGTGCTGCCTGGGCCTACCTTAGAATCAATAGTTTGCTTCGTTTTTCGCCTCTGTGAGATTGGTCTTCTCAGTTGCTTATCTTTTTGTTTACCTTGTAGTCTTTTTTTTTTTTTTTTTTTTTTTTAATTTAACAGTTAGTGAGAGAGAGAGACAGAGAGAAAGGTCTTCCTTCTGCTGGTTCACCCCCCAAATGGCCTCTATGGCCGGAGCTATGCTGATCTGAAGCCAGGAGCCAGGTGCTTCCTCCTTGTCTCCCATGTGGGTGCAGGGGCCCAAGCACTTGAGACATCCTCTACTGCTTTCCCAGGCCATACCAGAGAGCTGGATCGGAAGAGGGCAGCTGGGACTAGAACCAGCACCCATAGGATGCCGGCGCCGCAGGTGGAGGATTAACCAAATGAGCCATGGCACTGGCTGCTTCTGTTTTCTTATACATGGGGAAAAACTACACTGACCCAAAATTCCTGTGTTTCAATGTATTCAACATGGAGTTGTTAGGGTATAGGTTGTGCTGACTCCTATTTTTCCCACCTCTGGGTGTCTGCTTCCTTTTTCAGGAGCAGCAAAAAACCCATGCCCACCACAAAACAATCACCAGGAATATGAATTCTACTCCACCCCAGTTCAGGGTTTCTTCCACATGATGCCATGAGAAAGGACAGGTGGAGTCTTCCTCTGTGTGATCTCAGTCTGTGTCTTCTGTGCAGAAATCACTCCAACTCCTCTCTTTCTTGTGGTCACAAGAATATCAGAACTCTGCAGCTCCTTCCTCTTTATTATGCCTGAGTGCCCAAGTATCATGCTGAGTGAGCTATGTTCTTGCTGACTGGGTCATGTTCTTGTAACTACTGATTCACTGTATTCCGTTTCTGCTAACAAAATCTACAGAAAATACGCCCAACACATGTGACCATTTGGTGATAATTTTTACTTAATGAAAGCTCTAGCCAGTTCTTTCAACAGTTAAGTGTTTATTGAGTATCTGTTATGTGCCAGGCCTTTCATGATATGAACTTTGAGAATCTCTCTGGCTTCTTCTCATTTCTAACTACAGTGATTCTAAACTACTTGTTACTTTTCACATATATTTTATCCTGTTTTGTGTCTCTGTGGCTTTATTCGTTGGAACATGCATACTCCATTGCCTGGCTAACTCCTATTCATCCTTCTGTCTCCAGTCCTGGTACCCTCTCCTTCAGGAAGCCACTATGTGCACTTATTTCTTTGCCCAGGCTGGGTGAGGATTATCTCCACTGGGCTCTGACAGCACCTGTGTCTGCCTCATTCATGACACTTACTGTGTCATGTTGATGGTGCCTGTGTCCATCTCATCAGCAGGTCTTTGGAGGGAGGGACAACATCTTACACTTTTTTGTTTATGTAGTTCTTAGTGTATAGAATAGACTGCACAGACAAAAATTGCTTGTGAATCCAAAGAATCAGTGAGGGTATAAAGTTAAGTACAGTCTTATAGAATCTCTTAGGCAATCTGTGACTGAATTAAACACTTTTTCATTCTTAGAGACCATTTACTCAGACTGCCAACAAGGACAGCTCTAGCATCATACTGCAATATGTCAGAGTTACAGCCCCACCACTTGGTTTTCAGTGTACCAGGGCTGGCTGGGATTTTGGTAATGTGAATAAATGTGCTTGAACATAATGCTAGTCCTAACCCCCAAAATCAGTTAGTAAACATTATTATGAAGACTCAATATGATGAACATATGCAGTGTGGTCTGATGCATGACCAAATACCATGGGTCTAGCAGAGCTGCCAGTACTCTAAGTAGATGAACATAAGGGAACCCACCCACTCTTACCCCAACTGCCATGCATATGCTAAAGTCCAGGAATTAGACCTGTACCTGGCAGAGTTGGTACTCTGTAAATCTTTGTTTAGAGAATGAATATACTTGGATAAATGGATTTAGCTGTCAGTAAAGGAAGCTATGGTTCGGCACTTTGTAGCTCTGTAGATTTTGATCATGCTGTAGGCACAACAAATGGCTGAAGCTAGGAGATCTTGCCAAGGAGTTTTCTTGTGGGCCTGCTCTTGTACCACCTGCTAATTCTGTTTAGGAAAAGAGAGTGGGAAACCAAGTTATTCAATAATGAACCAGATTTTTAGTTGTTTGTACTCAAAATCTGTACTGATTTTGCTTTCCTCTTTCTGTGTATTCAGCTGTACAAATAGGCTTGATTCTGGGGGGTGAAGGGAGCCAGAGAAGGCCTCAAGACTCAGGGCATCCTGGTTTTGGTGCGTGGTCTGGTCTGAGCCAGTTTTGCTCTTGGACCTTTGGTGTCCTTGTGAATGAGGTGTTTAAAAACAGGTCTGTAAGTTCTCTTCTGATTCTGAGATTCATACTTTCTAAACACTGTGAGGTTTGAAGTAGGGGTTTTCCTAAGTTCTGCAGATGTTTCCTGGGTGTGTTAAAAGCTGAATATAAATAGATCAAATTGTAGATGACAGTGAGGTTCTTTGTGTTTTAGTTAGAGACTTTGTAGTTATTTGACAATCAGGTTTCCTTGGTGTTTAGTATTTGGTTCTGATATCTTCCTTCACATGTGAATAAGTAAATAGACATGCTGTACAAAATTAAAGGAACCAATTTCTTTTGAATTTTATTAATGTATAATTGACAAATAACAAGGGTGCAACATGATCCTGGGAGGAGATGTGGGGCTTGGGAGAAAGGGAATGGTATTGGTTAGAACAGTCACTTTCAGAGACCTCTTTACATAATCTTACTTTTATCACAGATACAAATAGCTGGCTTACTTTCCAGCTCTCTCCTACAGTGAAACAATTCTTACTCTTCAGGAGTGTACACACAAACTAGGAGAGAAGAATGAAGCTGCGCTGAGATAGAGGTCCAGGGCCAGTCCTCATTCTCTAGCTCTACTCTTGCTTTCCCAGAGAGGTTTTATAGGTATGATTCATTCATGCCTGAGAGAAATGATCACATGTCATGGACTTAACATTGTTCACAAAGAATGGAAACTGCAAATGATAATGGGAATTCTAAACCACTGTATTGTATGGATACATAAATACATACTATCTATATTAAATAGTAACAGGATCATATAATGATGATGTTTTGCTATTTTTGCATCATGGTTTATAATTAGTAGTATCTTTCCATATAGTACATGTAGATCTACCTGTTAGTATTCCTTTGTAGAGATAAATCACATTGAACTATGTATTAACATATTAATGTAGGTATACTAATTAACCTCTGTGTTCAGTTGGAATATTTTACAAATAATTCTGTAGAATTGTAAAACAATTCTTTTACAAACATCTTTTGGAATAATATTTATTTTTGAGTAACTCATGGGAAAAATTGCTAGATATGGAACTTCTTTTTTTTTTTAAAGATTTATTTATTTATTTGCAAGTCAGAGTTACACAAAGAGAGGAGAGGCAGAGAGAGAGAGAGAGAGAGATCTTCCATCTGATGGTTCACTCCCCAATTGGCCACAACGGCCAGAGCTGCGCCCATCCAAAGCCAGGAGCCAGGAGCTTCCTCTGGGTCTCCCACATGGGTGCAGGGGCCCAAGGACTTGGGCCATCTTCTACTGCTTTCCCAGGACATAGCAGAGAGCTGGATAGGAAGAGGAGCAGCTGGGACTTGAACCAGCGCCCATATGGATGCTGGTGCTTCTGGCCAGGGCATTAACCTGCTGCACCACAGCGCCGGCCCCAAGATATGGAATTTCTGAGTCAAGTAGGTAAATATTTTAAAACTTTTTGTTTAATTATAAAATAATACTCATCAAGCAATGTAAAATATGGAAGTACATAAAGGAAAAAACTGAAAGTCACCTCCCATAGTTTGATATTCTTCACTGAAGTAATACATTTTTATGTTGTAGACAAAATTACCAAATTGCCTTCTAAAAAAGTTATTCCTCTGTATCCTGTCCCCAACATATGAAAATGCCCGATTATCCACTTTCTTTACAACACAAGTTATTTTCAGTCCTTTAAAGTTTTTTCAAATCTAATATGTAAAATTTTAGTGCTGTATTTTAAATTTGCATTTAATTATTAGTGAGATTGGATATCTTTTCTAATTTTTTAAGTAATGCACTAGTTGCCTGATTTTTTTCCTTTGCCTATTTGCTATTGAGTTATTTTTTTTCTTAAAACTTGTAAGAACTCTTTAAACACTAAGGGGATTCATTTTTTACAAATATATTTTTGGTCAATTTGTATTTTGTCTTTGTTTTGCCACACAGAAGTTTTAAATTTGCTTAAAATCTTTGAGGCTAGCCTTTCTTCCAAAAATAAGGCCTAGATCAATTTTTATAGCTGCTTTTCCCAGCTGAAATTCACCTAAAAAAATACTGTAAAGAAGGAGTGGGTGGAGGGGCTGCTCAGAAAACAGCAAGAAGGCCACAGTTTGCTGCTTCCATTCAGAAGCAAGCCAACAGGGTTTTTTTTTTTTTTTTTTTGCTTAGGAGCTTCTCAATCACCTTCCTCCCAAGGCTCTTGTTTCCAGGACAGGAATCTTCCTTCATAAATGAGGCAACCCCACTTGAACATCCCTCCTGGACCCTGCACTCCAATGCTATCCCCTGTTGCTTAATATGAATGAAAGCATTATGTGTATAATAGATAACTCCTGTCTCCAGATAAAATGGAAATGACAGAATTGTGCACATCACTAGAAGGAGAACAACTAATCACAAGGAAGATTTGTACGAGATGTGCTTTTGATGATGATTAAAAGACTGCCCTTAGAACTAGGGCATTGGAAACATCTGGTCATTCATTGCCCTACTTAAAAACCCTTAGCTCTCTGCCTTCTGTAATGTAAAGGCCAAACTGCCTCCCGTAGCAGATGAGGTCTTTCACAATCTGCTGATAACCTTTTTTTTAATTATTATTTTCGAATAAATGCTAAGGTAAGCACTTCCACTCCATATGTAATTGTTGCGTACATACTACTCACTCTAGATATTGTTAGTGGTGGTCCCTGCCCTTACAGGCCTTTGGACTATTTGGGAAGACAGATAATCCCAAATAAACAAAGCATTCCATAGTGTGGTCAGGGAGAACTTTTCTGTGGAGAGATCTAAGCTGAGACCTGAAAACTGAGCGGGAACTAACCATAAGACGAGCGAGGCAGGGAGGGGAGGACGTTGTTAGGCAGAAGGTGGCCTTGCAATCACAAAGAGTTTGGCGTATCCTAGGAACATAGAAGACTGGCACAGCGAGAGCTCAGGGAAAGGAGACAGCTCCCCAGTAAGATGGTTTTAAACCCAGGGCCAGGGGCAAAATCACACGGTACATGGTACATTGTACCATAAAGGAACTCAGATTAAGCACAATGAGATGCTTCAGTGTGAGGTTGGCATGTGGTGGGGTGGTGACAATTTGAGTAGTCTTTAAGCTTTATCTACACAGAGACTCTCTGAGGTAGGTATTATAAACAACTAGTTTTATCGGTGAGGACCCTGAGGAAGGAAGTTGGGTGATTTGTTTAGGGTTACATAATTGGGAAATATTGGAGTCACTGGATGTATCTGCCATCAAAGTTCGTGTTTTAATCTTGACTGCATATTCTGCACTAATTGGTTTACTTATAAGTAAGGAAATTGAAGTTTAGAGAAATGCTTTTGCCTCTCTGTAACTCTGCCTTTCAAATGAATAAATAAATTTTTTAAAAAGAAAAGATTTTTTAAAATAACCTTCAGTGAGTAACACAATGTGAGGCACTGTTCAAAAAATTTAGACTCTCCAATCTGCAAAGATAAAGAATGAACTTGTTATCTAGTGGTAGTTTGGAAAGTTAGGATGCACCTGAAGAGGACAACATGGACCTACTCACTGTATAAAAAAAACTCAGGAACATCCTTTTAGGCTTCAAAGCAGTAATTACAAGTCAAGTAGAAGGAAGTACTCTTTACACAGTGGGTAGCCAATTATCCTAGACACAGACTGAAAAGAAAATAAGTTGAGAGTAGCATTTATGAACACTGTAGAGCAAGTTAGCAAAGCAGAGAACTTTTGTGTTAAGCACACTAAAATACTTATGAATTTGTAGTATGAGCTTAAGTAAGTATTTAAGAAAATTAAGGAAAAACAAGTGTGGGGAAACTAATTCTTTGACATTTTATAATAAAAATTGAAAGCAGTTTTAGGTATGTTAACTATATTAAAATTATAGTTTTATATGCATTAAAATGTATATATAAACCCAAGAATACCTTTTTCTTATTAAAACAAGAAGCTCTCATAATAAAATTATATCCTTCATCCATCACTACAAGATAGAATGAAATTATTTGAGAAATCCATTTTGAGCTGCTGGAAGGGTATGGTCAGGTAATAGCCAGAATGGAGGGGAAAAGGCTGAGAGGCACAAGATTTTCTAGGACCTCTGCTTGCTTGTGCTGCATTTATCTTTCAAAATTCACTCTCAGCATTCACAGCTGAAGCAACTCTTGCTCAACAACAGATGTCCTGTATTTAGTTTGTAAGTTGTGATATTTTTTGCAACGTAAAACACACTGACAGTCACTTGTTGTCTTCCTGCTAGGACCCCCTGTGTCCTGTCAGTTCCTCTCAATCCTACTGAGAACTTGGGACCATCAGCTGGGGTAAACTCTGTTGATTCAGTCATACCATTTGCCTCCTGGTGGCTGTTGCAGTTGAGGGAAGCAGAGGGGAGGCTTGATTTCTCTAGGGGATTGGGAATTGCTGAGTCACAAGGTTTTCTAGTAATTATCTCACCATGACTGTGGTGCCAACATGACTAGCCCATGGCTTGAGTCAAACACCATTTAAAAAAAAAAAGATTTATTTATTTGCTTGAAAGTTAGAGTTACACAGAGAGAGAAGGAGAGGGAGAGGGAGAGAGAGAGAGACAGGTCTTCCATCACTGGTTCACTCCCCAGTTGGCTGCAACGGCTGGATCTGTGCTAATCCGAAGCTAGAAGCCAGAAGCTTCTTCTGGGTCTCCCAAGAAGGTCCAGTGGCTCAAGGACTTGGGCCATCTTCCACTTCTTTCCCAGGCACATTAGCAGGGAGCTGGATTGGAAGATGAGCAGCCAGGACTAGAACTGATGCCTATATAGGATGCTGGCATTGCAGATGGCGGCTTTACCCACTATGCCACAGTGCTGGCCCCAAACACCATTCTTCTGTGGTTGTCTTCCTTTAGGGTAACTTTGGGGGCATTTTCTTCCTTGCTACTGTCCTTTTTTGTTTTTTAAAAATTTATTTTATTTATTCAAAAGGCAGAATTACAGAGAGGGAAAGACAGAGAGAGGTCTTTCACCGGCTGGTTCACTCCCCAAATGGCCACAACAAAGAGAACTGGGCCAGGCCAAAGCTAGGAGCCAGGAGCTTCTTCTGGGTCTCCCATGTAGATGCAGGGGCCCAAGCACTTGGGCCATCCTCCACTGCTTTCCCAGGTGCAGTAACAGGGAGCTGGATCAGAAGTGGAGCAGCTGGTACTTGAACCGGTGCCCATATGAGATGCCGGCACTGCAGGCCTGGGCTTTAATCCACTGCCCGCCACAGCGCCAGCCCCTAGTTGTGCTTTCAATATAACAAAAAGCACTGAATTCTTATATTAGCATCCTAATCTGTTGTATATGCATTTTAATATATTAGTACTACAAAGTAGGAATTGTAGATTTTGTTCAAACAAGTTTTATGGGGTTTCTGTTGATCAAAAGTCTAGGTATAGGCAGAGGGATAGGTAGCATATAAAACGTAAATATGGATGTTTTACTAACCTTGAGGCCTTTCATGTCTATGCATGTTCTGTTCATCATCTTCAAAGCAATCCCCTGTTGTGAAATGCTGTTTCATTTGGGCAAGCCAGCCATGAATTTTAAGCTTGTGTGACGGGGCTGCTGTTTTTCACTTATGCTTATAGGTGATAGCTAATTAAACCCATTATGTCCCATTATCCTATATATAGGACATTTATAAAAACCTAAATTGTGCAATAAATATATCTCATATATAGTAACTTTGAAATCAGTATTGTGCTTTTAGATTTCTATTCTTTGGAGAAAAGTGCAGGCGAATGATTAGCGCATTCAAAAATATTTTTAAATTCATGGCATAACTATACTGTAGAAGTTAATTTTACTAAATGTTCAGCTACTCAAAAGATCATATTTGTAACTGATACGTATTACAAGAAATGTATTCATGAAAGTATTTCCTAAAACTAGATTGTCATTTTGTTTTGAGTAATGCACTAGTTCAAATGACCAGTTCTTAAATAGCTGTCCTGTAAATAGGATGCTGGGACAATGTATTGTGCATAGTAAAACAAGTACTGCCCTGCTGCCTTACAGACTGTTAACATGTTGCTACTTGGGTTATTTGTTGACAAGTTGTGACTTGGGAGCAAGGTAGTTCTACAAATTCTTGAAGTGCTAGAGAATCCACAGTCACACTGTTGTGGTTTTTGACGGTTGGCTCATTGGTTAAGTTATGACTTGTTGGTGCACTTTCCACCTAATGTATTCCAGGCCACATGCACCTTGAGGAAAAATAGAGTAAATAAGTGTCCTCTGAAACTGTCCTCCGCTATGCCACAAAATTGGCCCCAATACAGTATCAAACAGTATTGTTTACACATATATAAACCATCCTGTAAATAGGACATTGGGCAAATATGATACCTTTTCACATATTACACACAGTAAACAAATAAATGAATTTTAAGATCTGTTCAACAATTATTTTTGGTGGAAAGGAGCAAGGGAGGGAGAGTAGTGTGGAATGTATCACTATGTTCCTAAATCTGTATATATGAAATACATGAAATTTGTATACCTTAAATAAAATTTTAAAAAAGGAAAGGAGCAAAACACTCAAACAAAGGGTTACATTACATTTTTGATGATATGTTGTCAGTTTTGTATAACATGGCTTATTTTGATATCGTCATTGTTCCGTCTGTTTGAGAATAATATCATGGCTTCTCATGTCAAATCTGGTATCATCTTGGACAGTAGTAACGTCCAGGGGTATTCATGCTTTCTTCCTTCTGGTGGTTTTCTATCACATAATTTTAAATATGCTAAGCAGATGTGTCTTTTGAAAACCAACAAATATATGAGATCGTTCTTGTCTTTGTTCACAAATCTGTGAATAATTTATGCATTTCTGATATATATATCAATTATTTAAGTGAGCAAAAGCCAATACCATTTTTGATCTCTAATGGAAGTGGAATATTTGGAAACCAACCAAACATGCTTATCAACACCACATTGAAACTGTTTTAGGTACCCAATATTTTTGGTTGAGGCACACTGGCTCCATTCTTTGTTTTTCCATTTTTGAACTTTGCCAAGTAGTTCTCCTGTATCATAGTTTATTCCAATAATGACATATTTATTATCTAACCATTTTACAATGAGAATTTTGTCACTAGTTTTGAGTCTGTAATCACACAACCCTCTTGCTTGCTTTTTCACCAGAATTACAGAGAGGGAGGGGGGAGGGGAAGGGAAGGGGAGGAAGAAGGAGATGGAGAGGGAGAGGAGTTTTTCCATCCACTGGTTCACTCCTCAGGTGGCTGATTCGAAGGTGCAGGGGCCCAAGGACTTGGGCCATCTTCTACTGCTTTCCCAGGCCACAGCAGAGATCTGGGTCGGAAGTGGAGCAGCCGGGACGTGAACTAGTGCTGATATGGGATGCCGGCACTGCAGGTGGCAGCTTTACCAGCTATGCCACAATGCTGGCCCTTAAATTATTCTTAATTCTGTTGTATAGCATTCTATTTACCATAGCATTCCTTCACATTTCAAATTTTTGGTTCCTAAAGACTTACAGATTCATGTACTCATTCACAAAACAGACATCTCATGAGCATCTAACTCTGCTAAGCACTGGGCCTAGTTTGGGGGTGATGCCAGTGTATAAACATCAAATCATATCCTCAGGGGGGTCCCACTATAGTTGGAGAGACAGATCTGTGAGGGGATTACAATAATAGAATGCAAGTGTGCATAGAGATAAAAACCAAATGTTTTGAAAGCTCTAAGCAGGACACCCTACCCTAACTTGATGGCCAAAAAGCCTTTTCAGAGCTCACAAAATTTAAACTGAGTTTTAAAAACTAGATTTTTTATTTTCAAAATTCTGCCTTGTTTTAGAAAACTATCAGTTACTTTTAAACAAAATTTAAAGAGTAGATAAAAAGAGAAGAAAGGAAAATCTCAAATTAACTAGTCGGGATGCAGCTAAGAACAATATGTACCATAGTGATCTGCTTTATTTACTCAATTCTCCCATGTACATTATTTTTTTTTCACATTAGGAATGCATCATTTTTCTTTAAAGATTTATTTATTTATTTGAAAGAGAGAAAGAAGGATCTTCCATCTACTGGTTCACTCCTCACGTGGCTGCAACAACCAGGGATTGGCCAGGCTGAAGCCAGGAGCCTGAAGCTCCATCTGGGTCTCCCACGTGAGTGTGGGGGCCCAAGCACTTGGGCCATCTTCTACTGCTTTCCCAGGTACATTAGCAGGGAGCTGGATCGGAAGTGGAGCAGCCAGGACTAAACTGGTGCTCACATGGGATGCCAGATTGCAGGTGGAGGCTTTACCCATTGTGTCACAATGCCAGCCCCAAGAATGCATCTTACCCTTGATGGTGCTTTAGACTTGATGAAATAGGACACTCACTTATGTAATGGGTAATTATTTAGCATCTATTATAGACCACTTTGGTGAGCCTTGAGCATCTGTTCTGAACAGAACAGACATAGCCCCTGCCTTCAGGGTTTTTCTAATGAAGTAAAAGTATAGAGTTATGTAAGAAAATATAACAGGGGGCCTTAATTTAGCTGGAGAGGTCAGGGAAGGTTTTTCTAAGGAATAGATATTCAAGCTTGAGAGGTAAGGGTAAGCAGGAGTTAGTGAGAAAACTAGTGAACTAGGGGTTTCAAGCCAAGGAAAAGTCTTGAGACCCAGGGTAGTGTGGATGTTTAAGCAGCTAATGGAAAACTCCAGCAGATGGCCCTTGGTGGGGTGGAGAGCAAGGAATGTTATAAGTATGATTTTCCAATAGCTTCTGAAAACACGTGTTGAATAATGCAGAACTCTAGGGACATATATGAATGCTTCATCACAAATTATTAAGGGATTTTAAGCCAGGGTGAGAAATTATAGGATTTTTTCATTTCAAAAAGATCACTTGACTGACTGCTGATCTGAGAATGGGGGAAGGAAAGGTCCATGAAGAGCTGTTCTCAGCATCACAGTGATTGACAACCAGGTGGTGGCCATGGAGATGGAGAAAGGAGCACCGAATGTGACTATTTATTTCAGGTTAGACCTAGTGATGGGCTTGGTATGGGGGTGAAGGAGAGGGTAATACTAAGGGTGAGTATTCAGTTAGAGCAACTAATTAGCTGGGTAGAGCTCCTTGTCTAGTACTGCGATTGGAGTGCTACAGGAAGGACAAAACTCACATTTACAAGGAGATGGGACAAGAGTTCTGATTTAGACTTGTGAAATTGAAAATGCCATCCTGAGATATCTAATTAACAATCTTAGGCACTTAATGTGAGTCTGGGGTTCTGGATGTGGTAGAGTAAGCTACTGATGCCATCTCACTAGTCCAGGTGATCAATTTCTGTTCACAATTGATCATAATGATAGGACTAAGAGCCAAAGGGAGCACATAAACAAGACTAGTGTCTGCAAATACTAGCTGATAGAATAAAAAAGAGAGAGAATGATCCAACATGGGAAGCGAGATACACAGCAGACCCATAGAATGGCAGATGTCCTAAACAGCACTCTGGCCTCAGAATCAGCCCTTAAGGCACGCAGATCTGGCTGAAAAGCCCATGAGGGTATTACAGGCATGGAAAGCCAAAACACTCTGGCAAAACAAACAAACAAACAAAAAAAAACCAAAAAAAAACAAAAAACAAAACAAAACAAAAAAACAACACAACTACTAAAAGAAAGATCTCTGCGAGTGAGATCCCAGTGGAAAGAACAGGTCATCAAAGAAGGAGGTACCTTTCTCTGAAGGGAGGAGAGAACTTCCACTTTGACTATGACCTTGTCTAAATATGATCAGAATCGGTGAACTCAAAAGGCTTCCATAGCCTTGGCAACTCATGACAAGAGCCTAGGGTGATTACTGATGCCATAAACAAGAGTGTCAATTTGTTAAGTCAACAACAGGAGTCACTGTGCACTTACTCCTCATGTAGGATCTTTGTCCTTAGTGTGCTGTACATTGAGATTTAATGCTATAACTAGTACTCAAACAGTATTTTTCACTTTGTGTTACTATGTGGGTGCAAATTGTTAAAATCTTTACTTAATATATGCTAAACTGATCTTTTGTATATAAAGAGAATTCAAAATGAATCTTGATGTAAATGGAAGGGGGGAGGGAGAGGGAAAGGGGAGGGTTGCGGGTGGGAGGGAAGTTATGGGGGGAAATCCATTGTAATCCATAAGCTGTACTTTGGAAATTTATAATCATTAAATAAAAGTTAAAAAAAAGAAATTTGGAAAATACTGATATTTAAAGTCATGAGAGTAGGTGGGATATATTATAAAAACAAAAATAGCAAAAGCACTTTCTTTGTTAAAACTTCATTCTTTTTTTAAAGATTTATTTATTTGTTTGAAAGGCAGAGTTACAGAGAGGGAGGGAGGGAGGGAGAGAAAGAGAGAGAGAGAGGTCTTCCATCTGCTGGTTCACTCCCCAGTTGGCCTCAACAGCTGGAGCTGTGCTGATCTGAAGCCAGGAGCTAGAAGCTTCTTCCAGATCTCCCTTGCAGGTGCAGGGGCCCAAGGACTTGGGACAGCTTCTACTGCTTTCCCAGGCCATTGCAGAGAGCTGGATCAGAAGTGGAACAACCAGGATTTGAACTGGCACCCATATGAGATGCTGGCACTGCAGGTGGAGGCTTTACCCACTTAGGCTACAGTGCTGGCCCCTATTCATTTGTTTTTATTTGAGGAGTAGAGAAAGAAAAAACAGATCTCACATCTACTGGTTCCCTCCCCAAATGCCTGCAGTGGCAAGGACTGAGCCAGGCTGAAGCCAGGAGCCAGGATTCAATATAGGTGTCCTATATGAAAGGCAGGGACCCAATTATTTGAGTCATTACATGCTGCCTCCCAGGGTGCACATTTGTAGGAGGCTAAAATTGGTAGTAGAGCCATGACTCAAACCCAGGCACTCCAGTATGGAATATGGTTATCCTAACTACTAGGCCAGATGTCTGCCCCAATAGTGCTTCCTATCATCATATTAATGAGAATAGGCAGTGGCTCTGAACTTCCTTCTGTGTGCTAAGCACTGCTCTGAGTATTTTACATGTATTAGTTGATTTGATCTTGATGACTGTGTGGTAGATACTATTGTTACCTGTATTGTAGATGAGGAAGCAGAGGAGCTACAGAGCTAGTAAGAAGCAAAACCTGGGGACTCTGGACCTAAAGCCCAAGTGTTGTTTTTTTTTGTTTTTGTTTTTTGTTTTTTGTTTTTTAATTTATTTGAAAGGCAGAGTTGAGAAAGAGAGAGAAAGATCTCCCATTCATTGGTTCACTCCCCAAATGGTCACAATGGCTGGGGCTGGCCCAGGCCCATGCCAGGAGCTTCATTTGGTCTCCCATGTGGGTGGCAAGCACTTGCAACATCTTCTGCTGCTTTCCCAGGCACATAAGCAGGGAGCTGGATAGAAGTGCAGCAGCCGGGACTTGAACTACTGTCCATATGGGATGCTGGCACTGCAGGCAGCAGCTTAATCTGCTGAGCCACAGTGCCAGCCCTAAAGCCTAAATTCTTTTTATTAGACAGTGAGAGAGAGACAGAAAAAGGTCTTCCTTCCATTGGTTCACCCCCACCCCCAAATGGCTGCTACAGCCAGCGCACTGTGCCGATCCAAAGCCAGGAGCCAGGTGCTTCCTCCTGGTCTCCCATGCGGGTGCAGGGCCCAAGCACTTGGGCCATCCTCCACTGCACTCCCAGACCACAGCAGAGAGTTGGACTGGAAGAAGAGTAACCAGGACAGAATCTGGAGCCCCAACCGGGACTAGGACCCGGGGTGTCGGCGCTGCAGGTGGAGGATTAGCCAAGTGAGCCGCGGCGCCGGCCAAGCCTAAATTCTTAATTTAGGCTCTCATTAGAAGAGAGAAGAAATTGAACTTAGAGGTCTGGACAGTTCCAATATAGTTGGATAGAGGAGATAGACCTTGTATAGGAAGTGGAATAAAGTGTTTTGAGAGGTCGGAGGACCCATGAGGATGCGGTGTCTCAGAAGCCTGGTGAAGGAAGTTCTAGGTAGGTTGCCAAGGTCTGTGATTAAATGCTGCCAAACAGCCCTGAGGAGACATATAGGCAGGATATGGGTGATGAGCATAGAGAAAGGGTTTGCCAGGCATGAGAACAAAATGAATCAGAGATAGGTGTAGAAGAACCAGCTGCTATTTGCTGTTGTTAGAGGACTGAGTGCAAGACCAGGAGAGGTGAGAGAGAAGACTAGAGAAGTTGCCAGGGCCAGATCATGAAGCCTGTAATGTGCCTCACGTTAGTAAGAGACAGTGATCCGGGCCTAGAATTGTCTGTTATCAAAGTTGGGGAGCAACACAGAGGGAGCTGCCTACCGGTGCCTGCCCATTGTTTGCCAGGCACTGTTTTGAGCACTTTATCTATGTTGTCTCATATAATGTATGTGTTGTTTGCTGTTCAGTTCCATGGTTCCTTCAACCTACTCTGTTGAGACATTTTATTTGAAATAAAATTTTTTAATTTATCCATAATTCCTTTCATCACTAAATTGTTTTTATTTTATTTTATTTTTTTATTTTTTGATAGGCAGAGTTAGACAGTGAGAAAGAGACAGAGAGAAAGGTCTTCCTTCCGTTGGTTCACCCCTCAATGGCCGCTGCACCGATCCGAAGCCAGGAGCCATGCACTTCCCCCTGGTTTCCCATGCGGGTGCAGGGCCCAAGCACTTGGACCATCCTCCACTGCCCTCCCGGGCCACAGCAGAGAGCTGGACTGGAAGAGGAGCAACCGGATGCCCCAACCAGGACTAGAACCCAGGGTGCCAGCACCGCAGGTGGAGGATTAGCCAAGTGAGCCGCGGCGCCGGCCACTCATCACTAAATTGTTTATCAGGGTGATAGTCTATGGGTGAGGAAGACATCTATATACTGAGATCTGTACATATTTAATAGCACTCCTTTTTATACTTTTTTTCTAAACTGGGAGCAAGTATTGAAAGTGCTAGGAAAGTGTGAGTTGTTTTACATAATTGAGCCACTTTGGTCACAATCAAGAGAAAGTGTGATTCATTGGGGTTATATTTGCCTTATTCTTCCTTATATATCCTAAGCATTTTGAAGTCACAGTTCTTCCTGGGTTTGAATCCTGCTTCTGTAATTTGTTAGCTGAGGAGCCTTGGGCAAGTTATTTAACCTCTTTCAGACTTTTTATTGAATGAGGGACTTCTTTAGTAATTTTACAATTATAACACATGTTTTAAGACTTCTGTAGAAAGGACTGCATTCAAATCAAAGTCTTTTGATGAAGATAGTCAATGTTTCCTTTCTTTGTTGGTGATTATGTTTGACTCTTGATTATTTTATTTATGCAGAATTTTGTAATTTGTCCTCCAATGCCACCAGCTAATTGTAGATGGAAACAGTGAGTTTTCTTAATGTGCATGTTAACGCTGTTCTTTTAAAATGAGACCTAGTTCCAAAAATAGTCTTCACAGGAATATTGAAGACCTACAGTGTCTAAAAATATTCACTCCAAACTTCTGCCATCTCACATAGACTTGTAGAGAAATGAAATTATTCAAGTTTTACTTCTTATGGTGATAAACTTATCCATTAATTTGCAAGTTCTTGTTTTCTTCATAAATTTAGAATAATTTCAAGGCCTACTGAAAACTGACTTAAACTTCATTTACTTTGAAGCCACACACATTTCATATTACGGACTGTGAAGGTAACTTGAAGAGTTATTAAGAAATTAAAAATCTAAGTCAACCATGTTTTGTTCATTTAGGGAAGCTTATGAAATAAACTGGAATCAGCAATGATTGTTTACAGCCCTTGTCTCTTCCTTTGAGGAACAGTGTGGTTTTTTTTTTTTCTTCATACTATTTTTTTCTTCATACTATTTTTTTTTTTTTTTTTGACAGGCAGAGTGGACAGTGAGAGAGAAAGACAGAGAGAAAGGTCTTCCTTTGCCATTGGTTCACCCTCCAATGGTCGCCACGGCCGGCGTGCTGCGGCCAGCGCACCGCGCTGATCCGATGGCAGGAGCCAGGAGCCAGGTGCTTTTCCTGGTCTCCCATGGGGTGCAGGGCCCAAGCACCTGGGCCATCCTCCACTGCACTCACTGGCCACAGCAGAGAGCTGGCCTGGAAGAGGGGCAACCAGGACAGAATCTGGCACCCCAACCAGGACTAGAACCCGGTGTGCCGGCGCCGCTAGGCGGAGGATTAGCCTAGTGAGCCGCGGCGCCGGCCTATTTCTTAAACACTTCTGCTTAGTGTAGGGTTAACTTGATGATCATTAAGTGAACTGAAAATAGATCTTTGTAAAAATTAAGAGTGGGAATGGGAGAGGGAGTAAGAAGATGGATTGGAGTGTGGGCGGGTGGGACGGTAGGGTAGAATCTGTATATATGAAATACATGAAACTTGTATAACTTAAATAAAATTAACAGGCTGATTCTTGCTATTACCCTCTCACCTCACGTTTGACAGATCCACATTCTGCGGTCAAAGTCAGTTGGAATGCGGTAGGGTGGATGCCAGACTGGTTGGGGTAGCTTTGATACATTGTCTTAGATGAGACATTTATAAATTTGACCTAGTGACATAGGCCAGTTTAATAGCTGCTTCCATTATGACCCCAAGAGGAGACAGCTGGTGGAAGGGAGGCAGAAACATTTCTTTGCTTCTGAGCAAGGAATTTGTGGTAGGGTTGGTGGTGGGGACTGAATCTTTGGGTAGTTTCCACTCTAAACACATGGATTATGAAGGGATGGAGATGAGGGGTTGTGTAGGGAGGAGATAAAAGGCTGTTTTATCCATCTCTGCTCCCTGTTTGCCTGTTCTGTCACACCAACACGTCCCACCCAACTCAACTGTCAAATGCTTTCTGCATCTTTCTCTATTTCTGGAAATTACAGACACTTTCAAGAGATCTTGGGTTTGACAAAACCAGTAATTCTTTAGTCTACCCTCTTGGAGCATGTCTGAAGTCAAGAACATTCAAACAAAGTTTGTTGAGAAATGATTAGGGCACACCCTGTGTTAAGTGCTGAAGAGACAAAGATGAAAAAGATAGAGCCCTCCACCGAGGAACCTCACAGTCTCTGGATATGGGCACCCAAAGACATCATTTAGCAGGGGTAGGGAACCTATTTTTTGCCGAGGGCTATTTGGATATTTAAAATATCATTTGTGAGCCATACACAATTATCAACTTAAAAGTTAGCCTGCTACTACTGCTATTTATTGAAATTTGAGTCCCCGCCTGTGATTGCCTTGGCAGAGCCAGACCAAATGATTTTGTGTGTCGTACATGATCGGTGGGCTGCACATTCCCTGCCCCTGGCTTAGAGAGTTGAAGACTAGCAGGAGATTGTATGAGACAGTGGAGATATTGAGAATGGAGTTCATATGTTTAGTTGAAGTCAGGAAAGGCTTCTTAGAGGAGGTGGCATTTACACAAACATACTAATAGGATTCTGCTAGCTGAAAAGGGAAGTGATTGTGTTCTAGAGGGAGGACATAGCTAAAGCAAAGACATAAAAGTGTAAAGCGTCATAAAATAGTTTGTGTAGGGAATAGCAGATCCATAGTTTGACATGACTGGAGACATCACTGGTGAGCAAAAATGGGGAGGAGGTTGGAAAATTCAAGTGTTAAAACTGTTCTATTTCTGAACCTAAGTATTGGGTGCTTGGGAGTTCATTGTGTCATTCTTTCATTTAACAAATATTTGTTATGTATACATGGGTACACACATATACTTCTGTATTTGCTTATACTTCTGTGTATGTCATATTTCATAGCAAATTTTAATAAATGAAATACTCAATTACTAGAAGTGATAATTTTCTAGATTTCCAAGTTTCTTTAATAACTTTTATTTCCTTGATCTGAGAAGTCATTATAGGGGTTGGCGTTATAGTGTGGCAGGTTAAGCCACTGCCTGTAGCACTGGCATCCCATATGGGTACCAGTTCAAATCGCGGCTGCTTCACTTTATTTTCTTTCCTACTTTCCTTTTTTTTTTTTTAAAAAAAAAAAAAGATTATTTATTTGATAGGCAGAGTTACAGATAGAGAGATGGAGAGATAGAGACAGAGATCTTCCATCTACTGCTTCACTCCCCTGGATGGCCATCAAAGCTAGGACTAAGCCAGACTGAAGCCAGGTGCCAGGAGCTTCTTCTAGGTCTCCCACGTGGGTGCAAGAGGGCCAAGCACTTGGGCCATTTTCTACTGCTTTCCCAGGCAATGAGTAGGGAGCTGGATTGAAAGTGGAACATTCAGGACTCGAACTGGTGCCCAAATGGGTGGCTGTGATGTATGCAAAGGCTTAACCTACTACGCCACAGCACCGTCCTGGCTTGCTCGCCTATGCTCCCCCCTACCTCTAGCTCTGCCTTTTAAATAAATAAATAAATTTTTAAAATTTATTATGTATCTTCAGAGTAGAAGTTTCTGAATTTTTTACAACTAAAATTATGCCATAAGAATTATGTGAATTGCTTAATAGCCACATGGATTATAGATATTATAGTCAGGTTTCAGAGGAGGGGATGATGATCATTCAGGATTTCTCATTTTAGTTCATATCAGAGGAACACCTAGTTTTTGTAAGATGTTTGTTTAAATTATCACTCGAAGCATTCATTTTTTGCAAGCATTCACAATAGGATATCAAAAATGAACCAAGGCAGATTCCAAATCACTAGGCTGCTTGTGTTCTAAAAGGATTGCTAAGAAAGCTGTATACTTGTGCTGTATGAAAAGGGAATAATGTGCTAGTATGTGGAAATTTGGGGGAGAAGAGAGTTTTGTGCGTTGGATTCTTTAAGTTTCAAGACTGGTCGGTTTCCTCTGTCAGTGAGGTGAGATCAGTCTTGTTCCTGAAATGTCTGAGGCAACACGAACAGCTGCTTTAGGTGTCCACGCCTCAGCGTTCCTTGACTGGTAAAATGCAAGTTAGCAAAACTTGCAGTGAGTCATCTGCATTCATCAAGAACGTCTTCAGGGTTGTCATCGCGGTGGGACAGAAAAAGACTTCGAATCCCTCCATATGCATGCAGCATGGGTGTAACCCCTGAGAAGGTTGGAGGGCTGTGCTGGGCTGCCCAGTACTGTTTGGTACCCTGCTGTGGTGTGTACCAGTGCAAGCTGATCCCCTGAACCTGCCTTTCCAGTGCCCTTCCCTTGACTGTCAGAATTACCTCATCTCTGCCGGGCAGGCCTCAGTGATGTGTATTGTGGAAGGACAGATGGCTTTTATTTTCCTTGCAAACTATTATGCAACTTAAATTTGTGCTAGCATTATTTTCTCAGATTGCAACTATTATAAAATATAACTCAGCTCCATTTTGTCCTTTCATTTCAAATCAAATAGTTCATTTCAGTTGTCACAGATCTTTGGTATGGATTTTCACTTTATCTATTTTAAGCTTTTTTCTCACTTCTTCCTTTTGTGGCGTGTGTGTTTGTGTGTGTGTGTGTGTATGTGTTGCCTTTAATCACACAACCTCAAATCCCAAACCCTTATGTTTCCTTCTCTTACCAGTTCCTATATCACTTCTTTCTTTGCTTATTACCTCAGGAATCTTTCTTCTCCAAGTCTCTGACTCATGTCCCATGTCAACCATGTTTTGTGGCCCTAAACTGCAGTATGGCTCCAGGGAAACTCCTGAGCCCAGCCTGTGGAATTTGCTTTGCTACCGTTTATCCTGGTTTTCTTATCTCTTTCCCTCCCCTCCCCTCCCCTCCCCTCCCCTCCCCTCCCCTCCCCCTCCCCCTTCTCCTTCCCCCTCCCCTCCCCTCCCCTCCCCTCCCCTCCCCTCCCCTCCCCTCCCCTCCCCTCCCCTCCCCTCCCCTTCCCTTCCCTTCCCTTCCCTTCCCTTCCCTTCCCTTCCCTTCCCTTCCCTTCCCTTCCCTTCCCTCAGACTTAAACAAAATCAACATGTGCTACACACCAAATATGGGGAAGGAACTTGGCTACTCTTAGAAGGATTAAGAGATTGCTTTCAAAGAGAGTAGATAGTCTAATGTGAGGTAGATAAATCTATAAATAACTAAAATAAGATCTGAAATTTCTTAAATGATATGTTTGAGAACTTTCACCAGATAGAGTATTGTGAGTGAAAAAGAAGGAATTAAGGGTGAGGTGTTGTGGTGCAGGGATTAAACCACTGCCTATGACCCAGCAACCCATAATGGGCACCCGTTTGAGTTCTAGCTGCTCTACTTCCAATCTAGCTAACTACTAATGTGCCTAGGAAAGAAGCTGAGGATGGCCCAAGTGTTTGGGCCTCTGTACCCATGGGAAGACCCAGGTGGAGTTCTTGGCTCCTGGCATCTGCCTGGCCCACTCCTCACTCTTGCAGCCATATGAGGAATGAACCACCAGGTAGAAGATCTCCCTCTTTGCCTCTCCCTCTCTCTCTCTCTTTCTAATTCTACCTTTCAAATAAATAAACAAACTTTTTTTTTTTTTAAAGAAGAAATGGGGAACGTTACAAGAAAGTCTGATTCTTTAGCAGTGGTTGTGACAGAGCTGAGGTGCGGGATGGGATGGGGCTCCTTCTGTTGCCTTCTGAGGCTGTCTAGTCTTACTCGCTTAGGCCATGTTTATCTTTTCCTAACCACTCTGTTGCTGAAGGCCTACAGCAAATGGAGGGGCAAGTGTCTACTCCTCTTTCTGGTTTCTACCTGATCCTCATTGTAGTGTCCCATGTGGTCAATGGGCCTTGTCTTCGGAAGTAGGAGGTAGGATAGAAGGGGCATATGGGGCTGAGATTTCTGTGTTAGAGCAGCCAAGGTATATACTCTCAGATTGACCCAATTCTGGGAGAGTTGTTTCTGCAGAGTCACAGATCCCATTTGTTAAGGTGGAAAAGAACTACACAAAGGCAATGGTAATAATAGGCTGGTTCCTGACCTGTTTCTCCTTAGTTGCTTTCCCAAGAGATAGAGCTAAGAAAAGGGGAAGTTGGTTATCAGGGTGGTTTATGGTGTTTAAATAGCATGCCACAGAAACTCTGAGGGCCTTAGCCTCAGCCTCTCTCTGCTTACCAGTAAGTGTTGCTGACACCTACCTTTCTTGAAATTTGGCCTTTGGTTAAGTACCTGCTCATTGTAAAATACTTGTGGAAGTCTGAGCTGGCACTTGCTATGATCACAAAAACACTTCTTGCTGTATTTAAAGTCCTATGTTTAGGCACAGGTTGGTGATACTTCTACAGACTCACTTGGACACATTTTGCTTTTTTGAATTTGCATCAGTCAAGGTAGTAGGTCATTTCATAGCTCTGAATATTTGCAATTATCTGTTTTTCCTGGAAGCAGTGAATACTTCCAGAGAAACTTACAAAAATATTGATTTTGTAAAGTGAGCTTCAGAGTAGGAGCAGTTGGTACATAAAAATGTGTATTGAATGAGTAATATTTTAGTAATGTCTATAGATATTTCTCAGTTTATAGACTGTGTTCCTTGGGGGGGGAGGCATAAAATAAATTTCCATAACATATTTGAGGTATGACATTAGAAATAATTTCTTAGAGAAAACAACATTCAGTAGTAATCTCACTTTGTACTGATATATATTAGTTTATGCTTTTCACAAAGTTTCTATAACTTGAAATAGACTAGATGACTATTATTGTCATCCCAGTTTTACAGTTGTCTGGAATCAAGACTAAGACCAGATTAGAAGCCTCAGGTTCAAATCCTCAGTCTAGTTCAGTACTCTCGGCTGCTGACTGTTTAGATGACGGAGAAAAATGAGACAGTTGAGTGAGTTTTCTGCCATACTACTGATGCTCAATTTAAGGAGCTGACTTTTATTCTGAACTTCTTTCAACAAATACTTACCAAGTGTCAGCTGTGTGTCAGGGATTGTACAGGGCTGAACAACACAGACATGGGGTTTATGTTCTAGTGATGAAAGAGATAATAAATAAGTAAATAACAACAGAACAATAAGTACTTTCAGAAGCAGTAAGAGCTGTGAAGAAAATAAAATAGAAAACAGTGGTGGTGATTGTGGCTAGAAAAGAAAGGCTTGTCTGAAGAGATCTATATTTGAGCTAAAATCTAAATATTGTCAAAGAGGCAGGCATCGGAAGACCCGGGAGAAGTACACTGCGGGCAAAGGGGAAAGCACGGGCAAAGCTCTGGAGATAGGAAGGAGCCTGTGTTCCTAGAGAACTGAAACGAGGCCTATGGGAATGTGACTCCAGCTTCGAGATAGGAAGGGGAGGAAAGGACAGATCCTGAAGGTCCTTGTAGACTCTGGGAAGGGATTTGGGCATCACTCCAGTGATAAAGTATCCTTTATTTTATACAACGATGGTGATAGAAGATTATAGATTGCTTTTTAAATATCTTGCCTCTGGGGAATATGAGGCCTTTAACCTCCCTCAACTTATCTGACAGTTCTGTTAACAATTACTGGTTTTGTAATCTTTGCAAAACTAAAAGTTGATAACCCAGTGGCAGTCCCTGAACATTTTTTGTTTAATTCTGTCAGCTGTGACATGTGGTAGTTTGGAAACCACTGCACTGTGTATCACAGCAGCCTCCTAACAGTACAATTTTCAAATCTTTGTGAGTGAAGACATTAACATTCAGAACAGCAACGTGCTGAAATGTTTTTCTTATAGGAGACATTTAGAATTCTGTTGAATCTCAGATCTTCCTCTACCTTCCTTCATCTGCTGTCTTTTTGCTCTCTTCCTCCCATCTTTGTCAGTTATTAGATCATATACATTTCTCTTTTTAAAGATTTATTTATTTATTTGAAAGTCAGAGTTACAGGAGAGAGAGGGAGAAACAGATATTCCATCCTCTGGTTCACTTCCCAGATGGTTGCAATGGCCACAGCTGAACCAAACTGAAGCCAGGAACCAAGAACTTCCTCCAGGTCTCCCCATGTAGGTAGCAGGTTCCAAGTGCTTGGGCCACCTTCTGCTGCTTTTTCCAGGCCATTAGCAGGGAGCTGGATTGAAAGTAGAACAGCCAGGGGGCCAGCGCTGTGGCTCACTTGGCTAATCCTCTGCCTGCGGCGCTGGCATCCCATATGGGTGCTGGGTTCTACTCCCGGCTGCTCCTTTTCCAGTCCAGCTCTCTGCTGTGGCCTGGGAGGGCAGTGGAGGATGGCCCAAGTGTGTGGGTGCCTGCACGTGCGTGGGAGACCAGGAGGAAGCACCTGGCTCCTGGCTTCGGATTGGTGTAGCTCCGGCCATGGCGGCCATTTTGGGGGATGAACCAACGATGAAAGGAAGACCTTTCTCTCTGTCTCTCTCTCTCTCACTGTCTAACTCTACCTGTAAAAAAAAAAAAAAAAAAAAAAAGTAGAACAGCCAGAACACAAACTGATCCCATTGTAGGCAGCAGCTTTACCCAGTATACCACAACACCAGCCCCTTAAATTTCTCTTTTACTTGCTTTACAAGCTCCCAGAATTTTTTTATGCCCAGTATTTACAATATCTGTCATATCACAGTTTGTTAGGAAGTAGCCTCCTGTGTAATATACTTAAATCTAAACATTCCTTATGCTCAAAGCTCCAAGTACATTAGCAACCTGGTCATTACTGAAAGTGACATCTAGAGGGGGAATTTATTTGAAATGAAGATGCAAGTAGGGTCCAGAGACTAGGCTCACTATGGCCCGTGTCAGCTGTGATTAAGACTTCCATTTGGCAAAAGATTCTAGCATGACCATGCAATCATCTGGTTTAAGTCCAGAGAGTATCCGGTTGAGGCTAAAGGTTTGCCACTTAGGAATCTCTGATATTTACCAGGCCCCTACCATAGTCTTGAGACTATGAAATCCAAGCATATTGCTGAGCAAACATGCCAACTTTACCATTTGCCACTCATCTTTATAAACTGGTGAGGTAGAGGCAAACCTTTGGCTCAGCAGTCAAGATGCTGTTTGCAGTACCTGTGTCCCATGTTGGAATGCCTGGTTTGAGTCCTGGCTCTACTTCCAATCCAGCTTCCAGCTAATACTCAACCTGGGTCACAGCAGTAATGGTAAATTGTTGAATCCCTGCCAGCCACCTGGGATTAGTTCCACAGGATCCTAACTTTGGCCTGGCCAAGCCCTGGCTGTTGCAGTCATTTGGGGGAGTGAATCAGCAGATGAAAGATGTCTCTCTCTCTCTCTCTCTCTCTCTCTCTCTCTCTCTTTCAAATATGGTGAAAATAAATAAGTTTAAGTTTTTTTTTTTTTTTAAAGAATTAACTATAGGTGCCAGCATTGTAGCATAGTGGGTTAGGCTGCTGCCTGCAATACCAGCATCCCATATGGGCACCAGTTCAAGTCCTGGCTGCTCCACTTTTGAGCCAGCTCTCTGCTAATGGCCTGGGAAAAGCAGAGGAGGATGGCCCAGGTACATGGGCCTCTGCCACCCAGGTGGGAGACCTGAATAAAGCTCTTAGCTCCTGGCTTCCTCTGGCCCAGCCCCTGCCATTGAGGCCATATGGGGAGTGAACCAGTGGATGGAAGCTATTTCTCTCGTTCTTGTTCTCTCACTCTCTCTCTGTATGCCTCCTTCTCTCTAATTCTGACTTTCAGATAAGTAAATAAATCTTGAAAAATAATTAACTGTATTGTGAATTTTAAAAATAAGATAAAATGCTAAACAATATTTTTCAAATTTGTTTTATTAGCAACAGAACTTTCTTCAAAGAAAATTCCAGATACCCAGTATATAACATAGCTGTGGGTCTAAGCCACAAGTCAACTCTTCTCTCTATCATAGTGGCTGCTGAGGGATATCTGAGAAATTAGCAAGGTTTTCAGGGCATCGGGTAAAAACCACAATAAAAAAATTCAAATTGTAAACCCTGCCATAAAAGATGGCTGTGCTGCAGAAACTAGCAGAGCCATCAAAGAAGAGCTTCAAACATAGATTTCATATATATATATATTTAACCTAAAAGTATGCTTTTAGTGGCATTTCCTATTTAAAGCAGACTCAAGTTTTAACTGTAGCTATTTTTTCATAACTCAGGTTTTATATAATTTGGGATGATGGTGTTCCTGGGGCTAGAGTACTTTTTTCCTGCTAATTTAAAAAGTAGCTTTCATGTTGTCCAATTTTTTTTTTAAGTTAAAGTCATGATATATATCTTTGCAAAGTAGTTGACATATATATATTTTTTTGTCTTCTAGTTTGCCAGGGTTTGGATCCCTGATCCAGAGGAAGTTTGGAAGTCAGCAGAGCTGCTGAAAGATTACAAACCAGGAGACAAAGCCCTCCTGCTTCACCTCGAGGAAGGAAAGGTAAAAATTCCACCTTGATTTGCTGTCATTTGCTAAAAATAAAAATAATTCAAAAGTGTAAGTTACTGGGCTGACTTACCCCCAATTGGAAGGTAAATTTTGAACTCATCTAATATTTTTATTTATAAAAACAGCAAGCTTAAATTTTTGTCCTAATAGAGTTATCAGTGACACAGATTACTGAGAATAACAGTACTCTAAAAATCTATTAGTTGGCCTATGAATTTCCTATGATTATCAGACATAGATACACTTCTAATCCTTCTAAAAAGATGTGCCTGTTTAATTGTATTTCTTTTGGACTAGCTGTAAAATCATTTTGGATTAGCCAAGAAGACATCATGTAAGGTGCTGGTCTAGTCAGGATCAGATCTTTGTGGCTATGGGTAGGAAACACTGTGCTAGTGACCAGAAAAGCTTGACCCTAACTGTGTCCCTGTCCCAACACTTTGTCTTCACTCACTGTATAAGTGGGTCTTTCTGGGTTCTTCTCATTTCAGTGTCTGCACTGCCTGTGTCAGGGCATGTCACACTCTTTCCACTGAAACCTTTGTGACAATGATTTCCTTTAAAGAACATACAGTGTGTCCTGGAAAACTAGATATAAATACATGCAAAGCTAAGAAATAAAGAAGAGTTCAACACCATGATTCTGAATTTGTTAAGTGATTAGCTTCCAAATGAGTAACACTATCTTTATTTTTTTTTTTTTAAGATTTATTTATTTATTTGAAAAGCAGAGTTACAGAGGCAGTGACAGAGGGAAAGAGGTCTTCCACCCGCTAGTTCACTTCTCAAGTGGCTGCAATAGCTGGAGCTGGGCTGATCCAAAGTCAGGAACCAGGAGCTTCTTCCTGGTCTCCCAAGTGGGTGCAGGGACCTTAGGACTTGGGCAGTCTTTCACTGCTTTCCCAGGCTATAGCAGAAAGTTGGATCAGAAGTGGAGCAGCTGGAACTCAAACCAGCGCCCAAAATGGGATGCTGGCTCTTCAGGCAGCATCTTTACCCATTACACCACAGTGCCAGTCCCATAAATATCACTGTTTTAACTGTTAACATATGTTGAGTGCAACATACCAGGCAAAGTTCTAAGTGATTTATATGTTACAACTCATTTAATTCTCACAGCAACACTTTCAGGTGGGGATTTTATTCCCATTTTACAGATGAGGAAAGTGAGGCTCAATGAGTTTGAGTGACTTAATCAGGGTTATACAGGTATTAAAGACTGAAGCTATTATTTGAAGCCAGAAATTTGTCTTTATGGTCTGTACGCATAACCACTCCACTATACTACAGTAATAAGTTCTTTAGGATCCCAGCTGGGGAAAATACTATGGACTACTTGCTCTTTCAGGGAAGGCTTCAAGGAAGAGGGTGGCTTTTGGTCGGATCTTAAAATCAAGAAGGAATTTGAACTGACAAAGACAAAGGGGTAGACCCTGCAAGGATTGGGATATGTCATGGAGATACTGAATATATAACAAGATGACTGGATTAGAGATGTAGAAAGATGTTTGTTCCAATTCAACATATACACTTAAAGGTACTTGCACTGTACCAGGCTAAACGATGGCAAAAGGTATGATCTTATGATCTTTGACATCAATGTCAGGTAAGACATACAGATGGTACAGGATGTAATAAAAATGTAAATTAGAAATAAAGGTGGAGCAGAGGAATGAGTTGTCAGGGGCTGGTGAAGGTGAGAAGTCCAGGAGGTACTGTCTGAAGAATGAGCAGACACGGGTGGTGCAATTCAGACCTAGAAAAGCACATTCCAAGGCCAGGAGTGCACAGTCCTGTGTGCTTGGGTAACTACACATGTTCAGCGTGCTGTTGGCAGCCCAGCACCTGGGGAGTGGTGGTTTTAAAAAGTGGAATGTTGTCAGGTTTGTGTTTTAGAGAGGACTCCTTGGTGATAACCTGGAGAGCAAAACTCAGAGGAGACAATTAGAAATAAGGCAGGGAAGAATTGGGCCAGATCAGGAGGGCCTTGGATGCCAAACTCAGAAATTAATTTACTCGCATTTTTTGTCATCTCCTGTGTTTATGTACAGTGTTAGGCCCTGTGGGCTATATTTTCTCATGTTAATTTTCTTTCTTTTTTTAAATTTTTTTCCCCAGAAACCTTTTATTTAAAGAATACAAACTTCATGCATTTCATAAATACAGCTTTAGGAATATAGTGATTCTTCCCACCCACACACCTACCCCTCTTCCTCCTCTCTCTCCTATTCCCATTCTTATTTTTTACTAAAATCTGTTTCAATTACCTTTTACACATATGATTAACTCTGTACTAATTTTCTCAGCAACCTTATGTGTTAGTAGGGGATAATTACCACTATTTTCCAGTATGGAAGCCAGGGCTCAGAGACACTGAGTCATTTTGCCTGAGATCACCCAAACAGAAAGTAGTTTTTAGAGTTCAAAGTAGGATTTGAATGTAGGATTTTTAAAAACAATTTTGTGTTATTTATTTTATTTTATTTATATTTTATTTGAGAGACAGAACTCCCATCTGCTAGTATACTCCTAACATGCCCCAGTGGTTGGAGATGAAGCTGGGAGCCAGGAGCCAGGAGCTCACTTGGGGTTTTCCTTGTGGGTGGCAGAAACCCAGTTACTTGAAGCATTACCACTTCTTCCCAGGATGTGCATTAGCCAGAGGCTGGAGTCAGGAATGGGTGCCAGATAGTGAACCCAGGTACCCCAATATTGCCTATGGGCATCTTAACCACTAGATTAAATGCCCATACCCTGAACATAGAATTTTTGACCCTAAAGCAAGTGCTTACTCTGTCTGACCACAGATTTTTCTGGATAGTTTAAAAAGTGAGTGGATATACATATGACAGCCACTAACTTTTTAGCTCTTTTTTTTTTAAGAGATTTATTTATTTATTTGAAAGAGAGAGAGCAAGTGAGAGAGAGAGAGAGGGAGGAAGGGAAGAAGAGAGAGAGACAGAGAGAGGGAGAAAATCTTCTATTTGCTGATTCACTCCCTAAAAGGCCACAATGGCCAGAGCTGGACTGATCTTAAATCAGGGGCCAGGAGCTTCTTCCAAGTCTCCCATATGGGTGTAGAGGCCCTAGGACTTGGGCCATCTTCTACTGCTTTCCCAGGCACATTAGCAGGGAGCTGGATCGGAAGTGGAACAGCCGGGACTTGAACTGGCACCCGTATGGGATGCTGACACTGCAGGCAGTGGCTTTACCTGCTATGCCACAGTGCCAGCCCCGAGCTCTTTATTTTAAAATTGTTTTTCGTTTACTGTAGATTTGTGAAGGTAATGATATTCCCATCTCTGTGCTTCCCCTAATTCTAGCACCTTATTTAACGGTATAAAATAATCAAAATTAGGTCATTAATATTGGTGTAAGAATATTACTGAACTGTAGACTTTACTTGCATTTCATTTGTTTTTCTACTGCCTTGTTTTGTTTCCATCCCAGGTCATTGCAGTTTAATTGTAGTGTCTGTTTAGTGTCCTCCAATTTGTGATAGTCCTCAGTCTTTCTTTGTCTTTTATAACCTTGTCTCTTTTGAAGAGATGTTTCGGAGAATTTCTCTTCATGATGTTTTCTCATAATTAAAGATACTGCACTTTAGGAGAGAGCTCCCTAGATGATGTGACCCTCTCAATGTGTCACATCAAAGAATCTTTTTTTTTTTTTTTTTTTTGACAGGCAGAGTGGACAGTGAGAGAGAGAGAGACAGAGAAAGGTCTTCCTTTTGCCGTTGGTTCACCCTCCAATGGCCACCGCGGCCGGCATGCTGCGGCTGGCGCATCGTGCTGATCCGAAGCCAGGAGCCAGGTGCTTCTCCTGGTCTTCCATGCGGGTGCAGGGCTCAAGGACTTGGGCCATCCTCCACTGTTCTCCCGGACCACAGCAGAGAGCTGGCCTGGAAGAGGGGCAACCGGGACAGAATCCGGCGCCCCAACCGGGACTAGAACCTGGTGTGCCGGCGCTGCAAGGCGGAGGATTAGCCGCGGTGCCGGCCTACATCAAAGAATCTTTGATATCAGTATGTTTTGTTACTGTATGCCATGCCATCTACTGTAAGGTTACTATTTTTTCCTTTGTAATGAATGAATATCCCTGTTTTAGGGAGATGCCTTGAAGCCAAATGATATATCTTATTTTGCCTTGAGCTTTGCCCACTAAGTGTTCATTACTAGGTCTTGCCTCCAGTAGGTAGTACTATGATGTTCAAAGGGTGAATCTCTAATTCCTTCTTCCTTCTCCATTTATTAATTGGAATTTATCTTTATGTCTTTCTCCCCCTCCCCATTGGATTCAGTTAGTATGTCATTATGGGGTCACAGACATTTATTTTATTCTTAATAACTCATTTTTTCACTCAGATTGTTCCAGTCTTGGCTATTGAGAGCCCTCTTAGATTGGTTCCTTTGCCTTTTTGACGTACTTTTATCTTTTTTTTTTTTTTTAGCACTTCCTTACTTTCAGTTATCATATGACACTTTAGGCTTATCTTATATTTTTCCTTCCCTAACCCTGCCATCTTATTAGAAGGTGCTGTTTAGCAACCAAGATTTGGGTACTAGATATGCTCATTGCTATTGTTCTTACTATTGGGCTGGCACTGCCTATACGCTCTCAGCCTACAGAGCTATGAAATACACATACACATGAGTATACAGATGCTAATATGAATGCATATGTAATTTGTGTGTGTGTATTTTAACTACTAGTTCATAGTGACTCTTTTTTCTCCACACCAACAGCACATGGTTCATTTTACTATTATCCCTTTCTTAATTGTAACTTCACTCTTTGGCTTTTGTTATCTACAGTCTACTTGCTTATTTGTTACACTTGAGAAATTATTTCAGAATTACTAATCATACTCCTATAAAAATAGATTTACCAACCAGAGTCTAGGTGTCTGTGTTTAATTGTATTCATCTTTTTTTTTAAAAATCCAGAAATATATTATGTGCATTTAATAAAAGCAAATCTAGGAACAGGAAGCAAGTAAAAAGGATAGACATAATAAAATCTATCAACTGTCCAAGGATTCTTCCCTTTTAGGAACTTTATTCTCTCAGAGTCCTAGATTAAATAGAGATATATTGCTTTGTATTAGAAGAGTGCATTTATTTAATGTGCTGTGATTTAGTGTGCTATCCCCATTCCCTGCCTAATTCCAAGAAGGAAATTTTCTTATGGAGGGTGTAGATGACACCCTCCCCACCATATTAGTGTCTTTAGTATCTGAACTCCAACTTCTTCCCTCACTTGCTACAGAAGAACCCCCTACTCTAATGAGGACCAAACAGAGAAGTATAGGTTGCTATTCTGCTATTCTGGAGTGATCCTGCTAACACCCCATGATGAAGTACATTACCAATTAATCCATTAAGATTCTGGACATTTCTAAAGATTCCACATTCCCTCAGGCTCATTGTCTTTCATGTCTAATGCTATATGAACATTACAGATGATAAGCATTAGAAATGAGCAAAAAAGGAGAATATACTGAGGAATATAAAAAAAAAATACAAAAGCACTCAGCTGGGGGATGGCAAGGGAACAGACAACTGTGTGCTGATGGGGCCAGCACAAGGAGCAGTCCGCTCTGGGGATGGTTGTTACACTCTGATGCACAGGCAGAGGGACACACTGAGCCGCACATCATCAGTCTCTCTCTCCTTCAGAGTAATTTGTTCTGCACTACCTGATTGCAATACATAATTAACCTCTGCAGATCTTCAATATAAATAAACTGGCTTTAAAAAAAAATAACTTGTCCCTCCTTACAATTAAATAGCATTATTTTTCCTTTTCATTGGTTCTGTATGGAAAAATAAACCAGTTTTTCCTCTTCTGCTCCCATACTACAGTCCGTACAGATGACTTCTGTGACCTCAGAAAATATGAGGGTTTCTCCCCAGCAGCAAGCAGGCAGTTAGTTCTGCAGCAAGCCCCAGCGGGCATCCTCTAATTCCATTCAGTTCTGACACTGTCTACCTGGAGATGGCTTCACGTCTCCCAGCTCGCACACTCAGTCCATGAGGCTGGCCCCTACTCCCACTTTAGTGCCCATCGCAAGTCCCAGGTAGTTTTATCTGTGATTCTGACTGACCAGCTCTAAATGGGGATTCATATTATTTGCTTGAGTGACTCACAGAACTCAGGGAAACATTTGACACTTACTGCTTTTTTTTTTTTTTAAGATTTTATTTATTTGAGAGGCACAGTTACAGCAGAGAGAGGGAGAGACAGAAAGAAAGGTCTTCCATCTGCTGGTTCACTCCTCAACAGCCAGAGCTGAGCTGATTCGGAGCCAAGAGCCCAGAGCTTATTCCAGGTCTCCACGTAGGTGAAGGGGCCCAAGCAATTGGGCCATCTTTTGCTTTCCCAGGCCATAGCAGAGAGCCTGGATTGGAAGAGGAGCAGCCAAGAATTGAACCAACACCCATATGGGATGCCGGCTCCGCAGGCAGAGGCTTAGCCTATTATGCCATAGCACCCAGCCCGAGATGTACTGCTTTATTATAGAGTCTATTACAAAGTATACAGATGAAGAAATGCATAGGGCAAGACACAGGAGAAGGAGCTCAGATCTTCCATGTCCTTTCTAGGCACACCGCCCTCTAGGAACCTCTACTTGTTCAGCTATCTGGAAGCTCCCCAAACCTTATCTTTTTGTTTTTTTTTTATGGAGATGTCACTTCATAGGTGTAATTGTTAATAGACTGGATGGAGAAACACAGCAAGGTCTCTTGGACTCAGCATTTGCTTAGTGTCTCTGTGCAGCATTCCTCCCTTTAGGTATGGGGTACTGGGACTCCTCTGGAATACGGAGAGTATCTTGACTTGCCTTGGGGAAGAAATTCTAGTTTGTATGACCTGGCTTGGGGAGTGAGTTATGAGCCAGGAACTGGGGATGAAAATAAAAACTACTCTCATAACATCATACTTGTCTTTTGTTATTTGCCCTTAATACATAGCTAACCAACTGTTTCCATGGTTGGCTCTGTTTTAAAGCAGTATGCCCAGGACTTGAAAGTGCATGGGACTTCTTAACTAAAGTGAAGCCTCAAAAGGCTAAGCACCTCATTAAAATTTAATGAAAACTATGCACTGTTTTTCCCAAAAAGTACACATCCGTGCACATTGAACATACATGGTGTTGGACATAATTTCAGCCTGTCTTCAGTCTGTCAGGGTTCAGGAGATCCCAGGTACTTAACACATTGTCTCATTGAATTTTTACCACAGCTTTTTGAGCTATTTCTGTTTTATATATATATATATATTTTTTATATATATATAAAACATATGTAACATATATATGTATATAACACATATAACACACATATATGTATATAACATATATATATGTATATAACATATATAAGTCATCTGTACGGACTATAGTATGGGAGCAGAAGAGGAAAAACTGGTTTATTTTTCCATACAGAACCAATGAAAAGGAAAAATAATGCTATTTAATTGTAAGGAGGGACAAGTTTTTTTTTTAAAGCCAGTTTGTTTATATTGAAGATCTGCAGAGGTGTATATATATATATATATATATATATTTAAAGATTTCATTTATTTGAAAGGCAGAGTTACAGAGAGAGACAGGGAGAGATAGAGAGAAAAGTTTTTCCCTTATGCTAGTTCACTCCTCAAATGGCCACAACAGCCTGAGCTGGGCCAATCCAAAGCCAGGATCCAGGAGCTTCTTCTGTGTCTCCCATGCAGGTGCAGGGACCCATGCACTTGGGGGCCATCTTCTACTGCTTTCCCAGGCCATTAGCAGAGAGCTGGATCAGAAGAGGGGCAGCTGGGA